>NC_083111.1:79656990-80256990 GCF_949774975.1 Lagenorhynchus albirostris | reverse complement strand
GAAGGAATTCCCTGGCACATTGCTTTCACGTGACCGTCTACTTCTGGAAGGCAGGGACTGTGCCCAGCCATCCTGGGCAGAGGGGCTAGGGTGGGGCAGGTGGTCACACAGCAGCAGAGGGGACTGAGCTGCATTCCTGTACCTGTTCGTGGCAACGGCATTCGATAGGCATCTCCTCTGTGCTGGGATGTAGGGATGCAAAGAAGGAAGCGGCAGAAGAAGGCCCATGAGTCCTCCTGGGGGATGTGGTTACCATGGAAACGTGAAAGGAGCTCTGAGGGCACGGATCGCTGGGCTGTGGAAGGAAGATCCCATACACACTGAATGCTGAAACCAAGTGGGGCCTTCCATCCCCTGACCCCACCCTATTGATTGCCCTTTACAAGAAGGCCACTCTCCCTCCAGCTTAGTTCACCCACCCACTCACCCATGGGTGGGCACAGGGAGCAAAGGAGCAAAGAAAAGCATCGTGAGCCACAGGATGCTGGGAAGGACCAACATCTCTCAGTCCTCCATCAGCGCCTGCCAGGTACCCCTGTCCCCACCCACCCCCACGTGGCAGACACTCCAGTTGGGTAACTTGGGCCAAGATGTCATCCAGGACACAGGAACCATCCTGGGGTGGGGGGCTTAGCACACTCTGCCCGTGGGCCTTGCAGGAAGGGCCTCTCTCCTCCCTCTCTCCCTCACCTCCATCTCTTGGGGTTGAATCCTCTGATCGCCTGGAAAGCACACCTGGTTTCCTCTAGGTGTGGCCAGGCATGGAGATCCTTGTCTGCCTTTAAGTCCAATGCCAGAAGGAAAAGCCCAGATACAAGTACTGAATTGAATGATTAAAAGGTTTCACCTCCATCACCTGTCCTTCCTCTTCCTGTCCTGGTGCCCCAAGCTCCCCCCTGCAGCACACAGGCCAGGAGCTGCCTCAGGGCAAGCTGTGTTGGGGTGTTTGACTGTCAGTTGGCTGGAACATGGGATCCATCAGGCTGGTCCCCCCACGGCCCCTCTGTCAGAGACCAGGGGATGTGTTTAGAGGGAGAGAAAGGGCAAGACAAGATGACAAGGATTCCCTTCTGCTGGAGATAAAAGGAGAAACACCCAGAAGACACGTGTTATCAAAGGATCATAGAGCTCAGAGTGGGCGTACCCTTGTCCCTGCCCGGGCCCGAGCCCCTTCTGCTCAGGAAGCCCATCTCCTAACTGGGAAGCGCTGTGTGGAGGAAGATTGCCTCCGTGGGTCGGGCTGCGTCTGTTTCCCGTGTCTTCCGGCACTGGTTCCTAGTTCGGACATCCCAGCCACCCAGGACCGTTCTGCTCTTTCCGCCCCATTACTTCCTTTAAAAACTTGAACGCAGTGAGCATTCCTGTCTCCACGCCCCCAGCACACACACACGCGCACACACCTCTCTCTGAATTCATCACCGACACCCAGGCGTCCCCTGGCCCTCCCCTTTGCACGATTTTCCCTCTTCCCGTGCCGGGATGCTTTTCAGATAATCCCCAAATTATAGATTCCTAAAGTGCCATAGACTGGGGACAGGCCTTTGGGAGTCATTAGGTCTGGTCCCCTCACTTTACACATGGGAGAGCTGGAGGCCCAGGGCTCCCACGGGACACGCCGGGCCCTGCAGCACATCCGCGGCAGAATCGGCCTTGGAATTGACGTGGCCTGGCTCCAGGAATGAGCTCCTTCCCGGGGTCCAAGCTCCACTCCAATCTGTTCACACCATGTTCCTGAAAGTAGGCCCCTGAGCTGATGGAGCGATGCAGAGGACCTGGTTTCATTTCCCCTCGTGTGGAGGAGCTCGTGTTCCCGTCTGGGTGCCTGCCGCCAGGGAGGAGGGCTGGCTGGGCGGGAGCTGCTGCAGCGGGACCATCCAAGCAGCAGCAAGGAGGGTCCCAAGGCAGGAGTCAACCTGACCAAGGGGCCCGACCTTCCCGAGAAGTGTTTGCATCTCTCATAATTAATGTAAAAACAGATCTGAATAAATAAGGAGATTTACCTTTGTGGGGAATCAGGATGGCTGTTTTCAAGTCTTGCCTCCCCTGTAACGGTGTTAGAGGTCCTGCCCTCGGCCGAGGGGAGAGTCGTCCAGTTACTCCCCCACCCGCTGATACTGGGCTTGGCTGCCTTGACAACAGAAGGTGGGCAGAGTAATTGTGTGGGGGCTGAGCTGAGGGTTTCGGAGGCAAGGCATTGTTCCTCTCGCCTTCTCCATGAATAGAACCTGCCCTGGAGTTGGCCACTCGTCCAAAGAGAAGAGCTGACTCACGCAGCAGCTCTGAACCCGTGCTGCCACCAACCCTAGGCCACCCAGGCGGGACGAGCGCTCAGAGCCACAGGCTCCCCTCATTAGCGAGCTTGTTGTTGTGAGTTACTGGGTTTTCAGCCTGTTTGTTATGCACAAGTATGATAGCAGTTGCTGACAGATACAACTGTGCTCTCGAACGAGGTAATAAAACATTGTAAAGATGTCAACTTCTCCTAAATTAATGTATGAATTCAATACATTATCTGATCAAACTCTCAATAGCAATTTTTAGAACTTGAAAAATGAATTCTAAATTATGTCTAAAAAAATAAACTCTATGAATAGCTTAGAACATTTTGAAAAAGATGAGCAAAGTTTTGGGCGTTGGGGGAAGCTCACTTCCTGGTCTTCAGGATACAGCACAGGAGTGAGGGGTGTGGGACTGTCAGGGGCACATGGACGGGGAGTGGAGGGCAGGGGGGCTGGGAAAGAAACCCGAGTGTGTGTGCAGCTGATACATGTAATAAATAATTGCAGAAAGGGTAGATTACTCACTAAATAGAATGAGAAGTGTTGGCAGTGTATGGAGAAACATAAAATCGATTTCCCACTTCCCACCATATTAACTAAATTAACTCCAGATTAACTCAGTACATCAGTGAGAATGGTAAATGATAAAGCTGATTTTTAAAATGCAGGAGAATATTTTTGTGACCTTGGGGTGGGGGGAAGGGCTTTCTAATCAAGACCCCACTAGCAGAAGCATGAGATGGGGAATCACTGGTAGACTTGGTCACATCAGAAAGAACTTTTCTCCAAAGTGAAGGACTCCAGAGACACAGACCCAGCCTCGGTGAGGAAATCTGCAATGTTGTCAATACAAGGATACTTTAGGATGCCCTGAGAGCAAGAAGCAACAGATGAGAAACACAGTCAAAAATGAGCACCAGGTATGAAGAGGCAATTTACAGAACAGAGGGACCCCAGTGGCCATGAGGGCGCCAACAGATGCTTA
Source organism: Lagenorhynchus albirostris (assembly GCF_949774975.1). Lineage (NCBI taxonomy): Eukaryota > Metazoa > Chordata > Mammalia > Artiodactyla > Delphinidae > Lagenorhynchus > Lagenorhynchus albirostris. Next base: position 80,253,726 of record NC_083111.1, on the reverse strand, counting down.
ATATCACTAATCATCAGAAAAATCACGTAAATACGCCAAGAAAGATGCCACTTACAGCCATCCAAGTGACCTATACAGCAGGGAAATACAAATTTGTCTCCATGACCTACATGGGCTCCTATATGACGGTCCAGCCAGGCCACCCTTCCTTGGTCAAGCATTTTCTGACCACGCTTGGGTGTCCAGGGCTGCCTCTCGAGCCACCTACACCTTGTCCCTCCTATTTTGTCTGGCTGGGCGTGGCAGAAGGGCAGGTCTGCCTATGTGGATGGAACAGAAGACTTCTTAGCGCTGACGCTGATCTGAGAGGCAGTGGGGTCCTGCCTCCCAGGGGGCGGGGATTCCAGCAGAGTGGGGTTGGCCCTCATCAGGAAGCGGACACAGAGAGCTGGCTGTGCTGGGAGGAGGGGACGAGGTGGCCCCTGAGCGCAAGCCCCACCCCCAGCCTGTGCAATTCTAAGAAGCATCAGGGCCAAATGGATGTTTTGCACGTCCTTCCTGTGTTCTCTGGCTTCTTCCACACGCAAAGGAAGCTCCAGCGCGCTCACACTGTCCGGAATACGTCAAGATCAGACGGTCGGCAGCAACCGCAGCCCACGAGGGTCCCTGGCTCGAGCTGACATTTTACAAAACGCTGATGTGGCTGAACGTCTGAATGCGGGGCCATCAGGCAAGATGCCTGAAGGAGGACAGAGGGATCCAGGGCAGGCCCGGGCTCTCACTGGCTGCTCGGCCCCTCCTGCCATCTGCCACGGCGGCTCCTCCGGGGCTCCTGCAGGCTGGGTCTGTGGCCCCGGTGGGCAGGGACACGTGATGGGTGGCGGCGGCCATTGCGCGCCCTGATCCGTGCACAGCCCCTCGCGGTGTGCGTGCGTCTGCTCTCCCTGTGACACCATATGGCAGCTCTGTTTCCAAGAGGAGAGATGACATGAAGAAGCAGAGGAGCCAGGACTCCGATCCAGAACTTTCTAAACCTCGAGATCCTGCCACTCACCATGGACGGAGGCCCACAGCACCTGAGCTCTGCTGTCACAGCTGCTGCTGCTGTTCTAGAAGGTGGATCTGCGGGGGCAGCTCAGGGAGCAGGTCCCCAGGGAGCACGAGGTCATGGGAGGGTCCCGGCTTCAGCAGCTGGCAATGGGTTTTGAGAGGAGGGAGGGGAGAGGCCCAGAGCATGAGCCTGGGTTTTAGTGTCAGGAGAACCCTGGGTGGGGTGAAGACACCAGGCCCTGGGGGAAGCAAGCGCATCTGAGGAAGTGTGTGTGCGCACGTATGCAGGGGTGTGTGCGCGTGTATACATGTGTGTGCGTCACTCCCCTGTGTAGGCACGCGTGCCCGCGTGCTTAGTGCATGTATGCACACTTGTGTGCACGTGTGTGCCTTCAGTGTCCTCGTGGTCCAACACGCAGGTGATTTCTGACCTCCATTCCTCTTGTGATGGAGTCAGAGCTGCCAGCATCCAAGCAGGAGACGTCGCGACGTGACTCACCCCTGTGTCGGCCAAGGGACAGGACTCAAGGTCGTGGCATTGGGGCTGCTTCTAGCTGGGGCTGTCAGAGCCCTTTGGGGAGGGTCAGCGCCTCCACAAGATGCACTCCCTGGGGCTCATGGTCTCACGTGCTCCAGCCTCCTGAAACCCAAGGCTGGCCATGCCCCATTGAGTCCAGGGTGATGGGAAAGGGTTGGACCTCTAGACTGGCCCTGCCCCTGTCTGGCTCTGTGATCTCAGGCACTGTGTCCCCTGGGCCTCGGTTTCCCCATCTATCCACAGAGAGAGGGATCTAGATGGACCCGACCACAGAGAGTCCTGGAGCTGGGCAGGCAGGAGACAGGTCATTAGCCAAGGACCTCTGCTCCCCCTTTGAATGCCCTCCCCACGGCCAAGTGTCAGCAAGGCTGCCCCCTCCCCTGAGCCTGTCCCACCAGACCCCGGAGCCTGGCCCAGCCCACCCCATTCAGCTCACCTCCTTCACCAGCACACAGGGGAGGGGCAGGAGAGCGGTGCTCCTGCTGTGGCCCTGAGACCCCTGACCCCCCTCAGCATTTTGTCTAATTGCTCTGCACTCGGCCCACTGTCGTGCCCCTACAGCTGCACCGTGAGCTCCTCCCGCCTTGCCTCTCTGAGCCAGCCGTGCAGGTGGCTGAGCAGAGGGACGGTGGGAGAGCCACGCGGAACCTGCTCCCAGCATCTAGGCCTGAGGACCAGGCCTGACGCGGACGAGTCCAGCTGCCTGGGGTCTGGCGAGCCTTCCTCCCGGCTCCAGGGTAAAGGGCCAGTGTGGTCCTGGCCTGCAGGCTCTGCTGGTGCTGGCTGCAGCACGGGGCTTATCCTGGGGACATGACCCACCCGCGAGGATGCTGACAGCCCCAGGAGGGCACAGGCGCGGGGGCCACTCTCCTCTGCCCCTTCCGCTTTTGATGATCGCAGCTGTCACCTCCCTGCTGTGGGACCCAGAGGGCCTGGAGGCGGGGGGAGGTGGGACATGCAGTCGGAGCCCTAGCGTGGGCTCCCGTGGTCGAGCACAGAACCGTGTAGCAAACTCTCGGCCGGGCCATGGAACTGATGGACACAGGAGCTCAAACGCCATGGGCCATGCCTTAGCCCCTGTGGGCAACAGAGCATGTGGACCAGGGCCACTGTGGTTGGGACTCCACCCTGCCTTCCACTCACAACCTCGGCCCCTCCCTGGGGAGGGAGAACCGTCATTCACTCCCAACCGTCTACGTGTTCCTTCAGTGCACTTGTCCTGGCGTCGAATCCTATCAGGAAGAGGGGTCCCTGAATCAGGGGCCATTGGTTGTAAGCTTTGGGATCAGATCGATTTGCCTTCAAAGCTTTGTTGGGAGATTTTCAAGCTGTGTGTTCTGGGCTTGTCATCCAACTGCTTGGAGTCTCAGGTCCCTGATTTTTTTTTTTTTTTTTTTTTTGCGGTACGCAGGCCTCTCACTGTTGTGGCCTCTCTCGTTGCGGAGCACAGGCTCTGGACGTGCAGGCTCAGCGGCCATGGCTCACGGGCCCAGCCGCTCCGCGGCACGTGGGATCCTCCCGGGCCGGGGCACGAACCCGCGTCCCCTGCATCGGCAGGCGGACTCTCAACCACTGCGCCACCAGGGAAGCCCTCAGGTCCCTAATTTTTGACACGGATGTCTGTATCCTTAGCTGGTTCCTGCCCTGCTTTGCTTCTGGAAACACTGGCAGAGCCCCAGTGAAGGCTAGCCTGCGGGGGGAGCCCTTTGCTGGAGGCTCTGAAACCACAGCCTCAGGACGAGTCACCTGGGGCTCCAGGAACATCTGCAGAGGAAGGGGCAGGGGGGGCCTGCTGGGGCGTGGACGGGGTGCTGCCCATGCGTCGCTTGTAGACTCTGGGTTGTCTTTGCCACCACAGCTGTCTGGGCAAGTCCCTTCCTCACCCTGGACCTCAGTTTCCCCTCTACAAATGCAGGGCGGTTAGAAGGAGGATCCACGGGGTCCACTCTGGGTGGTTCAGCCCGAGGCAGAGCTTCTTCATCGCAGCCTCCAGCTATGGACGTCTGGAGGGGATCACTCCTTAGGGAGAGCTCCCCTGGGCACGGCAGGGTGCTGAGCAGTGCCCCAGCCTCCACCCAGGAGACGCCAGGAACATCCCTTCTCCCTGGTGTGACACCACGAAGGCCTCCAGACGCTGCCACATGTCTGCTGGGGGACAAATCACCCCTGGTTGAGAATCTATCCCCGAATGCTCCTGGTCTTGCCTTGGGGCTCCCAATCACCCCTGGCTGAGAACTCTATCCCCGAATCCTCCTGGTCTTGCCTTGGGGCTCCCTGGACCCCGGATCTGTGTGCAAACCCTGTGCCTTATATGCACTCTCTGGAGAGAAGAGATGGTGTGACCGCAGAAATGCAGCCCGGGTGTGACCTCTGGCGTCTCTACAAAGAAAAGTCGATGGACGGCACTTGCTTCCTTGTAGGAAGCTGAGCTTTCCCTTGGGGCTTGGTCATGTTTCGTGACCCCAGAAGGTCTCTTGCTTTTGCCTCCCCCCACCACCTCTCATTCTCTTTAGAAAAATCTCTTCCGCAAGTTGCCACTTTATCTGAAGTGCTCCTATCCGGTGTCTAACCCCTGCTGATGGAAGAGGGCTGTTACACGTGCAGTCGCCTGCGTTTATTTACATATCAGCGGTGAAAGGAGGGCCTGATTTTTCATCTGGGTGACACAGCTGCACTTGTAAAAGGGCATGTATTAAAAAGGCCGTTGCTTGGTACAAGCTGCAGCATCTAATTAGCTTCTCGGGGACTTTTTATTTTACTATTATTATTTGCTCGAGGAACTGTTCATTTGAGCAAGCCATATTAAATGACTATTGTCTTGGTCTTTAAGGAATTACCAGCTGAAAAACAACACCGAGACGGCAGCGCAGTGTGACAATGGCTCCGGCACAGCCTGGCCGTGGACTGGGGCCTGTCACGCTTCTGATCGATAATAAGCTGGTTTCAGCAGTGGCGCACTAGCATTCCGTGTCTGCGGAACCTACAATTAGCGGGCAGATTGTCCCTCCCTTTGATGACACGACGAGGAGCAGGGAAAGCACGCGAAGTGGCGTGCTCTCAGGAAATTCTATTAAAGTGGGTAAATCTGGAGCAACTGTGGACGGAAAGGGTGGACCAGAACCCGGGGTGGGGGAGGGGGCACCTCATCCTCGCAGTATAACGAGCCCTGTGCCTTCCCCGACCCCCCGAAGGTGGCTCAGAGGGGGCTTCTGGTCACTGCAGTGGGGTGTCCTGGAGCCCTTCCAGACCCAACGAATCAGGACGTCTGAGGGTGAGGCCTGCGGAACCCAGTTAAAATTCTGGTGCGTCAGCTTTTTTAAGCGGGATGAGGATAACCCCCACCCTTTTCAGGAGGGCCCTGAGGGTTACATATGTAAGTGCCCAAGACAGGGTCTGGTGCAGGTGGGCACACGCACCTGACTCTGGGCAGAGAATACCTGCCAACACTGTAACCACGAGGGCAAGCCAGGGGGGTCCCAGTGGCACGACTGTGCCCCCGGGGATGCCGGAGACGTTTTCAGTTGTCACACCTGGGGTGGGTGCTACAGGCATCTCATGGGAGTCCAGGGATGCTGCCCGCATCCTACAGGGCACAGGAAGGCCCCAAATGTCAATAGTGTCGAGGGTGAGAACCCCCAGGGTGGGGAGAACAGATAACAGGAGAGAAAGCAGGGGGAGGCTCCCTGGGCCAGCAGGTGCTTTTTGAGGCCTGGATCTCCCCCTTTCCTGTGCCCTCTCAGCGGTCACGCCCAGCTGGGCCCTGCTGTGTGCCAGGCGCTCTGCCCCATGGCTCCCTAACTCCCATGGAAGCCCTGTGAGGCTGGCGTCTGGACTCCACTGGAGAGCTGGGTGCTCGGGGCTCTGGGAGGTGGAAGGCTTGGCGGTCACCCCAAGGTCAAGTGCTGAGCTGCGGCGACTCTGTCCACTGTCTCCTTTCACCCACTCAGCCATCCTTGCCAGACACAAACTGAGCCCTACTGGGCACACTGGGGCTTGGCATGGGGTCAGGAAGATGAGCAGAAGCTCCCACAGGGGGTCGGGTGTGGAGAGCCACGCGGGCTGGCAGGGGCCCCGAGAGGGCTGGCCCGCGGGAACCCCCGAGCCTTCTCTGCTCCGCCGTCTGCCTTCGTCTGTGAAGATCCAGCTTCAGCAGCACACTCTGCAGAGCGCTGACCACGCTGGTGCTGGACGTGAGGTTGATGGACGTCTAGGAGTGATGTCACCTAATCTTATTCATGAGGACTGGCTGCTCACAGTCTGGGAGCGTGCTCGACCCACCCTGAGCCGTCTGTGAACCAGTGGGGGTGAGCCAGGCCCCAGCTCCTACCACCTGTCGCAGGACCTGGGGTGCAAACCCACGGCCAGGCCCACGGAGTCCACCCTCATCCTTCCTGTGATGCAGGGGCCAGGGACCGGTTCCCCCAGGAGGTGGGGATGGAGGCGGGCTGAGGGGCTGGAGGTGAGTGCGCCCCCCTGCGGACAAGTGGGGGGTGGCGGCATCTTGGCTCCTTCCTGCTGGGCCCCAACACGAAGAGGAACCGGGCTGGGCTCTTTCCCCTCTCCCGTCCCGGCCTACTCAGCTCCCCAACCTCTGGGGCTGTCAGCAGAGCCCTAATTAGAGGCCCCCGCAGGGGACACGCACACAGAGCAGCTATAACTTCTCCGCAGCGACGCCTTCGGTGAGTGCCGGAAAGCCTGGGGCGATTTTCATCACCATCCTCGGGTGCCAACGTGCTGCCAGCTGCCTCTGGGGAGAAAACCTGCTGCGTGGGAGGCCTGACACCCGCAGCATCGGGCCTGGTTGCTCCACAAACACCCGGAGGAGCGGGGCGGGGGTGGAGGGGCCCGGGGCTCCGCTGCAGGGCGGGGACGCCAGTCCTCAGGGAACCCATGCCGCCTCCACCGCCCCGCCCCCCAGCTCAGCTCAGAAAGGGGCGCTGCAGGTCGGAGGCCCTGGAGAAGCTTCCAGAAGCGTGGACAGGTGCACGCAGTCTGCAGAGTAGGTGATAAAGTTCAAGGACGAACAGAGCTGGAATGAGTCTCGCAGACTGGAAACATAACATTTCAGAGGTAAGTTCATAAAAGGAGTGATCAGACCAATATATCACCACGTCGAGTTAAGTGTGGGGTTGAAAATAACCTTTGCTCTGATGTTTATTGAATTGTGGAAGCCGCAGCTTCCCAAGAAAGAATCTAAATGTTACAGACGTGTCTGCCTCAGGTGGCCTGGGTCGCGCTGTAACGGATGGCTCTGGGGCCAAACCGAGGGCACCTAGGAAACGCGGGCGATGCAGACTGCCCGTCTTACGCGCCGAGCCCTGGGACCCGGGGCCCGGTACAGCCAAGGCCGAGGCCCTCCTGAGGCGGAGGCAGCCCGGCACCAGTGATCCACTTTCTGAGCTCCTACCGTGCAGCCTGGATGGAGTCTGCGGGCTGGAAGACAAACCAGGGAGAGCCCGGGCATCCAAGGGAGCCCAGGCCAGGAAGGAAGCCGCATGGGAGATGAGAAGTGACCTTCATTCTCCACTGCCCATCCGGTCGTTCACGCTTATACTTTCTACACCTGCATTCGTGCTCACGCAGGCTGGACCTGCACTGTCCAGTGTGGTGGCCCCAAACCCAGCGTGGGTATCGACCCCTGACACGTGGCTGGTCCCAAATGAGATGTGCTGTGGGTGTGAAACACACACAAAATAAAGGGTGTAAAATGTCTCTATTTTTATATTAATGACATGTCGAAATGATAATATTTTGAATATACTGGGTTAAATAAAAGTATTAAAATTAATTCCACCTGTTTCTTTTCACCTTTTTAAATGCAGCTACTAGAAAATATTTAATTACAGTTGGGGCTGGCATTTCTCCGGACAGAGAGCTGCAGTCAAATCCTGCCTCAGCCCCTCAGCTGACGTGCGGCCGGGGCGGTCATTTAATGCTCTGTGCCTCAGTTTCCCCTTGTAAAGTGGGGTGAACCCCTTCCGCACTGGATAGAAGTGAGTGATGAATGTGAAGTGTAGAACAGTCAGCACTTGGTTGAAAGTTTGTTATTATTATTAACTCTGGCTGGCCTGGGATGGACGTGGGGCCTCATGGGTAGACACAACAGACGAGGCAGGGACAGCGTCAACCTGTGAGCCCTCTGACAGCACCGGGCACTTCCCAGAGGCGCCCCAGGAGCCGAGAGCTGGGCACTGTTCCCAGGTCCGGGGGGCCGGGGGCCTCAGGAGGAAGCCACAGAAGGGTGAGCAGAGGGTGTGAGAGCGAAGGCATTCAGGCAGGAGGGCTGGTGCATTTCTGCTCTGGGAGATGGTTGGCGTGGCAGGACAGGGTGGGACGGGGCGAGGGAAGGAACTGGTGTGGGGGGCAGGGGTGGACGGGGGCCCTGCCGTGAGGTGACCTGCTTTCCAGGCATGGGGGTTGTTTATGCAGAAGCGCAGGATGAGATGTGCACTGACGGGCAGCACCAGATAGCAGTGCACGCTACCTGGTGGGCAGATGGCGCTGCCGGACACACCAGGGACCAGCCAGCGGAGCGCACGGGGAAGGACGTGGCCGGGGAGGGGACAGCCAGGCAAGGGCAGGGAGGCTGGACGGACACCAGAGGCGCCGTCCTGGGTAGCGAGCACCCAAAGCAGCTGTGGGAGGAGAGGAAACGGGGGTGGGGGGGATGGGATGGGGGGTGATGCTGGGGTTTCCAACCCGAGCTCAGATGGGGGTGCCATTTGCCACGTGAAGAACGGGGAGGCCATGAGTTTGGGCCGGAACACGATGGACTGAAATAACGCTGGTTGGGCTCTCTGAAGATAGACTCTGGCTGGAGATGTGCTGCAGGGGCAGCAGCTGGAGGGCGGGGCTGGCGGAGGGGGGCGCCGGGCCACAGCTGTGCAGAGAGGTCTCTGCCGACCCCGGGGCCCGACCTGGCCGGTGGAGGGGCTGTCTGGGAACAGGCCCGGGAGGGGCCTCTGTGCCATCTTAGCACCTCTTTCTGCTGATAAAAGCGCAGCCTGTCTCTGAATTCACGCAATTGAATAGCTATGACAGTAAAAGAAGGAAAAGGCCATAGTAGATGCAAAACTTAAATAGTTCTCTAACTAACCAGGTCGTTCTTTTTACCTGAGTTTTTAGTTAAATGGTGCCTTGGAGCCTCGACGGCGCGGACGCCGGTGTGGTGAGCGAGTCAGGACCAATGGGCCACGTCCTTCTTTCCTGGTGCCGAGGAGCAGCGGGAGCTCGGAGCTGAGATCTGTGGGGCTCCCTGCCTGAGCACTGGGCACGGGCCACACCCACCGTCTCACCCCGGCTACACAGCCACACCGGGAGCTGGCTCTGGCGCCGGCCCCATTACAGATGGGCAACCTGGGAGCTGAGATGAAAATTTTTGCTCCAGGGCACGTGGAGGCTGGTCAAAGGACCCTGTGAGGTTAGTGCCATTCTCACGTGTCCCTCTGCTTCAAGTGATGCCTGCAAGAAGCCTCAAGCCTGGACGCCTGCAGACCGGGGCCCCCGGAACCCGCTGGGACACTCTGGCCCTCCCCTTCCAAGGACCGCAGATGAGGCCCCATCACGCCCTCCAGCAGGTGCCCATAGGTACCTCACGAGTTTGGAGAGTGGAGGCCGGTGTAACCGGGAAGCACCCCACCCCTGGGCACCACATAAATGCCGGTGGATAGCGCTGCAATGAACGTGTGGCCGCAAGGGCAAGGGTGAGGCAGGGCCTGGGAGCGTCGCATAAGGAGGAGTAAGTCTGCCAGAGAATGCAAGCGCTCGCACTCGTGCAAAATTATGCAGAGGTGTGTATCTGTATAAAGAGATTAAATAAAGTTTTAGAATAAATTAATTAATCATCTTAAAGGTTTTATAGAAGGAAGAAATTAGGGCAAATCCTGGGCTCTGTTTGCTGAAATAAGCAAAAATATATATATAAAGTTTCATCTCTAACAATGATTTCTTTCTGCACCAAATGGCCCTAGGTCTGGTTTAAAAATATAGCAGTTTTTATGTACTAGGATGTTACCGTACTGCGCATATCGTTTTATTTTATTGCACGTATTACATCAAGAGTAACACTTACATCTCTGCATGCTCAGTTTTCTGAACCACCCTTCCCTTGCTCTGCTTGTGGGAGCATCTTGAGATGGTCACCTTGTCAGAGGGCCTGGGTGGCCCGGGGAGCAGAGGCAGACTCAGGACAGGACGTGTCCCCGTGCGAGTCCTGACTCCCTTCCACGGGTAGGGCGGAGGAGAGGGCAAGCTGGCGTGGGCCCGGCCCTCGGTTAATAAATAATAATTCTTAAAAATGATCCTTGGATGAACTCTCTGAGTGACCGAGGGTCACCTCTGCCTGTCCCCTGGGCCGCCAGGATCAGCAGAGGGGCTGCTGTCCAGTCTCACCCTCCACCCCAGACACAGTAAATGTCCCTCATTGCCCCTGGCCACAGTCGCAGACCATGGCTCTCAGAGGGGAGGGGCCTGCGTCCACAGCCTTCGCAGTGGCCGTGAGCAGCTTCGAGTGGCGCTGAGCCTGGAGCCCTCGGGGGTGGACGTGGCTGGGGCTCCGCCACTGTCCACTCGTCCTGCTGGCAGACTTGGCCTGCTCAGACAATCGCCTCATCAAGTCTGGCTCAGAAGCAAAGAGCTTTAATTATTCCCCCAGGGGACACTGGCACTCCCCTCCCCACTTCACGCCCTGCAGAGGACAGGCAAAAAATAAGATAAAATAAAACGAAACGCTGCCGATCTGTCAGGCTCCCAGTGAACACAGACGGCTGACCCCGAGGGGAGCCCGGCGTGCGGAGGTCGGGAGGAGCGAGTGTGGACTGGCCTGGTTCAAATTAACTGGTTCAGCTGTGGCCTCTGGTCCCCGGGAAAGGTTGGGAGTGTTTGGTTACACAGAGCGGAAGCGAGTGCACACAAGCTGACGGTAAACTCGGTGTCAGCCGCGTGGTCCATGAGCAGAGCCTTCTGCGATGTCTGTCTGCTGCTGCCAGGCTGAAGGGGCACCTGGGAAACCAGCCACAGAGGCACGAGCCACAGGGGCCTGGGGAGCCACGGGGGAACGTGGGAGCCAGGGGAGGCTGGAGAGACACACCACCAGCAGAGTGCAGGCTCCATCCTGGCTTTGCACGTGTGCCAGGGCCTCGGATCCGCACGGCCCGTTCCTCGGGGGCCTCAGGCACAAGCCCCAGCGCCTGTGTAGCTGGGATAAAACATGCCCTCGATCACTTCCGGGCGACCACTGTGCCGATCTGGTGGCTTAAACAGCGCTCGTGGGGCACTTGGTTTGGGGGATGAGATGAGTTCTCCCTCTTGCTCTGGGAGTTGGGGGTCAGGGGCCTCCTCTGACCTGGGGTCAAGGACAGAATGGCTTCTTGCCCCCGCAGATGGTCCCATCCAGGCTGTGGGATGACCGCTTGGGTCTCCTCTGAGTAATGGAGGCCAGGGCCCCTGCTGACATCCGCTCCTGTACCCGACTCTCTACTTGACACCTCCACCTGGACGTACAGTGTACCCTCAACCCAAGTCCAAGAACGACCACAAGGCCCCCGCCCACATGCGGGCTGGGCCCTGCCTCCCCGCCTCCGGTGAGGGTGCCCTCCCCAACCGGGAGCTCACGCCAGCGCCCTGGGTCCTGCCCACCCCTCCTCCCACTCCCAGCATCCTCAGTTCTGTTCGTCTTCCCGCCCCACTGCCTCTCCCATCCCCGGGGGCCATTCACTCATGTCATCTTACTCAGGTCCTCCTGTCTCTCCAGGGCACCCTTGCTCTGACCCCCAGGCCCTGCTGTCTCTGGCTTCCCCTGACCTCACCCCTCGAGCACTGTGCACCGTGCTCCCCCCACCAGTGCCCCTCCCTGGAACCCTCCACCCGGCCCAGGGTCTCAGCACACGCTGCCCCCTCGCCCTGCACATCCCAGCACCTGCTGGCCACTGGCCAGAGCAGCCGGGCTCCTGTCCTCACGGCCACTTTCTTATTCTTCAGGGCACTCGGATCCACCCAGCCACCTCGGTCTCCAGTAATCCACAGGGAGGGTGGACAAGACTTCTGAAGGGTCTTCCCCCACCTCCTGCCCCCAGACTGGGAGGCCTGGACCTGATTCTGGAGCTGGTCAGCGTAAGTCACTGTGGAGGGTGTAGGTCCAAAGTAGACTATGGCCGAGGACCAGGAAGGCCAGTGGTCTTGCTGTCATCTGTCCCCCTGTTAAGCTGGGCACGGCGGCCTTACCGCTATGCAGGGAAGGACCCACACTGGGGATCCGTGGGAAGTATCTGTCACTGTCCACTAGCAGAGCTGGACGTGGACGCAGCAGGGAGAAGGCAGCCACGTGCACCACAGCCGTTCACCCAGCCCTAGGCCAGTGGCACCGAGGGGCTCTGGGGACCCTCAGGCGTCAGGTCCAGTGGCCAGGGCTAGGGCTCTCCCCAGGGGCACAGGTCCGACATCTTAGGTGCCTCCCCGATGGGGTCCCCTTGCACACCTGTGACCACACAAGAGTGGAAGTGGCTGGGGTCCTGGCCAGATATCTTGCCCCCTGGTCTCAGACCAGACCTCCCACTGGCTTCCTCTGTTTCTTCTACAGACACAGTCCCACTGCCACATCACTTCACACCACTGAGACCACCGGGCTGCTGGCATTCATCCTAAGTGCCCAGTCTGACCTCTCGGGTCCATCCCGAGCCCTGCCCGCCCCCGTCACCGCCCCTCGGGCTGCAGCGCAGGCTCGTTCACGCCCCATCCCCTGAAACGCTGCTGCCCGCTGGTCGCTGACCCCGGCTCTCTTCTCTCCCACTTCTCGGCTCCTGGAGTGTCCAACCCACACACGCAATCTCCAGGCAGATTCCCAGTGTGTTCTGGCCAGAGCATCTCCCCTGACCTGTCTGGGGGTTCGCCCTTCATTCATGTCCCTTGGAAATCTTCCTTGAACCAAAAAATAGATTTGCTTCCAGCGTCTGCACAGTGAGCTCCAGTGCCCACTCGCATTCATCACTGAGGACGAGAAATGCAAGGCCAGCCTTACCTTTGTCCCTTGGTAGTATAATTTTTTTCTGACAGAATGCCAAAAGATGACATACTCATTCTTTTTTTTTTTTTTTTTTTTTGCGGTACGCGGACCTCTCACTGTTGTGGCCTCTCCCGTTGTGGAGCACAGGCTCTGGACGCGCAGGCTCAGCGGCCATGGCTCACGGGCCCAGCCGCTCCGCGGCATGTGGGATCTTCCCGGACCGGGGCACGAACCCTTGTCCCCTGCATCGGCAGGCAGACTCTCAACCACTGCGCCACCAGGGAAGCCCCTTCTTGCGCTTTTAATTTGCTTTTTCCTGATTACTAATCAAATCGGACATATTTTCATATTTATAAGGTTTTGGGGTTTTTTTGTGAGATGTCTCTTAAAATCTTCTGCCCAATCATTCTGTTTGAGGGGAGTTCTTTGTGTTAGGGACTCCTACGTGGTTTGTTAAATATGATGCAAATCTCTTCTCTTAGTTTGTGGCTTATTCTTTTATTTTTTAATTCAACTTGAATTTAATTTGATTCAATAAATAAGAGTCCTTCAATTCTATGAAAACAAATTAATAAATCTTTTCCTTTGGGTTTGTACCTTTTACATCTTATTTTTAAAAGCTTCCTCTTAGTGCTTTCCAATAGTGTTATAGCTTTGCATTTCCTAAGTCTTAAATCCACGTGGAATTATTTTTTGCATATGGTATGAGGCAGGGATTCAATTTCATTTCTTTTCTGCCTGGACACCCAATTTCCCCAGCATGATTTCTTGAAAAGCCCAGTTTTCCCCCTCTCATCTTGAATAACAACTTTGATATTCAGACATGTCTATAAATTTGTAGTTCTGTTTCTGGGATCCATTCTGTTTTCCTGGCATAGTTATCTGTTTGTGACCAATAATCACTCCTCCTAATCTAGCATATAAAAGTCTTGTTAACTGAAAGAACAAGTCCACCTATGCTATTAACTTTCAGGAATGTCAGTGATCTCTGGCCCTTTGCATTTTCATATGTATTTCAGAATTTGTTTATCATATTTCACACCAAAAAATTATCAGGATTTGTATGATTGCGTTAAATCAGTAAATAAGTTTTGGATAATTGACATTTTTCCACATTTAATCTTCCAATCCATGAAAATAGAATGTTATTTATTTATTTAGATTTTCATTAATGGCCTTCAATAAAATTATCTAATTTTCTCCAAAATGTAGACATCTCTCCATATTTGGTCTTACCTTAATGTGTTCAATACTCCCTCTAGCTTTGGGAACGTATTGGACACTTACGATAGTTGTTTTAATGTCTTTATCTGCTGGTTCTAACATCTGTGTGAGTTCCGGGTCAACCAGCTGCTTGGTTTTCTGCATCTCATGGACCAGACTTTTCTGCTTCTTTGCATGCCTTACAGTATGTGGTCAAATTCACTACTCAGAGATGCTTGTATTTCTATAGATATTCTTAGGTTTATGCTGGGACTCAGGTTATGTGGAAACAGTTTCAGGTCTTCCTTTTAAGACATTTTTAAGGCAGAAGCAGAGCACCATTTAATTGAGTGCTAATTATTCCCCACTCCTGAGACAAGTACTGAGTACTCTCCCCAGTGTGTGTGAGTCATGAGGTTTTCCGGTCTGCCTGGTGCAAACAGCTACTCCCAGTTCTCTGTGCACTTGGTGCTGTAGCCTCTGATCCCTTCTGGGGCTTCTTTCCAGCCTCAGGCAGTTTCCCGTGGCACGTGCACTGACTACTGAGTGTGCAGAGGGGCCGCTCTGCACGTGACCAGGGCTCTCTCCGTGCAGCTCTCTCTTCTCTGGTCATCTGTGCTGTGAGCTCCAGACACCTCGGTCTCCCTCTCAGCTCCAATCCTCCACGGCTAGTCTTCGGGGTTCTCCTGGGTCCCTTTCATGCCTCCAGGCAGTAAGCTGGAGAAGTCGGAAGGCTCACTTTGTTTCTCCCTGTCTCAGACATTCCTGTCCCCATCTGATGTCCAGTATCTTGGAAACCTTCATTCCGTACACGTGGTCCTCTTTTATGTTGTTTTTCAGGTGAGACCGCTCCTGTGACTCCGTCCTGGTGGAAGAGGAAGTCTCTCATCCTCTCTTCGCTACGCTCAGCCTCTGCAGCTCTACCCCGTTCCTTCCTTTACCGCCTCTTCACGCCGTCTCTCTTCCAAGACCCGTCTCACCAAAGATTTGTTATTTTCATTAATATTTTTCAAAAGGCCAGCTGTTGACTTTGTTGACCGTCTCTTACTTGTTTCTTTCCTGTTTCATGTATTTATCTTCTTATCTTTATTATTGATTTCTTCATCCTGTTATTCTATGTTGGGTGTATTTGGCTAGTCTTTCCCCCTAACTTCTAACAATGAACCCTCAAGTCATTAATTTTCAGCCTTTCTTTTACCTTCATATGGCCTTTTAAGGCCATACTTTTTCTTCTAAGGATGGCTTTAGTTGCATCCCACAATTTTTCCCTCGTAGTATTTTTATTTTCATCAAGTTCTAAACATTTTCCAATTTTCATGGGAATTCCCTGGCGGTCCAGTGATTAGGACTCTGTGCTCTCACTGCTGAGGGCCCAGGCTCAATCCCTGGTCGGGGAGCTAAAATCCCACAAGCTGCACGGTGTGGCCAAATGAATAAATAAATGATTTCCAGTTTTTGTTGGAAAATGATTGCTCCTTGCAGGCGCATCAGCCTCGAGCAACAGAGCCGTGGAGCGCGGCCCGCCACGGACAGAGCACAGCGGGCTTGTTCACACGCGGCCCGCCACGGACAGAGCACAGCGTGCTTGTTCACACATTTCCTCTCTCTTAGATGGCCGTCCATCCCATGCCCTGGACCTCATCATCCCTCAGAACCACTGCACCCCCAGATCCATAATTCCAGAATCATGGGCTCAGAATCTCCCACTCTGCCCAATACGTCCCATCTGCTCTAACTCTTCTTCTTCCTTAAAGGACCTCTTTCATCCGGCCGCCTCTGCTCCCTTCCTGTCCCCAGCCTCCCCCGCAACGCCCCACACCACGCTGGATTAATCCTCAGGAAGGAGCTGCACGGAGAGGGGGTGACAGTCCCCGTGGCCTTGGGTCTGGGAGGAAGCCAAGCAGCGCTGGCCAGGCAGGGAGGAGCTGAGGGAACCGCCAGCCAGTGTCCTGCTCGTGGCTCTCTGGACCGCATCCAACCAGAAGCTAGAGGCAAGGGCATCCTTCGGTGCAGTCCGCGAAACGTCCGCTGCTGGGGCGTAAAGTGGTAGGAGGAGAGCGGAGGGGGTCCTAGGGGGCAAGGAGAATAGGCAGCATTGCTCCTGTGAGCCCACTGTCTGCTGCAGCTCTGCCCCCTCGCTGCCCTTCCCGCTCAGGCCACCCCAACATCTCAGGCTGACTCCCCCAGGCCTGAGTGGACGAGCTCCCTGGAGACTGTCAAAATCAAATAGAATGAACACCAGGCTGGACGATCCCCCAAACAGACAAAACCATTTACACTGTGTGAGCAAAACTAAATGTAGCCTATTTCATGAGCATAAGCAAAATTTAGGTTATTTCTTGTAAATGCCTCTGATAATCATAAAAGGAACTCAAGTCGTCTCCCTAAAATGGTGAAGAAGAGTGTCACTGTTAAGCAGCTTCCCGCCGTCTGGAAGCCCCACTGTGATAACCAATCGTGGGTAAGCAATCTCCCCCTTTTCACTGTAGAAGCTACCCCGTAACCCTGGCCTGGGGCTCCAGCTCCGCTGTGGACCTGGAGACCCCCGGCCCACAAGCTGTTCTGTGCACAGCAGACTCGTCCTAAATCCTAACTGATCTAGTTTTCATTTTCTGTTTCTGGATTTATGGCAAGACTTAGCCACCCCTCCCTGGTGGCTGGCTCAGTTCCAGGCCACTTCCCTCCCTCCCTAGAATGCTCCTGTCCGTGGATCTCGTAAATCCTTTCCAGAACCTTGTCTGTCTTCTGTGCCAGGCTTTGCTCCATGGCCTGCCTGTTCAGGAAGTCCTGGTGGGACACCTCACCCTCCCTTCTCCACAATCTCTCCTTGGGAAATCTCCTCCAAACCTGCGGCTTTATGGGTACATCTACTCTGGTGACCCTCAAACTTCTCTCTGCTGAGGTTGGCTGCAGACCAGGTGCCGCCCAGGAGACAGATGGTTTACTCATGGGGCACTCACTCAGGACTGTCCGCAAGTGCATGGGCTTTACATGGGAAACCAAGAGAATTAACACCTGAGGGAGCTGTTACCACCGTGGGCCTGGAGGTGCCAGAAAGGGAAGAGTGACCAGGACACGCAAGAGACAGCCAGTCTTTTGGGGAGGGGGACGTGACGCCCCATGACAAGCAGGACCGGAGAGAGGAACCAACGCCCCAGCCCCCATCGTTTCCACTTCCCAGCATCCCATCCGTCAAGCACACCCCAAAGCTGGAGGTGGGGCAGGGTGTCTGGCTGATGCCATCCCCAGAGGCATCCTCCCAGGGCACAGTGGGTGGAGAGGGGTGGAGATAGATCTGGGGGGAGGGGGACAGAACAGAGAACACAGAGCATAGAGGCACCACCCAGGATGGACTGTGGGACTAACTTGCCTGAGTCGACTTGGAATTTCACCTCTCATTAGCTATGTGACCTTGGTTAGGTCACTTAACCTCTCTGTGCCTCAGTTTACTCGTCTGTAAGTTAAGAGTAGGTCCCTATAGGGTGGCCGCGCCCGTTAAATAAAGTAATGTATGTAGATCACTCAGAAGAGTAGCTGGGACATGGCGGGCATTTAAAACATGTTCACTGTGATGAGTTGATTTCTCCATCTGTCAAAGCTGGGCATCTCAAAGGCAGCCTGTCCAAACCCTGCTGAAGTTACTTTCTCCCAGTCCCCGGCCACTTTCAGTTTTTGCCACCCACCCAGTCGGACCGCCATATATTTGATAGGATGACCATCTATTTTATTGTCCAAACTGGAGCATTTCTGAGAGAAAACAGGGACAATTGACAAACATGCCAGGAAAACAGCGTCGAGCGGAGACCCCTGGACAAAGAAGGTCCCGCAGTCACCCTCACCCAGCCCCGCAGCAGCCTCCAGCATGCTGCATAGACTGTCTTTAAATCTCCCCACCACCTCCTACGAGCTAGAGAAGCTCATTTCATCTTATTAAGTAGCTAGGATTTAATCGATACGATACCTTCATTTGTAAAATAGATAACAACGGAAGAGATGAGTTTCTAATAAAAATAGTTGCCGTCGACCCACCCCTCTTGAACCCCTCCCCACCTTGAGCTAACCTCTGCATCCTTTCAGCTGAGTCTTCTAATCATTGCATTCATATTTCAAATAAAATCCTTCTATCACTATTTATAATTTTTGTTTTCAGTTTTATGCATTGTCAATTGACCTCTGACAATAGTAGGTAAGGATTTAGCTCATCACCTCACCTACTCTCCAATCAAGACATCTATATTTAATTCCTGTAACTTCACGTCATGGACTGACGCTTTGTGTCTTTTCCACCAAATATAGAGGACGTTGCCCGACTCCTCGCTCCAGAAAATGATGACGCCGACCCCCCTCAGAGCACCTCCCCTTTCTACTGCTAACTTCTGCCAGGGTTAAAGGTAGCACAGTTCACAAGTGGTTGTAGGACTATAATTAAGTCCCTCTGCTTTGCCTCCAGCCTGGTTCTCAAACTTGAAAATCAGTAAACAGTTCTCCCACAGTTATGGCCATTTAAATATCGTCTTCAGGACTTCCTGGTGGCGTACTGGTTGAAAATCCGCCTGCCAATGCAGGGGACACAGGTTTGAACCCTGGTCTTGGAAGATCCCACATGCCGCGGAGCAACTAATTCCGTGCGCCACAGCTACTGAGCCCGCGTGCCACAACTACCAAAGCCCGCACGCCTAGAGCCCGTGTTCTGCAACGAAGGGTAGCCCCCGCTCGTCACAGCTAGAGAATGCCCGCGTGCAGCAACAAAGACCCAACACAGCCAAAAATATAAATTAAGAAATAAATAAATTTATAAAAATAAATAATACTGTCTTCAGAAATCGCGTGGGGTGGGCACATGGAGAGCGTTTTGTTCTCCCTAGAATTTCTATAAGTCTTTTCTCTGTTACCTTTAACACACCTTCATCACTTTTTATTTTCAAGATCTTCATCCATGAAAGGATTCTGTTGAGTCTCCGCCCGCTTTTTATTCCCAGACACCTGCTTCACAGGGCTTCCCACCTCCCGCTCTGTCTGGACAGTGGCCCTGGATGCCCATGGGGGTTCGATGTCCAGGGATCTGCTCTCTGGCGTGACCCCCTCCCCCAGTTTCCCGCGACCCCTCTGTCTCGCTTGATTCCTTTTGTTTCACTGGAGAACATCCTCAAAAGTACAAGAAAGAGTGTGTGCAGATACATTTTCAGAGGTTTTCACCACTTGAATATTCTAGGAAGTGAAAGTTAATTTAGAATCTGTGTGTTTCAACCATTTCTACTTTCCACTTTCTGATACTGTGAGTGACCACCGTCCATCGCCTGTTTTGTGAGTCAGGCTGCCCCAGCGCTCCTTCACACCCACTTGTGGGCGTCCTGTGTAGGACGGCTTTTCTCTGCCCCCTGGAGCTGGGGGTTGTGACCATCTGTACAGCCTGTGCGGCCTAGATATTGGCTGTGTGGCCCTGCCACAGAGCAGTGCTGTGCAGAGAACGTCCTGGATGGGGGCGAGCTCTCTGCACTGTCCAGCATGGAGCCACTGGGCACATGCAACGTGTTCAGTGTCCCCAAGGAACCGAATTTTGATTACTTCTAAACTTAATTATTTTAATTTAAGTCCCACGTCTGGCTAGTGGCTGCCACGCTGGACAGCTCAGGCCCTGGGGAACATCGGGCCGAGATATGGCCAGAGTGGCTGCAGGCTGCGAGGCTGCTCCACCAGGAAGCAGGAGCCCGCAAAGGCGGGTGTGGACCCTCGCCACCACCCTGGAGACCCTGCTCGCTGCTCAGCTGAGGGACAGTTCTGTCCTCCTCTCATGCTGGGTGGAGACAAAAGGCAGGAAAGTGGGGCGGCTCCCTCTCCCGGCCTCTACTGCTTTAGGGGTGGGGTAGTGGGGTGCAGAGCTGTCTATCTGAAGTTCTGGGAAGAAATTCTGTCCATTGCACAGTGACCTGCACAGGCCACTTCTTTGACCTCCAATGACCATCTCACCAGATGGACGTGCCCTTCTCAGGGCTCCAGGGAGGGTTGGATAAAATGTTGGGTCTGCAGCGTCTGACACATAGTAGGTTTAGAATAACCCGGGGGTTCCTAGGCTGCTTTCCCCAGTGGTCCAGCCTGCTGAGGGGTTTAGGTTGTTGTAAAATTCAAGTTTTAATAATGATGCTGCAGAAATGGTTTGTAAAGTGAAACTTAACAGGGCGCCTGCTAATCTTTGATACCTAAGTGTGTGTAATGAGTATTCAGTTAAAGGAATATGGCTTTCCCAGCTTCCCTGATTATGAAAGGATAAAGCCCTGTTTCTTTGTGTGGTTTTGTGATATTCCCTAACCACACTTGTTACCAGTGGCCTGGTGTCAGCACGCACACACATCCACACACATGCACAAACGTGTGCACACACAGCCCACGCCTTCGGGGCTCTGCTGACCATCCCTCCAGGGAGCCTCTCTTCCCAGGGAACACGCCTGCTTCCTCCCCAGGGTCCCACCACCAGCCACGCT
Source organism: Lagenorhynchus albirostris (assembly GCF_949774975.1). Lineage (NCBI taxonomy): Eukaryota > Metazoa > Chordata > Mammalia > Artiodactyla > Delphinidae > Lagenorhynchus > Lagenorhynchus albirostris. Next base: position 80,233,517 of record NC_083111.1, on the reverse strand, counting down.
GTGCGGGCTCACTCAGCGAGCCCCGCCCACAGTCCCCATTCCCTTTGTCCTTTTCTGTCTCTCGGGACAAGCGCAAAGGTGAGTGACAAGCATTTTTCTTTTCATTTCCAAGAAGTGGTGAAAAATGAATAAACAGGTGGCAAAACTGACAAGGCATCTGTCCCTGGCAGGTTCGTCTGTAATTAAAAATCACCCAATTTGAGTTTCCCCCAGTGCAGCTGCCTGCTCCCTGAAACTTTTAACGGAGTGCCCGCGTGCTAATGAGGACACCAGCTAATTACTTGCAAAATGATTAAGAAATCATACTGGGACAATTGATGGATCTCGGCAGGGAGCCCGTCAGACGTCTCTCAGGCCTCCCGTCCCTCTCCTTGCTGGCTGGCAGCTTCATTCCTAAAGGGTGGCGCTGACACTGCTGGCAGACGGCAGGCTGGGGCTCCGGGCTCAGCCACGAGGCATCGAAGGCCCAGAGACATCAAGTTTACCTCCCCAACCCTGCGGAAACCCATGGGTCCCAGCACCACGGGGATCTGGGGTCCCTCAGCCTGGCAGGACCACCTCTGCTTATCTTGTTTCCGGCAAGTTCCAGGGCTGCGAGAGGGCCCTGATAATTCGCTTTGCCCCTTGGCCGCTTCTTGGAATGGTGACACCTGCCCCACCGCGGTCTCTTGGCTGCTGGCGAGGGCTGTCAGCAGGGGCTCCTGGCAGTGGGACCGAGGCCATCACCCAGGCCTGTGCTTTGAGCCCGCTCACGGGGCTCAGAGAGAGCACAGCTCTGGGGAAGGCGCTGCCCGGACCTGCCCGGGGAGGCCCACCCGGAAGCCTGGGCTGCTTCCTGAGCCAGCCAGTGGCGGGGTGGGGTGGCCCGGCGTGGCTGCTGGGAGGGGAGAGGCGGCAGGTGGATTGATGAGGTTGAATCGCACTGGGGACCCTGCAGAGCTCACTTTGCTTTGTCCCCATCAGGGGAGGAAATGAAGGTCTTCCTGCTTCCCGCTCTGCACCAGGGCGGGTGGGGTTGGGGGCTTGTCCCCACTCCCCAGCAACACAGCTCAAAGCCACTCTTCTGGGAGTGAGCCTTCCTGACACGCCCCTGCTTCCAGAAGGAGCACCTTTTTCCCCTGAGCGACCCTGGCACTTGGACTTCCCTGGAGGCGCGTCCTCTGCCCTTCAGCCTTTGATGGATGGAGTTAACAGCCACCCCCTGCCGCATGCCGGGAAGGAGGGAATCCTTCACTACCAGCTGCTCCTGCTGTCCTGCGAGGTGACAGGGGCGTCCACTGAGATTCGGGCTCTGGGCCGGCTTGGAAGAGCCTAACGGGTATCAAGCAGCGAGTCAATGACACTCAGCAGACGGTTTCCTCAGAGACACTCTGGGACAGCGCCAGTAATTCAGGGCAAGATTCAAAGACTACCGACGCCGGTGTTTATGCACGCGCGCGCACACACACACACACACATATACTCTCTCTCTCGCACACACACTTACCTTTCTTTCTAATCAGCATCCTGGCTGACAAGCCCTAACGTGGGCTGATTTAAAAACCGCCCTGTTTGAAGCCATCGCTGCAGTGGGTTTTCTTTGATTTTTGCTTCTAATTATGAAACTGCTCAGCGGGAGGCCTCCAGCTGTCCTGTTCGCCCTTCCCGGCTCTGAAAGGCTGTGGCTGTCACACGCCACCTATGACCGCCATTCCGGAGCCCAGGGAACAGAGGTGGGGGCCCTGGGCCTTCTGGCTGCAGGGAGCCCTCGAGCCAGAAGAAGGAAGATGACACCCCTCCCGTCCCTCCTCCTGACCTCTGCTCTTAGTTCCAGGCACTTCCCTCCAGTTTCCCTGAGGGTCCCAGCAGGACACGACAACACAGTCCTGCCTCCGGGGAGCTCTGTGGTCTGTTGGAGAAACGCCAGGAATGCAGGAACCGTCCTCCTGTATTGATTCAGGAGCTTACAATTTGCAAAATGTGTTACAGCCTTGATTTCACTTCATCTTCACATCATCTCCATCCGCACTGCGCGGACAGGACACGGAGCGCCAGATCCAGAAGGTGCCAGATAACGAGCAAACCTAAGCTTCAGGATCCGGACACAGGATTCTTCCCCCAGCAAAGCAGACACCCCGCAAGCCCCCCAGATTCAGGCTCCAGAACCTCCTTTGTTTGGGTGCAAAGAAAACGGGACAGTCATCACATCAGTGGGCTGAATAAATGTTTTTCAATGTCTTTCTATATATTTCTACAATTAACATTCTTTTAAAACTGCTTTATTTTGAAATCATTACAGATTCATAGGAAGTTGCAAAGATAGTACAGAGAGGTCCCATGTCCCCTTGCCTCAGTTTACTCCAATGGTCGTGTCTTACGCGATTATATACATGGAATAATGAAGACACGAGGACTCCATCAAAGGCAGAAGCTTGATATTGGAAATCAGATGCACGGAGCTCTTCAACATCTAATCAACATTAATCACACGTGTACCCTTGTGTGAATCCCACTGCGATCAGGATACAGGACGGCTCCAGCATCACAAAGTCTTCCTCCCTGCCGCCCCTAGAGCACACGCGTGCCTATCCCGACCACTGCCCGACCCCTGGCAACCACTAGTCTGCTTTCCATCTCTATGACTTTGTCATTTCGAGAATGTTATATTCTTCATGTAGTATTTGACCTTTAGAGGTTGGCTTATTTTTACCCAGCATAACGCCACTGAGATCCATCCAAGCTGTCGCGTGCACCAACAGTTTGTGTCTTTTTATACCTGAACAGTGTTCCGTGGAGTGGATGGGCCCGAGTCTGTTTAAACCTTCACTTATAGAGGGTCATTTTGGTTGTTTCCAGTTTGGGGCAATTACAAAGCTGCTATAAACAATCATATACAGGTTTCTATATGGACACAAGTTCTCAGTTCTCTGGGATAAATACCCACGAGTGCAATTGCTGGGTTGTATGGTCAATGTTTGATTAGGTTTTTTTTGTTTGTTTTGTTTTTTTGCGGTACGCAAGCCTCTCACCGCTGCGGCCTCTCCCGTTGTGGAGCACAGGCTCCGGACGCGCAGGCTCAGCGGCCATGGCTCACGGGCCCAGCCACTCCACAGCATGTGGGATCTTCCCGGACCGGGGCACGAACCCGCGTCCCCTGCATCGGCAGGCGGACTCTCAACCACTGCGCCCCCAGGGAAGCCCTGATTAGGTTTTTTTAGGAACTGCCCGAACGATACTCCAGGATGTCTGTACTGTCTTACATTCCCGCCAGAAGTGTCTGAGATGCAGATTCTCTGCATCCTCACCAGCATTTGGTACTGTGTGTGTACATACATTGTGTATATAATTTTAGCTATCCTTATAGGTGTGTAGTGATTTCTCGTTGTAGCCTTAATTTGCATTTCCCCAACAGCTAGTGATGTTGAACATCTCCTTAAGTGCTTATTCACCATCTGTATACCCTCTTTAGGGAACAGTTTCTTCACTTTTTTTTGCCATTTTCTAATTGAATTTTTGGTTTTCTTACTGTTAAATTTTGAGAGCTTCTTATATACTTTAGAAATGAGTCCTTTATTAGATATGTGGTTTTGCTCCAGTCCATAGCTTATCTTTTCATCCCCTTAACAGAGCGGTCTGCAGAGCACAGGTTTTTAATTTTGGTGAGGTCCAATTTATTAAATTTTTCTTTTATGTATCATGCTTTTTGTGTCATGTCTAAGAACTGTTGACCAAACCATAGGTCTGGAAGATTTCCTCCTATGAGTTCTTCAAGATGTTTCATAGTTTTGCACTTTACATTTAAATCTGTGATCCCTTTTGATTTAATATTTATGGAAGGTGTGAGGAGTAGGTTGAGGGTTTTTTGTTTGTTTGCTTTTTGCCTGAGGATATTCAAGTGCTCCAGCACCTTTGTTGAAGAGACTGTCTTTCCCCCATGGAATTGCTTTTGTGTTTCTGTCAAAAATCAGTTGAGTATACTTGTGAGGGTCTATTTCTGGATTCTTTACTCTGTCCCATTAATCTGTGCGTCCCTTCCTTCTGCCAATACCACACAGCCTTGATTACCATAGCTGCGCAGTAAGTCTTGAAATCAGGTAGACTGATTCCTCTGGTTCACCCTTCTTTTTCAAAATTATTTTAGTTATTCTAGTTTATTTGACTTTACATATAAATTTGAGAATGATCTTATTTATATCTACAAAAAAAATCTTCCTGTGATTTTGATAGGAATTGTGTTAAACTTAAATATCAATTTGGGAAAAATTCATGTCTTTAGTATATTGAATCTTCCAATCCATGAACATGGTATATCTCTCCATTTACGTAGATCTTTTAAAATGTCCTTCATCAGCATTGTGTGGCTTTCAGCATACAGTTCTTATACATGTTTTATTAGATTTACACCTATTTCACTTTTTTGAGCAATTATAAATGGTTTTGTATTTTTAATATCACTTTCCACATATTCATTGCTAATATTTAGAAATACATTTATTTTTATATGTTGATCTTGTAGCTTATGACCTTGCTGAACACACCTATTAGTTCTAGGAGTTTTTTCCTTCTTCATCATCTTCTCCTTTTTTTTTTTTTAAATTAGTAGATTCCTTGGGATTCTGTATTTACACCCTCATGTTGTCTACAAATAGATCCAGTTTTGTTTCTTTCTTTCTGATGCATATGGCCTTCTGTTTCCTTTTCTTGTCTTATCTCTCTGGCTAGACCTCTACTACCATGTTGACCAGCAGTGGTGAGAGTGGACATCCTCATCTTGTTCCCGATATCAGGGGGATAGTACACATTCTTTCACCATTAATTATGATGCTGGCTAATGTCGATGTTAGATGTAGATTTTTTTTTTTTTTGTAGAGGTCCTTTATCAAATTGAGGAGGTTCCCTCTACTCCTAGCTTTCTAAGAATTTTTATCATAACTGAGTGTTGAATTTTGTTAAAATGAAAACTCAGGTTCCTTCCAAGGAGGGCACAGCATCTGTTGGGAAGGCAAATGAAGGACCTGCCTTAGGGTCATAGAAGGAGGCCTTGAAGATACCTGGACTTGGATCTGAGGGAGGGGGAGGGTGTGGCCAGAAGGGAGCAGGTGGGGCAGCAATTGATGAGGGTCCTCAGGGTCTTGAAGGGCCCTGGGATGGGAGAGAGTGCAGGGCATGCAGGGGACAGGAGGGTGGCCAGCAAGGGAGAGTGTGGAGGGAGGGGAGCTCGACAGGCAGGTGAAGCCAAATTACCTCCATCAGAGATCACAGTAAGGGGTCCAGCTTTATCCCAGGGACAGTGGGGGAGAGGGAACGGAGTGGCATAGTAGGATCAGTTCACAGGCCACTGCAGTTTCCAAGGTCAAAGGCAAAGGTGACTCAGGCTGTGGAGGGGAACAATGGGGAGAAGTGTGAGTGTAAAACCATTTAGGGTGTAAACTCCACAGTCTGTGATGGTTGGATGTCAGGGTGACAGTGGGGAGGTGTCACAAGCTGATCTTTTTGATCAGTGCCCTGTTTCCCAGGAAGGCAACTTGTTAGCCCAAGAGATTGCAACAAAGAGCCTCTATGGACACAATAACTTTCTCATTCACAGCACTTTACAGCCTAGAGGGCTTTGAAGCTTCATCACCTCTGGTCATCCTGTTCGTGCTCTTCAGGGCACCCACAGCCAGCCCCTGCCACTGCTCACCCCAGCCCCCGATCTTGTTTGCTGGTGCTGCTCAGGGTTCTCTGGACCAGTCCCACTGGGTTAGCCTCCTGTGCCTTTTCCCACACTGTCCCACACCCTGACCTGGCCTCCCTCTGCTCTCCGTGTGTCTAACCTTGGGGCTGGGCTCAGCTTTGGATGCCCAGCAAACCCACTCTGGATTAGTTTTGTTTCTTCCTATCAGAGAAGCACAACGCTTCAGTTACACAAGGCATCCGTCATTTCATGCTCATTGTAGGATAGATTCCTGTTTGCTGTTGCTTTCATGCCAGTCTTCACAGTGGGTCTGACGTTCCCAGGAGGTAAGAACTGTCACATTCCTTTCTGGTCCCCCCATAGACCCCACTAAGCTGCTACGCCGGGTGAATGCGTTTTTGCTACACTGGATCTTATGGAATTGCAGTGTGTGGGTCTGTGGAGTGTCAGGCTCAGGAGAAGCGGAGGAAAGATGGTGAGCTGAACCTGGGTTGGTGGAGAAGGTGGGTGGGTTCCCTGAAGCCCAGAGAGGCATATTAAGGAAAGGGTGGAAAGTGTGGGAACCAACAAAGTCAGAACCTGCATGAAGATGGTGACGGCCAGGCATCAGCGGGATCCAGGTGCAGTAATCAGAGGGAAGCTGGTGTGGAGGTGGTTACCTGGGTGTTGGGAGGCTGAGGCGGCCGACAGAGGGAGGGAGGTGAGCTGACTCAGATGCGATAGCTACAGAGGCAGTGTGTTCCCTAGGCTGGTGGAGCTCAGAAGAGCTCAGAGGAGTGCCTGTGGGCTGGTGTTGGAATCTCCTGGGGCAGAGCTGGTGCAGGGCCTCCAAGCAGCCAGGGCTCAGACCCTGGCTCTGCCCGTGCCTCTGTGGGTGGTTGACTGTGCTGGTGTGATGCCCACAGGCCCAGCAAAGAGCTCTGGAATCCCTTCTTCCCACTGTGCCTTCCAGTCTACCCCTGGCAGAAATGAAGAGCAGTCAGATGCCCAGGGGGCTGGGGACTATGCTTGCCGATCCCAGCCCCAGGCGCACAGAGCAGAGTAGGGAAGGATGGGCTTGGGGCCAAGAGACACAGGGAAATCAGTTCTGCATCGACAGGAAGGGAACTGGGGATAGTTGATAGCTCATCCTTTTTTTTTTTTTTTCTTTTTGCGGTGAGTTAAAAACAAACACCCACATCCACCCACCCCAATGAACATTTCCTCACTTTTGCTCCAGATATTTAAAATATGAAGGAAATGAACAATTCTGATCAGGCGGAAGTCTCCTTCGCTGTCCTCAAGCCCAGAGAAAAATTCCTCTCTCAGCTGTGAGGATGAACTGCCAGCATTTGTCTTTATATTAATGCTGTGATGTATGTATCAATGAAGAAGGCACGCTATTGCCTTGGGGTTATTAAAAAATCACATAAGAATGAATTATAAATCAAGATTTACTATGAAGCTGTAATCATTAACATTCTATCCTGCTGTATATATTCTGAAACTTATTTTTCGTTCAAAATATCCCTTTGAAATCTAGCCACATCATTCATTACATATATAGTTCAATAACACCTTGCAGCTGTATCAGAATGTATTCAAATGGACCCTTGATATCGGGATTTATGCTTGACCTTCCCTGCTCTGAGCAACACCACAGTGAAAATTCCGTACGTTTATCTCAGCACACTTCTCTTTCAGATTTCCCTAAGATTCTATATTCCTCTAAGTAGATTTGATGAGTCAGTTGTTTGAACATCTACATTTTCATTTGCTTACGTTTATTTTTAACAAACAGTAACATTCACACTTTGTGTCCAATTGAACAGGTTTTGAAAAATCCTCACCACTTTTAGTATCCTCACCACCCTCGAAATTCCCTGCTCCTGCCTCTCTGTGCTCAAACACTTGCCCCACACCCACCTCTCAGCAGCCACCATCTTCTCCATCCATTTACATTTGCTTTTTTCTAGAATGCAATATAAATGGAATCACAGAGTAGGTGGCATTTGGGGTTTGGCTTTCTTCACTAGCATCATGTCTTTGGGACTCACCCATGCTCTCATGTGCATCCAGCTCATTCCTGCGTGATGCTGAGGAGGACTCTGCAGCTTGGAGGGACCCAGCATGTTTATTCCTCCACCTGATGGAGGATGTTTGGGGGCTTCCAGATTTTGATGATTGCAATAAACATTCATGTACAGGTTTAGTGGAAATATAGGTTTTTGTTTCTCTTGGGAAAAAACCTAGGAGCGGGATAGCTGGGTCATACTATAAGTGCACACTTGACTTCTTAGGAAAATACCAAACTGTGTTTCCAAAGTTGCTGCTGTACCATTTGCATTCCCACCAGTGATGAATGAGGGTTCCAGGTGCTCTGTATCCTTGTCAGGACTTGGTATTGTCAGATAAATATGCATGCACACACACATTTTAATAGGTATGTATTGTTGACTTATGGTAATTTTAATTTGCATTGTTAACTTATGGTAATTTTAATTTGCATATCTCTGTCAGTGAATGATATTCAGTGTATTTTCATCTGCTTATTTGTCACCAGTATATTTTCTTAGCTAAAATATCTGTTTAGATCTCTTGCCCATTTTTATTGGTTTATTAGTTTTCTTACTATTAAATTGTGACAGTTCTTTACATATCCTGGATACAAGTTCTTTGTCAGAAATGAAGATTTGCAAATACTTTCTTTCAGATGCAAATATATCTCTCATGGAAATATATTTTCATTCTCTTAATAGTCTTTCACAGAGCAAAAATTTTAGTTTTGATAAAATCCAACTTAATGTTTTTCTTTTCTGTTTTATGCTTTTTGGTGTCATGTCAAAGAAAACTTTGCCAAGTTAAGGGGTTGGCAAACTATTTCTGAAAAGGGATAGATAATGAATGTTACAGTCTTTGTGGACACATGATCTTTATCTCAATCACATATACTTGGTTTGGGGGGGGGTTGCTGTGTGAGTTTGTTTTTTGTTTTTTTTTTTTACAAGCAATTAAAAATGCAAAGCCATTCCTAGCTCAAGGGCTATATAAAACTGTCCTTGGACTGGGTTAGGCTTATGGACCATGGTTGATTCCTAGACTAACCCACGGTCACAAAGATTTTCTCCTATATTTTCTTCTAGAAGTTTTGTATGTTTACATTTCACTTTCATGTCTGTGATCCATTTTGAGTTAATTTTTGTGTAACGTGAAGTAAGGGTCAAGATTCAATTTGTGCACATCGATGTCCATTGTTTCAACACCATTTGTAGAAATTCTCCATTGCAAAGGCAAATGCTTTTGCACTTAGTAAAACCCAACTTGACTATATTTGTATGGGTCAATTTCTGGACTCTCTATTCTGCTCCATTGTTCAATCCTTTTAAGAGGTTGTTTTCAGTATTTTATACAGTTTTAGCAGAAAAGCTGGTAATAATTACTGAGCCCATCATTACTGGAAACAAATGTCTCTGAGTTTACTTATTTTAACCATAGTGGTCCATCACATGTGGTCATTTTCACTGTCACAAACACTAAACAGCCAAGTTCACAGCCTCCTGTGCACACACCTGAGGGACATCTCGACCCCTGGTGCTCAGTGGGCATTGCCACCCCTGCCATCACCCACTTTGTGCTTTCACAGTGCTTGGAATCACAGTAATGGCATTGAGGGGTTAGTGGCTAGGGGTGCTAGACACCCTACAATCTGTGGGTCAGCATGGACATGAAGAATTGCTTTGCATCTCACACAACTTTCAAATGTCCCATCTGAGCATTCATGTAGGGGAATCTGTTTACCCAATTTAATATTTGAATAAAAATATTTTTGCATGGATGGAATATAAACTGAACATGCATGCTGAATTTTCCAGGAATGTAACTACCTTGTAAATAGAGCTTAGATTGAAGTGTGTTTTATTCAGAACTTTACCAGGAGTCCTTCACCATTTCAGGTGATCATGTCACCGATGGTCTTTGAACAGTGCTACCATATTGGAGGTTTTTAAAATATCACCCCCTATGGAACGTGCAGCATATCATCCTCTCTTCTAGGCACCCACACAATGCAGCTCTACAGGTGTACTTACATCACTGTTGACAGCGATCATACACACACATACATGCCAGTGTTTTTACTTAGTCTTATTTCAGAATGTTGTATGCAAAGTGTAGACAATATTCAGCTAAACATTTCAAATACAAACTTACTCATTCTAAGAAAATAAAAGCATTGACACCTTCATTGAGTCTTTCACTTCGCTGTGCCTGAGCATGAATATATGGAATTACATACTGTTCTACTATAAATTCCTCTCCTTTTATTTCTACTTCATATTATAGATAGGGCATTATATTGATTTTTTTAAAATAATATGTGCTGGTTAGGTTATAGTGCCTATGATTTTCATGTCAGGATAGTAAGGGGGTGTTATACAGTGTTTGTAATAAGAAGGGCTTGCTGGGTCTGGAGGAATAGAAGTGGAATTTCCGGGAGAGAGGGGACGCCCACGTTTTCACCCTCGCTAGTTTTGCCGAGCCGCTGTCCACGGTGCTGAAACAATGACTTCCCGCCTCACAGCAAGCGGCCTCCTCCCCAGGGTCCGCATCCTCATCAGCCCTCGCACTGCTGATTTGCTTTTGTAATGTGTGCAGTGGTATCTGTCATTTAATTTACATTTCCCTAGTGCTACTGAGTTTATACATCTTTCCCTCCTGTTGACTAGCTGGGAATCCTCCTTGGTGACTTGAAGTTCACATCCATCGTCCATTTTTCTGTTGTATATTTAACTTTATTCCTAATTGATTGCTACAGGTTATTTACAAATCTGGACGCTAGTGCTTTTTCTATGTCCTGTGAATTGTTCCATGCCTGCTGTCACATTTCTTTTCATTATGTTGTTTATTTGCTTATTTATTTATTTGGAACCAAAGTTTTTCATTTGTTGTAGTTACTTTCATCAATCTTTGCTTTAGGTGTTACTTTCTTTGGGTCTTGTCTAAGAAATTGTTTCTTATTCTTAGGTCATAATGAAAATATCCTATAATTCTTTTAAGAAGTTTTAGGGATTTTAAAAAATTCTCATTTCTGTCTTTAATCATGTGGAATTCATTATATCGAATAGAGTAAGGGAGGGAATCTAATTATTTTCTTTTCTGATGAAAAGTTCCTATATTAAGCCACCCGCCCATTCTTCACTGATTTGTAACACAACCTCTATAATTCATTAAATTCCCATATATACATCATCCTGTTTCAGGGCTATTCTGTAGGGCTTTTTTGTTGCTGTTCTACTGATCCATTTGTGATATTTGTAATTTGCTGCACCATTATAGTCCAGTTTTACTTTCTATGTTTTCATAATACTTCTTGACTTCTGGTATTCAAGCCCCCCATCCATAAACTTACTTGCTTCAAAATTATTCTTGGACTTTTATTCCCTCACATGAATTTTGGAATTGGTTTGTCAATTTTCACTAACAATACTATTGGGATTTTGATTGAGATACCATTGGATTTATTAATTAATTTGGAGAGAATTGTAATTTTTATGATATTAAGTCTACCCATCCATGAAAATCTCTTTATTTATTCAGCTCTCTTATTATGTCCTTCAATAAACTTTGTAATTTCTTCATAAAAATTCTTGTGCATCTTTTATTACATTTATTCCTAAGTAACATAGTTTTTGTCATTATTGTGAATGGGACTTTTTGCTCTATCACATTTCTTTGCTATTTTATGGCACATGGGAATGCTATGGGTTTTTCAAATGTTGGTTCTAGGACTTCCCTGGTGGTGCAGTGTTTAAGAATCCACCTGCCAATGCAGGGGACATGGGTTCAAGCCCTGGTCTGGGAAGATCCCACATGCTGAGGAGCAATTAAGCCCGTGTGCTACAACTACTGAGCCTGCACTCTAGAGCCCGCGAGCCACAACTACTGAGCCCGCGTGCCACAACTACTGAAGCGCATGTGCCCTAGAGCCTGTGCTCTGCAACAAGAGAAGACACTGCAACAAAGAGTAGTCCCTGCTCACCGAAACTAGAGAAAGCCCGTGCACAGCAACAAAGACCCAATGCAGCCACCAATTTTTTTTAAAAAAAGTTGGTTCTACATTCAACTACTCTGTTTTTACATGTTGATCACTGTATCCAGGAACTCTGAGGATGTCTCTTCTAAGCTTTAATCAGTTGTCCAGATTCCTGGACAATTGTGTAATTTGCAAATAACCACAATTTTATCTCCTTCCATTGTCTATCTATTTTTCTTTTTTAACAGCACAGATTACAGCATCCAGGGAAATGCTGAATAGCAACACTGATTGCCAACAGTCATGCCTTATCCTTGGCTTAAATGGAAATGCTTCTCCAGTTCAACCATCTTAAATTGAATTTCACATGATATTAATATTGTTATAACGGTTTTGTTATAATTAGTATTCTATGCTTTTATTTTAGCTTTCCTATATGTATACATTCATATAAATTCCATTTATATTCCAATCTTATAATCTGTTTTTGAATACATTTGCGTTTATTATAATTGATTACTATAATATTGTACTTACTTCTATCACCCTATTTTGATTTTACTATTCTTTGTTTTCCTTTTTTTTTCATCCTTTTTTTTTGCTGTCTGTTGGATTGACATCTTTCTCTTTTATGTCTCAGCAGGCTTGGTAATGATTAATTATATTTCAAACATTTTAGTGAGTACTTAAAGTTATAAACACAGAATTAAATTTAAAAATTCCAGAAATTACAGTGACATTCAGAATATCCATCTTCCTTTTGTGCATGACCAAGACCTTCCCATGCTTGAAGCACTGAACTCATCTTCTCTTTAATTATTCTGTAAGGATTTATTTTGGCTTGTTTTTGTAAGCATAGAAAGTTAGTGGGATTTTTTTAAATATGGTTAGTACTAAATTATATTTACAAACATATGTTATCAATCAATGCACACTTTTTGTTTCCTGAATTTTAACTCTTTTCCCCTGGGTTTTTTCTCCTTGCTGAATTACATCATTTGTTAGTTCTTTCAGTGAGGGTTGAGATCAGGAATCTCTCTCAATCCTTGTATATCTGAAAAATCTTGATTTTTGTCCCGCTTGGATGGTAGTCTGGCTGGGTATAGAATTCTAGCTTGAACATTATTTTTCCTCAGCAGTTTGAATGAATTACTATATTGTTCCAGGAATCCCTTCTGGTTGATCATAAATATGCCTTCACCTCTTCTCTCTCATAGCCTTTAAGGTTTTTTCTTTGACATTTTGTGATTTCATTAAAATATGTCTTGTTGTGGGTTTGTTTGCCTTTATCCTGCTTGGAATAAATTGTACTTAGCTGAAAACTTTTATCTTTCTCTGTTCTAGAATATTCATAGCCATGATCTCTGAGAATATTTCTTCTCCAATTAACTGTGTCTCCTTCTGAAACTCATATTAGACCGTGTTGGACCTCCTCGCTCCATCTTCCAAGCCTCAACCTCTTTCTTATATAGTATGCATCTCTTTAAAATGATCTCTTTGTTTTAAGCTTTACTATATATTTATAACTGGGGGAGGGCTTGCATTTTAATCAATGTCTTACATGTTGGAAATGGGAGTGGAAGTTCCCATTTCAGTTCAGACTGACATATTGAATCTTGATTCTCTCTTTGTGCTTTGAATCCCACGACCAGGTTTTCTCCATTATTTTTAGGCTACTGATGTGGTGGTCCCAAGAGGTAAAACCATTGACATCCCGTCTCCTATTCTCTGGCGAGCTGTTTTTTCCTACTCCTCTATCTCACGTTCTAGGAGTACTGGTGCTGCTACTACTAGCAGTGGTAGTGATAGTAACAGGAGTGGTTGTGGCCGTCACTGCAGGTCCTCAATTGACACTGGTTCCATAAGTGGGCACCTGTCCATCACTGTACAGAGCACTTCCTATACAGCGTCTCATTTCATTCTGCCAGTGACCTATGGGATGGCACGGCTATTTATCGTCTGTTGAGAATGAGAAACTGAACACAGAGAGGCTAGGAGAGTGGCCAAGGTCACAGAGACAGCAAGTGGCCGAGTTGGGATTTGAAGTCACAACCTCAGACCCCATGAATGAAGTACTTGACCATGATGGCTCTGAAGTGTCTCCGGAAAGAACCAGAAAGCAAGAAAACCAGGCATCTAGACTCTGAATATATTAACTGAATGTCTCTTTTTCATGTGCTGGTCATTGATAGGATCCTGCCTTTGAGAGGTTCTCATTCTAAGAAGAAACTCTTATGGGAGCGTAATTAGAGCACATCAAAACAGCAGTGAGAGCTTCCGAAGCCCGTGGTCCTTGAGCTGAGTCATAAAGATGAGGGGAATTATCCAGGCAAAGGGAGAAAAGTGTGGGATCTAGGCAGAAGGCTCAGCACTGCGGAGGCTGACCGGGAAGCAGCATCTACTGGGGATGAGTCACTGCAAAGAGCTGGTGCTGCAGGAGGACAGAATGAGGCACCGCAGCTGCGGACAAGGCTGGGCATGTGGGCAGGAAGGGCCTTTTCTTGCCACATCAAGGACAGAATCCTTGGACAAACAGACAGTGTAGGGGGAGACAAAGGGAGGGTGTCAGGTGTGCAGAGAGACCCTCACACCTAGCCAGCCATCAGAGGAGTCATTTTTGCAGAGGTCTGGATCATTGCATGTCCTGAAAACAAGGATTTCAGGTGAGAAAGGACCATCTCTATTCCATGCAAACCTTGCGCGTATTTGAATTTTCTCGTTTCAGTAACTGGCGTATGGAAACCCCTGAACTGAAGGAAGAGGCACCAGTTCTGAGGCAGAAGCCCTGCACTGTCTGCAGCGCCTCCTGGGGACTCCGGCGGCCTCTTTCATTTCTCAGCCACATCCCAATTCACAGGCAGGGAAAATGGACCGCTGGTAGTAGCAGCTCTTCCAATGTGATGAGGAACAAAATGAATGAGGGACCTAATTTGAAAAAAGATGTGGCTGTGATTTAATTTAAGCCACCAGGTTAATACATTTTTCCCCTAATTTCAGCCTCGGGTGCACCGCATTCATTGGCACTGGCCGCATGGTTCTCGGTCCCTGTTCTCAAGTCACTTTCGCGCATAAAGCTGTTTATTCTTAACTAGATTAAGGCTGCAGGAGGCTGGGCTGTGCCCTTTCTTTCCACAGTTTCCAGAGTGGGGGCTGCATCTCGCCATCAGATTAGGGGCTGCTTGGGACAGACAATACTCACCCGCTTACTGCGCAGATCTTCAGCGGATACCTGCTCTTTGCCGGGCATGGACAGGGCTGGGGATTCAGAGCCCTGATGCCGACGTGGGCTCGCCTTTGTGCGGAGGGGCTATAATGGGTCATGGGCACCGACAGCAGTGGCCAGAGAGGGATGGGTTCAGTGGAAACACTGGGGAGGCTCTTGAGGGCTGGTAAGGCTGGGACTCTGGGGAGGGCTCTGGGCAGAAGCAGCAACTCAGCGAGAAAGGCAGTGAGTGACTCACTCCACAGTGTGAGCTGGCGAGTCAAAAGGTGAGGCCGAGGGGCCAGCTGGGCTACGGTCCTCAGCAAAGGGGACTGGCCTTCATTCAGGAGGAGACGGAGACAACAGGGCACTAATCTCGAGACTCACAGGCAGATGCCAGTGTCTGAGAGCAGAACTCCCCCAAATGTAACCTGCAGATTCCTGTTCTGCAGGTGTGGGCGAGGCCTGAGTCTGCATTTCTACCAAGCTCCCTACCCAGGTGTTGCTGAGGAGAGCTCTGTGAGTGGCAGCGGGGATGCAGCCATTTTGAAGGGAGAGGACGGCCTGAAGGCAGCAGGGCCAGCAAGGAGCTGGCCTCAAGCCCTGTTGGGATGGAGGCCAGTCCCCCTCATCCTGTTCACCCCTGGAGCTTCCAAAGCAGGGAACTAGGTGCTCTATTTCCTCCCTCCCCCTGCTGCTTCCTTGTGTTTGCACATTTGTTTGTTCTTACCTTTGTTCAAAGGAAACATGGAGAAGGAAGTACACTGTTGGGGAGCTGCATGTCCAACGTGGGTGACCATCTGGCCGGCAGAGCGGAGCAAGACCCACAGGTCCTCCTCCTCCAAGAAGCCTGCCCTGACTGCTCAGCCCCGTCAGCACACCCTTCTCTCAGGAGTGACTATGCTTCATGTGCAGGGGTCACACATGTTTCCCACTAAGTCCTAAAGCCTCTGTCAACAGAAAGCATTTTCTTCCTTTGTTTCTCCCACAGGGGGCAACCCAGGGCTGGGTCCCCAGTGGAAACTTGAACATGACCTTCTGATTTGGGAGGCAGGTCAGGAGAAGTAGTCAGACCTGTCCCAGACGCTGAAGTTCCTGTCAGATGTGTGGCGAGAGCCTGGGCCATAGCAGGCTAGTGACACCCAGGAGATGAGTGTTCCCCTCCGTCCCCCAGCCCAGTCCCCCCAGGGAGGGAGTTGGTTACAGAGTGAGGTGGGAGCAGCCTGGGAGAGAAGAGAATGAGGGTGGGGGCAGCAGCTGCTCTGGGGTCTAGAGGAGGCAATTTCACATCTCTGTGCCTTTAAACTGAACCACAAAGGGTAGATTCCCAGGGAGGGGCCCCTGGAAGAGGGAAGGAGGCCACCTCGCTCCGGGGAACCATTCTCACTGCTTAACGATGCACAACTCAGTAATGAAGAGAGAGTCTACCAGACCCAATACGATCTGAAATTAAAGAAAAATGGAATGTATTAAAAATGCATTGCAGCGTTAATGGAGGATGTCAACTTGACAGCCCGAGCGGCATGCGTCACGCCCGGATCCGGGACAGCAGCTCTGGGCTGGCAGCTCCTCCTCGGCCTCCCTGCCGGCCCCAGGGCTCCAAACCACAGGAGGAAACTGGGGCTGGGGCCGACGCACCCCAGGAGATACCAGCGTCTGCTGCTCCCCCACCCCTGGGTCCTCCCGATTCCTGGGGAGCCGCCCATCACCCTCCCAGGAGTGGCCCCCAGGCTGCCAGACAACCTGCCCCTGCTCTGTCCTCAGGCACCTTCTCTGTGCCCACACGCCCTTTCCTCGGGAGCCAGGTTCTCTCCTTCCCGCTTCCTGACCCCTCCAGGCAGCTGAGGCTCATTTCTTAAGGGCCTCCGTTGACCCCCATTTGAATTTCCCGGGAGGAAATACAGGGTTTGTAGGAGAAATGTTAGACCCTGGATGGACGCAGGGAGTCCGGGGGTGGCTCTGTTCTGTGTTTTGTGGTCAGGTCAGCTGGCAGAATGACCCCCCGGGCACAAAAGAGGGGCCACTCTGCCGCCTGACGCTGTGACACGTGGCATCTCAGAGGGCAGTGCTGCGCGGCGGCCAACAGCGCTGGCGCCGGACTGAGCGCCAGCCGAGTCACCTCCTAACCGTGTGGCCTTGGGGGTGACACTTACCTGGCTAGGCCAGGGGTCCTCAGTTTTGAAAGGGAGCCGATGAAAGTGACTGCTGGGGTGGAGATTACACGGACTCGGGTGTGTCCTCTCCGTGGCACCGAGCCAGGAACGAAGGAATGGGTGTCCTGGGGGGAGGGGGGGCACGCTGGGGAACATCGTGGACACTCGGTAGGGAGGACAGGGCGGGCCAGGCACCCATGCAGGGAGCGCAGCGGGAACAGCCGGAGCTTCCTCAGAGGCTCTGGAGCTGAGCTCACGGAGGCTGAAGGGGAGGCTGCGGGAGGGGTGAGAGATGGAGGCCGCCTCTGGGTACAGGCCGAGGCTCTGGCCTCCCAGGGTACGGTGCCACCCGCAGGGTGGGTGGCTGTGTGGTGGGGACACAGCTCTTCTCGGAGGGGATTGGAGGGGCCCGTGCAGGTGCTGCGTTCCTTTGCAGAACTGAGACTTTTTTTTTTCTATTTTCACTTCTGGCCAATTAGTGTATCTCAGGCTGGTAAAAACAAGAAGCACGAGAGAAAACAACTGAGAGAGAGCACGGAAGGCCCCAGGCGCCTGCTCTGGGGCGAGCAGACATTCTGCCAATCACGGTTCTTACACTCTCTTCTGGGCTTTTTACCTTGTTCGCCCCATTTGGCTGTAATAATAGTGATCACCAGCCTCCCTCCTGGCCCAGCCGGCGGGTTCCTGTCCGCCAGGACCTGGCACCAGCCCTGGGAGCTGGGACCTGGGAGCAGAGTGGGCCTGGTGTCTCACTCTGCTGTTCCTTCCGACAAATCCATTCACCGCCGGGCTTCCTGTGAGGCGCGGGCGGCTCCGAAGCTGGGCCAGGCGTGGGGCATCCAGGCGGGGACACGAGGGAACCCAGGGAAGGGGGGAGACTCCCGGGGCCACGGGCAGGGAAGGGCGGGAATCTTTGGGACCCCGCCTTCCAGCCTTGACTGCAGGGACTCTCCAATTAAGCCCATCTTACAGGCTGGGGACGAGAGGAACTGGAGGTAGAGGGCTGACTGCTGAGCAAAGTGCCCCCTGAGGCAGAGGCTGGTGGCCTGTGCTGGGCAAGTCGCTTCTGCTCCCCGGGCCTCAGTTGCTGCAGTGACTAAATAGGGACGATCAAAAGATTGGAGAAATGACATCATGGGGTGTTCAGGAAGTGTCTTGTTTGAAGGAAGGGTTTAGGACTCGCCTCCTACTTCGCCTCTTCCCTCCCCACCTCCGCTGTTTGGAGAAGGGATGGAGAGGGGCAGCCTCCCCGGGGACAGGGACAGGGAGCACCAGTGTGGGGGTAGTGTAGAGGGCTGTGCTGGGGGACCATGGGAGTGGCACCGGCATTCCTGGGAACAGGGGCTCTCCCTGGGGCCCATGGGTTCTACCCACAAACCTGTGAGGGACGCTGACCAGCCCAGCCTGGACGCAGGCGCACGGCACAGAGCAAGGCCCAGCCTTGCCTCTGCCTCCAGGCTCCCACCTCTGTGCAGGGCTTCCTCTGCCCAGAGCTTCTCTGCTCCTCCCTGGACATCTGGCTGGGGCAGCAGGTGTGGCCTGGGCCCCCACGCCCGGTCTGTTCCCTGCTGGCGGTCTGGCAGTGGGTGTGTCAGTAACCTCCCTAAGGACACTCTGCTCATGTGCACGTAGGTGTGTGACAGCCACCACCCCACAGCGGGCTGCGCCCCAGGCCATGTCGCATGCCTGCACGGGGCGGCCGTCCCATAAACGGGCCCCACTGGCATCCTGTGGACAGCTGCCAAGCTCAGCCACGCGAGCCATGGCGCAGCCCGAGGGTGACCGGGCCTCCTTACAGCCGAGCCTGTCTGCCCGACCTCGGCCTGCTCTATGCGGCCCTGCGGCAGTTCTCGTATCCCAGGCCTGGCTTGCGGGAGTGCTGTGAACTCGTACAGCAGACCTCAGGGAGTCTGCTTAACTATAGCCTTTAGCGGGTTCCTTCCTGGGGCGTGGAGTCAAAGCCAAGGCGTTTTCTCCGGGCAGCCCCCGAGGCTCTCGAGTGCTGCGTTTGCAGACTGGGCCTCTGCCTGGAAGGAGGCATGTCTTGTGCCAGAGCCCTGGATGAGGGAACAGCCTCCCAGGGCCTCCGGGTGTCTCTTACTGGAACCAGCACACGACACCCCTCGCGTCCCCGAGTGCCAGCGAGACAGGGTCTTGTCCGACCTGGTTTCCCCGCTCAGCCCCGGGGCTGCTTATTAAGGGGATGCAGCTGCTGCCGGCACAGAGAAGGCTGAGGAAGCACCTCCCGCTCCCAGGGATGCCGAGGACCTCGGGACACACGCTCCAGCCTCTGAAGGCCAGGCAGGCGCGTCCTCCACGGTCGGGACACACGCTCCAGCCTCTGAAGGCCAGGCAGGCGCGTCCTCCACGGTCGGGACACACGCTCCAGCCTCTGAAGGCCAGGCAGGCGCGTCCTCCACGGTCGGGACACACGCTCCAGCCTCTGAAGGCCAGGCAGGCGCGTCCTCCACGGTAAGGACCTTCCAGGGCGAGGGAGGAGGGACAAACTGGACCTGGCTTCTGTTTCTTCCTCATGTTACGCCTCCTGGGTGAGTCCCCAGTCTCTTCGGGGTTTGCACTTCGCCGCTTTAATCCAGAGTCTGCTCAAGAGGAGAGGATGCTGATTTGTTCCTGGTCAGTGTGAGCCACGTTTCTTCGTGACAGGTCACTAGACGTGGCATTGCTGGTCAATCCCATCTTGATAGATTCTGTCACTTGTCTTTTCAAGAGGCCCCCTGTGCCAGGCTCTGTGCTGGCTGAGCAGGAAACAGAAGGACGAGTGGGATGTGCTCCTGGCTGTCAGAGCTGGAAGCTTGGAGGAAAGGAGACTGTGGGAAATCAGCCCCAAAATATGCAACCACAAGCCAAGGAACGCCTGCAGCCCCCAGAAGCTGGAAGAGCCAGGAAGCCTCCTCCTCTGGAACATCCAGAGGGAGTGTGGCCTGCTGGCATCTTGACTTTGGACATCTGAACTGGGAGACAATACATTTGTTTGATTTTCTTTTTTTTTTTTTTTTTTTGCGGTACGCGGGCCTCTCACTGCCGTGGCCTCTCCTGCTGCGGAGCACAGGCTCCGGACGCGCAGGCTCAGCGGCCATGGCTCACGGGCCCAGCCGCTCTGTGGCACATGGGATCCTCCCGGACCGGGGCACGAACCCGCGCCTCCTGCATTGGCAGGTGGACTCTCAGCCACTGCGCCACCAGGGAAGCCGGATTTGTTTGATTTTTTAAGCCATCAGGTTTGTGGCAGTTTGTTATGGCAGCCCTAGGAAAATAGCCAGAGATCAATAACCAAACGTCTGCATGTCTGTGGAAAGCCCCACTGTTCTGAGCATGGGTCGAGCACAGAGACTGCTGGGCCTCAGGGCAACCTCCTCGGTCTGAGACCAACCACCTTCTGAGCACTGGTCTGGCGACCCCACAAAGAGGCGGACCGGGGTCCTGGCACAGGTAGGTTGGGGGTGGCCAGGAGCAGCTAGACCTTTTGGGGACAGCAGGCCTGCAGGGAAGGGACAAGTCCCCTGGCCCACACAGGTGCACAGCCCTCACTCTCCCACGGAGTCTGTGCTCCTTCTGTGGTCTCTGCTAGACAAGGGGTCCACGCCTAGGTTCTTGCTGCAAAGTATTTAAATTAAATGAGAGGAGAGAGAGCAAAACAGAAAAGTTCCTCTTGAACACCCTGCTCCCGCCTCCTGCCCACCTTAGAGAGAGCCCTTCCGCCCTCCCTGCAGCCCCTGTGCCGAGCTGGCCTGTCCACACAAATCCACACACACTCAAGGGGATTTTTTGCAAATCATTGAAAACATTTTGATGTGGTGCTGTATCAGCTGATACGGGTCTGCCTGCCTCTTTTTCCTGGTTATTTCCTCAGGACATGGGGAGGGGTCACCTCCCCTTACTGATGAGCATTTTGATGGTCTCTGATTTTCATGAAAGGTGCTTTTATATGTTACGCATATTCACATGCTTTTCTTTGTGACAGGTCACTAGACGTGGGATTGCTGGTCAATCCCATTTTGATAGATTTTGTCACTTGTCTTTCAAGAGGCTGCGCTAATTTATGTTCTCACTGGCGTTATGTAGGTGCCCCTCCTGTGCGCTCACTCTCTGGCACCTGATATGATCAATCTTTTACATTTCCCACGCTATTGGATAAAAAAAAGTAAATCTCACCATTGCTTTAATTTGCATTTCCCTGGTTTCTGATGAAGTTGAGTATCTCTAATCTCCTGTTGAGAGTTTGGATTCTTCTGCCCTGAACTATATACACTCTGTGTAATTTACCTCTTATTGTTGATACATGGGTGCTCTTTATATATTATGGATATTAATCATTTCTATTTAAAGATCTAGCAAATATTTTTTCCAGGTTGTTACTGTCTTTTTAACGCTGTTTATGGTGACTTTTTTTTTTAATCCCATACAGAAAACTTTCTTTTTTTTAATGACCTCAAATATTTCAATATTTTCCTTTATATCTTACAGGTTCAGGTGTTCCCTGGAGGTTTTTCCTGAGCTCCAAATTTTTAAAGCATATTATTATCTTATATTTTAAGAACTTTATGCTTTTTTCAAAAATAAGCGGTTTTTTAATTCGTCTAGAATTTATTTTTGAGTATAACATCAGGTATATATTTAACTTAATGTTTTTCTTCATTGTCAATCATCCAAAGACAAATTTTTGAATAGCTCCTCCTGTCCTTGCTATTTAAGATAACACCTCCTGCTACAGTGAATCCCCATGTACACAGGGCCTGTTTCTAGAATTTTTATCCTTTCTGCTTCATCCGTTGTTACTTTTTGCAGTAACCCGGCTGGGTTTCCTGCAGCTTCCTTGTGGTGAAATTCCCCCACACTCTTCCTTTCATCCCAACTCCTCTCAGATCTCTTAGTCCTTCCCAGCTCTGCCCCATGTCAGCACCACCTGCATGTCCCCCTGGAAGGCCCAGGTTCACCCCACCTTGGTACCATCTACAGAACCTGGGCAGGGATTCATAAATGATGGGCACTCCACACCTGGGATGAATTCGTACTGGAAAGAATGGCTCTGGTCTGACTTTACTCCTGATTTTATAACAAGGGCTCAGATCACACGGACTGCTTGTCCTTGATCACAGGCATCATGGTGCTGGGACCGAGACTCGAATATTCCCAAACAAGGGAATTGACAGAGGCCACAGCCCAGCACAGCCCTCCTGCAGGACACTTCCAGCCGCTCCAGGACGGCAGGGCTATTTGTAGGTAGTTCTCTTTGATAATCCCCATTTTACAGATGAGGAAACTGAGGCTCAGAGCAGGTACGTGGCTTTCCAAGGGTCCCAGCTAGAAAACGACACACTCAAATTCAAACCTGCATCTGTCAGACGTTTGAGGCTGGCTCTTAACCACTAAACAACACTGCTTCCTAGCAGAAAGTCAAGGCCTAGGGAGGTCAGGGCAGCCCCTGGTCCTGACCTGGTCACTTGAACAGAGCAAAGCACCTTTCTATATAAATAGACATAAGAGAAAGGCTCAGGGTCTCAGTGGTCAACAAACCCAGCTGCCCACTTGGGTGGAAATGAGACCCAGAGCAGGGGCTCTTGCAAAGGGGAGAGAATCTGCCCCAGCCTGGTGCCTTCCCCTTTGTCTGTAGAATCAATCTTGTCTTGGACCAGGATCCAAGCACTGGCTTTGAACATGGAGGGCCCAGTCCTGGCTGGTCTGGAGGATGTCCTCAGGCATGGCAGTACTCCCTGTCCCTGCAGGCGCTGGGAGGGTGTGGGCAGGTCTGTGAGTGGTGACCAGGACAGAAGTATCCCCACTGCCCTGGGAGAGTGTGTGTATCTCCACGACCCCGTGAGAAGTGTGGAGTGTGAATGCACAGTTCTGTGCTGCCATGTGGTTAGCGGGGAGCAGGGCCAGCCTGGGAGATGTGTCTCTTGTCTCCTCCACCTCAGCACCCAGGCTCACTGACAACCAGCAAGGACAGCAATGTGTGATGTCTTCAGGCAAAATCCAATGCAAACCCCATTCTCTCTCTGCCAAGGAAGAGGCGTCACTCCTGCCCTGAAGAAGGTGTCTGTTCCTGAAATCAATTTTTCAGCTCCTGCACAGCCCCAAACTGAAGTGACAGGACTTTTATTGAATCGTGCTCTCAGCATCTCACTTATTGGATAAGTGGGAGCCAGACAATCTTCCTGTCTGCTCTCTGCCTCGCTCACAGGGGCTCCAGTTCAGATGTCACCCAGGGCCTGGCCAGAGGGGACAGCCATGTCCACTGGCCACAAGACCAGAGCCTCTCCTGATGGCAGGGACTGCTCAGTTCATCACTAATGTCACTGTGCTCAACAAACCGGCATTACTGCCCCCATTGTCCTCAGTCTGTGCCAAGACCACCACCACCGCCCTCACCTGGCCCCTGTGTCCACCACCACCCTCACCTGCCCACTGCACCCACCACCATGGCACATATGCAACCTCGGGGAAATCACAACCACAGCCAACTCTACCCTGTCATCGGCAGCTTAGCTCTCACCTCTCCTGCCCTCTCTGTCTCTTACTATTTTGTTATGATCTAACATATTATTTTGTCACGTCCATTAACTAAAGTATAGATAACAAAGTTGTGAGACATTCATACAATGCAATGTCTACTATTGTTGCTACTCAACAATAAAAAGAAACAAACTATTGATATATTCAACAACAATAATGAGTCCTCAAAACATGTTGAACAAAAAGTCAGATACACAAGAGCATGTAATGTATGACCCCACTTATATGAAGCCCAGAACAGCTGCAACTAATATATGGCAGTAGAAATCATACCAGTGGTTGCTTCTAAGGGTGGAGGAGAAATAAATGCCAAGTGGTATGACAGAAACTTGGAGCTGTTAGAAATTATTGTATACAATTGTCAAATCTCATCAAACTGGACTCTTAAGGTTTTTACATTTTATTTTATATGTCTTATAGCTCAGTAATTACAATAAAACCAATCAATGCTGTCCTAGAAAACTCATGGTTTGGAGTCATACATTTAACCATGATGGAGCAGGTGGTACAGGGTTATCCCTCTCACATCAACAATCATAAAACCTGTCAAAATAAAGGAAATGATTCTTTTCAGCAGTGGGCGACAGGTAGTGCAGGAATATACAAGAGGCAGACTTCCAAGGCGAGGCCCATGAGTGCCCAGCAATCTGCCTGGGGACAATTTCCAACCATGGCCTGGAGAGCTGGTTCTGAGCAGAACACAGGTGTCCCTCTGAGTTCACAGGGCAGAAATCAGCCTGTGAGGCACATGAAGCTGCAGGAATCTGTGGGGCAGGGATATAGAGAATGGGGAACTATGTAAAGAGGGGACCCCAGGGATGCTGCAACTCTGGGGTAAGGACCAAGCCCTACTCTAGACTCACCAGACACGGCATAAAACAAGCTCCTGGACAAAGCCACAAGTCTCACAGTTGTGGGTTGTATCCTTCCAAGGTAGAGGGGTTTGAGATATAATATGTGCTTCCTCAGATTTGCACGAACAATGCACATAACCATGCTTCCACAGAGTCCAGGTCAACAGCCTGCAGTTGAATGCTTGCCAAGTGAGAGCCAAGTCTCATCAGAGAAGGAAGACGGAATCTAGAGTCTCTACCACAAAGTACCCACCGTGGCTAACATCCAATCCAAAATCACTAGACAGAACAAAAGAGTAAAAAAATGTGATTCCTGGTTAATAAAAATGAATCAGTCAGTGGAAACTGAACTTGAGCCCAGGTGCTGGATGCAACAGATAAAGGCTTTAAAGCAATTATTATAAATTAATGCAGGAAGAAATCTTCAAAGAATTAAAGGAAATATAATCTTGTGAGTGAACAGATAGGTAATCTCAGCAGAAAAATGGAGACTATAAAAAAGAACAAAGGGAAATTTTTGAACTGAAAGTTACAATTGCTGAAGTGAAAAATTAACTGAAAGGGCTTTAGAGAAGATTGGGATGTCAGGAGAGTCAGTGAATTGGGGAAGAGATCAACAGAAATAATCCAACCTTGAGACCAAAGGGGGGTCTCAACTGAAGAAAAATGAACAGAGCCTCAAGGATAAGTGGCATAATATCAAACAGTCTAACATAGAGGGTCAGAAATAAATACTTGATGAAATAATGACTAAAAACTTCCAAAATTTGATGAAACTATTGTGAGTTTTAAAAAAACTTACATTGGAGAGTTTAAAAATATTTAGAAGTAAATGGTAATAAAAGCATTCAAATATCAGTAAAACTTAACTTTAAATGCATTTAAGCAAACAATAGAAAATAATAAAAGTGAGTTAAATTTTCAGCTCCAGTAGCTAAAAGAAGAACAATGGCAAAAAAAAAAAAAAAAAGAAGGAGAATAATAAAGATAAAAGTAGATATTTAAAAACAGAAAACAAAGTAGCCAGATCAAAGGTTTTTGTTGTTGTTGCTGTTTCTTTTGTAAAGAATAATAAGATAGAACAATCTCTGGTGAGCTGGATGAAGAAAAGAAAGAGAGTATACAAATAAATGTATTAGAAATACAAAACAGGAAATACTTTGAGTTACCTTATGCCAATAAGTTTGAAAGCTCAGATGAAGTGGGTCATTGTACAAAAACAAAATAGAAGACCTCTGTACAAATATAAAATGACAAGCCATCTTCTGGGAGGAAGCCTTTTTAATGCATATAAACAGTAAAATATTAGTCCTCATAATATACAAAAAATCCCATATAGCTTTGAGGAGAAGGCAAACTATCCCAAAGAAAAAATAGGTAAAAATATATCAGTATGGATTTCACAGAAAAAAGATACACAAATGGCCAATAAACTACATCAAGTAATCCGAGAAATGTAAATTACAAAAAGTAGATGCCATTTCATTCCCAACAGACAGGCAGGATTCACAGCATCCCACGGGAGTGAATGCTAGTGAGGATGCAGGGAAATGGTGAATTTCCTGAGCTGTCGTCTGAGTGTAAACTGATGTAAACTTGGTGAAGAGCCACACTATGGACTGAATGCTTGTGTCCCCACCAAATTAACACTTTGAAGTCCTAGCCTCCAATATGATGGATTAAGAGGCAGGGCCTTTGGAGGTCATCAGGTCATGAGGGTGGAGCCCTCACAAATGAGATTAGTGCCCTTATATGAAGAGATGCAGAGACCTCTCTCTCTCTGCCATGTGGGGACACGTTGAGAAGGTGGCTGCAAACCAGGCAGAGACTCTCACCAAGAACCACATCTTCCGGCACCTTGATCACCGACTTCCAGCCTCCTGTGAGAAATAACGTCTGCTGTTTAAGCCTATGGTCTGTGGTATTCTGTGATAGCAGCCAAAGCTGAGACATGCAAGTGTGAAAAAATGTAATGTTGAAAGTGCATTTAGCCCCAAGCCCAGCCATTCCATATCTAGATAAGTATCAGAGAAACTCACACACACGTGCACAAGGAGAAGACCCAAGGTTGTTCATTGTCTCAGAATGTGTGATAGGAAAACAATGGAAAAGACCAAAAACTTATCAACAAGAGAATGGGCAGATCAACTGGGGTGCGTTCATTCGACCGCATGCCACACGGGAGCTGAAAGGAGTGAAGCAGAGCTGCGTGTAACACACACACAATTCTCCAAAATAAAACGTCGGGTGGGAAAAGCAGAGAGCAGACAGGTGAACGTCGTATGATGCCATTTATGTGTAGGTTAAAATCCTCCAGTCAATAATATAAGCTGTTTATGGATAAACAGAGGGAAAGCATAAAACCTTGGACATGGAGGGGTGTCGGCGGCTTCTGGGGGTGATGGGAGGAGAGGGAGTCAGACGAGGTCATAATGCGATCAAATGGTGAGATATTAAAGTGCTAGAGTGTGGGTGCCGTGTACAGAAGCGTCCATTGTTTCGTTCTCTGTGTTTCTCAGTGAAATCCTTTTCCCATCTCTGAAGCAGCACTGAAGGTGCCGCTCATGAACATACTGGGAGTGAAGGGCACCAGACACAGAAGATGGGAAGTGTGTGGTCCCCCGACGCACAGCCCACAGGCAGTGCAGTACCCTCTCGGGGAGGGAGAGCTCTGCGTGGAGGGTCCAGGGAGCCCCGGGGGACAGGACACGATCTCTGTCTTGATCTGTGGGTACACCTTGATGTAAACATCCCTAGAGCAGCACATTTAAGATTTTGCTTTGTTTCATCTAGAAAATAGTAGAAAACATGGACTAAATGTAACTTGGTACCCTGAGTGGGACCCTGGAGCAGAGAGTCACGGCCGGGAAAGACGGGGCAGGGGGCCACGGGTAAGAACCTGGACACAGCACAGACTTCAGTTATTAGTCACGTGTCAGCCTTGACTCCTTAATAGGGGTCAAAGTGTGGCACTAACATAAGATTCTAATGAGGGTAACAGGGTGGGTTCACGGGAAGTCTCTGGAAATGATGCTCTAAACCTAAAACTGGTCTACAATTAAAAGTTTATTAGAAAATTAGAAAAAAAAAGCCAGCTCACATCACTTGCTCTTGCATGGGAGGGAAAGCTCCAGGTACCGAGAGGTCCACGAGGTCCCCGAAGTCTTGCAGGAGCAAACCTCCACTTGCTGGGTCCCCGCAGGCCCTCAGGCGGCTGTGCAGGCTCACGAGGGCCCCAGGCCCACAGCGCTTAGCCGGGGCCTGGCGAGGGGTCGGTGCCCACAGCTGGAGGTGCTTCTCACCACTGCTGGCGTTACTCTCAGCCTGACATGCCCCGGGTCCCCAGAGAGGCGGAGGGGTGGCTTCTGAGAGCACGCCTGCAAGCAGACACGTGAGAGGCAGGACTGGCGCTTGCTCCGTGGGCTGCCCGGGGCAGGTGGACGAGGGAGGACCCAGTATGTCCAGTGCTGGCAATGGCCGCGTGTCAGGACTCGTCACTACCACCTCTGTGCTCACAAGAGAAGCTTCCACGTCCTGAGCCCATCATGCTGCCTCATTCTGAGTCAGGGTCCTCCTCTGCGGGCCCCTGACGTTGGAGCCCAAGGGTCAGGGCCCCTGCCCGTGTCCTTTCTGTAACCCCCAGTCCATCTGGGCAGAGTGGTGCCCCAGCTGGAGGTGGGAGCAGAGAGCCTTGCTGATGGACGGAGGAGACACCCAGAGCCACCCGGCCCTCCTGACCGGCGTCCCTAACAGGGTTGGGTGAGACGAGGGTGTCCTCGGGGCTCCCAGCCAGCCCATTAGACCTGACACCCCAGCCCAGAGCCCAGGGCTCCTCCTGTCTCTGGGAAGCCTGTGAGCCGGAGTCTTAATTAACACTGGACAAGAGTCATTTTTATTCCTGGCAAGACCTGGAATTTTCTCCATGGAAATATTTTTCCTTTTGGGAAAGACTCTATAACTGGCTAATATGTTTATTAATAGACATGTATGGCTGTTAAAAAAGTTCTCCATTCATCTGTCGATGGGCATTTAAGTTGCTTCCATGACCTGGCTATTGTAAATAGAGCTGCAATGAACACTGTGGTACATGACTCTTTTTGAATTCTGGTTTTCTCAGGGTATATGCCCAGTAGTGGGATTGCTGGGTCATATGGTTGTTCTATTTTTAGTTTTTTAGGAACCTCCATACTGTTCTCCATAGTGGCTGTATCAATTTACATTCCCACCAACAGTGCGAGAGGGTTCCCTTTTCTGCACACCCTCTCCAGCATTTATTGTTTCTAGATTTTTTGATGATGGCCATTCTGACTGGTGTGAGGTGATACCTCGTAGTTTTGATTTGCATTTCTCTAATGATTAGTGATGTTGAGCATCCTTTCATGTGTTTGTTGACAATCTGTATATCTTCTTTGGAGAAATGTCTGTTTGGGTCTTCTGCCCATTTTTGGATGGGGTTGTTTGCTTTTTTGATATTGAGCTGCATGAGCTGCTCGTATATTTTGGAGATTAATCCTTTGTCAGTTGCTTCGTTTGCAAATATTTTCTCCCATTCTGAGGGTTGTCTTTTCGTCTTGTTAATGGTTTCCTTTGCTGTGCAAAAGCTTTGAAGTTTCATTAGGTCCCATTTGTTTATTTTTGTTTTTATTTCCATTTCTCTAGGAGGTGGGTCAGAAAGGATCTTGCTGTGATTTATGTCATAGAGTGTTCTGCCTATGTTTTCCTCTAAGAGTTTTATAGTGTCTGGCCTTCCATTTAGGTCTTTCATCCATTTTGAGTTTATTTTTGTGTATGGTGTTAGGGAATGTTTTAATTTCACTCTTTTATATGTAGCTGTCCAGTGGCACATATATACAATGGAATATTACTCAGCAATAAAAAGAAATGAAATTGAGTTATTTGTAGTGGGGTGGATGGACCTAGAGTCTGTCATACAGCATGAAATAAGTCAGAAAGAGAAAAACAAATACCATATGCTAACACATGTATATGGAATCTAAAAAAAAAAAAATGCTTCTGAAGAACCTAGGGGCAGGACAGTAATAAAGATGCAGGTGTAGAGAATGGATTTGAGGTCACGGAGAGGGGCAAGGGTAAGCTGGGACAAAGTGAGAGAGTGGCATGGACATCTATACACTACCAAATGTGAAATAGACAGCTAGTGGGAAGCAGCCGCATAGCACAGGGAGACCAGCTTGGTGCTTTGTGACCACCTAGAGGGGTGGGATGGGGAGGGTGGGAGGGAGACGCAAGAGGGAGGGGATATGGGGATATATGAATACATACAGCTGATTCACTTTGTGATACAGCAGAAACTAACACACCATAGTCAAGCAATTATACTCCAATAAAGATGCTAAAAATAAATAAATAAATAAAGTTCTCTCCCCACTAACAAGTGTGAGCACAGGCAGGACAGGCGGCCACCCGCGAGCCGGCAGGAAGCCCCCACGTGCACGAACGTGTGTCCGAGTTTGTTATTGATGAACCACAGGCTTTGGTGGCCGTGCACGTGGCTGGGGGGTGACGGGAGGCATATCTGGCAGGGCTGACCTCAGGGAGGGTGATTCTGGGGGTACCCCAAGCAGCACCTGGACTCACCCCCGGTCCCCTCTGCCTCTCCACCCCGTCGCGGACATGCTCCCTCTGGTCAAACAAGTTCCTGGACAGACTGCTCCCTCCCAGCCAGCCCCTGCGTCGCCCTGGGGATGGGGGCATGGCGGGCTCTGGGCAGGTGGCCTCCAGCCCCACTGAGCCGCACACTTAATGCCTCTTCCTCCCTCCCTCCCCCCCTCTCTCCACACGCCTCTCCAGCTCACAGCTCCAACCCCTCCACCGCACAGCCAGCTCTGCCCTCATGAGACCCTCAGTGACCAACGCAGGCCTTTCCAGGTCACCCGTCTGCACATACTGGTGTCTGAAGAGCAGGCGCCCCTTCCTGGGAGCATCCCTCCTCTTGCTGACAGCACTGGGTGTCGGCTGGGAGGAGGTGGGGGAGGGAGGGAACAGATGGGGGGCGGTCCAGGGCTCTGCGGCAGCTCAGGCACCTCGCGACCGCGACCTTGTGCCCATCTCTCTGGGCTCCAGGGTCAGAAAGCAGATGCCTGGAGAGCCCCTGGCAGGTGATGCTGTTGTTTGGGCTCGGGGCCCTCCTGACCCCCTTCCTTCCAGGCTTCCTCAGTGAAAAATGACCATTGCCATGGTTATTCCTTAGATTCTCAAGCTCAGTGTGGGCTTGTGGGGTGGGGGGGGACATGCGTGCTCAGCCCACAGGTCCAGGAGGAGGACAGCGGCCGGGGCTGCCCAGAGACACGAGAGCAGGTCCAGCCACGAGCCTGAGCCACCGGGTCAGCGGGGCCAGTGGAGGTCAGCTTCTGCTTGACAAGTTGTGATGGAGACGGACATTTGAAGCCCTGGGCTTTGTGGGGGTCTCTACAGCCATCCTGGGCTGTTATTCACTCATTTATACACCATCCATCTCTCCTTCCTTTCTTTCTCTAGAGCTGCCTGAAGCTGAAATCCCAGGGGGAGCCCGTTTCTGCAATGCTGGCTTCCCCCTTGGGGCACACCCTCTGATGGCATCTTTGACCCGGTGGCCCTGTCTCCTGGGGAAGCAGTGAGAATCAGCGACGACAAGCCCTTCCCATGGTGTCGCCTTTACAAGAACCGCCTGGGCCTGCTCAGCAGGGGGACGTTCTTTATTGAACAGCTGGTATCAGAACCTTCCAGGACTTGGACTCATGTCCCGTTCCTAGCTTAGATTGCTGGGATGCTCGGGTCAGAAACTTAGCCTCGACACTTCTGAGCCAGTCGTGTTTGGCGTCTTTTTACCCAACATTCTTTCCCCTTATGTTTCTGGTGGTCGTTAACGTGATCTGCTGTGGCCAATGCAGCGGGCAATGGTGACAGTATCGCCTGTGGTCTTCCCCGCTGTCTATTCACCTCTGGCGTGGCCACCAGCAGCATCTGAGGTAGTAGGAGAGGCACCAGCCTGGCCCAGGTGGCAGCGTGAGCAGGGCATGCTCAGGGTGACAGTGAGACGGGGTCGTTGCAGCCCGCCTGGCCCGCCTGACGGACGCCTTCTGGTCTCCTGAACTGGTTTCTTTTGCTTTGATGTTCTGATTACTGGCAGGTACCTGGGAGTCTCGCATTATGTAAATAAGTGAAAGCAGAAACACAGACCCCATGGCTAAACGTGTAAACGCTTACCTTCCTCACCAGTCCCTTCTCACCATCTGCCTGCTGGCTGTGCGGCTCCCACCGACTTTCCAAGTCCACCACCTCTCTCGAGGCCCAGGGTCGGGCACGTCTCCCCTTCCAGGGCTCCTCCGTGAACCCAGACAAAAGTTCTCCCCACCTCTGGTCCCTGGGGCTGTCTGTGCAAAGCCTCAGACACTGGTGCCTGTATTCTTTACACGTTTGTTTAGGACAACTCCCCTTTGAGCACCTACCGTATGCATTTCTTTCAGGAGGCACTGGGGTACCTGTCCTTACCACGTAGGTGAGGCAGCCAGGCGGTAAGATGAACTCATAGTCTGGGAGCTCATCCCTCTGCTGGAGGGGGTCCAGCCTGGGGGTGTGAGGGAGGAGCTGTAGGCTGGCCTTGGCCATGGGTGGGGGGTTGAGGCTGTCTTCTTGGAGGGGCTGCGTGAAAGTCACCAAGCGGCCAGCGCTGACGGGAGCCCAGATCTCGGACCCCGTAGAGAGCCCTTCCCTACACTCTCAGGAGGGCCTGAGCCCCAGGCAGGAAAGGGCCCGGCTGACTAGCTGGGAGCTTGAGCCCGTGTGGGGCCAGGGTCCTGCAGGCTGGGAGAAACTCCAGGCGGACGCCAGCTGGAATTCGGGCCCTGTTCCTGCTGGGGACAGTCCTGACCTCGCTCGGCTGCTGCCAGCCCTGCCCATTGGCCTTCCTGGCCCAACTATCTATCATCTTCCGAATCCAGTGTGGTCTCCAACGACCCCAGTGCTTCCAACGGGGCCTGCAGTTCTGAAGGCGGCGGCGCCGCTGCGGAGGAGGTGGGTTTTTCAATTACTGCAGCTCCGTGGCGATGATGGCTGTGCGGTAATTAACAAGGCACGTCCCCAGCAGGGAGCGCGCGCCGTCTCGCGCCGTCTCCCTGGAGGGCCCCGGCTGGGCTGTGCGTGTTGGCAGCCAGCTGCTGCCCTCTGGTGAGGGCGGCTCTCTCCAAGCCTGTCCACCTCTGTCCCCCGGGGTGTGCTTCAGGCCCAGCTCATCCTCCGGGACCAGAAAGGCCTCGAGGAGCGCTGGTGCTCCAACTGGATCAGGATTCACAGGGGAGCCTGCCTTGCGGGCTCACCCACCAGGTGGTGAGGTACTGCTGACTCCAGGCGTGTACCAGGGCTCCAGTGAGATTGGAGCCTGGGTATCTGATACGTAACAGGTCTCCCCGTGGGTGGAACTGTAGCTCATTTCTACTTCCTTTGGGAAGGACACCCCCTTTCACTCCTCTTGGTCAGAGCCCTTCTCCCCCTTCCCCTGGCTCTGCCTGCAGACCTCACCCCTGCTGGGCACTCAGCCCCACCCCACCATCCCATCCAACACCGCTGACCCCTCTTCACTCCAGCCGGGGACCATCTCCTCACAGCTCCAGAAAGAGCTGTTAGCACCCGATGCCTGCCAGGCCCTGGTGGTGGCCTCCCTGTGGATGCATTTTGACACCTGCTAATTGGACACACTTTCAGGCTTGCCCGGGCCTCTTCCCAGAGAATTGAGGGGCCAGCCTCCCTAGGAAATATCTGGAAGGGGCGTGACATCTGACCCAAGCCAGGCAGAGGGTCCGCAGGGAGGGAGCTGCAGGGACAGAGGCCCAGAATGGGGAGCCCTGGACCCAGCCTGAGATGGGTCCTCCTTCCCTCTTCCTGGCAGGGAGGCGCATGGCCACTTCCACTGAGAACCTCCCGCTTCAGGCTGAGCAGCCAGCAGTGGCTTCCCAGGTCCTTTCTGCTCTGGTTCAGGGCAAGCAGAGAAGAGGGGGCCTCCTGTCCTCCCCCGTAGATCCTTCCTTGGCCTGTGGCCACGTGGTGGGCAGGAACCTGGGCTCTGGCCCCATAGGGCTCCCCCTGGGAATGGTGACCAACAGAAGTGTGACCCCCCACCTGCCCCCAGGCTCCCCTCTCATGCTGCATGTGCCCCACAGAAACAGGGCGGTCCACAGCCCTCTACAGGTGGGGATCGGGGCTGGAGAGGGGCAGGGTCCTGTCCTAGGTCCCTCGGGGAGAGCAAAGCAGGCCAAGGTCCAGGACCCCATCCAGCCAGGCTAGAGAAGGCTGCCCGGCGCCAGCATGAGGGGCGAGACGCAGCAGAAGAGATGTGGACATGGCACCTGAGAAAGCCCCTGTCCCGCCCTCCAAAGGGGCGGGGCAGCCTGCGACACCCTGGGCCAAGAACCCTCCCCGACCTCACACAGCACAGCCTTGAGGATCTGCTGGATGTGCTGCATCCCAGAGATTTTGTTCCCAGGGACACAGCCTAGAAACAGTGTGAGCATGGCAGCTGGCCCAATGTTGCTGTTCTAGACTCGCCTCGGGAGCTGGGTGACCTTGGGTAATGGCTT
This sequence comes from Lagenorhynchus albirostris, assembly GCF_949774975.1. Classification (NCBI taxonomy): domain Eukaryota; kingdom Metazoa; phylum Chordata; class Mammalia; order Artiodactyla; family Delphinidae; genus Lagenorhynchus; species Lagenorhynchus albirostris. Next base: position 80,199,536 of record NC_083111.1, on the reverse strand, counting down.
AGTTCTCCTCAAGCCTCTGTTTCCACATCTGCAAAGTGGGGTCATAATATAGCCCCCTGAGCAGTGTAGCCATGGAAGTTGTCTGTGACCCTGCAGATCTGGCTACCGAGGGAGGGAGAGCTCTGCTGAGGGAAGTGCCTCTCCTTGGGCTGACCTAGCCCTGCCTGAGCGCTGAGCAGTCCTAGAAAGTCACTGAGCCACTCTGACCCTCAGACTCCTTCTCTACTGTGAAAGAAGGCTGTGCTGCCTTCTCTGGGTGCTGCCAGTCAGGATGCAAAGCACTAACACCGCAAGCCAAGGTTGTGAGTCCTAGCCGGGTGATGGCGCCAGCAGACAGTCTCCATCCCCTCCTCCCAACTTGTTCTCTCGCGTTCCAGCTCAGTTCTATTTGGGGACCTGAGTCGCTAGGGAGAGGATCATTCCTGGCAGAGGGGCCAGCCCGGGCAAGGGCAAGACTTAGGAAGGGTGGTTTGGGTTGGGGGCAGCAGCATCCTGTCCCCAAGGCTGCCCAGGGACTGTGACACAAACCGAATCCATAAACCAAGGGCTGTGTGTGGGTCATCGCAAGGCACCCGGCCCACCTTGTCCAAATGTGTCTGGAGGGGAAATACTGCTCTTCCCCACAGGCTCCACCTTTCTTCCTGCCCCCTCCCCTCTCTCAGTCTCCCTGAGATAACGACCAGGGTGCAAGCCTGCCCCTCTCAGCCCGGCCTCGGCAGGGGAGCCACTGCAGTGCTGCTATCTGCTCGGGCAGCTCTGAGGTTTAAATTACCAGCAAGCGGAGATGGATGGCAGGGCCTTCCCGGCTCAGATTGATTCTCCACTCGGCGCTGGCAGCGTTTCCTCTCCCTGGTGATCATTGAAAAACACTTTTTTCTCTATCTAATGGCCCAATTCACCAGCTCCTCGATAGGAAGCAAAGATGTATATCTAATTGTGGATTAATGGGGACAGAGCAGGAGAAGGCGGCCAGCCCAGGGTCGTCCCAAGGCGTGGAGGGGGGTAAGGAGGGCATGGTGCCCTGCTGTGGGTCTCCCCCACCCCCTGAAGCCCTGGTGACTCTCCCGGGAGGGGGTGGGGAGGTCAGCAGGGCTGGGGTCAAGCAGGAAGTCACGACATGAGCGTCTCCTTGGGGGACATGTGGCCTCGCTGCTTTATCCAGGGCATGTGCTGTCCTGGATACACTCAAGTCGTGAATAGATGGAGATCTGTAGGCCTTATCTGTTTCTCTCCTGGCTTTGCTATGTGAAACAGAGGCACATAATAGGGTCACGCAATAGGCGGGGAGTGGGGGGGAGCCATGGCAGGGAGCCACCTTTGACTTCCAGCTGATGCCACGCCGACGCCCCATGACCCTGGGTAGGTCACACGCTCCTCTAGCTCACTTTATCCTCACCGCGAAGTGAATGCACATTGAGGTCTCAATGCAGCATGTCTCTGTGCACAGTTGTTTCTAGAAGACGTGGGGAATCACCTAATTCCCAGTCTTGAAAACAACAATAATAATAACAATAATAGGATGATGACGATGGCGATGATAGTGACAGTAATGGTGGTGGTGGTGGTGGTGGTGGTGATGGTGGTGATGGTGGTGATGGTGGTGGTGATGGTGGTGATGGTGATGATGGTGGTGTGGTGGTGGTGATGGTGATGGCGGTGATGGCGGTGATGGTGGTGATGGTGGTGATGGTGGTGGTGGTGGTGGTGGTGGTGGTGATGATGGTGGTGATGGTGATGGTGGTGGTGATGGTGGTGGTGATGGTGGTGGTGATGGTGCTGATGGTGGTGCTGATGGTGGTGATGGTGGTGGTGGTGGTGGTGATAGTGGTGGTGATGGTGGTGATGGTGATGGTGGTGGTGATGGTGGTGATGGTGATGGTGGTGGTGATGGTGGTGGTGGTGGTGGTGGTGGTGATGGTGCTGATGGTGGTGGTGATGATGGTGGTGATGGTGGTGATGGTGATGGTGGTGGTGATGGTGGTGGTGATGGTGCTGATGGTGGTGGTGATGATGGTGATGATGGTGGTGGTGATGGTGATGGTGATGGTGATGGTGCTGATGGCGGTGATGGTGGTGATGGTGGTGATGGTGGTGGTGGTGATGGTGGTGGTGGTGGTGGTGGTGATGATGGTGGTGGTGATGGTGGTGCTGATGGTGGTGCTGATGGTGGCAGTGATGGTGGTGATGGTGCTGATGGTGCTGATGGTGGTGCTGATGGTGGTGCTGATAGCAATGACAATGTTGGTGGCTTTAATAATGACCGCAGTGACTGAGCACGGGGCCAGGCAGTGTGCTGAATGCTGAACCTTCTCTATCTCGTTCAATCCTCACCCTCTGCGGTGTGCATTGTCAATAGCCCCATTTTATAGATAATGAAATAAACGCACTGTCATGTGGCCCTTGGTCGCAAGCCGGGGCAGGATTCATGCCCCCTGTGTCTAATTCCAGAGCTCAGCTTCCCCCCAGATCTTTCTTTCCCACCTCCAGAGCATGTCGGACCTCTAACTAGCCCCCTTACGAGCTGACTACTCACTGTGGTAGCGTTGCAGTGCCTTTCACTGTAATCCCCAGCAGCCTGTACATATGCTAATTGCATGCTTTATTGTCTCGTCTGCCATTAAATATCTCTGCACCTACTATTAAGCAAATGCACCTCCTGCATGGATTTACCCTCTCCTGAACTCCGGCTCGCAGAAGCCCTTCGGGGTTCGCAGTCAGCTGGCCAGCCCAGGCCCCAGCCTCGGAGCCCACCTTTTTCTCTGTCCTCCCAGCTAGGCCCTCGGCAGCACCGGCCCCCATGCCAGTCTCACGACGCCAGCCCACGGTCCCCACCCACCACCCAGGCATCTTTGAACAGAAGGCTGCTTGCGTCACTCCCCTGTGCACAGCATCTTCACTGTTGCTGCAGGGTCTCCACAGCGTGGGCCATGCTCCCTGCGCGGCGTTCCGAGCCCTCTTCCCACAGGCTGGACCAACCAGGTTTTCCATCGGGATAGCTCCTTCTCTCAAGGCCAGCGGCTCACGTGCTAGAATCCCTACACTGAGGCCTCCAGGGCCCGAGACCGGGCCGAGAGCAGCCCCTTCCCCCAGAGCCTCACACCTCCTGCCACTGCCGGTGGGTCACCACCTGAAACGTCAGCGCCTCCTCACCAGGACCCTCCCGGTTACGTCGTCCCCAGACCTCTCTGCGCCTCTCCCTGGAATCCCCATGTGGTAAAGAGATCACCTGCGTCCTTGAACCTTGACCTCTTGCTCCGGATGGCAGGCCTCCCTGGATGCCCTGGTCCTTTTCCCAGCCTGCAATCAGGGGGTCACCCAGAGCAGAACAATCCACTCCTGCCCTGACGACCGCACGCTGCCTCCCTGCCGCCGTCGCCTCACTGCCCGGAGGGCTTCGCACCTGGCGCACAGGTTTGTCTCCCTGGAGCCTCCTGCCATCATTCAGTGTAACTTTAGGATTTACCTGGAATGGTTTTTGCCCCCTCCCTCCCCCATGCAGCCACTGTCACTTTCTCTGAAACCTCAGCTGCAGAATCCCACCTCTGCCCCGGCCTCCTGGCTGCCAGCCCGCGGGCCTTGTCCCTCCCACGCACCAGCCGTTGGGCCTCACGGCGCCTCCTGTCTCATGACCCTTCGACTGTCTCCTGCTCTGCCAGCCCTGGCTTTGCTTCCTTGCCCTCCTACACTGGGACTCTGCCCACACTTCTACCTGAAGCTGACCTCGGCCACGGCCTTCCTTCTGTCTGGCCTCCCATTGCACCTGCCAGGGAACCCAAACTAGACTCGACCATATGGTCTGCTGCTCCAGGCCTGCCCCCGCCCACTGCCTGTCCCCTGGGGAGTGCCCACTGCTGGGCCGCTGTCCATGGAGCCCTGCGCCCTCCCAACACTCCTCCCGTCCCCTCTCTCCTGCCCAGAGTGGTGATTTTAAGTCCCTACACGATGTTCACATTGCAGAAACTTCCATGTGAGACTTGCAGCCAATAACATTGCCCTTCTGCCCAGAGAAAACAGGAGGTGAGTGGCAACGCGTCCTCGGATGTCCTGTCTGGACACAACTTTGCACGGAAGGTCAGTGTGTCCTCCGGCTCTGGTCTAAGTCCCCAGCGTGGTTTTTTTTTTTGTTTTTTTGTTTTTGCGTTACGCGGGCCTCTCACTGTTGTGGCCTCTCCCGTTGCGGAGCCCAGGCTCCAGACGCGCAGGCTCAGTGGCCATGGCTCACGGGCCCAGCCGCTCCGCGGCATGTGGGATCTTCCCGGACCGGGGCACGAACCCACGTCCCCTGCATCGGCAGGCGGACTCTCAACCACTGCGCCACCAGGGAAGCCCCCCAGCGTGGTTTTTTAAAAATCTATTAATGTTTGCTTTAGGAAGGAACTACTGCTACTGTGACATGTGCCCACGCACGGACGTAGAAAGGAGAAATTCCACATCTCAGCCCCGCCCTCGTGCCCACATTGGCCACATCGCGGGTTTCCTTTCACAAAGGTGAGAGCAAACTACTCTCGCTACTTCTCCACTTGTTTTTCTCGAATGATGAGCCCTGCAGGCCTGGGGTGGGGGGCATGGAGCTGAGGCTTCCTTTGGGTTCTCTCTGCTGCGTCACCGTGTGACATGCCCCCATTCCCAAGGACGGCACCGTGGATGCGGTTGGTCCCCTCGGCACCTCACGCGGGCTTCGGGGTTATGGAAGGAAGCAGCACCCTATTCCGGGCACCCCCTTCTCCATCCCTGCGAGGCTGGAGTTCTTGGCTTCAAAGCATCAGTGCCCTGTGCTAGGGACCCAGAGGCCCCTGCTATCCAGTCTCAATCCCCTGCTCCCCTCTCCACTCAGAGTCCCACTCACAGGGCCTCAAACGTGCCTCCTTTTCCAGGTCCCCCGCCCGGCCCTGCCCAGGCTCTCTCCCAGCCGGGATGCCTGGACCTCTTCCTCTCCTACCACCCTGGGATCCCACAGGGCACAGCCCCACTTGGCCTGGCCTCCCCCTGGGTGGTCCTGGCTCATCCTTACTGGGCACCCACGGCCCATGAGAGCTCACAGCTGTCAGCAGGCTCCCGAGGTGAGTCCCGCTGGGGTCAGCGCACCTGGAAGACAGGTGGCGTGACACCTGACCACCCGCGGGGAGGCCCAAACAGCCAGGCTTTTGGACCTGGCAAAGTGGGGGACGGGGAGTCTTTGTGAGTTGCTTTTATCTTTTTCATAACACACTTTTTTAAATGACTAAGTCAATATTTGTTCAATGCAGAACACTTGGGAAACAAACAATGGAAAGGCAAAAATTACCCATAATTGCACAGCGCAGAGATAAACACTGTTCACTTTGGAACCGGCTTCTTCTCCCCTGCTGCCTCCCTCACCTCCCTCTCCTCTCACATGGGTCAAAAACAGCATCTTCTGTGCGTGCGCATGCGCGCTTGTGCGTGCGCGTGCGCACAGTTGCTCCACCAGCCGCGCTCCCCTCCTTTCCTGCTGCTGTTCACAGCCGTTCTGTCTGTCCGTCCCCCCTGGTCTCCATCTCTCACCAGGTCTAGGCTGTCCTCCCCTCTCGTCCCTCCACCCTGAAGTCTCCTAACTGCCCCTCTGCAGCCCACCCTCCCCCCCGGAAGAAACGAGATCTCCAGCATCCTTCGGCAGCCTCCCGCTGCTCCCACAGTGAAGCCCAGGCCTGAGCACGACCTGCCCTCGAGGCCTCCGGTCCGCCCCTCCCAGCACACGGGCTCCCTCTCCTGCAGGACTCCCACCAGCCACCCTCCCTCCAATGGGCTTGCCCCACTCCCCAGCTGCCACCGTACCCCCAGGCACTCCCACGGGGCAGCTCTGCAGTCTCCGTGGGGCAACGGGTCCATTGTGTCTGCTGGCCTCAGAGCCCCGGCCCAGATGCTCTGATTACCACCTTACCTCAGGCTCAGCACAGTTTTTGTCTCCTGATGGGAGCCCTCTCTGCATTTTCTGAGTGAAGGATGAATGAATGAATGAATGAAGGAGTGAATGAATGAATGTGTGAATGAAATCCCTGGAACAAGTCAGAGTACTCTCAGGGACTGTTGCAGAGACCACCCCGTTTCCCTCCAGAAATGCTGACATCGTTTGCACGTCTGCTACTCCTGGGCAGGCCAGGAGCCAATCCTGTGCTTCTCACTGGGCAGAATCATGTTTTCATATTTGCAGGTTGCTAGATAGAAATTCATGTGTTCTTGCTCAAATGGACAGGCATTCCATGATTAATGATGAAAACCTTCTTACGTTTGCCTACTGGCCGTTCATACACTTCCATCTGTGACATTCTGGTTCATACCCTATGTCCATCTCTGCTTGAAGTCTCTTTTGTTGTTTATTTATGATGATACATTAGGTCGTTAACTCACTCACCCTTTGAATAAACATAGGTCATGAAATAGTCCCCCAGCTGTTGTTTGTTTTTAATCGTGTTTCAGTTTTCATTTGAGTAATGACCACACATCCCCTAATACTTTGTGGGTCTCTTGACGAGTTTTGCCCTAGTGTCCTAGCTAGACACCAGCTCAGGGTGAGATGGACCAGACCAGGTGGGCCAGCCGAACAAACAACAGGCCGGATACATCTACGATGGTTTGGCCAACCTCTGGGAATTCTGAGTTTTATATATATCTTTACAATGTCTCCTAAATTATGCAAAACACTTCCCCGTCTAACTTTGATTTGGTTATTTCCCATCCCTCCTCTTTGGAAAAGCCAAGAAGTAGGCATTCCAATTCATGAAGCCTCCTACACGTGTTTGAAATTTCATTTTCAAGATACAATCCAAATCAGAACACACATTCATTAAAATGCACTTTCCTTCCCACTTCTTTTCCCACCTTCCTGGGATTTTTAATTCCCCCAATCCTGGCGATTTCTGGGATCACTTAGTTCTCCAAGCCATGTGTATTGGTTTACTACAACAAATTCTCACAGACTGGGCAGCCTAAACAATGGAAATTCATTTTCTCGCAAGTTCTGGAGGCCAGAAGCCTGAGATCCGCATGTAGCAGGGCTGGTTTCCTCCAAGGCCTCTCTCCTTGGCATCTAGACAGCTGTCCCAGCTCCGCGTCCTCACGTGGACAATTGACATTTTCAGGTGGAAGAATTATCCCTATGGTTTATTACACGCTTTCCTAGAATTCTTTTACTATATGTCAATATAAACCTGAAAAGGCACACATTTGTTGTCTTCTTTATAGACAAACCACGAGCTATTGGTTGAACTGTGACTATTTGGTCTACACCAGGGGCTCCAGGACACAGCAGCTGAGGGGGTGGGCTTGCAGCCAGGGCAGGATCCACCGTGTCACTTGGGGAGAGGTGCTTTGCCTGCAGGGTCATGGTGTCCGTGTCTGTAAAGTGGAGTGATGATGACACGGGAACGGGGCCCTTCATGTGGATTATAGGAGAGCTATGGTTTAGCGCCACAGAGGAGCCCAGTAAATGCTATTTTCTTCCCCAAGTTAGAACCTTTTCATTTTCCTCTACGTTTTGACTTTAAGACATGTACTCATTAAAAGCAAACCGGTGCAGACGGGAATAAAGTGTAAAGAAAGGGTCCCCAGGTACTCATGCAGACCCCCAGAGGCAAGGACTAAAATCAGCTTCCTACGGATGCACGCGCTGGCCTCTCTGTGCTGCAGGCACTGGCAGACACTCCCCTTCCTCCTGGGAACACAGCTAGAGGACACATCGCAGCCTCCCTCACGTGGCCAGTGGAGTATGAGTGGATGACACGTGCCTCTCGCAGACCCAGCCTGTCAATCCCTCACCGGGAGCTCGTCACCTCTGGCCAGGCATACTCTGTCCCCTGGTTGAATGGCAAGGATGAGGGGGCCCAGAGGAGAGAGGAGCCACAATATGGAAGGAACCTGGATCCACCGCATGGAACCCAACACACTCAGCAAATACGATGAACGATTCATGTCAGTGAGAAATAAGCCTTAGTGTGCCAAGCCACTGAGACTGCGGTGTTTTTGTTACAGCAGTTAACCTTCCCTGACCAATACACCTGATGGTATGTCACAGAACATTCTGTTCTGCAACTTTCCTTTCTTTAACACATGTTCATATCTTTCTACCTTGGCAAGACAGTTTGCACCATTTATAAAAAATAATGGCTCAGAATAAGTGTCAATGACAGGAAAAATGTAAGGGTTTCATCTCACATATTAAGAGACAGAGCTGTCCCAGAGTTAATTCTGCGATTCAGACACTTGACCAAGGACCCAAGTTTTCTCATCTTTCCAAGTTGCCATCCTAGAATTGTTTGGCCTTTGTCCTTGGCTCTGCTCCCTCTTCGTTAGATTCTAGGTCCTCTTTTTCCCTTTCTTTCTTTTTTTTTTTTAATTTACTTTTTCATTTTCCTGGAGTACATCCTCAAGTTACTTCTTTCAAGAAGTCAAATGAAAGATACCTTTGCATGTATGGAAATGTCTTTACTCCACCTTCCCACTTGATTACTAGTTTGACTGTGAATAGGATTTCATCACAATGTTAGGGGCTTGGCTCCATTTTTGTAAGGAACGGCTGATAAGAGGGCAGATAGATTGATTTTTCATTTCTTTGTAGATGACTTGTTTCCCTCTCTGAAAGTGCGGAGGATTTTTCTAGCTAAGGTGTTTTGCGATTTGATGATACCTGCTTTACTGTGATTCCTCCTGCCTGGTGCTGCAGGAGGCCCTTTGAGTGCTGAGGTTCTGTTTTCCTCAGGGCTCAGCAATTCCCTTGCACTATTGATTTGTTCTTTCCTCCCCTCCACTTTCTCTGGTTTTGTTTCAGGCAGTTGGCCTCCTGGAGATTCTCTTCTCCATCCTTTATCTATTTGCTCATAATTTCTATCTCTCTGTCTGTTTGCTCTGTGTTCTTGGCAACTCACTAACTCTGCCTTCTCATCCTCCATGGGTTTTCTAGGGGGTGCGATTGTATTTTAGACTCTAACTTCTTATTTTGGTTGTCTGACCGTTCCCTTTTCAAAGCATGCTGGTTTTTTATTTTATGGTTATAATATCCTCTCAAATATCTGAGTATGTTAACTGGAGTATTTTTAGCATACTTTTCACTTAATTTGCTCTGTTTCCTCTGGCCTTTGTTCTTTCTGTGCGTTTATCTTCATCCTTCTCTCTCGTGCTGCTGGCTTTCCTCCCTGGCCTGGTGATGCTGGCTGTCTATTCATACAATGAAGGTACAGGTGAGGGGGCTGGGGTGCATCCTCCTGCTGTTGGTTAATAGGACTTGTTTTTCTGCTCTCCCCCCACTCCCGGATAATAACTCTGACTCTGGGTTTTGGGGGAGTGGGGCAGGGAGAAATGCGGCAGCTGTAAGATTCTCTGTAGGTGAGGGAGCTTGGACTTCCGTGTCAGAATGGAAAGGACTTCATTCCGGGGTCCGACCAGCTCTGGCTTTCCCTGTGGGGCTGATCACACGGCCGCAGTGACAAGCAGTCAGGTTGTGTCTGCAGCCTGGTCCCTCTGCCTGTGCTCTGCTCCCGTGGGTGGGGTTCTGCTGAGAGGGCTTGCGCCACGTGCAACTCACCACGACCTCCATTTTCAGCCTGGCTCCTTGCCCCAGCCCGCCCACACCTGCCGCCTCTGGGACCCAGGCCTCCCTGCTCTTCCAGTGGGAGGAATCTCAGCTGCAGCCTGCTGCCAGGATCCGGACTCCAGCTCCCTCCTGTTTTATAGGTCAGCTCACACCCCTGTGCTTCCTGTCTCCTGGAATTTATTAAAATCTCTTCTTAGTCATTGTTGTGAAGATTAAAATGCAATTACGAATGCAAAGCACATCATACAGTACCTTGCACATAAGGAGGGCTGCATAAATGTTAGCAATTATTATCACTGTTGGTTAAGTGATTTCCCCAAGATTGTAAGACCTCTCCCTTCAAGGGGGCCACAGTTTAGACAGACAGAGACAAAGTATCACCAATAATAAGTCTCCCCAGCTCCCCTAGCACTGGCATCTTCGCAAGTCGACTTGGTCCTTCCTTACAGCCTCCTAGGAGAGCAGGGATCACAGATTTCACCTTCCATCCCACAGCTGGGATTGAGGGATGACCTCGCCTCGAGAGCTGTGTCAAAGGAAGAGCACCATGCCTGCCACGTACATTCCTGGGAGAAGAGATGGTTTCGGTAGGAGACTCGCAGACAGGTTCCTGGAGGTGGTGAAAGTGTGGAAGGATGGGCTCTGGCAGGCAAGGTGTATGGAACAGGGCACCATCTGGAGCGCTTCTCAACTGAGGGCATCCTCTGGCTGTCCCAGAGACGGCGGGCCTGCCAGGGTTCTGAGGGCAGGGAGTGACCTCTGCATCTAGGTGCCTGTGCTTCGGGGGACTGCCCTCTCCTGGGTGTGGGTGGAAATGTGACTTGCCTCTAATCCTTATAATAATGGAAGTGACGGCATGCCACTCCCATGATTATGTTACATAACAAAGATGGTCTTGATGAAGTAAGCGGCCATGTGGGGAAAGCCCATGTGGCCAGGGACTGTCAATATCTTCCAGAAACTACCTTAAAGAAGTGGGATGGCCTCCAGTCCGCAAGAAGCTGGGGTCACACAACCACAAGGATACGGGCTCCTTCAGCATCCTGAGTGAGCTCAGAAGTGGGGTTTCCCCCGGTCGAGCTGCCAGATAAGAACACAGCTGGTCGATCCCTCCACTGCAGCCTGTGAGACCCTGAGGAGAGGGACCAGCTAGGCTGTGCCCAGACTCCTTCCCTACCCCAGAAACCATGTGATAATACATGTGTGTTCTTTTAAGCTGCTACATAAGTGCTTATTTTTTACACAGCCACAGCTAATTAATACACTATGCATCTTACCCTGTACCAGACACTCCCTCACATGGGGGAGGTACCCCACCCAGAATCCCACAGAGCCCCATGGAGGGGTCCCAACCCAGAGGGGAACAGCATCGGGGTGGTGACGGCTGGTGGGTGGGCCGCTCCAGCACCAGGGCTCGGAAGTCACTCCAGGCTGACTCGCTGGCCCTGCCCTCCCACAGGAAATCACTGGGCCCGGATCGCAATGGGCCAGGCAGAGACTGAGGGACAGAGGACGGCACCCACTGCCCACTGGCTCAGCCATTCAGAGCAGCTCTGTTCTGGCCCACTCAAGCAGACATATAGAAAGACAATTACCAGGGGCTGTGCTCCCAGGGGCATCCGGTTCTGCACCAGGTAGGAAGGGTTCCAGGGCCACTGGAGCTGACAGAGGCGAGCTGGCAGACAACCGCACTGCTCTGCTAGCTCAGAGGAATCTCTCACCCCGCCCCGCCCCACAGGCTCTTTTTCCCACTGATCGCTCAGCCTAAACCCTGCTGCAGTAACTGCAGAGCTGACATTCACGGAGCTGCTCGCTCTGTGCTCCTCTCTGAAACTGCCTGTATTAGGAACGCATCTAAATTTCACAATAACCTTACACAGTAGGAACTCTGAGAAGCCACACTTTACTGATGAGGAAACAAAAGCATGGAAAAGTTTAATAACTTCCTCAAGGTCACACAGCTGGAAACTCTGACTTCCCATTGACTTGTCCCTAAAATGGAAACCCCTACATGTGGTTACTGGGATCTCCCATGGAGACAGTGTCTCTGGGGCACTCAGCAAGGCCTGGCCCGGGCAAGGCTATTCTCAGCAGCAGCTGCAGTTCTCTTAACCCCCCACACCCAGGGAGGGAGCATGACCTCCAGTGGCCCTGAGTGACCTGACCACTGCCTTCTCATTGTCTAAGATGAAGGCATCTGGGCAATTTGCCACCAGGTTTTTCTGTGCTCTTGTTATGTTTCAGGCCAGCACTAGAGTTTGCAATGAGAACAGATAATTGAGGCATCACCCTAGTCCCTGTCCTGGAGGAGCTTAGGGGGGAAGGGGGAAGGGCCGGGAAGGAAGGGAACCGGCTCTCCACGTGCACCTACTGTGTGTTGGGAAGGTCGCCAGCATTCAGACTCACCATACCTTTTTCATCCTCATGGTGACACACCGATACGTGTAAAATTAGCTGTGTTTTGTAACAGAAGAAACTGAAGTTCAGTGAATTTAAGGAATCTTCCCAAGGTCACACAGACTAAGGATTGTCTCCCCATAGACTGCGTTCTGGTAACCATAAATCAGAGAGAAAATGATAGGTATCAAAGCTATTTAAATAAGACAAGTCACTTGGCCTCTGAGTCTTTCATCTTTATTGGCTAAATGCCTAGAGCAAAATCTACTTCTCAGAGCCTTTGTGAACATTTGATGATCCATCAGACGTGAGTGTGCCTACCGTGCTTGAGGGCACACAGTAGGAACTTAGTCAATGTTTGTGTATCATGGTCTCAAGGAGGAAGATGAAAAGTTTTTCGAAACTGTTGAAGAGGAATATGATGATTTTAACGGAGGAGCAGGGATCAGGAGTTGATAGAAATTTCTGAAATAGGCCTTATGGGGGCAGTATGATTGGGGCAGGCTCTGCAGGCATGAAAAAACAGAGTTTTCTAGAATAAGAGATTCTCTGAACTGGAGAGGATGGAGAAGATGGCGGATGCAGCTGAGAGAGGATAACTTGAGTACCATGCTAAGGTACAGTTCACAGGGCATGGAAACCAAACAGGGGGCTTTGAGCCCAAGATGGTGAAGAGATCACCTTCCGGTCGGGTTCACACACATACTCTGGAATTGTCTTATTTCCAGTGTCCAGTTACTTATAACTCAGGCAATTTCCTGAGTGATCCCAAATGACATAGTAAACCTCATCTTGAGCGACATGCTTTTGTGTTAACAGCCAACACCTCTGGATAAGTGTAGGTCCTGGGACTTCCCTGGCCATCCAGCGGTCAAGACTCCATGCTTCCACTGCAGGGGATGCAAGTTTGATCCCTGTTTGGGGAAACTAAGGTCCCTCATGCTGCACAATGCAGTCAAAAAAAAAAAAAGAAAAAAAAAGAAATAGGTCCTTCTCAGGAATCCGTGTTCAATCTGGTTGACTCCATCAGAACAGTAGCTGCCTTGGGCATGGAATCTGGAAACCCTCAAACCCAAGTCTGACCAGCACGAATTGGTCCACCTGGTGGAGGTGCCTCTCACTGACGAGATCAGAGTGTGATGGTCATTCCAGTCCTCAGAAGATAAAAATAAAAGATCAGTGACAAAGAACCAAACTCGTCCACCTCCAGTCATGAAGCGTTGATAAGGTCTGGAACTACCCTCTTGTCATTAAAAAAATAAATAAACCAGAAAATAACACAAAAAAATGAAACAACTCTTTATGGATATAGAGCCTTGGGCAATGCAGGAATGTGATTCCAGAGGGAAGGGAGACAGACAAGGTGAGACTGCCAAGGGGCAGGATTTCCCTTGGAGATGACATCTGGACCACAGCACTGCAATGGGGGGTGGGGGGGTGCACCAAGCAGAGGTGAATGGACAGAGAGCAGAGTCCCGAAAGGCCAAGGTAGCTGGAATTAGTAGGGCAGAGTTATGGATAGAAACGAGCTGTGTAGAGAAATAATTCTAGAAATTGCATAGGTTCCCTTAGAGTTTGACTAAATACCAACATGCACATGTGTAGGGCAAGGGAGTGTGAATGAAACAATGCCCAGAGCTCACAGAGCCTGGAGTTCCCTCCAGCGTGATGGAGAGACTTCACTGAATGCACAAGACATTTAGCACAGAGCCCAAAACAGTCTGTGGGGTTAAATTAACTCTAAATTAAAGACTATTCTAGACCCATTCCAAAAGAGCACCCCCAAAAAACAAGGACTGAAAGGGTCAAAATAATCGCCAGGTAACAGAACTGGCTGCTAAGAAAGCCCAAGTCTCTTTAAAGGAATACAACAAAATCTAGCACTTATGAACATAAAGTTCACAGTGTGTGATTCAATTTTAAAAAAGTAAATGAATAAACATTCAAAGAAGTAGGAAGTTTTGATCCATATCTAGAAGGAAAAACAGTTCAGTGAAATAGACCTAGAAATAATAAAAATAATGGAATTATCAGGCAGTACGTTAACAGATGTTATAAAACTTGATTTATATGTTCAAGGATATAAACCATACAATCAATATCTGAAAAAATATTATCATCTGACAGAATTAATAACAGATTAGATGCTAAACAAAAAAAATACCAGTGAACTTGAAGACATAGTAATATATTTGACTTGGAGTGAAACAGGGAATAAAAGGACTAAGTACATAAACAAAGCTTCAGCAACTTGTGGGATAATATCAAGTGGTCTAATATCTGATAATTGCAATCCTAGAACATGGAGTGGGGTGTGGGGGAAGACCAAAAACATGTTTGAAGAAATAATGGTGAAATTATTTTCCCAAATTTTATTTTTTTTAAATTCTTACACACCCAAGAATCTCTTTAAACCCCAAGCAGAATAAACACACAAACCACCACCACCACCATCACCAAGATACAAGATAGAAGGAAAAAAATCCAAAAATTAGCTGGAGGAAAAGACATAATGTAACAAGGAGCAGAGATAGGAACATCACCGGCTTCCTGTTATAATTTATGCAAGACATAAGACAAGAATGATATCTTTCAAATGCTGAAATAAAATTCCTGTCAATCTAGAATTCTATATGCAGTGAAAATATCCTTCACAAAGTCAACATAAAACTCTTTAGACAAACAAAAGCTGAGAAAACACATTGCCCACAGAACAGCGCTGTAAAAATTGCCAAAGGAAATTCTTCAGGTAGAAGGAAATGACACCAGATGGAAACTTCATTCTGCACAGACGTGAAGAGTGCTGGAAACTGTAAGCAGGTGAGTAAAAATAATTTTTTTTCTACATTTTAATTTTGTAAAAAAAATTATTCAATGCAACACAATGTAATAACAATGCAATGTGGGGTCATCAAATATGTAGAAGTAAAATGTATGACAATAGTAACTCAAAGGATGGGATGGAGAAATAACATTTGTAGGATTTTTACATTAAGTGTGAACTGGTAGAATAGTATTTAAAGGTAGATTGTGATAAATTAAACACATATTATAGGGCTTCCCAGGTGGCGCAGTGGTTGAGAGTCCGCCTGCCGATGCAGGGGACACGGGTTTGTGCCCTGGTCCAGGAAGATCCCACATGCCGTGGAGCGGCTGGGCCCGTGAGCCATGGCCGCTGAGCCTGCGCGTCCGGAGCCTGTGCTCCGTGACGGGAGAGGCCACAGTGGTGAGAGGCCTACATACCGCAAAAAAAAAAAAAAAACAACTTAAAATATAAAGATACATGTCACTTAAAAGTGTAAATATCTATGCCATCCAAACTCTAAAGAAAGCTGAAATGGCTATATTAATATCAGAAAACTAGACTTCAGGAAAAAAATATATATATATTATAGAGAAAAAAGGCATATCACAAAAATATGGGGCTAGATTCATCAAGAAGACATAATAATCCTAAATATGTATGTACAGTGCTAGTCCTAAAGAAAATATTAGTAAATCAAATCACAATGCGTAAAAAGGATAATAAACCCTGACTGATTAGGGTTTATTCCAGGAATCTAAGGTCGAGTTAATACTCAAAAAAGGTTAACCCATGAAAATCAATTAATTTACCATATTATAAGAATAAAACAGAAAAATACAATTTTCTTAGTAGATGCAGAAAAAGCATTTGATGAAATTTAACAGCAATTTATGATAAAAAAATCTTAATAAACTATATAGAAATAAAATCCCTCAATCTGATAAAGAATACGTCTACAGGGGCTTCCCTGGGGGCGCAGTGGTTGAGAGTCCGCCTGCCGATGCAGGGGACACAGGTTCGTGCCCCGGTCCGGGAAGATCCCACATGCCACGGAGCAGCTAGGCCCGTGATCCATGGCTGCTGAGCCTATGCGTCCGGAGCCTGTGCTCTGTAACGGGAGAGGCCACAGCAGTGAGAGGCCCGCGTACCGCAAAAAAAAAAAGAAAGAAAGAATACGTCTACAGATAACATCATCTCCTAAGGTTGGGAAAGGATGCCCACCCCCACCATTTCTATCCAGTATTAGGGTGGAAATTCTAGCCAGTGTAAGAAGGCAAGAAACAGCAATAAAAACACAGAGGTTGGGAAGGAAGAAACAAAACTGTCTTTATTTGTAAATGACTTGATTGTAAGCAGAGAAAATCCAGAAGAATCCTGGTCAGTGTCTTTAGCAAAATCACGGAACACAAGAGGCCACGACACAAATATCAATTTTACTTCTACCTCCTGGCCATGAATAAACTATTGTTGATTGTTATGAAAAATTGATTTTTTACAAGTTGCCAAGGTAATTCAGTGGAGGAAAGAATAGCCTTTTTAACAAATGGTGTTGGAACAATTGGATACACATTTGGGCAAAAAGATGAAACTTCACCCTCCCAACTTCAGGCCATTAAAATTTTACTTGAAATGGATCATAAACCTAAATGTAAAACCTAAAGCTACAAAACTTCTAGACAAAAATCATTGTATAAAATATTTACCGTCTTGGGATAAGCAAAGATTTCTTAAGTAGGCTCTAGATAAACACAAACTATAAAAGAGAACACTGTTAAATTGGACTTCATCAAAACTTCTGCTATTTGAAAGACATTGTTAAGAAAATAAAGAGCAAGGTATAGAGTAGGAGAAAATATTCACAGTACGCATATCTGACAAAGGTCTTGTAATCAGGATATATTATACAAAGTTTTTTAGCTTAAGAGGAAGAAGGTAAGAGACCCAGTACAAATGGGCAAAAGATTTGAACAGACACATTGCAAAGCAAGAGCTACAAAGGGCCAATAAGCACATGAAAAGATGCTCAGCATTACTGGGCATCAGGAAAGTGCATATTAAACCACAGTGGAGACCCCTACATGCCCATCAGGATGGTTAAATTTAAAGAGACTGACGATGTGAAGTGTTGATGGGCATGCAGAGCGGGTCGGACTCTCACACATCACTGATGGGAATGGACTTTGCTACAACCACTTGGAAAACAGTTCGGCAACGTCTTAAAAGTTAAACATACACTTATCAAACAATCCAGAAATTTCACTCCCAGGTATTTACCAAAAATAAATGAATACAGGTATCCACATAAAAGGTCACATCTTAACGTCCATAGAAGCTTTATTCATAACAGCGAAAAACTGGAAACAGCCCAATTATCTATCAAGATGTGAATGGATAAGCACAGAAAAGCAATGACATTAATAACCAGCTGGGACTCATCAAAATTTAAAACGTTCGTGCTTCAAGGGACACTGTCAAGAAAATGAAAAAACCCACAGAACATGAGAAAATTTTTTCAAATCATGTATATGATAGGGTCTAGCATCAGAATATAGAAAGAACTCCTATAATTCAACAGTAAAAAGACAAACAACCCAATTTAAAAATTGGACAAAGGATTTGAACAAACATTTCTCCAAAAGATGATATACACACATCCAATAAGCACATGAAAAGATGCTGTGTCATTAATCATCAGGGAAACACAAATTAAATCCACGATGAAATATCACTTCACACCCACTAGGAAGGTTATGATCAACAAAATGGACAATAGCAAATGTTGAGTGTGGAGAAATTAGAACCCCAGACATTGCTGGGGGGAATGTAAAATGATGCAGCCACTTTGGAAAAGAGTTTGGCAGTTCCTCAGAAAGTTAAACATAGAGTTATCATTTGACTCAACAGTTCTAATTCTGGGTATACCCTCAAGAGAATTGGAAAAATGTGTTCATGCAAGAACTTGTACACAGATGTTCATAACAGCATTATTCATAAAATCCAAAAGATGGAAAAATCCAAATGTCCAGCAACTGGTGAATGGATAAACAAAACATGGTCCCTCCATACAAGGGAATGTTATTTTTTGCCATAAAGAGAAATGAAATACTGACACAGGCTACAACATGAATGGACCTCGAATACACGATGCTAAGTGAAATCATCCAGGCATGAAAGACTGCATACTGTGTGATTTCATTTATATAAAATCTCCAGCATAGGCCACTCCATAGAGACAGGAAGTAGATTAGTGACTGACAGGGGTTCGGGGCGATGGAGGAACGGGGTGGGTGACTGCAAATGGTACAGGCTTTCTTCGGGAGTAATGAAAATTTTCTGAAATTAGTAGTGGTGCTCGTTGTACAGTCCTGTAAACATACTAAAGGCCACTGAGTTGTACATTTTAAAAGAGTGAATTTCATGGCATGTGAATTATATCCCAATACAGCTGTTATTAAAATGGAAAAAAGATGAACAAATAAGCAAATTATAGTATATTCATACTATGAAAATATAACAACAATAAAAATGGATAAATGACTGAAATATATAAATACATGGATGAATCATAAAAAAAGTGCTGAGCTTAAGAATCCTGACACAAAAGAGTGTGCACTTTACTATTCCATTTATATGAGTCTCTAAAAAAACAAATCTAATCTATAGTGACAGAGAGCAGAGCAGTGGTTGCCCAGGGCTGGGGCTGGGAGGACTGACTGGACCAGAGCACCAGGGAACTTTCTGGGCTGATGGAAATGTTCTCTATCATTACTGTGGTGATGGTCACACAGGTGTATAAATCTGCCCAAATTCATCCAAAGATACTTTTAAAATGGGTACATTTTGTTGTATGTAATCTTTCCCTCAGTACAATTGACTTTTGAAAAAAATAAAACTTCCTGAAACGTGAATAAATATATACAGTTTATTAACAATTAGCCTAAGTAGCGTGTACATGCATATTTAAATTATTTATGACAAATAATATTCTCTGTGGGTTTGGTTTAAAACCCAATTCCACTAGGCTAGGGAAATCGTAATGTTCAGTCAGTGCCTGGCTCTGTGCTGGGCACCAGGAATAAACAGGCAAACCAGTCAGTGTCCTGACGTCACTACGTTTACATGCGCATCCTGGAGCCGGGTATATGAACAATATTTACATAAATAGCTTGCATCATGTATGATGTTGAGTGCCTGTGTGCACAGCGGGGACAGGCAGACTCAGGGAGGACATATCTGAGGACGTGACATTTACGTAGTGACCTGAGGATGGAGGGGGTCAGATGCTGAAGAGGTGGTAAGAGAATCAGGCAGAGTAGTTACAGGGGACTCTCTGCCTGGGCAATTCCTTCATATCTTCATCCATGTCCTTGTGTGTTAGTCAGGAAAGGTTAGACTATGCCACAGAAACAAATGCACCTTCCTTCCATCACGTAACTGCCATCTGGGGCTCTGGGCTTCCCCATCACTGGGGGCTGAATCATCATGACATATAGTTGTAGCCAGGCCCACCGGCCTGGCCTCTGTCCATGGTGCTGTACCTACCGCAAGGGAGGATGGGAAAGGTAGTCCACCCATGGCCCAAGCAGAGGAAATGGGGCCATGAACACATAGCACTGACTCTGCCCATCCACGGTCGTGGGTCACTGGCTAAATCCTTACCCTTCTTCATCTCACCTGTGGTGGTTCCCTTGCTGACTCTCCCTAAGTTCATCTCAACAGTAAGCCCCATACCACATACCCTGTTACAGCCGCCCTCCCTGCCTTCCCACAAGGTTGGTCACGAGGGTTAATTTTAAAGGAGATAATTCGATGATGTTTGTGTTTCAGACAGCCCGGCTTTGTGATCTGCAGTGATCACACCATATTGCCCACCAGGTAGCCACCAGCATGGCAGGGTGGGAATGGCAGAGGCTATGGGATTGGAAAGGGTGGCTTCCAGCCCTGCTTCTGCTTGTCTTTCACCCTAAGCCCTATGTCAAATCATTTCACCTTTCTGAGGCTCAAGTTCATATTCCTGTGGAACAGCCAGGACTCAAACCCAGATTTGGGGATCCCAGCCCAGCTCTCCCTCCATCCCCTCCCCTGACTCTCCTTTTCTCTGATGGGCTACCCATCCTGCCATCTTTACGGGACCTTGATGAGAACTGGAGGAGGTAACAGTGGGAGGACATTCTAACACCTCAAGGTCACCACTCTTGTTATTATTATTGTTGTCGTTGTTATCGTGACTCCAGGCTTCCTCCTGCAGGAAGGCCGTGCCCTCCTCTGACCCCAGCACAGCTCCGGAACTTCCCTCCGGCTCGCTCAGCTTGAACAGGTATTTCCATCCCTTCCTCTTAATGAGGAAAATGTAAGTTAATGAGCTTACAGATTTGGGCAGTGGGGCCATTTCTAGGGTGAGACCCAGCACACTGCATGGAGTGTGGTGAAGATGGGTCTTAAATAGGGAAGATGGAGAGGAAATCGTGCTGTTCTGAGCGGGCAGCCATCACCAGTGCCGTAAAGCTATAAACCAGGATTGTCTTCAAGATTGAACTTTTCCCCTCTCTCCAGTGGCTATTAAATATCTCCAAGGAAATTACTCTGAAGAAAAGGTGTTCCGCTTGGCTTTCATTTAGAGTGAGCTGACTCCTAGGCATCTGTCGTCATGTGAGGGCCCGTAGGAAGCATCGGAAAAGCTGGGCTCCAGCACCCCTCCTCCCATTTTCCCAATTGTCACTTCTGGTAAAACACCTGACATTTCTAGGTGGCTCGCGTCTCGTAGAATGAGGGTAACAGGAAGAAATGGGACACTTATTGTATCCCCTGTATATGCTGAGACCTCTTACAGACATTATCTTATTTAATTATCAAAAACAATTCACAAGGTAGGCATTATAGCCATTTTGCAGGCATGAAAACCAAGAGTCAGGGAATTTGTGCCACTGGAATTGCAAAAGGCCAGGATGAGACTCCAAGGTCATGATCATTGTGATATTGGTGCTTGACATGGGTCGGAGTATTTGTCTGTCTCCATGGCTTCTGGCTCCATGCAGAAGAGATGTGAGGTGTAATTAGAGTTCAATTTAATTTAACACATGTTAATGACACATTGTTAAGTGCTACGGGAAACAAGGAGATGGAGTGAGAGATGCGAACTTGGCCTCCAAGGAGTTCTTGACTTAATTGGGGAAGTGTGGAATAGATATTTCTCAGCAAACAGTGGCAACCTGTCAGGTATGGATGGGGCCATAAAACGTGTGACAGGGACTTTGATTAAACATGGTGGTTTGAGTCCAGAGGTCTACTTCGACCGGCTCAGAGAGCCCTGTTAAAATAACAGGAAAGGAAAAAAAAAAAAAAAAAACAGGAAAGGGAGTGAACAGGCATAAAACCACAAGCACAAAGAGAATGTCAGGTACAAAACATCAAAATGTCAGCACAGCTGCCAAAGGTGGAAAAGAGACAGAGAGGAGGTGATGGAATTAACCCACTGGAGTCAGGTGAGCTCAAGAGTCTGCCTGTAGGGAAAGTGATCCATTCTTTAGAACCTCAGAAGGACGGCCTCAAGAATCAGAGACCCTAGGTATCCCTAAGGGAGCAGTGAGAGTGTAGGTGGGGTTGAGAAAAAGGAGGATTGTTTTAAAGTCTTTATGGCAAGGAGATAGACTTCTCTATTTCTTCTCCTCACTCCTGAGCATCAGACAACAGCACCTCCCGTATCCAGCAGAAGACTTGAAATTTACTTTCTGGAGCTGTTGCACTAGATGGCTTCTTGACTGGACAATAGAAAAAAATGAGGGCAAAGTGTTTTAATGAAGTGGCTTAAATTAATCAGTGTGACCTCATCCCCCCTTCCACACTCAACTCTAAGATCTCTGGAAGCCAGTCTTATGCTCCCCAAGCAGGTGAGAGGCATCTTCTTCAGGTAAACTAATTGGCCAAAGAGGAAAATCCCACAGACACTGACAATTGAGGGCCCCAAATAAAAAATGCCATGTGCCTCCTTGTCATCCTACATTGGACCCCCTCCGGCCCCAACACAGAGCATCCAATTAACTTTTCATCATCTACTTGCAAAAATGAGCAGATTTCCACGGCTACTTAACCCTGCAGAGAACTTCTAATGTGAAAGAGAGAAATAAAAACCAATGAAAAGGAATGAACCAAAACAAACTAAATGAACCAGAGATAGTAATAAATGGGGGGGAGGGGGAATGACAACAGAAACAACACTAAACCCATATCTTCAGCAAAATAATGGAAGATGGATTACCTTCATTTCAGTACTAAGATCCTGTGAAAAAGAAACATTCAGAACAAACAAGAAATCTCCTATTAATTAAAAGTTAGAGAACAAACAATTGTTTAATTCAATAAAATTGAATTAGATAAAGGAATTTTCCAGAAAGCAAAACAAAATAATAAAGAGAAAGAAAGTTAATGATCAGCTCAGGAGGTCCAATGCCCAAATAAAGACGCTTCCAGAAAGAGAGAACAGAAACTGTAGAAAAGAGAAAGTTGCTGAGAAATAAGTCAAGAAAATTGGCTTCCAGTTGAATGGGTCCCCAGCAGTGTGATATTTCAGACTGTCTGGAATAAATACAAGACTCTAAAGAATTTGGGGGAAGAAAAAAGGTGTAAAACAAATGATCAGGCATAATAATGGCATCAGTCTTCTCAAAAGCAGTGCTAGAAGCTAGAAGACAAAGAATCTCGGAATAATCTAAAGAAAAGTGAATTTTAAATGAGAATTATAGACCCAACCAAATTACAAATCATTCTGATGATGGAATGAAGACTTTCTTCAAGGTCTCAAGTTCTTTTTTTTTTTTTTTTTGGTACTGATTCTCAGGAAGCTCCTGAAAAACACATTCCCCATGAATGAGAACTTAAATGATGAAAGAGGAGGTCATGGAATTCAGGAAACAGGGGACCCCATGTAGAAAGCAGGTGGAGGATCCCCAGGGAGATGGAGGAGGGGAGGGCCAGGACCGCTGTCTAGAGAGTGGTCCTTCCACGTGGAAGCAGCGGGTGGAGAGCTAAGGAGGAAAGGCTCCAAGAAAGCAAAGAGGCTGATGGATTACCCAGCATGGCTCAAACATGTCGAGAGGAACTCACTTCTGCCAGCACACCTAGCTAAATTAGTGTATGCACATAGATAAATGAAATAATTTGGTAATTATTGACTCCAGGAAAAAAACAAAAACACATAGAATAGACATATGACTCAGCTGCACAATCATAACAATCTAAACCTTGAATGTTGATAGACTCTACCGGAAGGACGGAGAATGGGAAGTAAGTGTGCAGGTGTCCTTACCTCCTATGGTTGGAAGTCAATAGAGTTTATGTAGAACTGAAAAATCAAGAAATAGCAGTATAATCATGTGATTTAGAAATATGGAGTTAAATGCCAGAAGAAACAGGTATGTAAGTGAGGAGGGTGACTTCTTTGAGAAAATGGAAATGGTTAAGATTTTGAGGAGCTGATAAGCCGTGATCTTCCTCCTCTGTCAAGTTCTGAATCAACTGAAGAAGATGACAATGGAGCCAGCAGACGGAGGATAAACCTTTATTACTAACAGAGTTTAAGTTGGAGCAGGCCATTTGATGTGAAAGCAAAAATGGTCTGTTTACTTCCTTTTCACTGACCTGTCTCACTAGATTAGACTCTAGAAAAATCTGTCAGAGGGTGAGTTTGAGTCCACAAAGCAAGACCCTTCCCAGGTCACCCTCTCCCACTGGTCCAAGAGGAGAAGTGTTGCTACCAGTCAGGTACTTCATTCCACCTTCTTGGAGTGGAATAAGGTCCAGGAGTCTTTGAGGGAAGAATATTTCTCCTGCAAACCCGAGAGGTGGGGAGCCCGTGTGCCCACTACAAAGAGCTGAGAGCAGTCAGGGCTAGAGCCAGTGGTTTATATTATAAGCCTTGTAAAACTGTACACATGTATTATTCTGAAAACAAGAAAATTAAATGCTGAATATTGGTTTGGAAAACAGCATTGAAAAATGGCGTAAAATTTCAGTTGGTTCAAAGGATAAGGAGGAATTCTTTGGACCAAGATGCAGGGAAAAGGTATTCGCTTGTCTTTCAGGAGCCTGTGTCAGGGTACAGAGTGTGATCGTGCATTTCTACTAGCTATGGCTCCCCAGAAGGATGGTATGATTGCATTGTGTGGTTCCTGGGAGGCAGGGGAGAGACTCAAGATGGAGCTTGAGGAGCTGGCACCAGTCAGGAAGGACCGTGTTTGCAGGACAAGCTGCGGAGCTTGGATTCTACGCTCTCCATAATACATGTGTGTGTCGGTGTTGGTGGGGGGGAGTGGGTGGGTATAAGGCATGGTCAGCTCTGGTTTCTATAAGGTGTATTCTTCCAGCATTACTGAGCATCACAGTTACACAGGTAGAAGACAGGAAGACAGGTGAGCAGGGTGTGGAATCCCCCAGGGGAGAGAGGGTGATTTGTTCAGAGCAGCTTGTCAATGATCGCAGCTGTTCACAGCATCCGCTAACTTCAGAATGTAGTTGACCACCCTGAGCAGCATATGCTGAAAGCAACTTGGTGCCAAGGAGCGGCTCTCTCCTCATGGTGCTGACAGTGACAGGAAATGGCTTTATACCCGGTCGATACAGGCATGGTGGTTCCAGATGTAAGAAGACCCAGGTGCACTGGGCATGGCAGGTCACTGTGGGTGTGGCAGGCAACCAACTGACTGTTCTTACTAGAGGCTTTGTTCCTTGGATCAGACTTCTGGGGACCACATGGGAACATTTATTGCTGGGAAGAGTTCTCTGGAAAGAGTGTGAAGACTGGTCTTGGAATATGCAGAAAGGCTTTGAAGAGAAGGTAACACTACCACTCAATTTTGGAGGATGAGTTTGGAGCAACGCTGAGCAAAGAGGGAATGGAGTGTGTTATGGCAGGGGTGAAAAGCTGGTGTGAAAAAAGACAAGTAGCGAGGCCCTTGGAATGCAGAACACCAGGAATAGCACGGAAATAAGTTGGATAGAAAGAGGTGGGACAAATTGTGAAAGTTCTTGAATGGCAGAATAAAGGAGTCACTGAGTGATTTGAAGCAGTGGAGGGATATGGCCAGATTTGCATTTTATAAATTATTGGTCTGGAAGTAGTGTGCTGTATGAATTAGAGGTGAGAGATCTGGGACAGATGGAAGCCACCAGGGAGATGCTGATCAGTCCAGGTGAGCGATGATCCAGGCCTAAATCTGGGCAGTAGCCATGCTGTGAGGGACGAAGTGTGGCAGGACTGATGGAGAGATGAGTACTAGACATAAATAGGACCTAATTAAGATAAAATGTGCAGCATGAGTGGGGGATTATTGGGGTATTGAGAGTGGGGAGACAGAGGGTGGTGCAGGTAAAAGAAATGACTTGCTCAAGGTCAAACCTAGAACTATTGCAAGACATCATTTAGGAATCTCTGCCTGTTGATGCCCGAATGAAGAGAGCTTTTCTCTTCCCTATTGCCAGGCAAAGAACCAGACTGTTTTGCTGTGTCCCAGCAGCACTGGGATAATTAGTGTTGGCTGGCTGTTGGAACCTTACTTCATTACTGTTTGACATCTTCAAAGGACAGAAACTCCAGCCCAGACAACAGCCCAGGCTTATAAATGAGTCAACTTAGTTCCATTCCATCTGAAGAAGGTAGCTTTTCTCAGTCTCACATCCTCTCTGAAGTTGAAGAAGGAAGAAGAAATACTCTCGTAGCTTGGAGAAAATCACCAGCCAGAAGAAAAGGAATTATTTTCAAGGTTCTATGTGTCCTGCCATGATTTTGTGCATAGGAAAAAGAATGAGCTCCTTACATTGTGTTATTTCTGGGATTTGAAAAAGGCACCAGTGACCCAGCATTCGCTTTAAAGAAATCGATTCCTTTAGGAAGAAACACAAAGACTGAACGAGGGTAACATGCAAAGACGAGTTAGTAAATTAATACATGATCAGGGATTGGGTCATGTAATCATTGATTTGGAAGAAGAAGATAAAAGGCAGTATTTCTTGAGCACCCACTGTACTTCAGGCATGAGAGACTATGGTTTGTACATAATATCTCATTTATATCCAAGGAGGAGGATATCAATGTCCTCATCTTACCGAAGAGGAAATTGAGATACAGAGAGTTTGCTCAATTTCAGAACTACTGATCTTCAAATTTGGAATGCATCCCAGCCATGCTTTGGGGATAGAAATCTTGGGAAAAGAAAGGAAAACCTCAGGAATGTCCTCAAGGTGCAAAACACAGGGAAGCAAAGTCCTGGTGAGAGAAGGATGGAACAGGAAAGATTGCCAGAATCACAAAAAAGCAGCGTATTGTAGTCAGCCTTCAGGAGCACCTTGGCGGGTGACTGCAGTGCTGCAAGTGGTGGGGATTACAGAATCAGAGGATCTTAGTAATTGAAAGGAATTATGGTGGCCACCTAGTCCTTGCTCAAGGGAAATCTAAACCCTCATGGCAACATAATCAAAGCCAGTGTCTCCTCCCTCTTCCTCGTGCACTGGCTCTTCTTGTAGATTCCGGGCAGCAGCTGCAGCCACTGAACCAGTGTTCATTTCCTCCCTTTGTGAGAGCTGCGACAGAAGTAGAGAATGAGGGAGAGAGGGAGTGGGCCTGGTAAATGACTCACTGGGAAAGACAAGTTCATAAGTGGGTTGGAATTAGGATACAAGGTCCCTGAGTCCCTCCTACTGGTTCATGGTTAATGTTGGAGTGCCGGGCCCTTGGCTTTACACACCTGGCTCTGATGACTGCGTTTATGAGCTGTAAATCTACTGGGGAAGAGTGAGTTCAGAGCAACAGACGGTTGTAATGCTTTCTCTGGTTAAGGTGCTCAGAGTAAATTCTTGAATGTGTGGGAAGAATACGAGGAGATCAGAACCATGGACAGAGTCCCCAGTCGACCAGGGAGTCAGCCCAGTGTAAGGGTCCTTGGTCAACACCTCGGACAGAGCTCATAAGAGTAGATTGTTAATTTGGGGGTCTTGACTTGTGTGATGGTAAGCGATTGGGGGTACGTATACGGGAGGGGGAAGTTTGTTTGTCTGCTGTGTAGGTTGAGGGAGGTTGGAGTGGTTGATTGTCAAACTCGATTTCTGTCCAATATATTATGCCCTGCTCAAATATCCTTTTACCTTTGCCTTCATAGAGAGCTCCATTTTCATAAATAAAAATAATGATCCCTTATGTCTACAAAGCCAATTACAGTTGAAAATACTCTTCACATCCTTTTTGCCATCGGACCCTAACACTGGCCCTGTGAGATGTGCAGAATCAGTGTTGATTTTAGAGATGGGCAACAGAGGCCCACATTCTTATCCAGAGCCGCTCAGGGAATCAGAGGCAGGACTAGGATCAGAATTTCAGTCTTTTTTTTTTATCATTTTTCTTTTACTTTATTTTTGGCTGTGTTGGGTCTTCGTTGATGCATGCGGGCTTTCTCTAGTTGCAGCGAGTGGGGGCTACTCTTCATTGTGGTGTGCGGGCTTCTCACTGCGGTGGCTTCTCTTGTGGAGCACGGGCTCTAGGCGTGCGGGCTTCAGTAGTTGTGGCTCACAGGCTCAGTCATTGTGGCGCACGGGCTTGGTTACTGCATAGCATGTGCGATCTTCCCTGACCAGGGCTCGAATCTGGGTCCCCTGCCTTGGCAGGCAGATTCTTAATCACTGTGCCACCAGGGAAGTCCCAGAATTCCAGTCTTATACATGATACTTCCTCTCATCAAAAGATGAGAGGACAGAGGTGGGGCTGGTAGGGAAGCTGGTTTAAGACAGGACTGCCTTCTAAGCTTTCACGATGGGGAGTTTTGTATTAATAATGGAAAGCTGCCGCCAGAGGTATCTTTCTAAAACACAAATTTCATCATGTCACTCCTCTTATGTAAAGCCCTCTAAGGGCTCCCTGTGGCCCACAGGATAAAGTCAAATAATCTTAGTAAGATGTTCAAAGCCCTTCAAAGTCTGACCTGCCTGGCTCTCCAGCTACAGTGCCTGACACCCTATCTCAAGCAGCTTAGATTCCAGTCCCAGGAAATTCATTATTGTTCCACAAAAATCTCTTCTGGGGCTCTGGGGTTCTGCCTATATTGTCCTTTCTGCCTAGAATGCTCTCTTATCCCTCCGTTGCCTTGGGTTGATGATGAGTGAACTCTGACTTACAACGAAAACTCACCACCAAAGTTAATCATCTTTGAAGTTCATGGCAGCTCGACAGGCGTAGTTTAACTTTCTGCTCTGTGCTTCGACACAGCTTTGTTCTTACCCAATTATCACATTCATCACACTATACTCTAATTATTTGGGCACATTACTTTCTTCCAAAATGAATTGTGAGCACCTCCAGGGCAGGGACTCCAGCTGATTCAGCCCTGTTTACCCTGCCAATTCTGCAAGGCGGACGTTCACAGGGAATGTTTGTGAAATGAGAGCCCGGGACCAGGAAAACTAGTCTGCAAAGACAGAATTATGATAGAGGACCCTGATCTTTAATGGAGTGCCTCTGGAATGCTTGGGGGGATCTGGAATGTGTGGGGCTGATTTGAGAGGCTCCCAATGCCAGTAGGAACCATCAGCTACGAGAACCATCTGACCAGTCCAGTGTTCTGTCCCCTGGGCTTGGGGTCGCTGCCTCTAGTGGTGGATCCAGTTACCCGGTCCTCTCCTGTGCTCCTATCAGTAAGGCTGGGGCTCCCTGAGTGACTCATCTTACTGTCTTGTCTTACCATGAGCAGTCAATGTTTGCAGTAAGTTCAGGTCCTAGGTTATAACTAAGGTTCATCCAATAATTTAACAACCCTTTACCGAACACTTGCTAAGAGCTGAACGCTGTGCCAGGTGCAGCCTGTCTCTTCACAGAGAACACCGCAAGGCAGGGACTAGGGAGCCTCGTGACCCATATGAAAGAGGAAGGACGCAGTAGACACTTGCCCCAGGGAGGCTAGGATCCAGTTAAGGGGTTAAAGAAATCCCCCGAGGGGAAGGAAGGTCATGCTGCAGCGTGGGGAGTGAGGCCACGCTCACACACTTCTTGTCTGCTCTGGTGCTTCCCACTCTCCAAGGACCACCAGGCTCTCCTAGGAGTCTCCCCCATCAACTGTGGCTCTACCCAGAAGGTTGCCAAAGTTGCCTTCTCTTATTTTGAGGAGATTCTAACAGGAAACTTGGCTGGGGTTGGGGACACAAAAAGGGGGAAGGGGTTGAGTTTCCACCAGCTCATTAAACCAGCCCCCACCGCCTCTGGGGCCCGATTCAAATTTCCATTATTTTAGGGATGTCATGCCTTAATGCCCCCATCATGACTAGACTCTGCTGCTAATGGGTTTGTAATCTGGGGGATAATGTAAAATCTGTTAACAATTAGGACCCCGGGTGAGCTACCAGCTGAAAGGGGGGCTGTGACTGGGTGCTCCGCCGCCAGCAATTCTTCCCAAAAGACTAATAAGCACCAGGGTTTGTAG
Organism: Lagenorhynchus albirostris; assembly: GCF_949774975.1. Classification (NCBI taxonomy): domain Eukaryota; kingdom Metazoa; phylum Chordata; class Mammalia; order Artiodactyla; family Delphinidae; genus Lagenorhynchus; species Lagenorhynchus albirostris. Next base: position 80,170,336 of record NC_083111.1, on the reverse strand, counting down.
GGTTGGGTAGATTGTCCCGTTGTGCATGTGTGGGGTTGAACTCTTCCAAATGTCTTCCATGGGGAATTTTTCTAGATCTGACCCTCACAAAGCCCTCTTATGTATATACACAGGCCAGGCGTTATTATACCATGTTGTGGATGATGCCACAGAGGCTCAGACGGAAAGGGGGACAAGATGGTCCAGGTGACTGTTCTCTGTATCCAGATGTTACACGAATGGACAGGTTATACCTGTCCTTCTCCTAACCGCACACTGTGTACCTCCATGGACTTGCTTGTTTAATGACCCTTGGACGTTAGCCTCTTTGTTGAGGGCGGGGACTCTGCCGGTGTTTACGTCTCCACACCCGGCACAGAGCCTGGAGCACCCAGGGCCTCCACGAGCATCTGCAGGTGATGAGCTCCAAGGAGTGGGAGGCCCAGATTCCAGTCCCAGAACCCCGGGCCAGCACGTGGCCATGAGTGCAGCCTCCTCTGTGCCTCATCTGTAAACTAGGATGTGCCCTCAGGAAGTGTTGCCATGTTAGAAAGTTCAGATTCCTGCTTCCCCAGCTCTTGCTGGGTCACCTTGGGCGGGTTACTTAACATCCCTACGTTTCCGCTTCCCCCATCTGCAGCACAGAGAGAATGAAAGGGCTCCCATTGGGCAATCATGACCATCATATGAAACAACGCATGCAAATTGATTCATACGGTGCTTGACATGCTTGTTTGACAAATTTTCGCCTGCCACAGCCGCTCCCTGTTATAGAGATGGCGGTGATTTCACGATCTCTCCTTTCAACTCTCGTTCACCTACTATGGGCTGGCGCTCTGGGTGCACGGAGATGAATGAGTCTCCCGCTGGGCGCACACAGACTACGGGAGATAAGCCGTATCCACAAACAGCCTCATTGCTCTCCCACTTGGCTTCCCTAACGAGCACCTGAACTGCAGAGATTGGGAGCGAAAAAATAGGGATGAAGGAGAAAGAGGAGGGAGGGAGATGAGAAGCCATATCACTGGTGAAAAGAGGATGATTCAAGTCAAACGCGGTACTAATTTAAGTCCCGGAATGACTGATGTATTTTCCATGGTGTTTTATTAATCAGCCTCAGATGGAGCACAATTTGCAAATTTCATGTGGCAGCTATTAAACATCTTCTCCTACGTAAGTAAATGAAAGGGATTTACTAATTCCAGCAGACACTTCATGAATCGGTAATGGGAGCGAGAGCCTCAACGCAGGCAGACATATTGGAGCTGCTCAAAATGCAACCCGCGCCCAGACCCTGGTTAAACTGATTTAATCCCTCACGCGAGTCCGGAGCCTTGGCAGACGCAATCAGTACTGATACAACGGCGGAGGGCATTGATTGTCTGGAAGAGTCCAGTGTCAGTGTGGACGCACCAAGGTTCCACCCAGGAGGATGGCCCTGGGGTGAGGGGCCAGGGCGGCGGCACCGTCGGGTGGTTGATCTGTGAAGCCTCGGGGTGAGGGTCTTTGTCTCCATCTGATGAGGGAGGAATTAGAGGGCTAAAGAGTTAAAGTGTTTTGTCCAGGTCTTGGGGCAGAAGCAGAAGAGAGGCCTCCTGGCTCTACAGACAGCAAGGGGCTGAGGACACTGAATCAGTGACCCCCCACAGACACTCCTGGGAGGCCGAGACCCTGGGGTAATGCCGAGAGCATCCACCTGGCGTCCAGGCTGCCCTGCTTGAGGCCCAGCTCCACGGCTGAATGGCGAGAAATTTCTCCTCTCTGGGCCAGGCTTGCATATCGGTAAAGTGAGCGCCTTGGAATCAGGTCCACTCCAGTAGAAAGATGGTGAGCAGCGTGCATTTTTCTCCCGAGAGGAATATCTTGGTGAAAGGACTGTAAGGGGAGGAGTGGGGAGGCAGGAATAAACAAAGCTGCGGACCTGTGTCATCTGGCAGGTGGTCCTGCTGGGACCCTCTGACGCTCTGGGTGCCCCGTTGGTGTGAGGTGGGTTGGCCCAGGCTCTCTTCTGCTTCTTTAACTGTGATCAGTTTCATTTCAATCGAATTCAAATCCATTCTGTGACTTCATGGATATTTGTTTAGCCTCTGCTCTGTGCCAGGCCCCGAGGATGCCGGGGGTGTGAGGTGGGGTCGGGACTGGACAGTGCTCTACTGACTCAACAGATGTGCTGTGGGTGAAAAAGAAGGCCTCTCGTTAACCCAATTAAGCCTCATTTGGGCTGGTTTTCATGATTCATATCACACTTCCCTTTCACTTTTAAGTGCTTTAAATAGAATCCTTAAAAGTCCCCTCCTTCCCCTTTTCTCCCGGAACAACTCCTACGCAGCCTGCAATGCCTCATTTAAGGGTTGCCTACTGAAGAACTTGTGCCTGCCCCTTCTTCCCATCCAAGAAGAGGACCACTTCCTCATCTAGCCCACCACACAGCTCACAGGTATTCAGTGGAGCACAATAAGTCATCTTTTCCATTTGCCTGTGAGCCCTTTGGATGGAGCAAGACGTGGCTTGCTCATCCTCACTGAATCCCAAGCCTGGAGTTCTTCCTGGTCTCAGTAAATGTTTGTTGAATGAATATTTTTTTTCTTATTGAGGTCTGATAGGAGAAGGGACTAAGGAAAGAAATCAATACCCATCAAGGCTCCAGCACCTTCAGTTATAGGCCTAGCACCTGGCCAGAATAACATAAATCCTGACACTAAAGACCACTTTACTTCAGTTCCTGTACCCAATACAACGTGCCAAGCTTTCAACAAAAAATTACAAGGTCTGCCAGAAAGCAAGAAACACACAGTCTGAAGAGAAAAAGCAGACATCAGGACCAGACTCAGATGTGACACAGATGTTAGAATTATCAGGTGGGGAATTTAAAATAAGTACAATTAATATGTTAAGGGCTCTATGAAAAAGTAGACCACATGTAACACAGGTGGGTGAAGTAAGCAGCGAGGTGGAAACTCTAACAGAGAATCAAAACACAAGTCCAGAAATCCAAACACTGGAACAGAAACGAAGAATGTCCTCACTGGGCTCATCAGTAGACTGGACACAGCAGAGGAAAGAATCAGTGAGGCCGAAGGTAGGTCGAGAGAAAGTCTCCAAACCGAAATCCAAGAAAAAAGTAATGCAAAAATACCAAAAACAAAACATCCAAGAACTGTGGGACAATAGCAAATAGGTGCAACATACGTGTAACTGGAGTACCAGAAAGAGAAGAGCAGAGCCGAAGACATATTGGAAGTAATAACAAGTGGGAATTTCCCCAAATTAATGGCAGAGACAGAACTGCCAATGCAGGAAGCGCAAGGGAACCCAGACAGGATGAATACCCACCTGCAACAGCTGGAGGGGGCTTGCGGAGACCAGGGCACCGGGACACCCGAAGTCAGTGCCAACCTCCTCCTTAACTGAACAGCACCTCATGGCCATGACTTGCAGACCATTTGGGTGGTGTCCCCTGAATCACTAACCCCACACTCCTTAGTAGTAATCCCAGTGGCTGGACACCCTGCTGGTGACACTGCCTGCTAGAGGAATACCTCAGAGCACGTGCCATCCTTGCGGATGTCTGGCGGCCTCAACAGAAACTCTGTTGGTTGAGAGTTTGGTCTGCATGGTACAGCTGACTCAGGCACCAAAGGAGTTTATTATACAGATTTGGGGGCGGCTCAAGAATCACCAGGAAGGTCAAGACATAGGCAGGAGTAAAGGGAGCTGTGCGGCCTGAACCATGGTCCAAAGCTTTCCACGCACCTTAACCAGGAGGACATTGCTGCCATGGCCATTCATACCAGACACCCACTCAGTTCTCCTTAGAACCCACGTGCTGTGGCCACGCTGGGGGAAGCCTCTCCCCTCTCCCAGGGGACATCTGAGGCTACCTGCCCATGTCCCACCATCCAGGTGAGCACGGAAAGGAGATGTTCGGGTTTGTCTCAGATCCAAAGTTCAAATCCAAGGGTTGCACCATTTTCTTGCCAAAATTGTTAGAGGAACACCATGCATCTAGAAGCAGCCTGCTACTTACAGGAAACATCTGTCATAGACTGAATGTTTGTGTCCCCCTCAAAATTCATACATTGAAATTCTAACCCCCAATGGACGGTGTTAGAAGATGGGGCCTTTAGGAGGTGATTAGGTCATGAGAGTGAGGCCCTTGTGAATGGGATTAGTAGTCTATTAAAGAGACCCCAGAGCCCTCTCATCCTTCCACCAGGTGAGGACACAGGGACGAGATGGCCATTCGTGAGCCCGGAAGGGGCCCCTCACCGGACGCCGAATCTGCCTGCACTTGATCCTGAACTTCCAGCCTCCAAAACCGTGAGAAATGTTTCATCATTTATAAGCCTCCCAGGCTGCTATTCTGTGAATGGACTGAGACAACATTTAACCTTCATCTGACCTCACTATCACTCTGGGAAGAAGGTACCCTATGTCTCCATCCCACCGAGGCGGATGTTGAGGTCCAGGGAGACTGAAGTGGCCTGGCCAACACTGCTCAGTTTTCTCAGAGCCGTGGCCAGGTCTTTGTTCTGTTTTTATTTTCCCTGGAGATGCCAGCTTTCTGGAGCAATTGGGCTGGGCAGGGTGGGAATTACTGCAGAGCCTGGGTCTCTGTTCCTCTACGATGTGCTTCCTTGTCTTACTAACTTTGCTGGCTGTCACATTTTGCACTGATACACCTCTCGCTGCCAAATGCCATCCCGACACCTGCATTACTTACCAGCTAATATCACAAAAGTGATGTGTACAAGCCAGTCTTCTTCCCCCTCCTGCAGCCTCGGAGGTGCCAAGAGCACCGCCAGCCCCACTTGTACCCCTCTGATGGGGTCAACCTCTCCACGCCTGGCTCCACCATCCACACTTACTCATAACTTCTTTGGCCAAAACCGAGTTTAACCGGCAGGAGAACAAAGACTGTGTTTATCACCGGCTTGTCTAATGAAGATGAAGAACGGACATTGTTATTTGCTATTAAATCCAAGCACAGCCTCCACCCTTCAAAGCCTTCTCCTGAGTCCAGCCCTCAATTTTATTTCATCTTCCCTATTAGCGACTCTCCACGTCTGGGAAAGGTCATCTGATTTGCTCACTGTTCTCTCATGTGTTTGGCCCATTTCTGCGTCCGCTTCTTTGTCCTCACTGCTTGTTCTCCATCTCTCTTCTCATCCCCTACTAGCTACAGCCCTCCTTAAACGCGGCTCATACCTCATGACGTTCCTGCTCTTTATTCAGTCAGCACTCCCGTTGCAGGAAGCCCAGGAAAGAGCTCGGGGGCTGCTCTGCTCTCAGTCAAGGGCACGACATGGAGGTGCTGAGGGCTCAACTCCAGAGAGGACGGTGCCTAGTGGCTGTGGCTGGAGAGAGCGGATACCCAGCATGCTGGTCTGGGAGAAAAGCTCCACCACTTATGCAAATAGGGGGCCTGTTTTGCATGAAATACATCAACTATTGACTGAGTTGGGAAATCTATGGGTCATCTATTGAGGATACTCTGTGGCTGGTGGATGCACCCTCGAGAGAAGTCTGGGTCAAAGATTAGTGAGAAGAAGCATGTTTATGTAGAACTCCTTGAGACCAGAAGGGATGAGGTCTCCAAAATAGAACTTACAGAAGGGGAAGAGGAGACCAGCGAGATGACCACCTTCTCCTGACATGTAGACAGCTTGGGGGTAAGCAGGACACAGCACAGGAGCCAGAAGAGCGGCAACTTCCCTGGATGACCAGCTCTTAAACTCACCAGAAGCCACATTTCTCATTTTCCAAATGGAAATAACAACGCCTGCCTTGCCTCCTGGCAGAGCTTTTCTGGACACACACCCTGATGAAGGGGCAGGAAGTCCATCTGCAAAGTTCTGGGGAGGTTGGGCAGCATTATTCACAGAAGACATTTCCCTATGCTTCCCTTAAAGACTCACTTCTCCTTAGAACATTTATGGGTTGAATCAATTACAGGAATTCATTTTGTACTTGATTTCGGGAGGGACGAGGCTGCCTCGTCTCTGCCCTCCTGGTTCCTTGTCCTCGGCACTTTCCTGAAGCTGCCACAGGGCCAGCTTGGCTCTCCGCCCCCCTCAGACCCCCCCCACCCGTGCTATTTTAGCACCGTCCATCACCCTTCACCTCCAGGGACCTTCTCCCCTGCCCCACCTCCCGCGGAGAGCTTCATTTCCGCTGCCTGCCTCTTACTCGGGTCAGATCCCCAGGCTCCAGCTCCAGGGCGCTGCCTCCCTGGGGATCTCACCCACTCCGGGCGCCATCACCCACCCCGTCTGTCCCAGGAGAGTCAGGCCTGCGAGTCCAGTCCTGAGCTTCCTTTGTGTCTCCCATCTTCCTCTCAACCACGTAATGCCGTGCAGGTGTCGCTCAGAATAACTAAAACAGCGTTCATTGTATTTTCCTCCATAGCGACTCTGCTTCAGATCTCTGAGAATGGTGCCAAGCAGTTTCAGCAGCCGGTCTCCAGAGCTTGAAACACCTCTACCTTCCTCTCCCACCCCTGCAAACGCCACTGCGTGTGTAAGACCCCCTCCTTCCCTCAGCCAGCACTGCCTGGGAACTGGCTCCGTGTCGGCTACCGTGCCGGGCCCTGGGCAGAGAGTGGAGACACGGTCCTTGTCCTGAAGCAGGCATGTGGGGGACCCAGTGTGGGAAGCTCTCAGTCCCCCACTGGGGCTAATCGACTCCAGCAAGTGCAGCCTCATCTCTTCACCTCCACGTGCTAGAAAAACGACCACAGTTTCCCAACATGTCATGTCATGAAAAGCGTTGGGAAGCCCTGCCCTCGAGGAGCCTGGTTTCATTTGAGAGGGAGACGTGAGCCCAGAGTCGGAACCCTGTCCTGCCTTTTCTGTATCAGGCTCTGGCTCCCTGGCCCAGTTAACACCCGAATCTCTGTGGAGTCTCCTGCCTGTCCTGCTATCTCCCGGAGCCTGTGTGTCCCAGATAACGTGTGGAAACAAGTCTGGGAAAGACGTCCAGAGCCGCCGTCCCAGCTCTGCCCTCGGCTTCACCAGTCTGGCTACTTCACCTCCCAACTGGAGGCCGGCCAACGTGCCCCATCCCCCTGTCTTTCTGCACCTTCCTGTCTGCCCCTGCAGCACCCTGGCTGCCTGGACGTGACCCTCACTGCCCTCTCGCGAGCCCTGTCTTCCTGCTGTGGCCCCTGCTTGTGCCGTCACACCAGGGGGAACCCTGCCTCCCTCGTTCCAGCCACCAAACCATTGCTGCTCTTTCAACAGCCTCTCTGGAAGGCTGAGGGGTGTTTGCACAGACGGCACCTCTAGCAGCTCCCTGTGACTTTCCAGAATTCCCAAGGTGGGGCACATCCTCTGCACCCCTATCTTGTGACAAAGTGTCTGAGAGATTGTCAATGGGGACGGTGCTGGTGGAGATGGTGGGGATGGTGGTGGAGATGGTGGGCTTGATGGTGGGGATGGTGGTGGTGATGACGGTGGTGATGGTGGGGATGATGGTGGTGATGATGGTGGTAATGGTGGGGATGGTGGGGATGATGGTGGTGATGATGGTGGTAATGGTGGGGATGGTGGGGATGATGGTGGTGATGACAGTGGGGATGGTGGTGATGGGGTGATGATGGTGGTGATGACGGTGGGGATGGTGGGGATGACGGTGGGGATGGTGGGGATGATGGTGGTGATGATGGTGATGATGGTGGTGGTGATGGTGGTGATGATGGTGATGATGGTGGTGGTGAAGATGGTGGTGATGATGGTGGTGGTGATGGTGGGGATGATGGTGGTGATGACGGTGATGATGGTGGTGATGAAGGTGATGAAGGTGATGATGGTGGTGATGACGGTGATGATGGTGGTGATGATGGTGATGACGGTGAGGATGATGGCGGGGATGGTGGGGATGATGGTGGGGATGATGGTGGGGATGATAGTGGGGATGGTGGGGATGATGGTGGTGATGATGGTGATGATGGTGGTGATGACGGTGAGGATGATGGTGGGGATGGTGGGGATGGTGGGGATGATGGTGGTGATGACGGTGATGATGGTGGTGATGACAGTGATGATGGTGATGATGGTGGTGATGGGGTGATGACGGTGAGGATGATGGCGGGGATGGTGGGGATGATGGTGGGGATGATGGTGGGGATGATGGTGGGGATGGCGGTGATGATGGTGATGATGGTGGTGGTGAAGATGGTGGGGATGATGGTGATGATGGTGGTGATGGTGGGGATGATGGTGGTGATGATGGTGATGATGGTGGTGATGACAGTGATGATGGTGATGATGGTGGTGATGGGGTGATGATGGTGAGGATGATGGCGGGGATGGTGGGGATGATGGTGGGGATGATGGTGGGGATGATGGTGGGGATGGCGGTGATGATGGTGGGGATGATGGTGATGATGGTGGTGATGACGGTGAGGATGATGGCGGGGATCGTGGGGATGGTGGGGATGATGGTGGTGATGATGGTGGTGATGGTGGGGATGATGGTGGTGATGACGGTGATGATGGTGGTGATGACAGTGATGATGGTGATGATGGTGGTGATGGGGTGATGATGGTGAGGATGATGGCAGGGATGGTGGGGATGATGGCGGGGATGGTGGGGATGATGGTGGGGATGGCGGTGCCAGTGATGAGACAGACAGTGGCTGCTCTGTGTGTAGCTACAGGCCCTACTCGCCCTCTGGAAAGCCCGTATGTTAGCATTCTGGAGCCTTCCTGAAGGAGGGCGAGCACATCAGGGGATTAATAGCCACAAATAAGCTAAACTCTCCGCCTCAAACGGTATCTAATTGTCTCATTAGGAAACTGAGTTGGAGAGTTGACTAATTTTAAACAGATTTCCTGCCCGCTCCCCTCCTCTCCCACTCTCTCCCCAGCACATGCACGCACACACATATCCCACCCTTCATCCCCTCTGATGGCAAAGGATAATTACTTGTTGGAAATCACCAAGCATTTAAGGAAATGCTCCAGGAATTAAGGGAACTAGACAAGGGCCCAGCTGGGGGCTGAGCAGGGAAGGAATCTCTGGGGGCTGCTCCCCGCATCTGGACTCCGGCTGCATCTCTCTGCTTTCTGAGGCTGGAGAGGGGACTGTGGGGCCGGGAGCTCCTTCTTGGGTGAATGAGCACTCTCAGAGGCAATGCTGGAGAGACCTGGGACCACAGCTTTCCCCGCAGGAGGCCACCCATGGGTGCTGGGGTAGTGCTGCCTTTGCAGTTTCAAGCTGTGAAAAAGATTCACCCTTACAGCCAGTCCCTCCTGCCGGTGCTTCTCACAGCCCTAATCAAATGACTGCTGTCCTTATGAAAGGGGAAGCTTCAGGGCAGACACAAACACAGGGAGGACACCGTGTGAACACGAAGACGGCCATCGACAAGCCGAGGAACAGAGCCCTCATTCAGAGCCCTTGGAAGGAACCACACTTGGTGGTTCTGCCAGCTTCCAGGACTGTGAGACACTAAATTCTGTTGTTTCAGCTGCCGGCCCTTTGGTGCCTGGGACTCTGACACACTGGGCCGGGGGTGCACACAGAATCCTGCCAGGCACACAGGTGTGTGAACTGGAAGGATGAGGGCACTGCCACCCCACAGGACAACGGGTGCCCAAGGGGGCGTGAGAACCTGTAAACCTTCCCCCTTCCCCCCTTCACTGGACAGTTCAGAGGCATGCTCTGGGGGGCCTCTCGTGTGGTCCAGCTGGATGAAGCCCAGGGCCCACACGGGTGACCTGCTCAGTTATGCACCCTTGAGTGAGCATCGCCCACTCCTGTTCCCCAGACGGCGCCTCACAGGGCCTCCTGCCTGTTCACCATTGTCCCAGGCTCTGCTCTCCACGGGGCACAGGCAGAGATGGGCAGGTAGCCCCTCCTTGGGGGTTTACTAGTTTGATGAGAGATGGGGGAAGGAGGCTTACATTGCAGCTGTTATGGGATCACAACTACCTCGGGGACACGCCGTGTCTCTGTGTGTGGTGGCTGTGGGGCCAGCGTGACATGTTCTTTTGTGTCCTGATGGCTGCAGGGGACTCAGGAAACATGGGGCCGCATGGGGACCCGAGTCGCATGGTCCTGGAGCCTCACCCCATCTCCCGATTGCTCTCCAGACCACAGATGCTAATGTCCAAGCTTCTATCTGATGCTGGGTAGACCCCCTGGGGTGCCGACCAGGAAATGGGAAGGTGGGGGGAGAGGGCTCCGGGTCAGTGTGGGGCAACGTTGGTTTGCAGGAAGAAGGTTTGCTGCGTTATATTCTGTAGAATGTGGTATATTCTCACATTGCAGAAAGGACATTGCTTTGACTCATACTTGCCAGGTTATAAGATGTCGATACATCACTGATTTAATGACAGCTTGTCGAGGCAAAAGAGGAACCGATGCTGGAGGCGGCCGCTCTGGACTTGGGCACATTTAGACAATACGGTGTAATCTGATGCCTACGGAAGGTTACTAGCTTTTTCCCCCTAAACTTTGCATTACGTTAAACTCAAGTGCTCTCTTTCCTCCATTGAAAAAGAAGCGCTCCTCGTGGATTCACAATGGCCAGGTGGCCGTCCCTGAGGACAGGGCACACAGGGGGTTTGGGACCCCCTGTATCGACGGCAGCTGAACAAATGATCACAAACAGCAGTTTATCACAGCACCGATTGGCGTCTCACAGTGCCTGTGGGTCAGGAGTCAAGGGAGGCAGGCAGGTGCCCTGCGCAGGGTCTCACCAGGCTGCAGGCGGGTGTCGGCCAGGCAGTGTCTCATCTTGAGATCAGGTCCTCTTTCAAGCTCTTTCATGTTGTTGGAAGAATCCAGTTCCTTGTGATTTTAGGCCTGGGGTTCCCTGCGCCCCCCACCCCAGTGGTAGGTCACACAAGGCCATCTGCTTTCCTCCGGTGGGCAGGAGAGGCTCCCTCCTGTGCTGCACTGGGGTCACATGACATCTTAATCACAGAAGTGACCCCCACCACTTGCCACACGACACAACCTAATCCCTGCCTATTAAATCCCCGCCCATGCTCAAGGGTGAGTACACGGGAGGGGGCGGGGGTCTTGAAATTCTGCCAGCCACACTCTCCTCCCCTCCCACCAGGCTCTCCTGAGTGGGACACAGCCAGAGAGGGTCTGCCCTGGGCTTTCTGTTGTTTGCACCCTCGAGGTCCTCATGGTGGCCCAGGCACAGGGTGGCCTGTTGAGGATAAATGACCCAGACCGTTCTCTTCCTTTAGGACATGAGCTCAATGTCTGCAGATTGGAAACAGTGTGACAGCCGTTGGCCAGCATAACCCCCGAAGGCAGGAAGAGGAGGACTGAGGGGGATGGTGTCCTCTCGATGCGTCCTCCTAGGCCCCTGCCCTGCAGCTCCCACCAGGGACAAGAGAGCTGTGGCCTGAGCCTCCCCTTCAGGGGACGCAGTGATGCCACGGGGACAAGCGAGCAGACCGTGCTGCTCTGTGTTTCTTATAAAGTTAAAGGCAGACTTACATCGAATCCGTTAACCATGCCCAGAGGTATTTACCCAACTGAGATAAAAAAACAGGTCCACACAGAGACCTGTGTGCAGATGTTTAGAGCGTCTTTATTTATAATGGCCCCCAACTGGAAGCAAATAGGTTGTCCTTTCGTAGGTGGAGGGATAAGAAAACTGTAGCACATCCAGACATGAAACACCGTCCAGTGATAAAAGGGAATGAGCCATCCAGCCACGCAAAGATATGAAGGAACCTTAAATGCATCTCACTAAGTGAGAGAAGTCAGTCTGAAAGGCTACGTATCCACGATTCCCTTTATGTGGCATCCTGGAAAAGGCAACACTGTGGAGACAGTAGATGGGCTGGGGTGGCAGCCGCTTGGGGAGGGGCTTGAATCCGGGAAGCACAGGGCATTTCTTAGGGTGCGGAAAGGGTTCTGTATGATCCTGATATAGTGGTTACCGAACACTGCCCCTTGGTTAAAATCCACAGAACTTTATAGTGCTAAGAGTGAATCATAATAGACACAAATTTTAAAAAATATTTAGAAGTTCAAGGATCTCCAGGTGGAATGAAAAATGAACCCAAACAATGTAACTGTATTACAAGCGAGTGCAGCTCGTCACTGAGGGCGGTGGGAGGAAGGAGCTGCCCTAAGCAACGTCGGGACGAGGGGCGTCTGCGAGACTAAAGGCGAAGGGGCCTGAGCCCTGTGCTCTAGCGGGTAAAGCTGTCCCCCACGGGGTGCAGGCCTGCAACTCTGATCCCGCTGCACACGCAGACCCGGTTGAATAATTATGTGAGCGGGCGGCAGGCGGTGGGAGCGGGTTTCTCTCTGCTGGAGGGGAGGTTACAGATGAGCCACGGGAGGAAGCTGGGATGGTCCCTGCGGTGATGGGTACAAACTGGAGACGTCAGGATGAGCTCCCGTCTAGTTTAATAGAATCACAGATGGGTACAAATAGAATATTTGTAGATCTCTGTGCACACGGCTTGGTGAACACACATACGTGTCCTTGTTCTGTCAGCTGAGAGCCTGGAACAGTGACACCCCAGAGCAGCAGGCCCCCCTGGCCCCCAGATCTCGGCTTCTAACCCCGCTTCTCCAGTTAGGAGAACGGGACTCCGTGGAGGAAAGGCTGCTTCTAGGACGGGAGCAGGACATACACACGATGAGCCTGGAGCACCTGCTGTGTCAGGAAGTAAGGAAATGTCCAACCAAGAGGGTCACGATGGGGCGTGTCCAGGCCGACTGGAAGAGCTCCCGGTGGCCGGGTCTGGAACAACTTCAGCGACAAAATGAATAATGTACTATTGGATTATAACCCAAAGTACAAAATTGATATCCATGAGGCCAAATAGATATAAATAAATTATGACGTAAACAAATAAACGAAGGAGAATAGACTAAGCTCCTATTCCAAAGACTCCCAAATAATTTATGTAAATCCTTTGCCCTCAGGGAGGGGGCGCAGAGCCTCCAGTTCTGCAAGCGTGGGTTCTGCAAGGTGACTTCCTTACAAAGCGTACAAGATGGAGATGGGGGCAGTGGACAGAAGCTTTCCACCCTGTCCTGCTCTCCAGCGGTCACCTGAGCACAGAGCATTCAGGCTTCTCACGGCTGGTCCAGGCTTCCTGGTTTCCATCCCGGCACCTATGGTGTCCCCTCCCCCACCAGAGCAGAGCCCGGGGAGCCCATATCGTATGAGAGAGCCCAGCCTCGCCTGTGCTGGCTTCTCCTGGACCATCACTTTGTACCCCACTTTCTTCCTGGCCTCTCAGAGGATGAGGTGGCTAGAGGAGGTGTCAGGTCTATCACGTGGTCTCACGTGAACTACAAAGGTGACTGAACCCAAGGAGGATGATACCAAAAGAAGGAGCCTCAGGGAAGAAAACTCCACAGGCTTGCCCCATGTCCCCTGACGGTCCAGTGGCTCTGGGCACTGAACGGTGGCTGTTCAGGTTAGTGGGGGTCACCAACAGCTTGGAGAGTCAGATGAAGTTGATGGACGCTCTGCAGAAAAGTGTGCAGACACACACAGACTTCTCCTTATGAGTCTCATGATTTTTAGGGTTTAAGTTCCCCCCACCAAGACCAGAGCCCATGGGACCAGGTTGAAAACCATTGTCCCAGTCTGTGCCACTTCCAGTAAAGAACAAGAGGATAGAATTAGGCGCCTACCTCGTCGCACACACAAAAATGAATTCCAGATGGATCAGAGATGTCAATGTGAACATCAAAACTGTGCAACATTTTTTAAAAGCACAAACGAATGTTTTAATTGCATTTTAATGGGGACAACACCATCAACGCACACATCAGAAGACGCTAAATGACCCGATAGAAAGATGGACAAAGCATAGGAATAGGCAATTCACAGGCGAGGGAACCCGACAGTTGGTCAATAAAGGTCATCAGGGAAAAGCAAATCAAGACGTGATGACACACCAGCTCACATCCACCAATCCACAAACACCACTGAGTCTGATAACACCAGACGTTGCCAAGAATGTGGAGAAACAGGAACTCTCGTAAATTGCCAGTGGGCGGGCAGATTGCTAGAACCTCTCTGGAAAGCAATGCGGCAATTCCTTCAGAGGCTGAAAGTGCTCTGCTCCTAAATGACCCAATGATGTCACTCCCAGGTGGCTCCCTGGAGTGTCCCTGCACTTGTTCACAAGGCTTGTCCTCAGAGGATTATCTATAACAGCAAACTGTCAACCAAAAACTGGTCTCCAGTTGGGGAAATGGGGCACATTGGGTATTCATATGATGACAACTAAACAAGAGTTAAAATGAGTGAATTAGATCTCTAGACATCAGCATGGCTGAATCTCCAAGACATAATATTGAGTGAAAAAGAAGAAAAAAAATAAAACAAGTAACAAAAGGATACACGCAGGATGATACCTGTGTGTACATTTTAAATGCATAAAGTGACATCGTATTTTGTTGATGAGCACACTCTGACTTGGGGACAGCAATCTTCTGTGGCAGTCGGGGGGGTGCCGTTGAGGGCCTCTCTTCTCTCTGTAAGGTGGCCTTTCCCTTGTCTCATTTGGGAGAAGGTAACAGTAAACATGATGAGCTGCAAACACCTGTCTCCTTTGGGTGGAGGTCATGTAAGTGTCGATTATGTTATAGTTTGTACTTTTCTACATATTGGAAATATTTCACACTTGTTTTATTTTTAAAAACAATGCTTCACACGTTGTTGTGTTTTTTTCCCACGGTTTTTAAAAGCAGTCAAGGATTGCTGAAGTAGCCTGGCTGCAGTGGGCTCTGCGTCCCCCAGCACAGGTGGGGTGAGCCCTGGGTAGGGGAGGTCAGCCCAGGGAAGGGGTGTGGCCACAGGGGGAGGAGATGGTCCCGCTGGGAGGCCCAATGAGAGCAGGCAGGCTTCTCACTGCTGCTCCGGGCTCTGTAGGAATCCTAGTGCCCATTTCTGTGCCCATGGCCTGCCCCACACCAGAACAGGGCCGGCCCAGGAAGCTGGTTTCCTATGAGCGAGGTGGCCCTGCCTGTGCTGCTTCTCCTGGCCCATCGTTATGTACCCGACTTCCTTCCTGGCCTACCAGAGGAGGAAGGGGAGAGAGGGGAGCTAGTAAAGCAGACCAGGGCCGCTTTGTCCAGCCCATGCCTGCCAACCCCAAGCCCCAGGGTCTGGACGCCACTCCTCTGCTATTTGCCCATGTGTTTTGAAGGACTTTCTGTGATCAGATTGTAATGAGTGTCCTGAGGGAAATAAAGAGGGTGCGTCTCTCTGAGGACCTGATGTTTGAGCTGAGAACTAAACAAGAGAAAGATCCAGTAATTTGGGAAAATAAACCTTTTTCAGGCAGAGAGAACAAATGATGCGAAGGCCCCCCCCGTCAGGAAAGCTTGGTGAGCTCAGGACCATAAAGGGAGCCAGTGAGGCTGGGGCATCGTGAGTGCGGAAGTTAGAGGTAAAGCTGAGAGGGTACCCGCTGAGCCCTGGCGCTGGCGTCACGCGGAGCCCTGCCCCGGGCCACAGACTGAGCCTGGGTCCTCAGAACCCACCGAACTCTGATTCCTGGTCACGGTGAGCCCCCATCTCCGGTCTCAGATTTATTCCTGACACTGGTCAGGGGCTGCGCCCTGAGTCTGGCTCACATCCTGAGCCCTCCTTGTTCTTGGCCACGGAATGCTGCTCTGGGGGAAGATCGGCACGCTGACTGCGGCTGGCCCCGCGGTGGGCGGCCCCCCTCTGGGCGCTCGGCAGCGGCAGCCCCACCGTATCTGCACCACGGAGGACGCGGCAGGTGTGCGGCACGAGGCCACCGCCTCTGCAAAGCCCCCACGTGGTCCACAATGCGCTACTAATTGCTCCCAGGGGTACCTGGTGCTTTGTTGAAAATTTTAGTGTTGATTTTATTGAAAAAGAGAAACAGCACAACATCCGCTCTGCCCATCTTCAGTGCTAACCGGCGCTGCGGCTGCCCCCTTTACAGGCCCCCTTGGAGGCCTGCAGGAGTGCGGACGAGACAAGGCAGAGATTCGGGGGGTCTCCTCTGTCCTAACAGGCTCCTGAGGGGCAGCTGCCGTGAGGGGAGGGGGAGGGGCTCCTGCAGGTCACCTGGGCAGGTGAGGCCTTCCAGGCACGTCCACATCCTGATGGCTCAGGGCAAACGTGATCCCTGGGAGCACAGGTGCCGTGCGCCCAGGTGATGGGGTGACAGTGGCCATTTCGCCATGCTGTTGACAATGGGACGGGACAGGGAATCGGGCGTGGCCATGCTTATGGCTGTGACATATGTCAAATAATGACGTCTGTCCTTAGCATCAGGGCCAATGCCTGCTGTGGGCAGACCAGGGCAAGACTGTCAAAGAACCGCCCAGAAAACCATCAGCACAGGGTGTTCGAGCTGCCCTTTCTCTCCCTGGCTCTGGTCCTCACATCCCAGACCTACCCGGACCCTTTCCACGCCACTGGGTCCAGGGTCCATTCGATGGTCAGAGAACCATCTCCACCCACTGCCGACCTCATCTCCCCCAGGGCCCCTGCCCGCCTCGCCCTCCAATCTTCAGACCTTTGAGTGCCATGTGCCCTATACTCCTCAGGCCCGGGCCTTTGCGCATGCTGTTCCTCTGTCAGCAATGCCCTCCCCTTCCTTGTAATGCTCTTGGATTCCTACACATTCCCCAAGAGCCCATTAAAACACTGCCTCCTCTGAGAAGCCTGCCCTCACTCTGTCATCCAGGCGCATACCAGGCCCACTGGAGGACGTTCCCCACCAGAGGTCACAGCCAGTGCTCCCTACCTCTCCGCTTGAGGGCGTGGAGACAGGAAAGTCCACCCCCCCGCCCCCACTCCCACCGGCTGCCAGCCACAGTGCCCGATGCGTAGTCCGGATCAGAAAACCTTTGGTAAGTAAATTAGTGGTCGGCTGGCTGAGTGAATGCATTGGCGTGAGTGATGCCGCGGCCATGCTGCTGTCTGCAGAGGGGCTGTGCGGTGGGAGCCCCCATCCCGCAGCGGTCGCCCAAGCCGTTCCTGGCTCGGGACCGACCTCATCTGGGGCCTGACTTTACAGCATCTCAGAGACGGGACCTCGAGGAGGCCGGGATTTCCCAAAGGTCGGTATTCTCTCCTGTAAAATGGGAGCCCTGTCGACCAGCTGTGAGCATAACGACACTAATATTGACACCAAGACACAGGCCAACAGTAACCCTCCATGGTCCCGGAGCTTGTGCTCCCGGTGAGTCCTCTGCCCCTCTCTTCCTGAAGCAGGCATCGCCTTATTTCAGTACCTGGGACAGTGCTGCTAAATAAATTCTAAAAACGAAAGAAATCTCCTGATAAACTTTGTCCTGGGCTCCCGTGTCTGCAGCCATGGTCTGTGGCGATGTAGGGGAGAGGCACCTGCTGGAAGCCCTCTGCTCTGCCCCCCTCCTCCCGCCTCCACTCTGGAAGGTGCTCACTCTTCCAGACAGGCCCTGACAGCTAAGCAAGGCAGCCCGGGCTACAGGGCATGTAAATCAGCCAGGTTGCTGTACGAGGCTTGCACTCCCTGCACCTCCCCTCTGTCAGAGCCCACCCTCCCGGGCCAGATGCACAGGTGCAGCCACAAAGCACCAGCCCGCGGACCGAGTGGCCAGATGACTCCCCATCACCACAGCAGCCCTTGGCATCTCAGCCCTTTCAGGGAGATCCAATGACCGGGTGTGGGTGCTCTCCCGGCTCACCGTGGGTCCACTGTGAACTCTGGGCTGCAAGGGGGCCGGGGGCGGCCTTTGAAACAGGATTCTGCAGCCTCAGCGCAGGCGGCCAGGGAACCTCCGCACGCGCGTGGAGCCACACCAAGTCACAGCCCAGGGAGCGACTGAAAGGCCCCCATTTGATTGGAAACACCCGCTCTTCCATCTCAGCAGGTGCAGGGGGAGCGAGAGCCTGGATGCCACGGGGGCATCTCAATCAGCCGCTTCTCAGTCGCGGCCGTCAGCGTGCCCAGCTCCAGAGGGTAGAGCTGGCTGTGAGGGGGTCCGCTGGCCCCTCAGCCTCCTTGGAAGGGCTCCTTTGTTCCAGAAGGGGCAGTGGCACCGAGTTTCCCTGGCCTGCGCTGGAAGTGGGATGGACCTGGGGATGAAGGCTCGGCCCTCCTCAGCCTCAGCAAACCCCAGCCGTCTCCCCTGCCCCAGCCCCCCTTGCAAGGGTCAGGTATGCGGACCCCTCCCCCCTGCGCCACGGCCCTCAGAACGTGCTCCACTTTGCCCTTTCACAGCATGGTGCTCGGAGGACTGGCCGTGACCAGAACTGCCTCTGGTCAAAGCTGTCCACCGTGGGAAGGACAGTCCTGCAGTCTGAGCTCCTGGTGCCCAGCTGAGGTCAGAATGAGGTGGCTGGCGGCCTTCTGACAGGGCAGATGGCCTCCCCACACCAGGGTTAAGAACCAGGTGGCTACATGCCCGGGGGCATCTGGAAGCCGCCTTGGCCCAGCAAGCTTCCCGCCATACACCTTGGTCTTTCTCCCTTAACTTCAAGACAGACGGGACTACAGAGAAGGAGAGAGAAGGAAGCACCTTGCTTTCTCTGGCTGGAAATGAGGGCTGCAAATAGGTGGAGGTGATGGGCCAGTGGCCTCCCACCTTTTCAGACATGAGGGTCCTGGGCCATCCAGTCTGCCCATCCGTCCAACCCTGGAAAATGGTCCCACTGAGCCTGGGATACTGGAGGATGAGGGAACAGTGTATCTGAGGGATGTGGTGCCCACAGTGGGCTGGGTCCAGGCCAGCAGGGTTGGGCAAGGTGCCCGGCTCCGGAAGACTAGTCACTAGGACCAAGGACTCAGAGCCTGCAGTAGGTGGACATTCTCACATCCTGGGTACCACCAGGCAATGGGAACCCCTCAGGCTCACAAGGCCAGGGCCACGTTGAAAGAAAGGAGGCTGCACGTCAGAGGAGCAAGGCCAGTGCCCAGCCACCAGCAGTGAGGCTCAGGCCACTTGGCAGGAAGGGGCCACCATGCACCATTCAACATGTGCTGTAGCCTGGGATGACGCTGGACGCTTACAGCCCAAGACCAATGGTACGCAATCCTTGCCCTTGGGGGAGTTCACAGGACACTCCTGAAGTCCTTAAAGCCCTCCTGCCTCAGGCCAGGTCCAGGCTCAGGCCCGGGTCAAGAGGCTCCACCTGGGAAGAGGAGGGACCAAAGAGGCGGGGGGCCTGGCCAGGAGGACGAGCTCAGGGCATCCATTGACTGCTTTCCTCTCTGTGAGATCCTGGGTGAAAACGCTCCTCCCCTCAGCCCCTCCCCTCCCCTCCCAGCTCTCTTCAACACAGGGCTGCATGGTGCACGGGTCCTGCCGGCAGAACCGAAACACCCCTCCTCTCCACCTGCAGCCCCACCTGGCGCACGCTGACGTGTTCTGAGTACAGTGAGTCTAGCACTGGAGTCCTTTTTTCCCAGTTTTATTGAGATATAATTGACATAGAGCACCTTATGAGTTTAAGATGTACAGATGATGGTTTGACTTACATGTATTGTGAACAGGTCTAGTTAACATCCATCATCTAACATGGGTACGAAGAAAAAAGAAAAAGAAAAATGGACTTTTTGTGTGTCATGAGGACGCTTACGGTCTCCTCTCTTAACTTTCCTTTGCCTCCTGCAGCAGTGTTCACCGTAGCCATGACGTGGTCCATCCCCAGCACTTATTTATCTTACAACTGGAAGGTTGTAGCTTTTGACACCTTCATCCAGTTCCCCCTCCACCCACCCTGCCACCTCTGGTAACCACAGATCTCATCTCTTTTTCTACGAGTTTGGTTTGTATTTTATTTAGATTCCACATATAAGTGAGATCGTAGAGTATCTGTCTTTCTTTGTCTGACTTATTTCCCTTAGCATAATGCCACCTAGGTCCACCCGTGTCGTCACAAATGGCAGGGTTTCCTCCTTTTTCATGGCTGAATATATTCCGTTGTATATATGCACCACAGCTTCCTTATCCATTCATCCAGACAACTTAGGTTGTTTCCGAGTCTTGGTTATTGTGAATGATGCTAGCATGGGTGTCTTTATCCCATTATCCCGGCACAGTCCCTGGCCCAGAGTTGGTGCTAAATGAGTACACGATTGAATGAAGGCGTGAATGAATGAACGAAGAGCACGGAGGTTCAGGGGCCCAGCTCCGACACTTCCCATTCAAGTCTCAGCCTGGAGAAGCATTTCGGCCACGCCTGGGGCAGCTGCCTGACGTGTCCTCCCCTCCCCGCCGCCACTCCTGCAGCAGCCTCCCGGTACTAGGATAACGCAGAGGACTGTCCCCAGAAAGCCCTGTCTGAGGGGCGGGCTGGAGGGGAGGGCTGCTGTGGGGTGAGGCTGCCCCCCCAGCTGTGCCTCGACCAAGCGCATGCCCAAGGGGCCACTTTGCCAGTCCGGAGGGTGGCTCGTTGGGGTTTCAGGGGAGATGTCCTGGGGGCTGTTCCAGGGCCTCGTACGGGGGTGGCCCAGGCACAGGTCCCGAGGGGAGGGCAGAGCTGAGCTCTTTCCCTCGCCCCTTTCTCTGGGGTTGGGACTGCTCACCGGCTCTTACACCTCGCTTTATTAAAGCCCCTCTCTCCTCCTGCAGATTCTAATCGCCTTCCAGAAAGCAGCTGCTCTTAGCTTCTCCCCCGAGGCTCCAAATCCCCGGCGCTCAGCAAAATTCCCCCCTGATTGAAGCAGCTGGCTGGGAGCTGCGCTGGCCTCGAGCTCATCAAAGCCCCTCAAAGGGAAGATTAGCAGGCGCATCCCATCAGCCATGGCATTGTCGCCATTCACGGGAGCCGTGCCTGGCCATGCAGAGCCCGCGGAAGACACAGAATTAGGGAATGTGGGACTCTCAGAAGCACAGGCTTTCAGAAGCATGGAATCGTCACATCTCCCCCCCAAATCAGCTTAGGGTGTTAGAATTTTATGGACGCATCCTTTCAGAAGCTTAAACTCTTAGAAGTCACCTCAAATTTTATTCTGATTAAGTTTGGGGTAAAATAAGTAAATCTAATCTCTGACACTGTCTCAGGAGCCTAGCATCTGAGCTTGTTAAAAACCCAGACTTGCAACATCTGTGAGCTGCAGAAATCACGTAATCTGGGGGTCAGAGGGAGAGCAGACCCCGCGGCTCTCACTCAAGCAGAGCGGCCCTTGGCGAGCCGGGCGGGTCCCTGTGCATCTGGGCACAGGCCTGGGCGTGGCCCGCCCTCCCTGCCTCTCATGCTTGGTGGCATTGGTCGTGGGGTCCCAGATCTGTCCCTCATCCAGCCCCAGGTCCAGATGGTCCCAGCGTGGGGAGGATGCTCTCCATCCCCACCAGTGTCCCATGCGTGCCCATCCCCGCCAGCCTCCGGGCCCTCCACACGAGGCCCCAGGAGACCCACACCTGCAGCACCAGAACGAGCTTTGGCCCAAAACCATTGGTTCCAAGGATCCAGGACCACAAACAGGGCAGACGTAGGCGTGGGGGGACAGGAGTCTGGCAGCCCCAACACAGCAGCACGCACGCCCGCCATCCTGGGGGCTCCGCGGAGCTCGGGGTAATAACACAGCTCATGTGCCGTGTGGTCTCAGCCCCCCGCCGACATACAACCGTAGAGTGGATCACAGGCTCAGGGAGGGACAGCGCCCTGGAGTCCAAGCGGGGGGCCCCTCACAAGCTGAGTGAGTCTCAGCTTCCTCCACGAAATGGGCCATCAGACCCCTTCTCGGGGTCCTTGTGAATCTAGCAGAGCACCCACGCCGCCCAGGAGGAGGTGACGGGGGGCAGTGGGGCCGGCAGGAGGAATACACAGATCTGGGGCCCTCCCGGCCCTGGGCCCCCAGCTAGAGAGGAGAGCACCGGTGGTCCCTGGGCCGGGAAGCCCTCCGCCATCAGCAGCTGCAGCTACAGACACGCAGGTCTCCACGGCACCCGCCTTCTTCACTCCCGTGGGATTGGGACCCGGGTAATAGGGCCTAAGGTGAGCGGGGCAGAGTGAGGAGACACCAGCCTGTCCCACAGCTGCCCATGAAGCCAGCTGGCCTGCCCTTGGGGGCTCTTCAGAAAAGGAGCTCCTGAGGGCATAGCTGAGTGGGGGGGGTCCCTGCCCAGGCGATGCCCCCACACACACTCGGGGGCCACTGACCCTGAAGAGCCGGGGCCGTGTGACACTGAGGGCTGCCCTGGGGGAGGGGGGATTCTGCAGTGTTCCCAGTGCAGGTTCCTCCAGCACCCCCTTTCCCTCCAGCTGACCCCTCGGGATGCCCCACGCCCACCCCATGATCCAACTCCTCCCACAGTCAGACACTCCTGACTCAAGCGCTCCCTCGGCACCCTTCACAGCACTGACAGAACCAGAGTGGGCCGCGGCCAGAGCGGGGAGAGTGGAGAGCCCTTTCCCATCAGGACACCCTGTGTGTCCCTTCCCCACCCCCGTGGCCTGTGCCCCGGCGCTGGCCATCCTGTCCCACTTGGACTGCTGCAGCAACTCTCTGTCACCCTGCCCGAGACACCCCGTTTGTTGTCCCTGCCTCGGCACCTACACCCTCCCGCACACACTCGCTGGACCCCCGCAGGCCCTCGGGCGCTCACATGCTAGATCTCCGCTACTGGTCTTGGCATTCAGGGCTCCCCACCGTGTGACCAGACCCACCCATCTCCTACACCCTCCCGGGGCCTCACGCCCAGCCACACCAAGGCAGCTCCCGCCACACCACCAGCAGGTGTC
The DNA here is from genome assembly GCF_949774975.1 of Lagenorhynchus albirostris. NCBI lineage: Eukaryota > Metazoa > Chordata > Mammalia > Artiodactyla > Delphinidae > Lagenorhynchus > Lagenorhynchus albirostris. Next base: position 80,147,697 of record NC_083111.1, on the reverse strand, counting down.
CTGGCCTCTGGACCTTTGCACGTGTGGATACTACTCGCAGGAATGCCCTTCTCCACCTGGGGAGAGAGGTCCTCCGTCTCGAGCCACATGAAGCGTGGCCACTATGGCCCACACCTACCTTGGTGCTCTCTCCACCCCCGACCCCCCCCCCGACAGAATATCGGGGTCCTGTCTTTCCCTCCCAGTCCATGATGAGTCTGTGCACCGGGGACCCTCGCTGGCACTATTCCAAGCAGTAATCACGAGGGTCCTGAGAAGGCAGCTCACCCTGTACTGATGAGAAATATACTTAACACTCAGAGACGCCAGGTAACTTAGGCAAGGTCACACAACTTACGGGTAAAGATCCAGGTCTGCCTATTCTATGAGCCTCTTAAGTCGGTGCCTATAGAATGCCGTGTAGCTAGAGGGCCTGAAGAAGTCACTCTCTGGATGAGGCTGGTGCAGAAAAGCACACAAGGTGGACCTCAGTCTCCCCCTCTGTGAAATGGGCTGATATTCCTGTCTACTTGGTATGGTTGACATGAGGGTTAAATGACATACGTTATACAAAATGCTCAAGACAGAGCCTTGCGCACCACAGGTGCTCAGCCCGGGGCGCTCGTGAGGCACTGGTGTAGGAGCAGTGCGTCGGAAGACTCGGACCCACCTCTTAGGGCTTCTCTGAACCTTTGTCTCTTCTTCCACATCAGGGCAAGGGAGGCTACTCCCGCCCCCTCTACCCTCCCGATCACTGTGTGCCACGTATATGGGAGAGTAGTGTTCTGTCTACTGGTCTTATACCAGGTGTCGTTACCTTTGCCAAGTTAACATAATTTCGAATTTCAGGCTCACTGCAGGGACACCTATCATTGCTTGTCATGATTCTATTGCACGTGTGCATGCTAGAGCTTGCCAAGCGTGTGGTGCAAACACCTGCATTTGGGTTCTTCGCAACAGCGGCATGAGGGAACCTGTCAGGAGTACCATTTTCAAAGGAGAGCAGGACATTCAAGGCGGCCGTGACTTCAGGAGGGCAGCTTAGAGCGGGAGCCCTGCACAGAGGTCTCGGGCACTTGCTGCCCAGCATCCATTCCCCTCCTAGCGGAGAACTACCTCTTCCCACCTCTCGGTCCACGTGGAGGTGTGGGACATGACCACACACCCACCCTCAGCTCCAGGAGCGAGCGCAGGCCCCAGCCCAGCCAATCGGCATCATCTATCCTTCTGGATTGGGGTGACCGCGAGACTCCCTCCTGGGGCATCTCCTGGCAGGATTGGGAGAGAGCCAGTCTCTTCTCCCTAGGCTGGCCAAAGTGCCTGAGCTCAGCCTGGAGTTGCCCAGCCTGCCAGAGACTGGGGCTGTCTCAGAGGGACGGTGGAAGGAGCTGAAGAGCGGAGATGCCCTGGGGTGCCCGGACTTCCCTCTGGGCCTGAGTCCAGGGAAATGGGTTTCCGTCCCCTGAAGCCAGCAGAGTCCTGAAAAGCACACTTCCCTTGTCGACTGGTCCTGAAGGAGGTCAGGCGCCCCGGGGGAGGCTGGCTCCTGAGCAGGGGACAGATTGAGAAGCAGGAAGACGCCGTTACAGAGGTGGGTCTCTGAGCACACAGCCCTGGCTGCCCTGCGTCTCCTGCCATGTGGGGCTGGGCCTCTGATCCTTGAGGCAGCTGCCCGGCACCTGGCCGCCTGCACGCAAGCACGGCCACTGGACCACAGCTGCAGCCAGGTGTGCAAGGCAGGGGCACGCTGGCACTAAGGACAAACAGCTGTGTCTCCGGCAGGAGGGTTTGCACTTGGCGCTCAGGAGGGCCCAGCATGCCTGCTTTCCTGCCAGGGCTGCGGACGGTTATAAACCCATTTTGGGTGAGCCTAGCCGTGAGCCAGGCTCCCAGGGGCTGCCCTAGAATGGGCACTCGATGCTGTTGAAGCCATTTTCAGGGCCGGGGGCTGAGTCGGCCACAGTGAGACTGGAACTCTGTGTCAGGCCGAGCCACCACCCTCAGGCCAGAGCCATCCTCCCACAAGCCATCTGCAGCAGCTGCTGTGGGAGTGGGGGTGAGAGCCTTGTTCCTGGCGGTACTGGGTGACCTCACACCTTCCAGCTCTGCTCGTGAGGGTTCTTCTGCCTGGCGGGCTCTGGCTCAGCCTGCAGGGCCCAGCTCCAGCATCACCTCCTCCAGGAAGCCCTCCCCACCTGCCTGCCAGGACTGACTTCTCCTTCTGCACCCCCTCCTGCTATGTCTGGACAGTCACAGCTACAATTCTGCCTCCTGCTACAGACCATTGTCCCCTTCGAGGGGTCCACTTTAAACTGTAACTTCCAAGATGGCAGAAGCATGTAAGCCTGGGGGGGGAGCTAGCACTGTCACCCCTTTTTCACAGCTGAGGAGACGGAAGCTGATAGAGAAGTGACCTTCCGAGGCCCGAGGTAACTGGGGGGTGGGATGCAGACTCAGGCTACTGTCCCCAAGTCCCCCACTTAACATCCCCCTGCCTGGTAGTTACTACTAATTCTTCAGCCACCCCCTTCCCCATTCCTAGTTGGGTTCTGCCTTGGTTTCCCCACCTGGAGCCCTGTTTCCAACCTCAGCACTCGTGGTCAGATCTGAGGCCCTGCTCAGACCCCGTCCACAACCTTTCCTCAATAGGGTCCGCATATCTGGTAACTAAAAAATACAGGACACCCAGTTAAATTTGAATTCTAGATAAACAATAATTTTTTGGTTAGATATATCCCATGCACTATATGAAACATACTTTTACTAGAAAATTATTATTCATTATTTAGTTGCAATTCAATTTTAGCTGGGCATCCTGATTTTATGCAGCAACTCTACCTCCAATGTCAGTGACCAGCCCTTTTTGTCCTCACCACCAGCGGGAATTGTTCTGCAAAATGTGGATCGGTGACTCAGGATCTAAACCCAGCAGCCTGGGGCCCTGATGCCTCTCACCCCATCCACAGTCCCCCGGGATGTGGAGACAGAGCCACAGCCTCAGGCCCCTGTGGACACTGCGTGGTGGTCTCCCGGCTCCTTTCCCCAGCACGCTGTCCCTCTAGGACCTGTGGCCGGGCCTGAGTGCCTCGGGCTGAGTTGGCCTGGGAGTGGCAGTGTGGACGATGGTCTGGCCACCAGGACACCTGCATTCCCAGCAAGGCTGTCAGCACCAGGACAACATCCTCTCCTCTCTGTGCTCGCTGTGCACTAGGCGCTCTGCCCACATGACTTAACTCAGCCCCGAGGGTGCTGGGAAGGAGCTTCTGCGAGCCCACATTACAGGTGAGAAAACTGAGGCCTAAGCCGGTTGAACAGCTTGTGCGTGGCTGTGGCATCTGTAAGCGGCAGAGGCAGGAGGCAGGCTTGACCCAACGTCTCCAAAACCCACGCTCCCCAGCACTTGCATTTACCCTCAAGTCATTCTCACTGTGAGCTGATGCTGTAGGTCTTCCCCACTGGTCCTCCCAACCTGGACGACGGCCTTCACTCTCTGCTGCACCCACTCCCGTGGTCCCCACAGCTTGGCCTTGACTTCTAGACCCCCTCACCCATCCCTTCTGGACAAACGCCCTCAGACTGGCTGCTGTCTCTCCCAGCTCTGGGTGAGCTTCATGCAGGAAGACCTGCCAAGGTCCCAGACCCCTCCCCAGGACTCTAGGAGTCCAGGCCACAAGGACCCCTCACGGCTTCACGAAAGGTTTTTGATGATGTTGGTGGTAGCGAAGACAGTGCCGAGAATTTCTGCTTTAACCTATAAGAGGTATCATCCTTCTTGACTAGACTTTAGAAGCATTTCCATTAGAGTGAAGAATGAGAAGAGAATGCCTAGGACTGCCTATCTTAAAGTTCAATTTCACATTGAACTATAAATAGTACTTGACAGTTGACTAGACATATTGAAGACAATAAAAAGGTTTAAAGATCTAAACGTGATCAGCAAAACTTTAAAGCAATTAGATTAAAGGATAGAAAAATATTCTATGACCTCAGGGTAAAGAATTTCTAAAAGAAGACAAAATGGAGACATAAAGGGGAAAATGATTAATCTGGGTCTATCAAAATTTAAAACTTCTGTATGAAAAAAGACCATAACATAAAGAGAAGTGACTTTCCGAGAAGAAGACTTCACAACACACAGCAAGTAACAGATCACTACCCAGAATACATAAAGAAATCTACAAATCAATAAAAAGGCAAAAACACCCAAGCGAGAACTAGGCAAAGCCTACAACAGGTACTTCACGAGAGAGAAAATCTAAACCATGAACATATTTTAAAACATACTCACTAATACATGATGGTTAATCCCATATTCATCGAAACAGCATTTCACATCTATCTGTTCAAAATACAACCACTGGTGGCATCTAGTGGAATTGAGAACGGGTGAGTCCAAGGTCATTCCCGTCCATGCACGAGCCCTGCAGAAATGGAGGATGGGAAGCCGTGTGGCATCATGGTGGAGGGTCCAACCGGGGTTGGGCTTGCTGGGACATCTCCTGGCCGTTTAGCCCCAGACAAGCTGGGCACCCTCTCTGTGCCTCAGTTTTCTTACCTGCAAAATGGGCCCATCCCCTCCAGACATCACTGTGCAGATTCCATGATAGATGTAACTAAAATTACTAGGCCAGCACATGACACGTAAAAGCCTGACAAATGACACCATTTTCATCTGGACACCATTTGTGATAGAAAACACTGGAAACAAGCCAAATACCCATCGGTTCGGGCATGGATATACACTGAAATACTTTCACGTGATGGAGGATACCGCAGTGCTTCAAAATATGCGAGATAGACCTATGTTGTCGACACCGGTGGACCTTAAAAATAAAATGTTGAGTAAAAAGAGAAATTCCAGAACATTACCTACACCATAATCCCATTTATGTAAATGTTTAAACACAAAAAACAATAGGACATATTGTCTATGGTACACACGTGCAGAAAAGGTATAAAACATGGACTAGTTACTCTCCAGTTTATGTTACTTGGTTGCCTCCAGGAAGGGTTTTTTTTTTTCACTTGGGGTGGCAGGGACGTGAGGGTTTGTGAGAAAACCCTTTCTGGTTATCTGGGTTTATTATTGTCAATATTCAAAGAGAAGCCCCTGGGAGGTGTCCCCTCCTGTTCAGAAGCACGCACGGCCCGAGAGGCCCACCTGCACTGGCCACAGCCCAGCACCAGCGCGCTAGCCCATCTCCACCCTGCTCTGCCCCTCTGGGGTCCCCTCCACTCACTCTTCCCTCTCCCTGGAAGGCTCAGCCCCAAACTCTTGTCACTATTCAGACCTCAGCTCCAAGATCAGCTCCTCAAAGGGGCCTGTGGTATTTGTCAGCTCGGTCTGCCAAAACAGAGGACCACAAGCCACTTTTATTGTCTCCCTGTCCTGGAGGCTGGAAGTCTGAGGTCAAGGAGTCAGCAGGGCCGGCTCCTCCCAAGGCCTCTGTCTTTGGCGTGTGGACGGCCCTCTCCTCCCGTGTCCTCGCGCCGTCATCCCTCTGTGCGCGTCTGTGTCCTGATCTCTTCTTATAAGGACCCCATTTATACTGGGTTAGGGCTACCTCAACAGCCTCCTTTAACCTTCACCACCTCTTTAAAGACCGCACCTCCCATCACATACTGAGGTCCTGGGGTTCGGAATTCAACGTACAATTTTAAGGGAAAGGGACACAACTCAGCCCATCACAAATGCCTAAACCAGCCCCCACGTCACTCCCGTCGCTTCGTGTTCTGTGTTTTGAACAGTTTAGTGGAGACTTCAGTGCCATTCAAGCCATCGTGTTCATGCACTTTCTGTATCTTCTCTGTTGAACCCACCCCAGGGGACCGGCTCACAGAGTACCCATCACCTAGAACAGTACCGACCACAGTCAGAGCTCAGAGGGGACACTGGGGGTTAATTAACGAGCGGATATGAGTGAGGGAAGAGAGGGGTGAGTGGGTGAAAGCCACGGCCAAGGGGAGGATGTAAGGATGGCAGCATGGGTGGCCGTGAGGGGCAGGGCTCGCCTTCCTCACAGGTCTGCCGCCCTAGCTTGCGGCACCAGCTCGGGCCCGCAGCGGGACTCAACATTGCCCACTGCCCCTGACAGCCCATTTCTGCAGTAAAGCTGCCCCGGCACCTCCCGAACGAATGCAGGGTCCATGAGTGGACTTGGCCTCTTCAGACATCATCTAGGGAATTGGGGGGACCCTGAACCCCAAAAGCCTGGCCACCTGCTGAGAGCAAGCAGCGTAGCTGGCAGGCAGGGAAGGGGCAAATGTTTCTGATTTTACTGCTCTTCTGTGAACTGGGTCAATTATTATGCTCTCCTCTCCCTAAAAACCTCCGCACGATGCTGAAAGAGCACCCTGGGAAGAGGGAACCCGGATCCCATCAAAATCCATCTCTCACTATCTGCGCAACTTCAGAGAGTAATTTCTTCTTCCTGGGCCTCTTTGTTCCTTTGGTCCCTCATCCATCAAACGCACACTTTGTGTGGCTGTGTGCTTCCAGGCCCGGGGCTGCACGGGAGCCAGGCCGACACAACTCCCACTTGGCGGAGCGTGTCTGCCCGCAGGGTCGGTTAGTCAGCTTTTCCTGCAAACAAAGGCCTCCCTGGCTGTCAGTGGCAGGCGTGTGCTCCAAGCACGTGGTCAGCGAGCCCCACCTGAGGGGGCTGGTGCCCTTCCAGTGGAGCACGGGCACCAAATGGGCGGAGGAGACACCTGGCGCCTCCAGAGACCCCGCTCGGCGGAGGCCCAGCATCACTTCCAGCCACGACCCGCAGGCAAGCCCAGCACCGGTGGAGGCCATGCACTCCCTCCTCTGTGGGGCACCCCAAGTCTTCATTAGAGGGCACAGACACAAGAGCTCAGCACAGGCAGGGCGGAGCGACAGTGGTCCCCTTGGCTCCAGGGGAAGCCCTACAAAAGCCTGAAACTCGCAGATTGTAGAGATGCTGAGACAGGGAGGCGAGGCTGGGGGCTGCGTGGAGGGGTGGCAACCTGAAAAATGAGGGCATGCATCCTCGCCCACCACCACCTCCCTGGCACCTGCTGGGCCCCCAGACCCGTGTGTCCTGCGGCACCAGCATCTTCTGGGCGCTGTAGCGCAGTCAATCTGACCGAGGGGAAGGGAGCGGAGCGCACCCGTGATGGAGCGCCCTGCTGTGCTGGGGCTGCGCTAAGGCAACAGCCCAACAGCTGGCATCTCATCCCCTTTCTCGGGCAGGTTGGGAAACGGAGGCCCCAGGAGGTGACGTTAGCCGGTCACAGACCTGGTACCTAGAGGAGCAAAGTGGCGCTGGGCCTGAGCTGCAACGGGGCCAAGGGCGCCCGGTGCTCTTACGCTGGGGGATGCGCCCCCGGGGCGAGATGGCCCTATAGGGAGGGAAGCCTGAAGCTCAGTGGGGGAGGGACTGGGTCTCCCGCAGCAGGCTGTCAGGGTCTTAACCCAGGTCTCTAAGGGGCAGACAGCACCCATCCGCAGAATTCAGACGTCTCCGTTCCTGTGAAATCAGGCTCCTCGCGGTGGGGCCCCCCAGGCTCACTTCCAGGCAGCCTGTGGCCCCGATGAATTCCGTCAGCGGAGCTGGAGGACGGCCAGAGTGGGAGGTGCTTTCCAGTGCCTTGGAAGGGGTCTGAACAAACACAGTCGCTTGACTTTCTTCTAAATGCAATTGAATTTTATATGTCAGCATTTGGCCAGGAGGAAAACTAAATGCCATTGAAGGCCAAGTTATCATGCCCACATCACAGTCATTTACTGGAGCTAAAAGGCAGCCATTTACAGAGTGAAATGAGAGAAATCCTGGGCGCCGGCAGGGCAGCCGCTAAGGGAAGCATCGAGAACAGGGGTTGATCACACTCGCCAGGAGCGGGAGGCCCGACAGGAGCTACAGACCTCCATGCGCACCTGCACGCCACGGGCCCTGCTCACACCCTGTGGATCCTTTGCAGCAAATCTCCCTGACAGGACGACCCCCTCCCTCTGTGAGGATTCCCGCCACCGCGGGCCCCAGGGCTCCTGTCCTTCCCCGGGGACGTGCGGCCAGGACGGTGCACCCACCTGCACTCAGGGCCAGCAGCCGCCACCTCGGCCCCTCCCCGCCCCTCATCCCTCCATTGCCCCCGCAGGGATCCCGCTCTTGGTCATGTAGAGACCTTGGCCTGGGTCCTCCCCCACAGTCCTCCTCCGGCCCCCTCCGTAGACGGCCATCCTCACCGTCCCTAAGGATGACACAGAAGGAATCTCGTGAGCGAAAAGACAGTTTTGTGTCTAGAAGCTTCTGACTTTGAAGCCCTACGCAGACATTGTAACCTGGTGGCTGCACCGTGCAGAAGTCCGAGTGATCTTTCCATCTGGACGAAGCTAAAGCAGGTGGTCGAGAGGCACATGATGCCCCAGGACACCGCGGTCCGCTCTGCAGCGCAGCCCAATCTCAGGGCTCTGTGTCCCCGGCTCCCTGGCATGCCACCAGCTAAGCCCCGCCATCCTTCCTCCTCCTCCACTGGTCACACGGCCGTGACCCTCACCTGGACGCTGCAGTCGCCTCCAGCCAGTCCCCCAGCGTGGCCGTGACTCCCACCTGGACGCTGCAGTCGCCTCCAGCCAGCCCCCCAGCGTGGCCGTGACCCTCACCTGGGCGCTGCAGTCGCCTCCAGCCAGCCCCCCAGCGTGGCCGTGACTCCCACCTGGACGCTGCAGTCGCCTCCAGCCAGCCCCCCAGCATGTGTCCTGGCTTCGTCTCCCGTCTGTTCACAAACAGCCCGAATCAGCTTAACTTATGTCATTCCAAGTCTGTCCCTTCCCTTCCTGGGCCAGATCCTCAGTGGTCTGCGAGGCCCTGCACAGTCGTGCCCCTTGGCACTGGGGGTCTCACCTTCCAACAGCCGCGATGGTGTCCCTCCAGCTCCCAGAAGGATCCACGCCCAACACATCCTGGGAGTGCCGTCCAGAGGGCCTCTCCCTGACCAAGTCTGTGCCCACTCACCCTCCCTCAGGGCTGGCTGGAGGGGAGAACAGATCGCTCACCCCAGAGTCTAGAGTGTCCCTCCCCAGGCCTCCAGCCAGACCTCCTCGTTCTCACACTCTCAAGGCCAGTTGCAGCCTGAGCCCGGCCTGCCTCAGCCTCCCTTGCTGACTGAATCCCACTATCGACACCTGGAGCGCAGTGGCAGACAGACCCCACGGGGCCCGACAATCCCAGTTTCCACGTAATCCCTGCCCGTGAGTTGGGTGGGATGTGCTTTACCCAGAGGAGGGGACAGAGACGGCAGGATACCATCCTGGGGCTGCGTCACACTTGACTGTCACGTTGGTCTTGCCAGCAGCCCCTCCCCCACTGCCTCTGATAAAGCAAGTGGCCACGCTGGGGCCCCCATGGCCGGGGACGGGGGGGTGCCCTCTGGCCAACAGCCAGCACGAAACTGAGGTCCCCGGTTCCCACGAGGAACTGAATCCTGCCGACAACCAGGTGAGCCCGGAAGCAGGTCCCTCCGCAGACAAGCCTCAGGTGAGACACCCCCTCCCCCAGCCAACACTGGACCACAGCTTCTGGAGGGTGAAAATAAAACAGGGAACAAACACACTTCATACAAAGGAACAAAAGGCAAAACGTCAGTGGCCCCGACAGCAAGGCTGGGGCCGGAAGACCAGGGCAGGATGCCTAAACGCTCAGCAGACGTGTTCCCGTCCAAACCCCCCTCCAGCGGAGCGACTGACTTAGTGTGGGGTGGGAATAAACGTGCTCATCCCATGAAGGTCAGAGGCGCCTCCCACACACCCTTTGCAGAAGAATTTGCTCCACCAAAATGACTCCCCCTAAGTCAAAAGAAGAATCAGAGCCACACAGAACCCCAGGGCCAGGCTGACGGGAGACGCTAAGAGCCAGAGAGCCCTGGGGTCCCGCCGGGCCAGGGGAGAGCCGTTCCTGCAGACAGAATAACTAGGATGCCTGCTGTGTTTACACAACCGGGGGAGAATTGGAGATGGAATTAGTGTTAAGTGTGTCGAAAACTAAGCAAATGGAAAAATAAGACCATTATTAGCTTCAGGGAAACAAAATGTTGATGCAGGGGAAGGAAAGAAATAATGTATTCTGGGTTCAGCCTTGAGGTGTTTACAATATCGATCTGGCAGAAAGGGTGTTATTATTGTACTGGGGGGGGCAGGCAGGGGGCAGGCGTGTGGAGGGGCCAGGCAGGAAAACGCTGGATCCTCCCCCCTCTGAGATGGAAGCCCATTGATAAAGTCCCAAACTGGAAATGCAACAAGCAGTGTGTACCCAGAGATACGGAAGGAAAATATCACGCTTATCAGGGGAAGGAGATGAAGACGTTTGCCTCTGCGGAGCTGGTGGTGCAGGGAGGGGCAGATGGGCTGAGGGGGGAGTCGTGGCCAGCCTGGCAAAACCTACAAGCTGCACGCCTCCGATGCTCATTCATGTATGTGCGTAACGGCCCCAGGGCGGCCGTCACAAATGCCCACAGACTGGGGGCTCAGAACAACACAGATCCATTCTCTCCCAGTTCTGGAGGCCAGAAATCCAAAATTAAGGAGCTGGCTGGGCCGCGCCCCCTTTGAAGGCTCCAGGGGAGGATCCTTCCCGCCTCTTCCAGCTTCTGGTGGCCCCAGGCGTCCCTTGGGTCTTGGCCCCATCGCTCCAGTCTCTGCTCGGTCTCTGCACAGCCTCTCCCTTTTCTGTCTCTGCTCTGTGTGTTTCTTCTAAGAGCACTTGTCGCTGGATTTAGGGCCTCTCCAGAGTGTTCTCATCACGAGATCCGTAACTCAACTACATCTGCAATGGCCCTTTCTCCAAATAAGGTCACGTTCACTGGTTCTGGGGGTTAGAGGTATGGACATATCTGGAGGGACGCCATTCAACCCACTGTAATAACCTTGATAAAAATAAAGATCTGTTACTCATATCCCCTGCTCAGCATCCCTACCAGGTGGCCCTTCCTCCTGCTTGAATACCTCCAGAGACAGAAGACCCACTGTGTTGCATTATTAAATGAGTTGATTGGAAGCCTGTCTTCGTGGTGAGCTAAACCTGCCCTGGGAGACCTCAGCCTATCAGTTCCGGGGCTGGCCCCTGAATCCAGCTGCCCACTCCATCTCCACTGCAGCCTCTCCCACATCTCCCACTTGACACGTCTGACCCTGAGTGCCTGAGTCCCTGCCCTCCACCCTGCCCTATAGCCTTCCCATTCCCACTACCGGCTCTGCTCCTCCCCCTGTTGCTTAGACGCCGGGGGGCCAGCGTTCAGTCCTCTCTCTCCCACATCCAAACCATGATCAAATTCTATACTCTCTTTCTCTTTCCACCCCACAGGCACCTAGACCTCATCATCAAGCCTAACTCGGACCCCACCCTTCCCTGCCTTAGCCCCCCATGGCCTCCCAGCACCCCACCATCGTCCAGAGCGCCATGCCCAACAGAATCGCCGGTGGTGTTGGAACATTCTGCGTCTGACCTGCCCAAGGCAGTGACCACAGGCCACATGGCTATTTACCACTTGAAATGCAATCAATGCGACAGAAGAACCAGATTTTTTAACTGTATTTCACTTTAATTCATTTAAACCTGCGTTGAAGGAACCACAGGAGGCCCAAGACTACGCTAGGGGATGGTGCAGGTCTGGGAGGGCTCCGCAACCTCACCCAGGAGCATCCCACCCCACCTGCCCCCGCGTCCACCACACTCGCTGTTTCCCCTCCGTCCCACCATGGGGCCTGTCCCCACCCCCTCTGGGAGGAACTCCCCCTTCAGGGGCACCCGGCTAGGCTGTTCCCCTCTGTTCATTCAGCTTTCAGCTCGAGCACCACCTCTCAGAGACACCGCCCCTGGGCCCTGCCCCTCATTCCCGGGCTGGCTGTATTCTCACACGCTCATAACACATGCGGAATTTCTAGCTGAAATATGGTTTTAGCCTGTCCATTGGCTGTTTCCTCCTGTGGAACATGCATGTCATAAGGCTGTGGGCTTGGTGGTTCCTGCTCAAAGCTGCATCTCCGACACCCAGCAAGTATCCAACATGGAGTTGTTGGATGGATGAATGAACCAGAGAATGAACAAGTGTTTAAAAGGCCACGGGATGTACCTATGGACGGGTGAAGTTTGCACATACGAAGAGCAAGTCGTAACTGACACTGTGAGGCTCTGAAGGAGGGGAGGGTTGGACATGCAGGTGGAGGACCACCTCGGGAGGGAGATGGGGCAGCCCCTCCCCCAGCGCCAGCACCAAGAGGAGGCGAGAGATGCAGACGGAGGGTGAGGAAGGCGGGCTTGTGTCCCTGGCAGAGAGGTCACCCTCCAGGAGCATCGGGCAAGACCAGGGAGAGGGGCTTGGGGTTTGGGGGACAGGGAAAAGGGGGACACCAGTCCTTTGAAGACGGGAAGAACAAAGGATGGAGAAACGTAGGAGGTGTGCAGGCGGGGCAGGGCTTTGGGCAGGGTTTGGGTGGGGTTTGCCTCAGTGGTAGAACCAGCTCTCAGCTCATCCAAACACACCCACACACCCCTGATCCCAACACCCACACACCCAAGGGTGTCAACCATCCTCACCCAGAAAAATTAGAAGAAAATCAACGATGGAAATTGACTATGTACCCACTTCTAGAGAGGAAGGGAGCTTTTAAAGTTAGAAGTAATCGAAGACATAGCAAAGGACAAATTGCATATTCTGGATTCATAAAAGTGAACAATTATATTATGTCAAAAATAAACTCCAGGGCTTCCCTGGTGGTGCAGTGGTTGAGAGTCCGCCTGCCGATGCAGGGGACGCGGGTTCGTGCCCCCGTCCGGGAAGATCCCACATGCCGTGGAGTGGCTGGGCCCGTGAGCCATGGCCGCTGAGCCTGCGCATCCGGAGCCTGCGCGTCCGGAGCCTGTGCTCCGCAATGGGAGAGGTCACAACAGTGAGAGGCCCGCATACCGCAAAAATAAATTAATTAATTAAATAAATAAATAAACTCCAACTGGGCTTCCCTGGTGGCGCAATGGTTGAGAATCCCCGCCTGCCAATGCAGGGGACATGGGTTCAAGCCCTGGTATAGGAAGATCCCACATGCCGCAGAGCAACTAGGCCCGTGAGCCACAACTACTGAGCCTGAGCGTCTGGAGCCTGTGCTCTGCAACAAGAGAGGCCGCAATAGTGAGAGGCCCGCGCACCGCGATGAAGAGTGGCCCCCGCTTGCCGCAACTAGAGAAAGCCCTCACAGAGAAACGAAGACCCAATACAGCAAAAATAAAAAAATAAATTTATTAATAAACTCCTACCCCCAACATCTTTAAAAAAATAAAAAATAAATAAACTCCAACTGAAATGAAAACCAATTTTCCATTCCAAGCAGTGAAGAAATATATGACCAAAACTTTAGATAAATTTAGGTGCAGACCAATATTTCCCTTTTATTTATCCATCTGAGACAATGGTCTCTCAAATGGAGAGGAAAAATTTTGACACAAGGATGTTAATTGTGGCATTTTATATCATATGAGAATATTGGAAATAATATGAATGTTTGACCATAGAGGGAAAGTTATATAAGGAGGATGAATTCTCACAATAAAAAAGGACTCAATGAAAATTCTACCTAGAAGACTCTTTAATGACACAGAGGGAAGTACAGGGTGCGGACGTGCCACGAACAGAGCCTCCGTGCAGAACGGGAAGACTGGAAGGACCTCGCTACAATTACGGCAGAATCTGCAGCCAGCTGGGAGACCTTCTCCCTACGATTCTGATTGTCAAACACATCTTCATGACTATATACGCCCTGCGTACTAAAGATAATTGCCTGCATTTATAAGGGAAGCAGAACCCGGGTCGAACTGTCTCTGCTCACTCACTTTGACGGCACAACTTGGGGTCATAAAAAATCGAGCAGGACCGAGCAGAGCAAGCTTTACGGTGCCGAGACCGCCACGTGGTTGGCTTTTCTGTCTCATCAGGGCCTGGGATATGTCTTCAGTCCTCATAGCGCCCAGAGAGATGCACACCCCACCCTACCCCAGCTGCACTGCTGCCAAAAAAGAAAGGGAGAACCTGGAGAAAACGGAGATGAGAATCCTCAGAAGGAAATAAATGAAATCTAGTTTTGAACGTATGTTTCATCTATTCTTGTTTGTTGCTTCTCCCCATTAGAGGGTCAGCTGTGGGTGGGCAGGGATGTTCGCTTGTCCCCAGCGGTGTCCCCCAGTGCCCAGAGCAGGCCTGACACAGAGCAGCCACTCAGCAAATACTAGCAAAGGAGACAGCCTCGCACACACACACACACACACACACACACACACTCACATACACGCACATACACAACTCTTACATACACTCACATACACAATTCACACTCACACATACACTCACACTCACATACACACACTCTCATACACATTCACATACACAACTCACAGACACACATACACTCACATATATGTACACACACATACCCACATACACTTACATACACACTGACACACATACACAACTCTCATACACACACATACACTCACATATACACATACACAACTCACACACATACTCTCACATACACATACATACACACATCACTCACATACACAGTCACATGCACACGTTCACATACACACACACATATTCACACACACACGTACACTCACATAAACGCACTCACATGCACACACACACATAGATCACATACACACTCACATACACTTATACGCATCACACACACTCACAGGACCACTGCCCTCTGCTTCCCCACTGACCCCCATCTGTGTGAACTGAACTTGCCCGTCCCGTGGGGCTCGCCTCCAGCCCCAGGCAGCAGCCTCTGCGGAGGTCCTGGGTCTGTGTCTGAGAACATTCCCTGGTGATTCTGCCGCTGCAGCCCAGCAGCAAATCTGGATTCCCGCTGAGACCCTCACTCTAGACCGCCCCCCCCGCCTAGCTGGGTGCCGTAAATGGGGAGCCCCAGGCATTCATCCCTATGTCTGCTGAATGAATAACCCCTTCCCCACATGGGCCTGGCCTCCCCTCCCCGCCCCGCCCCTCCCCTCCCCCCAGGGTCTATGAGAGTCTCCACAGGGAGGGGAGGAGGGCTGCCCCCTGCGGGGGCTGCCTCTGTCGCGCTCCCCTCTGAGCCGCCGCCACCCTCGGGGGCACGGATGCCATGGCTGAGCCCCTGCTCTGGCTGCCGGGTGCTGTCTCTGACATCTGGGGCGTCCGCTCTCTCTGGGTCTGGGTCCCTTCTGGTCCCGGGGCGGCCCCGCCCTGCTGACACAGTTCCCACATATGGTCACTCAGCCTCACGGCAGAGGGTATCGTGCTTCCAGCAAGACTGTCCTTTGGGTCTGTCCTCCCCCCACCCGGGGCCGCACTCATGAGGAGCTTCCGCAACCCGGAACCTTGCTTCCCTTGACCCCCAGGCCACACCCCATCTGGTGTGTTGCCAGCACCCTCCCTCCCGACAGATGCTTTCAGCTCAGCAACTCCATCTTCCAGCTCAGCCCTTCCACTGCCCATCAGATATGTTTCAGAATACCCTTGAACATGGTTACACGCAAAGTCCAAGTTCCTGGATGTGAGGAGCACAGTCACTCCTCTAATGCCCCAGACGTCCCTGTGGTGATGGGCTGTCCTCCCAGGACACACAGAGACATCCAGACCATCTCTGCCCAGTCGTGCACAGGGGCCTCAGCTCACAGCAAGGCTGCAGCTGCCCACCGTCCCATGGCTGTGCCGCGGGCCTGCCTGATCTGAGTCTTGTCTTGGGTTGGGTTCTCCAGAAGCAGACCCCGAGATCCTGGTGATGTGTGAGGAAGTGTTTCCAGAAAAACTGTCAGGGAGCACTAACTGGGGGAATCTAGGAAGAGGGACAAAGTAGGGTGTGAAACAAGCCAGTTCTCCTGGAGGGGACTCTGCTCAATCCCATGGGAGGAGCCCTGGAATCAGGGTCCCCACCAGGGCCGGAGCAGCCCAGTGTTTGCACCCCTCCAAAGGGCGTCGGGCTCCCCTAACCGCCAGCCAGTGCAGGTCCAGGAGCCTGAGGGCAGGAACACAGTTGAAAGCACAGGGGGCTGGCGTCCGAGAGTGTGGTCACAGTGCCGAAGGACCACATCCGCTGGGATCTTGTGTTTTCACCTCTCTCTAGGGGATGTGGATTCAGCAAATGAAAGCCCAAGACGCCCAGTGAAGACTGGGTTTCAGACTCAGAATTAGTATAAATATGTCCCATGGAATATTTGGGACATACTTTTAAAAGCAGCCGTTGTGTATCTAAAACTCAAATTAACAGGGCATCTTGATCTTATCTGGAGACCTTGTCCTTTCCCTGCAGGCCAGGACTCTGCTGTCCGGGTCCCAAGAGACCCAAAGCCTTGGGGTGCCAGGGCTTGTGGGGGATTATAATGGCCCTGCTGCCCTGGGTCTCAGCAGAGGAGGCATTTAGATGGAGACCCGGAGGGGAGGGCGTCTTGGGGAAGCCTGACCACAGCTCTTGGGGCCCATGGGAGGGCAGGGTGGGCAGGGGCATCTCTGCTCCTGTTTCAGACCTGAGGGTCCCCAGGTCTTCTCGGAGATGGGGACCTGGCTGCACCCGGGACGACCTCTGAGGTCACTCAGCTGGGCAGGGGAAGGAGTCCAGGCCCAGGACAAGGTGAGGGCGGGTGGGACCATGGTCAGCTGCTCCATCTTGGGCACCGAGGACCAGCCACCCCACAGGCGAGTACCCACCATCCCCTGCCTGGGGGAGTGTGGGTTCCCGGGAGGGGGGCACTGAACAGGAAGCACAGCCCGGGAGAGCGCCCCCTCCAGGAAGCAGCCGAGGGAGGAGAGGCCCCTGCCTGGGGCGGGGAGGACGCAGGCTCCCTTCTGAGCGATGAGCAGCTCTGAAGCTTTCAGGTCTTCACTGCAAAGGGCAGCAGCCCTGATGGGTGCTCTTCATCTCCCCGTGCAAGCTGATTTTCCTTTTCCCTTCTTATTTTTTTCCTTTCAACAATTAGTGGTTGAAGAGGCTGGTTTTCAATCAGGAAAATGAGACGTCAAGACTCAAAAGCTGACAAAGAGGCCAGTGCCACCTCCGGAGCCGGAGCCAGAGCCCAACCCTCCCCCCGCAGGGCACTCCTGCTGGTGGTGGGCACACAGCGGGGCCTGGGACATAGCGGGCTGTCCCTCCCTCCCCACCCCGAGTGAGGCTGGGGTCCCAGGCCAGGGGAAGGAGGGGGGGCTGAGAAGAGGGGGCAAAGATCAAACAGAAGTTTCCCAGGAAATAGGGAAATAGAGCTGTGTAGGCCTGTCTCTGCAGGGACTAGGGGAAAGGTGACCAGTGAGGAATACACTCGGAGTGGAAGACAGACAGACAGACAGACAGACCCAACAGAGGCTGAGCCCTGAGACAGAGAAGGAGACATGATGACAGACAAGGGAGGACACAAAGGAGAGGGGAGGGGGAGCAACCAGGAGGAGGGGGCGGGGAGGGTAGTTCAGGGCCACCCAGATAGGCTGGGCGATGTGACTGCTTGAAAACACGTCCAGACGTTTTTGATGTCCCTCCCTTCAAGAGACAGAGCTGCATCCCCCCCACACCCTTGAGTGTAGGTTGGATTTGGAGACGCTCCTAACAGAGGCACCGCGGCTTCCTTCTCTCTGTCTCTGTCCGGGTCTCTCGCTCCAGGGAAAGCCAGCCGCCATCTTGTGTGGACACCCAAGCAGCTCTGTGCCCACGCAGCTGCGGGCCGCATCTTGGAAGCCAAGCCTGGCCCTAGTCAAGGCTTCGGACGGCAGTGGCCCCAGCCGATCCCTGCATCGTGACCTCACCAAAGGCAGAGCCAGAGCCACCTCAGAGGATGAATGTCTGTCTTCTTAAGCTGCTACCCTTGGGGCAGTACGGGTGGGTGTGTAGGAGGACCCGAGAGGACCTGGAGGGACAGCAGGACCAGCACTTGCATGGTTGACTGATCACCTCGGAGTCAGGATTAACACAGGACACGCCTCTGTACACCAGAACAGGGACCCCGAGGCAGAGAGAGGTGGAGGCAGGGTGGAGGCCCCGGGGCAGGACGGTCAGCCCGTGAGGCCAGGGGCATCCCAGGGGCACAGAAGGTTCCAGCAGGAACGGACCCTCCTGCCTGACACTCCTTTACAGGTGAGCAACCTGGGGGCCAGGGGCCCACCTTGCCCAGCCACAGCACCGGCAGAGCAGAGTAGGGTCAGATTGAAGGGCTGAAGGCCGCACCTGTTCCATCCTCAGCCCTGCCTCAGCCTTGGGGCGGGAAGGACGGTGAGCTTGCCGGCCCCTCACTGCAAGTCTACTACGTGAGCTGGGAAGGGCAAATCCTGGCGGACCCTCGCCGCCCTTGCCGCCAGGAGCCAGGCCCTGCTCCTGCCTTCCACGTAGGGACGGCCCACGGTGGCTCCCGGACGTACAGGCTCCATCCCTTCTCGCACCCGCGCAGGTGCTCACATGCCTTCCCCACTCCCCATGCTCCTGTCCCCGCGCTTGTGCTCCAAGACCAGCTGAAAGGCCAATCTCTTCTGGACATCTTCTCCCAGCCGCACCGCCCTGTGTTCCCTGCCCCTCGCGCAGCCCTGCATCTGAGGGTGACCTCCTAAAGGCTGGTCTCTAAGCCCCCGAGGTGAGGACCTATGAGCGGTCAGGGGCCGCAGGTTAGGAAGCCGACAGCCTGACAATTGGAGAGATGGTTTCAGGAGCGAATAAATCCAGGCGCAGGAAGGCAGGGAAGAGGGGAAGGAGGGAGACTTTCCAAGGTGAGGCTCCAATGCGGGCAGGACAGCGCCCCAGAGCACCGAAGCCAGGCCCGCTTCCGGGGTACCGGGAAAAAAGGGGACTTTCCCTGTGCTGAGGACATACGTGTAAAGGGCCAGGCCCTCTGCGTGTCCCCTCTGTGGGTACCGTCCACCCACCTGCGGGGGAGGTTCATTCCAGGGCCCACGCCCACCGGGTGGGATGAGTGGACGGGGAGAAGGAGTGGGGTCACAGTGGCTCTAGTGGCTTCCGGAGAGAATTCCAGGGACCCTGGAAGAGGGCAGGGTGAGGACGGCTCCCTCACAGCCCCTGTGATAATGACAGCAGCTGCACCGTCCATGCCTCAGAGCTTTCCCTAATGGTCTACTCCCCACCCCCACCCCTGCTAGGTGCTGCCAGGGTCCCCACAGCAGCCAGGAGAGTAGGCAAGCGCCGGAATGTCAGGTCACTGGCCCAAAGCGCAGAGTGGTCTGAGCAGGGCCAACGGGGCTCGGAGAGAGCAGCCCGCCCCGCACGCAGGGCTGTCCCTGGGAGCCTGGCCTGGCCGTCGGCAGGGACGAGCCCTGTGCCCAGAACAGGGACTGAGGCCTGCCTTGCCTTGGGTAAGCATGTCAGATGGATGGATGGATGGATGGATGGACGGACAAGAGAGTGAACAGATTTCCCAGACCACCTCCTCGATGCCCATTTGCCCCTGCCCCTCTGCCTGTGTCCAGCTCATAGAGCCATGAATGCAAACCTGTTCCTTCCTCCCAGCCCTGCCCAGACCCAGAGCAGTGTAGCCTTGGGGGAGGGAGGGGGAGGGGGGAGGGCGGGGGCAGTGCCACGGGACCTCCTGCTTGTCCCCCCCCCAGCCTCCCGTGCAGGTGTAACCATCCCCTGCTCCCTGGTCCTCCAGTCTAGCTCTGGAAGGTGGCGCCCCCTTCCTTGATCTGCGGCTGTGCAAATCTGCAAGTCGTTGTGCCTTGGGCGACGTGCTGACTGGGCCTGGGATTAACTCCCTGCTTTCACGTGTCGAAGGTGATGCCCTTGAGTTGATGTCACAATTTTCTCTTTCCCCTAATTAAACAGGAAGCATGGCCAGCGAGGGCTCGGGGCAGGGAGAAAATGAAGAGTTAAAGGCATTGCCTGCGGAGGTCCAGCCGCGCCAGGCTTTTCATTTAGTGTCTAAAAGCTTCCCTGCACGTCTGCTGCCCAGAGATAGGGGCGGCGAAGTTAATGGCAATTTTGCCCCCGCCGGCCAGCCTGCCGCCCCAGTGTGCGTGGGAGGGAGGGAGGGGGGGAGGCAGCTCCAGGAAACAAGCGAGGAGGTTCCTCAAAGGCCTGGGAGCCCAGAGGCAGGAGACCGCGAGAGAAAAGCTCTTGGCAAACGTGACTGCTCTTCACTTCCTCTGTGCCTGGCCTTTCCCCTCCCACAGGTGCAAACTGGGGGACAGCGGTGAGGCTGGAGGTCTGGGGAAGGGCCCCCGGGCCTTGGGGAGAGCTTGGGCCCTTCCCGCTCAGCAGCCCAGGCCTGGATGCCACTGCAGGACCAGGGTGTGTTTGGAGAGCCCCTTGGAGAGGGTTCTTCAGAACACTGCAACCTGCTCTTTGCTTGGGGTGTCCTGCAGCTCTGTGAGGTTGTTACCATTTCACAGCTGGAGAAACTGAGATCCAACCACAGGACTTGCCCTTGTTCCCCTCGCAGGCCTGGGGCTGAGCAGGGTCTTCAGACCCCAAGGCCAGACCTAGAAACGGCAGGCACCGCTGGGACCCTACAGCTCCTGCCTAGGAAGCTGAGACGTGCCCGCGGGAAGGGGCTGCGCGGGGAAGAGCCCAGAGCACCCTGTGCCTTTGAATCCCCGTCCTACGGGAGCTCAGGGAAAGGAAGCCAGCAGGTGGAACTCAGACCAGGCTTTCTCTCTCCGTAAAGCCAAGCTGCCTTTGTGGGGGTCGTGGGAACGACCTTGGGGGTTGAGCAGGTCCAGTGAGGCTAGTCTCCCACCTGCGAGGTCTTAGCATTTCCCACGCCGTCTGGGCTCTCCCGAGAGGGCGGCCCCACCCGTCCTGGGCTTTCCTCTCATCTGTATTGTTGGGGTTTTATTGCAGCTCTGGACTCGGGCCTGGGCCGAGCACTAATGTGTGATTCCACAGACAGGGGCGCCTTCCGAGCCGGTTGTGGGAACCTGCCAAAAACCCCTTCGTCCGTGTCCCACGTGCTCTGGAGCAGCTAAGGGTCCACGGGCGTCCTGGGAGGACAGGACAGCAGGCCGCCTCTGACCACCGGGCCTGACCACTGCTGCACGGGGACCGTTCCTGATGGGGCCTGAGGCTGGAACACTCTGTGAACCATTTGCCTGGCAGTTTGACCCCCCACGGGGTGTCCCTCTGCCTCCAGCCCCACTTCTCACACAGCAGAGACCACGCCACTCAGAGGCGTCCGTGGCACCGAGAGGTAAATGGGAACTCTCGTGGCCTGCGAGGTCGGGACTGCCCAGGCACCGCCCAGCTCTGGCCTCACCTCCTTCCCATCCCTCCCCCCACACAGTCTCACACCCACCAGGCTGCTTGCCCACGTCCTTGCCTCGTACCCTCCCTCCACCGGACATGGCTCTGCGCAGGGACCTCCCCTGCCCTCTCCCGGCTGTCACGGCCCCCAACCCTGCTGGGTTTTGTCAACCTCCAAGTTGTCTGCCCACCTCCAGCGTAAGTTCCACGAAGGCGGGGTATATGCTCGAAGGCGGGACATCAGGGCAGCTCAGGGCACACACACGCCTGGCTCTGGGACATGTGGCTATTTGAGGGATGGGTGGATGAATGCGTGAGCGCGTGAATAAGCGAACTTAACTGACCTGACTCTTTCCTCCCGAGCCCAGGCTGCCTTCTCCTTAGGAATTCCCTTAACCTTGAAGGACGTTTGACATGACGAGGATGGCAAGAACCTCCCAGAAGAGAAGCAGGAGAGGAGGGGGTGCAGTGGTGCCCTGTGACGCGGCCGCACAGGGTCAGCCAGTGTGGGAGGGGCCGGGGATCTGCTGGCCGGGCCGAAAGGGGCTCCACGGACCGCGGGGTGGGCGGTGAAGGGGTGGGTGCACGGCTGCTTGGGCGGCTGCAGACGCAAGGAAGAGGAGGGACACGGTGCGGGGGACTTTGCCCCCGCCAGACGCCCTGCCGTGGGCCTGTCCCGCACCCCTCATTTGACCCCGCCTGGCCGCCTGCCCTGCGCCATTATCCTTACCTGGTGAAGGAGACGAGAGGCTTGTCTGTCCCAGGTCACCCCAGTAAGTGGCAACGCTGAGACTCCAGCCCCTGCCCAGTGGCTTTCCTCTTCTCCACAAGACGGGATGGATGGGGGCCGGGGTCTGGCCTGGATCTCTGCAAGCCCGGCCCCCCAGCCCAGCCTGCCGCCCACCCCTCTCAGAGAGGTCACTCAGCTGGGAGGAGGGGCAGTGCCCTGGGCCCGGCCATCCTGCTGCAGCCAGTGCGCTGGTCATGGCTGGGTGACACGGTAACACCGACCTGTGCCCCAGGATTCCCCAGGGGGCAGCACGGAGCAGGGTGACAGCAGAGCCACGGAGTGCCATCCAAATGCCACACGCTTATTAATCTTGCAGCCGAGGACCTCTGAAGTCATTACGCCCCCACCTCCGTCTCCTTTGTCCAGGACATAATTGTCTGGGCCCACCTCTCCACTTCTGTAATTAATTGCTTTGGGGAAGGCAGCTGGGCTGCTTAACGCCTTCCCTTCTGAGTCTCATCTCAAAGTCAGGAGGCCTGTGGGGCCCACCCTGGCCGGCTCTGCAGAACCCACACTGGGGTCAGGACCGAGGGCTCAAGGCCCCGCCCCCGCCTCTAGCTGCGAGCCTCAGTCTCCCCATTTCTCAGATGCACATAGAGCCCCTGCCCCGCCTACTGGTTAATTCACCTGCTCTGTTTAATTCAACTCCAAACTCTTGACAAGGGTTAGACACACTCAAGCGCATCGAGCACGCTAGTCAGCTTGTAGTGAGGCCTGTTATGGAGACGAATGTATCGGGAAGGAAGTGCAAAGGGTGGGAGGGGGTGGGGGGAGGGGTGATAGAAAAACAACTTCTGTTTCCCTGAGTTGCTGCCTAGGCGTTTTACATCACACCAGAGTCACCTCTGAGATGAGGACCTGAGTTTATGAGGCACCCCAAGATCCTCCTCTGCTTTTCCCTTGCAAAATAACCACTTAAGAGTTAAGCCTGTGAGGAGTTAGTGAACTCCGCCCCAACTGCGCCCTTATTAAAAGTGACAGGGGCTTGCTACCCTGCTCTCTCCTGCGGGCTCCAAACCTGGGGTGGAGGTCTGCCCTCCCCTCCCCGCCTCACTGCTCCCGCTTCTGGGATCCTGTGTCTCTACTTCCTTCGTGTGGGTGTATTGAGACCGTGCCTTCCATCAAAACGGCCCTGGGGTTTCACTTCCCCAAAGTGGGAGCTGGGATGCAGAGGGTGACCCCTCATTCAACAGGTCACAATCCACATGTTCTTAATTCAAAGCAGCAGGTCTGACTTCTCAGCACAGGGGAGGGAGGGGGGCTCCCAGGGTGCAGGCCTGGCCAGGGCATCCTGGGGCCAGTGGCAGGGGCCCCACGTGAGTGGGTTGCAGAAGGGCGGGCACTCAGGGGACTCACGGGGAAGGAGTACAGCAACAACTGATGATGATGATGACACCCAGCACGTGTTCAGTGCTTCCTCTCTGCGCCAGGCTCCTCTCTGACACGCAGGTCCTTCAGGTGCCCACAGCGCTGGAGGCCGTAACCAGGGATGCTGTGGGCAAACCATGCCGGGTACAGAGAAGGCAGCTGCAGTTTTACAAACCTCGGGGCTACCTGTTACGATGGCCCGGGGAATGGCCAAAGGTGGGACTAACGATGTGTTTCTCACCTTTTTGTTCCCAAAAATGCACATCCCTTTGAATGCACGTTTTTGTACAATGGCTCATTGAAGAGTGTTTTTGCCCCAAATCTCATGGAACTTGCCTCGAGCAGAAAGCCCTTGACGGGTTCTAACGTAGCTTTTACTTCCTTTGACCATCCCCGGGAACTAGCGGGCTGAGCAAGGAAGCTGAGTACTCCCCTTGTACAGATGAGAAAACGGAGGCCAGAGAACAGCCCCCTCCACCAGGGTGGGGTGGGCCTGAGGGGCAGCAGGTCGGAGCGCAGGGCACACAGCCAGCAGGCTGGAGGGTGACGCCGGGTCCTGGGTCTGCTCGGTCCAGCCAGCTCAGCGGCTGAGAGCTGAGGTGACCTGTCCTCTCAGGGCTGGGCCGGGGTTGGTGGGGGTGGGCAGTGAGGCAGGAAACTCAGTCACCAAGATAAAAATACTATGTTAATGCAATTAAAAATATTAATGCAAAAAATCCAAGGTGAAGAAAATACCAAAAGTTTAAATAAAGATCAGGTCCCATGGAGCCGGGATTAGGGTGAGGCAAGTGTGAAACACTCAGAATTCCACATAAATGACCTTTGAATACAACATTTAAAAAATAAAAATATGCACAAGGAACTAAATATGAACATTTTACGTGGAATGGGCCCCACCCTGCATTAGCGTCACCCCCCCACCCACCCCCCAGCTGGCTGCATGGAATGGGCCCCACCCTGCATTAGCGTCACCCCCCACCCACCCCCCAGCTGGCTGCGTGGAATGGGCCCCACCCTGCATTAACATCACCCCCCGGCTGCCTCACTCCCACCTTGTTGGATGTTGTCTGGATTTAAAACTTTTAATTTGCCCTGTGTGGGTATCTTTGCCTTGATTTTGATGTTTTTAAACTTAGCATGAAAAGATCGTGTCTGTCAGTGGTGTGTCCTTGTACTCACCGTAGCCCCAGCCCTGTACCCGCTCCGCCCCAGTCTCTCCCTCTCCACAGCACTGCCAGGAGACCGCAGACCCCGGAGGGGACTCAGACTGTCTTGGAGGGGCCGCGGTGGCCTTGGGCAGACAGAGGTTCTCTCAACACTCCCGCTGGCATCTTACCAGCCAACCCGCCACGCACGCAGGTGCAGCGGGTCCTGTCCTTTGCAGCCCGATGGCCAGGATGGAGACATCCTCTGGCCTGTCTGACTTTTCAGGCCCTCGAGCGGACTGTTGCCGGTCCAGTGGGGCGGGATGGGATGCGAGGCTGGCTCGGGAGCCAGGCAGAAGGCCTACATGCGCCTGAAGGGGTGTGGGGCTTGGGGTGAGGGCGGGAGAGAGACGGAGCAGAGAGATGTGTTCTCAGTGCCTCCTCACGTGCCCGTCCCTGGCCTTCAGCCTCCTGACCTGGGAAACGAGTAGAAGGGTGACGAGGAAAAGGTCACCCTTCCACGGGCACCGAGGTTGTACAGTCGGAGCCCGCGGCCCTGGGCTTGGGTCATGGGACAGCCTCCATCTCCGTCACCTGTAAAATGGGATAATGACAGCACTCGCTTCCAAGGCTGCTGAAAGCTTAAATAACCACATGTGCTAAGTGGTGAGCTGCGCGCCCAGCACGTGGCGGGTGCCTGATGGCAGCAGAGCGCTGGCAGTGTGGTGGGCTTATCGTTACCGTCTCACGGCTTCGCCGTGGACGTGAGATCCTGACACGGGCATTCATGTGCAGGGCCGACCAGAGGAGACACGGGATGCTATCTCTCAGGTCATCATTTCCAGTCGGCCTTGAGCAGCCAGGGAGGGAGAGGGGGCCTTGAAGAGTGGCTGCTGTCGCCACACTCCTCCCTGCGCCCAGCGCCTAAAAGGCAATCAGCCTTACATGTGCCCTAAGTTAATAATAAATGAATTTCCTTGATCGTTTTGCTGACACTGAGATGTAACATGCGGTGTCGGTGGCAATAATATATTGTAGCAGCAGATAACACCCTGAGTGACAGCTCAGCAGAAAAGACGCCCCAGGGGAGTCAGCGTGCCCTGTGGGCTCCTTGGCTGCCCAGGAGGGTCCATCTCAGCACTACTGGCCTGGGCGGTCGCACCGGTTCCAGGAGGACACGTGGAACTTGGGGTGGGCGGGGGGGGTGGGCAGGCATCCCGATCTCAGGGCTCTGGTCCAGCTCTGCATTTGACGGCCGGGATCCCGGGCGTACCTGTCACTCAGGGAGCCCGAGCTGCCCTTTCTGTAAAACACAGGGGTTAAGGCGACTGAAGTGAACAAAGGCTGAAGCCAGCATGTACAGCAGTGAAGACAGGACCACGGTCGTCGGTACCTGAGGAGCACAGGTTAGATGGGCCACGTGCACCCGGCAGGACGGCAGCACTGGGAGGAATGGCGGCCACGGTGCGAGCGACAGGACTCCTGCGCTGGGACAGCACCTCCGTGGGAGCTGGGCTCCCAGTGCAGCTCCTGGGACACGAATCTCACAGGAGTCTGAGAGGCCTGGAGGGCCTGGAGGAGGCCCTTCAGTGACCTGGAGTTTGTACTGCTCGGCTTCCCCAGGGCAATGCTGCAGGGCCAGTACTCACTGGCCCTCAAAGCTCCTAACAGCAAGCAGAATGCAGGGCCGTGGGAGGCCAGCTGAAGTGGCGGGATGGGGGGACCCAGCCCGACTCGCTCTTGTGTCTGGGCTCCGCTGCGTCTTGGCCTGGGCTGGGTCACTGGGACCAGTGGCCCAAGTGCCCCTCATTCTCCTGCTGGCATCGGTCACTGCCTGGGCCTGTCCTCTTCATCCAGGTGGACAGGGTGAGGGAGCCCCAGCACACAAGATCACGGCCAGCACAGCCAGAGTCAATGAGGGAGGGATTCTGAGGTCACGCGGCAAAGCAGCCAGGTGCTTTCCAACCTACCCCCAAGAGGGGCCCCCAACGCCCCTTGCCAGCCATGCAGGCTGGGCACCAGGGAAAACCATGGTAGTGCTAAGCTGCAGCAGGGGGTCCAGCCACAGCATGGGCTGCTCCCTTTTTCTGGAAAAAGCCAGAAAATAAGGTAGGTTTAAGATGGAAGTCACCCTAACCACAGGCCACATTCGATGAAGCTCTGTGTTAACTCAGGAGCCAAGGAGCGCTTAGCGGGGCGCTGCTGGGAAGGGGAGGCCGGGCAGGGTCCTGGCGGGGCCCTCGGTGACACGGCTGAGAGGTGAGCAGTGGGCTCCTCCGACGCCACACAAAGGGAAGGCGTGTCGTCTGTGGCCTCCAGGACGCAGGACAGTCTAGGACGCAGGCTGGGATAATTCCTGTCACAAGCACGGCGGCCTGGTCTTCCGCTGCACGCCCACCGTGAGGGTCTCCAAGACCAGAACCTTGAGAGGTCAGGGTGCAGCGGGGCTGGGGGCCATCCCGGGTCTCCCGGCCCCACCTGCGTAGGGCAGGTGGTCCCGGGTGTGCGAAGAGGGGGAGGGCACCTGCTCCTGGGGGAGGGGAGCTTGGGGCATCCGGGTCGGCGACCTTCACCCTGGGCAGTGTCTGAGGACTCAGAGCACTCCAATCCCGGTCTCTCTCCGGTGGCCCCTCAGGACGGGAGACCTGGCCCACCCCATGGGTGAGCGGATTGCCTGGGCCAAGGCGGGATGCAAACCCAGGACCCTGTCTCACGTGGGGAAGAAGGAAGGGAGAGGAGGGGGTGCTCCAGAGAGCAAAGCATCGCACAGGCACTGCCTTCATGTCATACCCAGGGCGGGCCCGGAAGCTGGGTAAATTAGGAGAAGCCGCTCATCGGGCCTCCAGGGAACTGAGAACAGGGTTCGTGTTTATAAGGGAGCTGAGGAGGCCAGACCTGTGCGCTGACAACTGCAGTTGCCAGGGGGACACTCCAGCAGCCGGGCCGGGCACTCTCAGCCATGTCCCAGCCTGGGCACCCACACCCTCCTCCTCCATAGCCCTTACGTGGCTCCTTCAGCCTTCAGACAAAATCCAAGGCCCAGGCGATGCCTCAGTGCCCCCCGCGTGTGCCCCCGGAGCCTGCCCCAGGCAGAAGGGCTTGAATCTCCCCAGGCATCCAGCCTCCGCTGCCCGCGTCCCCACGGCACCTGGAGCCCTCTCTCTCCAGGAAATTCTCTCCACCCCCTGCTCCCATCCATCTTCCACCCCAGACCCCAGGCCACTGTCACCTCCTCCGGGAGGTACCCAGGCCCCTGTCTAGAGATCTGGCCTCCTAGGGATGCCTGGCGCTGACCTATCACAGCAGAGGTGGCCTTCGAGGGGCCTCTGTCACCCTCCCCCTTCCCATCTCCCTCCATCCCCTTCCAGAGATAACTACCGGCAGGAAGTGGATGCGTATCATTCGCTAGCATTGTCTATTTTTACTGCATTTTTATGTTCCCATAAACAGTATATAATGTTCTTTTGTAGGTTTTAAACTTTACATAAACAGTGTGTTGCACCGCGTACCACACTGCAGTGGGGTGTTCTCACTCAGCGCACTTTCTGAGAGTTCTCAGTATTGAGGAGGGAGTTCTAGTTCAAACTGCTGACGGCCCTACAGCAGGCCCTTTACTGACTACATACAATCTATGTACCATCTTCCCGTGGACAGGCAGGTAGGTTGTTTGCAGCCTCACTGCAGGGTGCTGCAGTGAGCGTTCCTGTACACCTCTCTCTGTGCATGCCATGAGGAAGTCTCTAGAAGCAGTGTTGCTGGGTGCAGACCGTGAGCACCTTTACCTTCACTGATCTTCTTGTTCTCCAGAGCGGTGGTGCCAAGGTCCTTTCATGGGCAGCGGGTGGGAGACCCCTTGTCCCACATTCTCAAATCACTTGCTGCTGCCGACTGGCTTTTGTCGATCTGTTGGTTATGAAATGATGTCTTTGAATTAATTGTCATTTCAGCTGCATAATAGTGAGATTGAGCTCTTTTTATATATCTATTCGCCATTTTGTTTCCTTTTTCATGAACTATTTAAAACCCTACCCACTTTTCTACAAAGTTTTTCTGTCTTTCTTATCGACTTGCAAACATGTCCTTTATGTTCTAGGTACTAATATTCTGTCAATTATACGCATTGAAACCATCTCTTACCACCAGCAAGCAGTGTAGGGAAGTTTCATCATTCCCTTTACATCTGGCTTTTCCCCCAAGGTATAATTATTTTGAGATTTATCCATATTGTTGCTTGTGTCAATAGTTCATTCCTTCTTATTGCTGAGTTGTATTCCATTGGATGGATGGGATGTACCACAATGTGTGTATCCATTCTTATGTTGATGGACAACTGGGCTGTTTTCAGTTTTTGGCTTTTAGAAATAAAGCTGCTGTGAACTCTCACATGATGTCATTCTTGGACACATACTGTCTTTTTTTTCTCTTGGGGACACTGGCTGGATCACATGGTAGGTGTGTGTTTAACTTTTAGGAAATATTAAACTATTGTTATGAAGCGGTCGTAGCAGTTTGCATCCCCACCAGCAGCACGAGAGTTCCAGTTGCTCCTTTTGTCCTCACCAACCCTTGATATGGTCGGTCTTTTTCATTGTAACCATCCCAGAGGGTGTGTACGTAGATCTCACTGGAGTTGTAATTTGCATCTTCTTAATGACTAATGGTATTGAGCATCTTTCCATGTGCTTATTTTCCCTCCATTTATCTTTGCTGAACTATCTATTCAAACATTTTGCCCATTTTTTACTGTGTTGTTTGTGTTCTTATTATTGAGTTTTGAGAGTTCTTCCTATTTTCTGGTAAAAGCGCTTTGTCAGGTATATGACGTAGGAATGATGTCTTCCATCCTATGGATTTCGTTTTCATTCCTTTTACAATGTCTTTCAAAGAGCAAAGGTTTAAAATCTTGATGCAGTTCAATTTGGTATTTTTATTATCTTTTTGCTGTTATGACAGATATCTTTGCCTAATGTAAGATTACAAAGGTTTTTATCCCCAAGTTTTCTTTTAGAAGTCGTATGGTTTTGCTTCACATTTAGGGCTAGGGTTAATTTTTAGTTAATTTTTATAAACGATACAAGGCATAGACTGAGTTTATTTTTCTTTTTGGCATATGGTGTTCCAGCACCATTTGTTAAAAAGACCATCCTTTCTCCACTAAGTTGCTTTTGTACCTTTGTTTGAAAATCATTAGCCCATATGTGTACGGGTCTGTTTTTTGGACAGTCTATTCCATTACAGTGATATATTTGTCTAATTTTGTGTCAATACCACACTGTCTTAGTTACTGTAGTGTTTTAATAAGTCTTGAAATCATATATGTTATTAATCCAATGTTCTTTTTTGTAAGTAGTTTTGGTTACCCTTGGATTTTTACATTCCCATAAGAATTTTAGAATAGGTTGATCAGTTTCTTTTTTAAAAAACCTGCTTAGATTTTGATTGAGATTTCATTGAATCTACAGATCGATTCTGGGAGAATTAATACCTTAACAATATTAAGTTTTCTGCCACATAAACAGAGCACATCTCTCTATTTAGATCTTTTATTTCATTCAGCATTGTTTTATAGTTTTTCAATATAGAGTTGACCCTTGAACAACACAGGTTTGAGCTATGAGGGTCCACTGGTATGCAGATTTTTTTCAATAAATACAGTCGGCTGTTAGTTGAATCTCTGGATAGGAAACCGTGGATACAGAGGGCTGACTGTAAAGTTATTACACAATTTTCAACTGGAGGGGGATCATCACCCTTAACTCCCACGTTGTCCAAGGGTCAAACTGCGCAGCTCTTTCATGTCTTTTACCAGATTTGTTCCTAAGTATTTCATAATTTTGATGCCGTTATAAACTGTATCTTTAAATTCAATTTCCAATTGTTTCTTGCTCTTTAATAGAAATAAAATTTTGTATATTGATCTTATACTCAGCAACATTGCTAAACTCAGTTATTAGTGCTAGTAGGGTTTGTTTGTTTTTCTGTAGATACCATTAGATCTGCTACCAAAAATTTATGTTGCCTGTGAGTAAAGACAATTTTCTTTCTTTCTTTCCAGTCTCCATGACTCATCTCTTTATCATGCTTTACTGAACTGATTGCAACTTCCACCACAATGTTAAATAGAAGTCATGAGAGTAAATGTCATTGTATTGTTCCTAATCTTGGGAGAAAACATTCAGTCTTTTATCACTAAGAAAGATGTTCGTTGTGAGCTGTTCATAGATACTTTTTATCTGTTCCTTACTTGCTGAAAGTTTTATCATAAATGGGTGTTGGATTTTGACCAATACTTTTTTTGTCAAATACTATTGGGACAATCATATAATTTTTCCTTTTTAGCTTGTTAATATGGCAAATGAAATTAACTGACTTTCAAATGTTAAATCCGTCTTGCATTCCTGGTGGAGAATCTCCACATGTCCACGATTTATTACTCTTTTATACACTGTTGGATTGATTTGATACAATTACATTTAAAACTTACATATCCATGTACATAAGAGATGTTAGTCTGTAGTTTGGTGGGTTTTTTTTTTTTTTTTTTTTTTTTGCAATATCTTTGTCCAGTTTCGGTATCAGGGTGATGCTGGCCTCATAGAATGAGTTGGGAATTGTCGAGACTAGAGACTGAGTGGCCTATAAAATTTCTTTCTCACCATCCTGGAGGCTGGAAGTCCAAGATCAAGGTACCAATTGATTCAGTGTATAATGATGGCCTGCTTTTTGGTTCATAGATGGTGCCTTCTCACTGTGTCCTCACAGGTCAGAAGGGGGTCTCTGTAAGGACTCTCTGTGGGCTGTCTGTTATAAGAGCACTAACCCCATTCATGAGGGCTTCACCCTCATGTCATAATCATTTCCTAAAGACCTCACCTCCAAATGCTGTCACCTTGGGCATTAGGTTTTAATATATGAATTTGAAAAAATATTCAGTCCATAGTAGAAAGTATTCTCTCCTCTTCAATCTCCTGAAGAGTTTGTATAGAATTGATATTATTTCTTTCCTAAGTGCTTGGTAGAATTCACCAGTGAAGCCACCTAGGACTCTAGTTTCTTGAGAAGTTCTTAGCTATAAATTCAATTTCTTTAATAAATATAGGGCTCTTCTGGTAATATGTTTCTTCTTAAATGAATTTGTGTTTTTTAAGGAATTTGTCCATTTCATCTGAGTTATCAAACTTATTGGTAAAAATCCGATCATGATATTCCCTTATTATTGTCTTAGTACCTGTGGGATCTGTAGTGAAATCACCTTTTAAGATCCTGATATTGTAATTTGTGTCTTCTCTCATTTTTTTCTAATTAGTCTGATTAGAAGTTTATAAACATTATTCATCTCTAAGAACTAGCTTTTGATTTTGCTGATTTTCTCTTTTGTTTTTATATTTCATTGATTTTTCAATCTGATGCTTATCATTTCATTTCTTCTACTTACTTCGGGTTTAATCTACTTTCCTCTTTCTAGCCTCTTAAGGTGAAAACTAAAGACATTAAGCTCAGGCCTTTCATTGTCTAATGTAGTCAATTATTGCTAT
Source organism: Lagenorhynchus albirostris (assembly GCF_949774975.1). Taxonomy (NCBI): domain Eukaryota; kingdom Metazoa; phylum Chordata; class Mammalia; order Artiodactyla; family Delphinidae; genus Lagenorhynchus; species Lagenorhynchus albirostris. Next base: position 80,115,660 of record NC_083111.1, on the reverse strand, counting down.
AAATTTCCTCCTAAGTACTGCTGTAGTGGCATCCCCAAAATTCACATATGGTGTATTTTCATGTTAATCTGCTTCAAAATACTTTCTGATTTCCCTTTTAGTTTTTCCTTGGGCCCATGCATACTTTATAAATGTCTTATTTAATTTTTTAATATTTGGAAATATTTCAGATATCTTTCCACTATTGATTTTCAGCTTAATTCCATTGTGGTCAGGTATACATTTTATATGACTTGAGTCATTTTAAATGTATTGTGAATTGTTTTATGGCCCAGAGCATGGTCTGTCTTGATAAATGTTTCATATGCCCTTTAAAATAATGTGGATTTTGCTGTTGGGTGTGGACGGCTCTAGAAATGTCAATCAAGTCAAGTTGGCTGATAGTGCTACTGAAATCTATATACTTAGTATTTTGCTATTTGTTCTGTCACTCACTGAGAGAGGCATATTAAAATTTCCAGCTATAATTGTGACTTTTTCTACTCCTTCTTTCAGGTCTTATCAGGTTTTTCTTCATGTATTTTAAAGCTCAATTATTGGGTGCATAAATATTTAGGATCACGTCCTCTTGATGACCCAGTCCTTTCATCATTATGAAATGACTTTATTTGTTCCTGGTAATATTGTTTTCTCTGAAATCTAGTTTACCTTATATTAATAAAGCCACTTCAATTTTTTTAAATTAAAAGAGCAATTTTACAGAAAAATTGATCAGAGAGGACAGAGAGCACCCAGGTACCTCTGTCTCTGCACACACTTTCCCCTATTATTAACAACTTGCATCAGTGTGGTGCATCTGTTACAATTCTACATAAAATTAATATGTTAAATATCAAATATTGTAGCTGATTCACTTTGTTATACAGCAGAAACTAACACAACATTGTAAAGCAATTATACTCCAATAAAGATGTTAAAAAAATCAAGTATTGATACATTATTATTAACCAAAGGCCATCATTTACATTAGGACTCACTCTTGGTATTGTACACTCTATGGGTTTTGACAAATGTATATGCCCTGTAACCATCACTACAGTATGATCCAGAATAGTTTCACTGCCCTAAAAATCCTCTGTGTTCTGCCTATTTATCCCTCCTTCTGCCTTTTTTTTTTTTTTTTTTTTTTTTTGTGGTACGCGGGCCTCTCACTGTTGTGGCCTCTCCCATTGCGGAGCACAGGCTCTGGACACACAGGCTCAGAGGCCATGGCTCACACTCCCAGCCACTCTGTGGCATGTGGGATCCTCCTGGACTGGGGCACGAACCCATGTCCCCTGCATCAGCAGGCGGACTGTCAACCACTGCGTCACCAGGGAAGCCCCCACCTTCTGCCTTTTAATGTAATTATTTATACTGTTAAGTTTAAACCTAACATCTTTCTATTTGTTTTCTTGTTGTCCTTTTTGTTCATCATTCCTTTTTTCTCTGCCTTGTTTTGTATTAATTGAATTTTTCTGATTCTACTCCACATCCTTTATTGGTTTACTAGCTCTAAATATTTGTTTTGTTATTTCGGTGGTAGCTCTAGGATTTCTCATTTACACCTTTAACTTACCGTGCCCTACCTTCAAGTGATACTATACCACTTCACATAAAATGTAAAACCCTTATAACAGCCTGATGCCTTTCCAATCCCTAAAGCCTTTGTGCTAGTCTTGTCATACATTTCACGTTTATTTGTTATAGATGCCATGCATCTGTGTACATAGATGTTATTATTATTGTCTAAATGGTCAATTTTTTCAAAGATGTTTAAATGATTAGAAAAAGACTTTTGCATATTTATTCATGTAGTTGCCTATTCCAAGTTATTCACTCGTGTGGATTCACAGGTCCACCATGCGTCACCTACTTTCTGCCTGAAGGAGAAAGTTTAATGTTTCTTATAGTGCAGATCTGCTGGTGATAAATACTGCCAGATTTTTTAATGTCCAAGAAAGTCTTTATTTCACCCTTATTTTTGAAAGCTATTTTGGCTGGGTATGGAATTCTAGGATGACAGCGTTTTCTCGAAAGCTGTAAAGAGATTGTTCCATTGTCTTCCCATCTCCATTATTTGCAGTGAGAAGTCAGCCGTCACCCTGATTGTTGTTCTTCATTTGTAGCCTGCCTTTCCCCTTGTTTGGTTGCTTTTGAGATTTCTCTTTTTCAGGGGTTTTAAGCAATTTGATTATGATGTACCTTAGAGTAGTTTTCTACATGTTTTTGTGTTTGACGTTGGTTGAGCTTCTTGGAGTTCTGGGTTTGTAGATATCATCACTTTAGATTTTTTTTTTTTAACCATTATTTCTTCAGACATTTTTACTGCTCCCTTCTTTTGGGGACTTCAATTACATATATATGAGGCCACTTGTTGTTCCACAGCTCACTGATTTTTTCCCCATATTCTAAAAAATTCTCCTTTCTCTCTTACTTTCATTTTGGATGGTTTTTATTGCTGGCTCTTCAAGTTCACAAATCTTTTCTTCTGCAATTCAAATTTGCCATTAATCCCATCCAGTACATTTTGTCTCACATATTGAAGTTTTTATATTTAGAAGTTTGATTTGAGTCCTATTTTTCTCTTTTCAATGTCTCTACTTAAATTTTTGTTCCTTTTATTAATATTTATATTTATTCATTCCATTTCTACTTAACTTTTTGAACATATATATTCATGTCCTGTCTGCTAATTCTAACATCTGGGTTCTAGAATGATTTCAACAGATTTTTTTTTTCTCCTCATTATGGGTTGTATTTTCTTGCTTTGTTTCATGCTTGGTAATTTTTTATGGGATGTCAGACATTGTGAATTTTATTTTGTTGGGTGCTATAGGTTTTGTTCTATAAATTGTTTTGATCTTTCCTCTGGGCTGCAGTTAAGTTACTTGGAAACAATTTGATATTTTCAGGTCTTGCTTTTTAAATTTTATTGGACAGGATCAAATAAGCCCTCAGTCTATGACTAATTATCCTCCACACTTGAGGTAAGACCCTCTGTGTATTCCACCCAACATTCCACAAATAGTGAGGTTTGCCCAACCTAGCCCATGTGAATGTCAGGCACTGTTTCTTCTAACCCTTTCAGTTAGCTTTCCCCCCAGCCTCAGTTAGTTTCCTCACATATGTGAACCCTCCACAGCTCTCCAGACTTCCCTGTCTGTGTAGCTTCTCCTCCCTGGCACACTGCTCTGGGACCTCTCCTCAGGTTCTCTGTCCCTTTACTTAACTCAGGGAGACCACCAAGGTCTAGGAGAACTCCCTTCCTCTTGTGTGGCTTGGAGACTCTCTCAAGGCTGTCAGTGGAGGAGTTGTAGAGCTCTCCTCATTTGTTTCCCATACCTCAGGGGTCACTAATCTTCACTGCCTGATGCCCAATGTAATGAAAACCATTGTTTCATATTCATTGTGACTTGGGGTTTGTTTCCCGTGGGAGAGTAAATCTGGTCCCCATTATTCCATCTTTGTTGGAAGCAGAATCTTCTGGAATCTTTGAAGATTGCCTGCCAATCCCTTATATTTTTAATTATCATGATGATGTGCCAAAAATAGGGCATCTTATTTATTTGCCTCAGGTTCTCCGAGGACAATTCTAATCTGAAGGCTAATGTGGTTCTTCATTTTTGGAAAATTCTCAGCTGTCATCTCTTTAAATATTGCTCCTTTACTATTTCATCCAGTGGAGCATTTCCATCTCTCCCTCAACTCTCCTGACTGATCTTTCATGTTTATCTTTTTGTCTCTCTTTGATATGTTATGGGTGAACTATTCAGTGTAGTCACCCAGTTAATTACTTCTGCCTTTTATCATGTCCCTTCTGAAGTTTATGTCATCTATTGCATGTCATTTTTGATGACTCTTTTTTTTATCCCCCCAATTTCTTATTCTTTCTTAATAAGAACTGTACCTTCATTAATCTCTTTAAGTAACCTAAACATGCTTATTTTAAGGTCTTCCTTGGACTGCTCTATAAAATCAACTTCATCTGGTGTGAATTCATGTTCCCATTGCTGATATTTTTAGTTCCTTTTTTTTACAGAGGCCAAACTATTGCCTTTATTGCCAACAGAGGTGGAGTTGGAGAGTGAAGCTTGCTGAGAGCACATGGGGCCACTGCCTCAGCAGTTAGCAGACTCAAGTCCCCACTGCAGGTAGTGCTGTGCTGGGGCCAATCTCCCAACTGCAAGGTCACCCAGCTAAGACTTACTGTGGGGAAGGGCAAAGGAGAACAGTCCCAAGAGAGAGGTAAAGGGCATGCTCAGTTATTTTCCAAATTTCTCAATATTATTCAGGTAGCTATACCTAAAGGAAATATCAGGAGTGAGGCAGAAAGGCAGCCCTCAAGAGTGTAAACCAAACCTACATCATCCCACTCAATCTTGGCCCTCAGTCACTGCCTTGTCACAGCCAGACACCCAGAGGCACCCACAGTCTCCTTCCTATTTCTCCTCAGTTCCAAGCCTCCCAAATCCTCTCCAACCCCCCACTTTGCTCCCCAGTCCCATTCACCCTTGTCTCCTTCCTGGCAGGCAGTGCTCCCGTCTGTACCTGTCCAGAGCCACTGTGGTTCCTGAGCAGCCTTTCTGAGCATCACATTCTTTGTATGATTCAGAATTTGCTTTGCAGCCTCATGGAGAGGAGCAGGGGTCTTGTTTTCCTTTCCTCTTTTTCTCTTTCTTCTTCTCTCTCTACCTGGATCCCTGGGCACCTCTTCCCAGCCCTCCATACTCCCATCCAGAACCATGACAGCAGAGGGGCCTCTGCCCCTCAGGGCCCCTCACAGACCCCGGGACTGGGCTCCGTTGCAATCCCCTCTGTGCATACTTCCACTTACTTGCCTCCCTGGGCCATTCGTGGCCCATGTGGCCACGCTGGACTTGTTTTGTTTGTTTGCTGCTGCCTTTTCCAGGTGGGGAGGAGCGGGGAGGGGCAGCCCTGGCTCCAATTCCAGAAGCAAGTCCGGGCCTGCTGTCCCTTGAAGACTTTTAGTGCCATTTACCTGTGGGAACTGAGCGTCCAGCCACTGCTGCCTGATTTTAAACCGAGCCCAGTACGCCTATAGTTTCACCTCTGTTCACTGTTTTGCCTCTCTTTTCCTAAAAGAGATTTAACTTATTTCTTTAGCCGCCACCTGGAAACCAGCATGTGAGGCCCACGGGGACTGGTCCCTGCCCACCTTCAACCCCACCTTCCCTGCTTCCCATGACCTTTCACCAGCTGAACGTATCCCCGCACCTTGCCTGTGCTTTTGCTCCTGTCAGAACCCCACCCCCACCCCATCTTTTAAGGCTCGAGTGGGTATCCCCTCTTCCAGGAAGCCCAGACCAATGTCTGTCATCCGCCGCTCCTCAGTTCACTGTGCACACCGGGGCCACTGCTGCTCTCCTTCTGTCTCCCTTGGGGTGGGGAAGGGGGTTGCCTTATTCATGGCCAGGTCTCCGGCCCCAGCATGGCCTCGGCACAGAGCAGACGCTTCGTAAGTGATGTTAATGAAACACTGCACGGCAGTCCTCAGCAGGGGCTGTCGGGACAAGACCCTTCCTGACTCGGCGGCCCGCACAAGCCCGTCCTCAGCGTGGCAGGTCACACACGCCCCTCAACGTGCCAGCCTCGCACGCCTCCCCCCTGTGTTTGGCCATCCCCCGGGAGGGGTCATTCTAACAGTACCCTTCACCCACTTGCCTGGACACCCAGTGGGCATCCTGGGCAGAATCCTGGGCAGTCAGGCCTCAGCTCACCCCAGAGCGCGAGGGCTCGCCCTGAGAGCAGAAGGAAAATGTGGGTCCCAAATAAGGGGCAGTTTCCCTCACGGGGACGATCCTCCAGATGCCAGGGTGGCCAGGTGAGCGCAGCACACCCGTGGCCCCTGCTCGCTTGACGCGGTCAGACACACACCTGGATGAGCACTCCATGCGCTGGGACCTCTCTCCAGCGAGGAACAAGGTAAGGGTCCCCATCTTCCAAACCCTCGTGGTATGAGGTAAGTAAAAAGGAGACATTCAGGGAAAGATGGGAGATGGCATAGGCCAGTGGTGGGGCACGAGGGCATCAGTAAGGCCCCCAAGAAGGTGTTCTTTGTGCTAAGACCCTGTAGGATGAAAAGCACTGTGTGAGATCCAGGGGAAGAGTATCCCAAAGCCCCGGACGGGCGAGAGCCCTGTGGGCTCAGGGAAGAGGCTGAGGCAACTGGAGCACAGAGGAAGGTCAAGGGCACAGGACGGGGTGTGGTGTGAGCAGAGCCTGCAAGAGTCTGGGGTCCATGCTGGGCATAATGGGCACTGCAGAGCGAGGGGTCGTGGTGCATTTGGCCCCCTGGAGGGTTCAGAGACCTGCAATGAGGCCATTAAGTCCCAGGTGGTGTGTGGGTCTCCCAGGGGTGGCCGGGACTGCGGCCGATCGGAACGGAGTGAGAGGAGGCACGGTGCCAAGGACGACATCCAGCTCTGATCCTGAGCCTGAGTGCCTGGCTGCGCGTCCAGATGGGCAGATGGGCCAGCCGGGAAGGAGCCTGGGCTGGGAGGGGCGACGAGTCAGGAACTCTGCACGGACAGTGTCCAAACGGAGCGGACTGTGGAGGCAGGAGCAGGTGCGGAGTGCTGCGGGTGTGAATTTGGGGCCACACGTGGGGGCGTTCAAAGCCCCTGGAGGCCTGGGGAGGGAGAGAGGGTGGAGCATAGCCCCGGCCTGGAGGCCCCCTCCCCCCTCCCCCCTCCCTCCACCCCCTCCCCCCTTTACCCCTCCCTCCACCCCCCTCCCCCTCCCCTTCCCCCCTCCCTCCACCCCCCTCCCCCTCCCCCTTCCCCCCTCCCTCCACCCCCCTCCCCCCTCCCTCCACCCCCCTCCCCCCTCCCCCCCTCCCCCCTCCCTCCACCCCCCCACCCCGAGGCCAGGTCTGCTCCGCGGAGAGCCTTGCCCTCTCGCCTGCCCTCCTGAGATGCAGACGCCGCCTGTGGCGAGGACCAGGCCCGAGGCTTTCCTCTAGCTACTGAGCAGCCCGATGGCCCCAAGCTCTTTAGTACCTGCGATTGATCCCCAGGCTGGGGTCTAATTGCTGCCCGTTGGTATGATCTCAGAAAAGCCTGCTGCCCATGGGGGAGCCCAGCGTGGCTGCTGCCTTCCCAAGATAAAATGAAGCTTTTCCTCTTCTCCTTTGACTGTTCGGCAGGCAGGAAACCGGCAATTATGCATCAAAGCGCCAGCTTTCTGGGACTGGGACTGTGGCGGAGGACTCACTCAGGAGCGCGGTCTCCACATCACTGCTCCTGGGCCGGGGGTCGGCAGATTCTGCCCCCTCCCCCGCATCTGAGGCAGCTGCGCTGCTTGCGCAGGAAGCTGGCTGTGGCTGCCGCTGCCAACGCCCCCCCAGGGAGTCCACCTGCACCTGAGACAAAGGATGCAGTGGATGTGCAAACGATTCCTGGGTGCAGCTGTGATGGGCAGCCCTTTGGAGACAGGAGGGAGCTCGTGAGGACCCTGGGAGGAGTAAAGACAGTGCCCAGGGGCAGTGAGGGAGAACCACCGGGTGAGCTTCTCCCAAACCCAGGTGGCAGAGCCCAGGGCTCCTGGAACCCGGAGGAGGAGGCTGAAGTGCATTTCTGATCAGCAACCCCAGCACAGCAACCGGGGAAGCGGGAGCTCCGGCGGAGGAGCCTGCGCCCTCGCTCCTCCCTCCATCACAGGACCAGCTTGCGCTGCCTCTGAGCACCACCAGGGCCACTGGGTCGGGGCTGAGCCGGGGCCGAGGACCCCGGCAGCAGCGGGCAGCACTCTCCTCGGGCCCACAGCTCTCTCCACCCTTCAGGGCAGGAGCTCTCGCAGAAGCTATTTGCAGAAGCCTCTGCCTCCCCATCAGACCCTAACCCAAACCCTAACACTAACTCCAGGGTAGGGTCAGGTCCTGGGTACCTCTGCCCCAGGCCTTGGAAGTCCTCCATGCATGGAGATCCTTGCCCCCATGGCCTCCGGGTCCTCTGGGCTCACCTTCCTCTCTGGGAGATGTTGGGGAGACAACGTGCAGGTGAAATGAGCCAGTCCACGGAAGCACGGGGCTCACACGGGCCACCAGTAACCAGGAGCGGGAGAAGAGGCAGCAGGACTCGCCACACACCAGTTACAGGACCTGATGGAGCCATTCGGCCTCTCTGTGCCTCAGTTTACCCATCTGTCGGAGACAGCTGTGAAAGCACCTGTCTCATGGCGGGTTGGGGAGGAAGGAAGCAGCTCACAGGGTCGGGGCCCAGCGTAGCGCCCGCATGGGATAAACATCCCCTAAATCACAGACAGCAGGGAACGGGGCTTGGGGGGAGCTCCTCAGAAAAGCCCCAGCAGGTGGAAAAGCGACCCCTCCTGACCCAGCAGACCCCAGACCCCTTAGGCCCACAGGATGACCCTTCCAGCTCTGGAGCACCTGTCCCACACCGCCCAGGGGAGGGTGTGAGGTCACTCACTCATGAACGCTGGCCCTCAGGGCACCGTGGGCGTGACGCATTGTCCTGGTGAAGGCTGATGCCAAGCCTGCATGCTCCCGGGCGTGGAATCCGGGCCGTTGGATTGGAGGCTGGCCATCTTCCCATCCCTGTTCTGCACATGGGGCTCGTCTCTGCCACCTGCCCTGGAAGGGAGCTGTCCATCAATTCCCAGACCCCCGGGACATCTGCTGCCTTCTAGCTGTGTGGCCTGGGGCGGGGGGGGGGGGAACCTGGCTTCTCTGAGTCAGACTCCCAGGTGCCCTCCAGCTTTGGTGGAGTCATCCCACCGTTTCCACACGTGTGGTCACATTACATGGATTATCTCGAGATCATCGCTGCCCTTGCCGAGCACATGACAGGGCCCTCCTGCCGTCTCCTGCTGGAAGGCTCAGGAGAGCGCAAGAAGGTCTCGTACAGGGCAGTGGTGGATTCAGGGTCCACTCAGCCTGGAACTCCAAGGCCAGGCTCTAGCCATCAGCCCTGTGCTCTCCAGACCTGCGGGTAGGTCCCCTGGGATCAGGCCTCCCTAGAAGCCAAGGCTGAATGGCCGAGCACTGGGCTTGGAGTCCGTGCTGGCCTTTCATGCGTTCGCCCTGATACGTGCCCAATGCCTCCTTCACGAGCCAGGTGGCCCTGAGCGATGCGCTACAGCCGCTGGGAGCCTGCTTTGTCCGTGTAAAGTGGAGATTATTAGAGCTCTCCATGGGGTTATTTTGAAAATTAAAGGAAGTGCTATGTGTGTAAAGCCCCTAATAATAATACTAACCACTGCCACTACCTCCATTGCTGCTTTGCTACAGGTCGCCAAGCATTTACTGAGTCCCAGGCCCTGGGTTAAATGCACACAGGTGTCTCATCCAGCCCCTGAGATACTGGCAGGTGCACCTGTAATTGTCTTCCATCCACACAGGCGGAGACGGAGCCTCAGGGAGGTGAAGCAACTTGCCCGGGATCACACAGCGAGAAGGGCCAGAGTTGGGGGTCCAGACCAGTTCTGTGTGAGTCCAGAACCTGAGGTTTCATTTGCACTCATCCAGTCATTTGCCTGCTGGTTCTTGCATTCACCAGCAGGTACCGCTGAGTGCACGTGACCGTCAGCCTTGCCCGTTGCCTGCCGTGTGCCACCGAGCACCCAGCAGTGCTCCACCCACAGCGGGACCTCTGGACTGGCCCCAGGCTGGACCGGGAGAGCTCAGGGACCGGAAGCACAGGGCACCAATGCTCATTACTCCTCACCCAAAAAGATTGCCCCAGGGGTCCTGAAGTTGCCGGGGGTCTCCACGCCCTGACTTCCATCTTGGGACACTATTGACGACCGCACATCTGAGCACAGAGGCCGCCCACAGCCCTGCGGACACAGCCCACAGGTCATCAAGACCCCACCCAACACGCCCCACCCCGGCCCTAGCAGGGGCAACACCTGGATTAAAATTCCATTAACAATGGGATTCTTCTGGAACATTGCCTGCCCTGGGAGAGACGGGTGGGGCTGGCAGAGCTGCTGGCGGCTGGGGCGGCCGCGGGGGGGGGGGGGGGGGGGGGGGGGGGGGGCAGGGGCAGTGGAGGGTCATGGCGGATGGCTCTCCCTTCACAGAGCAAGAAAGAGCGGGGCTCGGGGCTTGGCTTATTCCCTGGCCTCCAACGGCTAAGACGATTTGGAATCCCGCAGGGTTTCTGGGCCCCTACTGAGCCCAGACATGGGAGTGGGCTCGTGGCAGGGGAGCAGGGAAAGGGGGACAGTGACCAGTGGTTGTCTCACCACCTTCCATCCTCCCCTGCCTCCCACCTACTAACCCCCCGAGAGGCACCTTCCTCCCGGGTGCCTGGCTGGCCCACGAGAACTGGAAGCTGAGGGACGTGCTCCGATTCCAGAGGGCTCCCAAGGCGGGTGTTCAGATTCCTCCCAGGAGCTCCCCTAGGCCTCTCTGTGTGCCCCCCGTGCCTGACCGAGGTGGTCGAGCCGACTGCAGTGACCTGAGAGCTGATGGTGGCACACCATGCTAATAAGGGCGAGGACACGGCGGCTGTGCACCAGTGGTGTGAATGGCGTGGAGGGTATTTTTGTTTGGGATGTGGTGGCCTACAGCCGTGGGCCATGGTGACAGGGCAGCTGCTGGCCATGGTGAAACTGGTGACGTGGTGACAGGGACAAGTGTTTCGGGGGCCAGGCCCTGCGATGTCTGCTGAATGCACGGAGGTGATGGTCCAACGCCCCCCACCCCCCGATCTTCTCTGCATCCAGAAGGGTCCTCTGCGGCAGATCTGGGGCCGCATCAGATCGCCAGAAACAGAACCATGGGGCAGAGGGGCACGCTCAGCGCTGATTTATCCCTTGCCGTCTCCCAGATCTGAAGATAAACATCGTTAAAAATAGGGATGAGTCAAGAATTTTCTTCCCCCTCAGGCGAAGTCCCCTGGACAGATGGCAAAATCTCTGATGGATTAGACGCTCTGGCAGCTCCTCCCCGAGTCCTCACAGCCCAGCGAGATCTATCTTCTCTCGGCATTATTTCTTTTTTTTAAGGGTTATTTTTAGTGTTCTTGGAAAGATCCGACTGCAGACCTGAACACTGAGTGGCCCCCACTTTGCTGGCTGCTCCGTGTCTAGACCTGCTCTGTGTCTAGATGGCCGACACGGGAGCACCAGCCATGCACGGCTCCTTATGGCAAGTTTAAAGTAAGTAACAATGAATGAAACTGAAATTCCATTCTCCCATAACACCCTCCACGTTCCAAGTGTGTAACAGCCTCAGATGGCCGGTGCCTGCCGTGTCAGGCAGCGCAGAGAGAGGGCGTTCCCCATCTCAGAAAGTTCCGTCGGACAGCTGTCGTGGAAGCGGGACCCCAGACCTCCTCCAGGCTGAGGGCGAGCCCCAGCCGCTTGTCCACAGTCTGGGGACTTCTAGGGCAGGCAGGAGGAGAGCAGAGTCTGGCCTGCCCCCCGTGGGCATTTCCCGGTTTCTGCAAACCTCCCCCAGCCCATGTCTCAGCAGCCAATGGCCTTCCTTTCCAGCAGGTCACCCTCCAAGAAGCCAGCTTTCACCATGGTATTCAGGGCAGGAGGGGTGGGATATGTCAGCCAAACACAGGTAACATATTTGCCCTTTTAGCAGGGATTCCGGTGTCTTAAACCCAGAAGAGACTGTAGGGGAAGTCATTTCAGGAACCAAAAGGATAAAGGGAATATTGGGGGGAAACCCTTTCCCCACCTTCAGATCAAAGTGCCTGGGTTTTGACTCTGATTCTAGACCAACTGCTCATGTCGTCTTACCCCAAATATCTTCTGCACAGACTGTGTTCCAGGCTCCATACCAGATGCCAGGATACAACAAAGGGACACCGGGCATGGCCTCCAGAAGCTTTTTAAAAGTGCAGTCAGGAGCTGGCTTGGTGGGGGGAGGGGGCAGTTGGCTCTCCTCCCCTGGTTGTTTTACAAGTGAAAAGGGAAGGCCCTTAAGAAGAGGGGAGGACAAAGGGAAGCAGAGCCCCTGACACTGAAGCAGCCACAGGGCTAGGGCTTAGGCTGGGGCCCAGGACCCCATCAGGAAGCCGCCGTCTCGCGAGACCCCTGGGTACCGAGCGTCCGGCGTGCTTCCAGGCCTTTGCTGACACAGTCTGTGGACAGCCTGCCACCCGTTACGCCTGGGACTGAGCAGGTGCCTGCTGTGTGCTGCCCCCCGCCCCCCGGAGAGGTCTGGAGGTAAAGGATGACCCGGTTGCGTGCTCACGTAGATCACAGACCCACCCAGAACCTCTTCTGACCATGAGCGCTGTGCTCTGCCTTGACTGAAAAGAAATGCACAACCAAAAAGTTGAGAATTATGTTTTATTTGGACTTTCTGAGGACTCAATCCCGGGAGGCAGCCTATCAGATTGCTCTGAGGGACTGTTCCAAAGAGGTAACGGAAGAGCCAGGCTATATAGGAGTTTTGGAAGAAAAACCAGGTAGCTGGAATATCAAAAGATTACTGTTAATTACAAAAAACAGCCATCTCAAGTTAATGAATTTAGCGCTTTTCTATCCATGGGAAGATGCAGGAGTTCGGGCTCATTGAAATCATTTCTTTGATATGCACCTTAGCTTCTAGGGTTGATAGCCTATGTTTTTTTCCATCCTGGATCCCCTCGGGGGACCCAGTGGAGGGCAGCTGCAGGGGCTGCTGGCTTGAGGGCTGCAACATCCTTTGTTTGCTGATACAGCAGGTGACATTCTTTGTTCACAGCTGCAGGATCACACACCCTCTGAAAAGGACACTGTACCAGTCGCTCACTACCACATAACAACTTAGCCCAAAACACAGCGATTCAGCATCACGGCATCTGATTATCCCACAGATCCAGCGATCAGGGTCTGGCTGTGCCTTTGCTGGGTCATCCTTTCCCGGTCTCCCCCAGTCTGCAGTCAATACGGCTGCTGAGGCTGTGCTCAGCCTGCCTCCCGTCTCCCACCTGGTTGTTGGCTCAATGCCGCTCCTCATGGACTTGGACCTGAGACCCCCCCACGTGGCAGCTGGCTTCATCCCAGTGGGTGATGGCAAGAGAGGGCAAGAGACGGTATGAACAGATGGCATCACAATCTCTGTACCTAATCCTGGACGTGCCCACCCATCACTTCTGCTGTTTCCTATTGGTTCGAAGCAAGTCCTCGGGCCCAGTCCACACTCAAGAAGAGAGGACACGAATACACGGAAACCGGGGTGGGGGCGATCACCAGGGCCATGTCAGAAGCAGCCTCCCAAAGACATTGTCTACCCTCATTTTACACATGGGGAAACTGAGGCCCAGAGAGGTCAAGTGCCCTGCCACAGTTGCACAGCTGGTCACCGCAGATCGGGGATAGGAACCCCGTCCAGGGCTGCTTGTTACCTCCAGATATCTGCGAGGCCTCGGTGGCGGCTTGAGCTGTCACTCCCGGAGCACAGATTCCCAGCTTAAAATGAGATGTGACATTTCCTAGTGCACGTGGGGCCTGGGCGAAATGGAAAAGATTTCATAAATATGTAAATCTCCGTGTCCCGCTTCCCCAAGGAGGGCAGCTCAGCACCGTCCTCTCCTCCCTCACCTCACAACCCCACTCCCTCCGCAGAGGCTGTAAGAGGATCAGCCATGGGCTTTGTAATGAAGTTTGAGTTGAGCAAAAGGAACATAATCCAACCGGAATGGGGCGGCTGCCCTCCCTCCGCCACCAGCCTTCCCCGGAGGGTTGGGCAGTGGTACGAGAGCTCTGGGCCACCCAGCGTCTGCCACAGTCCCCAGGGGGACATGCTCAGCTCTGTGCCCCCAGCAGGGTGCAGAAGGGTGGCAGAGGGCTTCGAAAGCACCAGCCCACCCTCCTGAGCTGATAGATGAGAAAACCAAGGCCAGGGCAACTTTTCCACGGACAGACAGCCACTTGGTGGTAGAGAGAGACCTGGAACCATGTCTTTGGGCCCCTGTCCTCCTTGTCATGCGTTGAAACAAAGTGCCTTAACTCAGCAGAAAGGCGCTGTCTCCAAAGGCCTATGGCAAACCCTGTGGCCCTTGAACCACACCTCCACACCCGCGACCTTGGCCACCTTGCACCATCTGTGCTGGACAGCGAAACAGAAAGTGTCACCTCTGTGTGCCCACGGGGGCATCGTGCTTGAGCCAGTGCTGCCTTAGTACGCACAGCTGCACTCTGAGGGGCCCTCAGAATCCTGGATTGCCTAGACAACAGAGGCAGTGTGCTCTGGGTGGGAGCCGGGCCCCCCCTCTGGCCCTGAATCATCTTTGCTGCCCCACATTCCACTTGAAGCCCTCCCCAAACTTCCACCCAGTCCCTTGGGTCTGCTCCCACCCCCATCATCTGCTCCTTCTATCCCCTGTTACCGCTGCAATAAGCAGGGGGAGGCGACGCACCGGGACTGCACGAGGCTTGAGGTCACACGGTCTAAGCCCCACCCTTTCATTCACACTCTTATTTGTTCAACCGTGCTTACTGAGCACCTACTCTAAGTGGGCTGCTGGGAAGCTGGAGGTGAGCAAGACAGATGCGATCTCTGTCCCTGAGAAGCTTCCTTCCAGTCAGTGGCAGAGGCACTGATCAGGTGAAGAAAGGCACAAACCCACCTGGGCTGCACAGCAGGAAGGGCGGGGCAACCCAGGTAGGCTTCCTGGAGGAAGGGGCATTGCAGGGACATCTGGGAGGAGGAGTCAGCCTGGGAAGTAGTAAGGAAGAGCATCCCAGAAGGAGCAAAGGAGAGAAAAGCCAAAGGTGGGGAAAGCGGGGTGATTTCGGGGCCCTGAAAGAGATGGGAGACGGGCGTGTCGCCAAGGGCAAGAGCAACCAGTGTAGCCCCCTGGGCACCGGAGCGCATTCAACAGTGTTCTTAGGAGGGATTTGACCTGAGGAAAGAAACTCCACCTCTCTGAGCCTCACTTTTCTCCTCCAGGAAATGGGAAGCGCTGGGCTGAGGATGGGAAGATGTCCTCTGCTGCAGGAGCCTTACTCACACCTGGAGGACAATTTTTGCTCCCCTCTGTGCCAGGCCCAGGCAGGGAAGGTCTCTAGAACCCAAAGACTAGCCTCCTGGCCCTGCTGGCAGCCTCTGGGGCCACCAAGAGCCACCTGGAGAGATCTCATCTCAGAGCAGAGAGTGTTTTCCTTCAAACCGGCTGGCATCCAGGAGCTGCCATGGAATTAATCCCAGTCCAGAAGTATGTCCTGAATCTGGCCCAAGGCACTTCCCCAGCCATGCAGTGACAAGTGGCGTTTCTAAGTGCCTGCATTTGTCCCCAGGCCTGTGAGGCTGTGCGTCCAAGTGGGTAGAGGGGAGGGGGGTCGGGGTCCCACGGCCAGCCTCGTGTCCCTCACGTGACATGCGAGTTCTGGCTCTGTGTGGGCGGGCAATACAACTGGGGTCGGGCTGAGACCACAAGGCTTGGGCCAGGCTGAACCGCCTGTTGAAGGCATCACCTCCTGAACGTTTTCTCATCCTGTAGAAGAAGGTAATAATACCTTTCCTGCAATGTCGTTATGAGATTTAAATGAGATAATATACGCAAAGGCTTTGCAGCTGTCCAACACTAGATGCTGATCTAACAGCAGCTAAAAACAAAGCCCTGTTTCCCGGCTTTCTTGGTTGGTCAGACGAGACTGTCCCTGCTCCAAGGAAGTGCTGTGGACAGAGCTCCCAGCCCAAATTCTAGAGGAGAAGGACCCAGCATCCCTGCCCTGCAGCCTCAACCAAAGCTCATTGCCTCTCATTGGCTCTCACTGGGTCACGTGCCCATCCCTCAACCAATCCCCGCAGCCATGGGAACGCACTACCGTGATTGGCTGAGGCCTGGGTCACATGTTCCAGGAGGGGCTGTTTATTTCCCCTGAATGACGCAGGTCGAGAGTGGGGGAGGGAAAAGAGGAGCCGGTGGGCGCCCCAAACGTGAAGTCCTGCACTGACCAGAGCCCCTGAGGAGCACTGCACCTCTGTTCACTTGACTTTCCAGCATCCCCCCAGTCGTCTAACCCAGCTTCACTGCGACACCCTCCCCAGGCTGTCTTCCCCGACCCAGCCCGTTCCCTGGGAGGCTAAGGAATAAGGTTAAGAGGAGGCATCCAGTTCAGAAGAGACTGGTAGGAAAGCAGGATACTCTGGGTACAACAGAAAATGACCAGGGATGTCCCTGCTCAGCCTTGTGCATCTTGTGTGTGCGGAGAGGGAGCCCAGAAAGGCGAAGGAACCAGCCCCAGGTCAGAAGGCAGGATTGGATTCTGTCCGTTGGCCCTGGAGAGGCAGAAATCTCCAAGCCAAGCCAGGCTCCCTCCCCCGAAGGCTGCAGGAGAGCACTGCTGCCCACAGGGAGCATGCGTGGCTGCCCGTCATCCCGGGTGCCTCTGAATGCGAAAAGCTGCTTCACTGCGACCCTTTTGAATGAAGACTTGGGAAGCTGGCAGTGCAGGTGGGAGGCTAATGTGAGTCATTCCCCGAGGAAAGGCGGAGAGCTGAGGCTGCCAGCTGGAGGAGGAAGCAGAGGGAGAGGAGAGGAAGGAAGAGGAGGTGGAGTGGGGAGGGAATTTCAACTCAGAGTCGCAGCCTCCCAGCCTAGAGGCCGGAGAGGACAGCCGACTGCTTCAAGGTCACTCTGGGGCCCCAAACTCCCGGGCTGGCTGATTTGGGCAGGGAGAGGAGAGCTAGGCTTGCCTTTGCTCACACGTGGGAACCAGCAGGGGGGGACCTGCACAGAGGGATGGAAAATGGGGAGTGGGCCAGGCGAGAGCCGGGAAGGACGCTGCAGGAAGCAAGGCCCTTAATCCCTGCACTGCGGCCAGTGTCAGACATGAGGCTGGAAGACACACCCGGAGCCTTGCTTTTCCTCTGATGGAGAAGCTGAGGTTTCCTGAGTCCTGGTTGCTTGTGGGTTGGGAAGATGCTCCCAGATGAGCTTCATCTCTCTCGTCTCCCTTGAAAGCCTCTAGAAATTCACTTGGTTCTTCCATACAATGAGTTACTTTTAAAACCCCTCCCTCTTCCTGGTAGGTTTAATAGGTGGCTCTGTGCTGGGAGGCAAAGTTGGCCACCTGAAACTGCCTGAGCCCTGCTGGACTGCCAGAGTGCAGGCTGGGGTGATGGGCCAGGGGTGGGAGTTGGGTAGGGGAGATTGCAGCTGGGAGAATCCTGACCCTTGGGGCAGAGCTGGGGGCCTGAGATGGGACAGGTGGAGGGCTCTGGCCTGCTGTCGGCCTCACCCTCCCCACGTGGTCCCCTCCCCACGTGGCCTGCTGGGACCAGGTGCCACCCGATGTAGGTGGGCGAGCGGAGGCTGAGGCCACGTGGTCACCATCTTGGAGAGTGGGACGGGCATCCAAGGAACCGCCCACACCCCCTCGTCCCAGGAGAGCCGAGCACCTCTGGGATTCACCCCCTTCCTTCTGTCCCCTCAGTCGCTGACTGGCGGAGCCTTTGCTCGGATGATGGACTCAGCCTCACCCTGGCCTCCCTGCCTCCAGCCGCTCTCCTCCCTGGGGCTCCCGAGGCGGCTTCTGAGACACAGACCAGGGGAGCTCACCGTGTGCCAGGCCGTGCTCCGGCATGGCCAACCACCATTCCCTCACATCCGCTGCAGGCGGGGTATTACGACCATTTATGGGTGAGGTTCAGGATTGCAAAGGCTGGGCGACTTGCCCGCGGCCGCACCGCCTAGGGAGCCGGAGCAGGGGTTCGGCCCCAGGAGACTCATTCTGTGTCCAGTCTGATCTAGGAAGAGGGCCCTCTGGAATTAAACCCCTCAGACCATCATCCCCTGGCCCTGCTCCTGGGCCATGCTCCCAACCTGTGTGCAAGACCCTCAGGGGCCGGGTGTCACCCTCCCACTCCCCTGCCCTTTGGTCCTCCACGCACATGGAGCCTTTCCTCCTCCATCTCAGCGACCTCTCCTGCATTCAGCAATTCCTGGCTGAAGACCCCACCCCCAGCCCCAAGCACCAGCTCGTTCATCAGTCAGCAAGTATTAACGAGCACCTAGTCCACGCCAGGGCCTGGCACACCTCAGGGCACAGGAACAAGGACACAGAGAAGCAGGGAGCGCCGCCCGCCGCTGCTCTCGGTGTGACTGGGGCCACCTGCAGCAGTGACGGGTTGGGAGGCGGGCAGGGCTGCATCTCATCCAGCTTAGAGGCAGGACATGGGCTTTGCAGTTTCATAAGGGAGTGACTCGCTCTGATTTGTGTTTTTAAAAGATGACCCCAGCCATTGCACAGCAATGAGTGGAGGCAAAGAGTGGAGGCGGGGGGCCAGTGGGTGGGTAGCAGCAGCTGGGACACAGAGAAGTGGGCACAGTGCGAGATCTACAGTAGCACTGGCAGGACCTGGCGGCGGCCGGATGGATGCGGAGAGCCATGGAGATGAGAATGGCCCAGCTGCTGGCTGAGGGAGGGGCTGGGGGCTGAGTCCTTGACGGGGAGACCCGTGGGAGGAACAGGCTTGAGGTGGAAGCAGGGCTCCACTGTGACACATGAAGTTGAGAAAGGCCTCTTCCAGAATCCAGCCCCCTCGAATTCCCGGGCTGGAGGAAATCTGGGGACCCCACCCCCCAGGCCCTGGAAGCCGTGTCTCCTGTGGTGATCACCTCTCGTTTCCTCAGATTCACTTCAACGACTCCACAGACCAGCGTCCCTAGGATTTTCCTACCAGACTTTGGCCCCGCATGAGTCTTGTCCACACGAACGTCCTCACCTGGACCCCAGGCCCGAGGCAGGTCCGGCCTCCTCTGCCCCTACGCACCCTCTGGCTGGCTCCCAGGCTCCCAGCTCAGATGGAAAAGGACCCGCCCTGCCCGGGCCCCTTCCTGCTGCTGGCGCCCAGGTGGCCCTTCACACTCCCTCACCCTCTGATTTCTGTTGCCTCTGCCCCAGGGTACGGCTCATCCCCCGCTTCCCAGGGCTAATTAGGAAATCAGACTTCAAAAGCACTGTGACGACTGCAAATCAGTGTAAAAATACTCATCGGTTTTATTTGTAGGTGCTCCCTGTTTCGGATGAGATGCTGTGGCCTTCTCGGCACCCTTGTGATGCAGACGTGAGGGCCCAGTGGCTTTTCCAAGGTCAAGCCTGAGCGGAAGGCTGGGTGGAACGGACCCCTGTGTGGCAGGCCTGTGGGTTGGCACCTGCTGCCCCCGACCCCTATGAATCCCTGCAGATTCCCCGGCCGGATCAATACACTGGGCGCCTCTGCTGGGCTCGGGAAACGCACACTGCACTCCTTTTTCAGCCTGGGTAATTGGGCACGAGAAGTACAAATACTTGGTTCAAACAAACGCTGGGAAGTGGAAAATTTTCTAATCTGTCAGGCAAAGTCTCCCTTTCTCCTTTTACAATTTTTCCCCCAACAGGAAAAGACTTTTCATTTGGACTCCTTCCGATGCAGATGTGTGAAGGCTCTGATAGCGACATCTCGGGGACTGAGCATCTTCTATTGATTGGGAAACACACGCACAGCTCCAGGCGGCAGGAAGCCAGCCGCGGGACCTCAGCGCCCCCTGGGAGCCAGAGGCAGTACTGCGCCGGCGGGGCCGGGGAGGCCCGCAGGAGGAGGCGCTGAGGTGACACGTAGGGGCCCCCAGCCCTCCCCCCACCAGCCCCGGTGGCAAATCACTTCGCCTCCCTGGTCTCCGGCTTCCCCACCTGTAAAATTGGGGTTAAGCCAGGGTGCACCCCAAGGCGCTTTCAAGTTACCTGTTTGACCTTCAGGAAGCCACCTCTGTGCATCTCGGTGGGTGGAGAGACTCACAGTCGCTCGGAGGAAGCACCCAGATCATGGCTGCCGTGCAGTCCTTCCTCGTGTTTGATGACGGACACAGCCAGCCTGGGGCCCTCGGGTTGGACGAGCTGGCAGAAGACGCAAGAACAAGGACCAGGTGTGTGGTTTAGAGCCTGGGCATCCGGCAGGGCACTGGCACGAGGGCTGTCCTGGCAGGAGAAGGCCCTGCCCACTGCCTCGGGGCGTCCGGCCTGAGCCGCGGGAACCCTGGTCTCGGGTGTAAGTCCCTGACCTTCCCCTGGACAAGCCTCAGTGCACAGACACCTTGCTCACTGCCCACCACAAAACCCCCCTCCCCGCTGCGAGCCCACCTCTGGGTTGGGTGGAGGGGTCCTCACGGCTGGGAGAGGAGGGGCTAGAACGCAGGAGCTCAGCCCAAGACCCAGCTCTTCCCCCACTGCCATGGCCTCACGAGCACAGGGGTCCCCAGATGGGCCCGGCCTGGGAGACAGAGGGGTCAGAAAATACGGGGGAGCGTGTAGGGTCGTTCCAAGATGGTGGCTAACAGAGGGGTGTGCAGGGGAGGGAGGGGGCAGGGGAGCGTGATCCTCCCTTAGGGGCCCACCTTGGGGCCACCCCTCCCATCTCTGATGTTCCATGCCACCACCTTCCCCCCAGCTTCCCGGTCCTTCCGCCAGTCCCACCAGCTTCCCAGTTCTTCCGCCGGTCCCAACTGCGTGGCCCCGTCAGTAACCAGGAGGCAGCAGTGGGTGCAGCAGAAAAAGCACCCCTGGCTGCCCCGGCCCCAAATCTCCTGGTGGGCTTGGGCAAGCCACCCGCTCCCTTTGAGGTCTCGGCCTTGGAAACTCAAAAATGGGGCCAGGGACGTGCTTGCTCTGATAACAGTGGTGGTAGCCAGCGTCTACCGGGCTCTGACAAGTGCCAGGCGTGGCCCTGTCTCGCTCCGTCCTCCCCACGGTGTCCACGAGCTTGCTTCCCGCACCCTCCCCACTGTTCCCATGAGCAATGAGACACAGGGCAGTCCGGCCACAGGGTGACGGCCACAGGTGGACCAAAGCCCTGCACGTCCACGTCCCCAGCTCAGCAAGAGCTCGGGAAGCGCTGGCTGTTCCCACGGCTGATGCTGTTACCTTCCTACTCGTCTTGCGAGGAGGTTCAGGGGTTCAAACAGCATGAGTCCTTTCTGTCCCCCTAAAATGGCCTCTCCGTAGAAGAAACAGCCAACGGGCAGCGATGTTTGCACACCACGTGAGCAGAGCTGGGACACAGTGGCCAAGCTTGGCGGGGTGGAGAGGGTGAGGGGCGCAGGGCTGGGACAGACAGTGGAATCGGGAGGCAGCAGAGGTGAGGGTCCCGGCAGGTGGGCCCGGGGGAGGAGCTGGGCCGGACTGCTTCTGGGGAGCTGACCCTACCTCTCCTCTCCAGGCCTGGGCCCCAGAAACGGAGCAGATGGACAGACTGCTGGCCCTGGCATGTCTGGAAGGACAGCTGTGTCCTGAAGGCCTCAGAGGCAGCGCCCTGATTGGTGAGGGCCGTGGGGGAGGCCGAGGTGGGCAGCTTTACACTTGATCTTGAGAGGAGGATGTTCACGTCAGGATTCCCCAGGGCGCCTCCGGGAGGTGGGGAGCTCCTAGCACCCCGGGCGCCCCGAGATCCCAGTGGTACCACTGATGACTAGTAGGTCCACAAAACAGGGGTGTGGTGAAGGGTTCCACACCTGGATTCCAGTCCACCTCTGCGGTCAGTGCACGTGTTGTCCTGGGCCTTGGTCTCCTCACCTGTGAACTGGAAACACAGAACAAGATCCCCTTGGGTCCCCATGTCATTCCTGCAGTTTGGGCTGGGAAAACAAAGGTGGACCCACTTTATAGAACAGGAAACTGAGGCCCAGATACAAGAGGTGACTTGCCCAAGGCCTTAACATGTCTGTGGATTCACAGTGGGGTCCGGGCCCCAGACAAAAGGTTTCAACCAGAGGGAGAGTTGAAGGACCAGCTGGGAAGCTGAAGCCAAGGCCTGGTCACCTCAGAAGCTCTGGTGGGCACGTGACGCCCAGGCCTCGACTGTGTGTGCTCAGAACCTGAGCCCGTTCTGCCCCGGGAACAGAGACCCCTGTGATCTGAGCACAGAGTGGGCCAGTGTGGCCAGCACGAGTCAGTGACTGGCCAGCAGCCCACGGGTGCAGCCCTCTGTGTGGCCAGCAGGGGACAGAGAAAGAGCCGGGACCCTGCCGCCCGGTCAGGGGCCCTTCCCTCCTGCCACAAGACAGGGCATGGGGGCCACCAGCTCCCCACCCCCTGCCCCTGCTCCCCTGGGTGGACGGAAACCCGAGCTCAGCTACTTCTTTTAAAAAAAAACCCGAACAACCAAAGCAACAAATTGTCCTCTAAACAGGAAGGCTGCTGGCGGGGCGGGCAGTGAGGGCTGCCCTCACATCTGCAGTTACAGTGACTCAGGCCTAAAAGGGCTGCTTTATCAGAAATCACCCGTCTGCATCCCAGGATGAGTTAGGGAGCGACGGTCGGAGAACAGATGGGCTTTTACAAGTTAATGTGTAAAACTTACACATTACACATCACAGCCGCAGCGGGCGGAAGGCGGCTTCTCCGTCAGCAGAGGACACGGTCGGGCCCCAGGCCCAGGCGGGTACACAAGCCGAGAGCCTTCACGACCTCCTCGTGGAGCGAGGACGGCAAGGGCCGCTGAGGCCAAGGACTCTCGCTGACAGCTCTGCAGGCGGCGCAGGGAGGGGTTCCGGGTTGCAGGAGAGCGATCAGGTCAGAGCCGGCCCCCAGTGTCCGGGGTATCAGGGCTCAAGGCCCAGGGATCCACCCGCCCCACTCCCCCCCATTCTGACACCCACACCCAGGGGCCCCCAATGACCGTGGAATTAGATTGTAACTTGTGTGACGTTCGTGGTTCGACATCTGTTCCTCCCAGACCTGGGCTCTGCTGCGCGCGGCCCCGTCTGCCTGCTCGCCGGCGGAGCCCCCGTGTCCAGCACACACCTGGCCTCCACGAATCTCCAAGGCACTGAAGGCCCGCCCCCCGCCCCCTCCTCCACCTGTGTGTTCACCAGCCCTTAAAGACCACGAGACACGGCCCCCGCCCGGCAAACCTCACCAAAGAGCAGCGTTTCCAAGCAACAGGGTCATAGCTGCACTCCCAAAGCACGTGTAGACACACGCGCGCGCGCACACACACACCTGCCCGCTCACTTGTGGTGTCGTGGAGTAATACCGAGGACCCTGGACCGGCCTCCTGGTTGTGGCGAGATGTCAAAGGATCTACAGGAGGCGTGCTCAGAGCCCTGGGTCCGTGCCCCAGCCAGCCTTGCGCAGCAGGGTGCTGTTTCAGCGGTGAGCACCTGCCCACATGCACCGTCGCCCCCAGGCTGCAGGCCAGGCTGGCTTTCCTGTCTTTCTTGTCTGTGGCTCTGGGAACCCTGTCAGCTGCTCCCAACCTCCCAGGCGCCTGCAAGTTTCCAGGCCCCCTTGTGAAGAGGCGTGAGCCCGAGGGAGCAGAGAGACGCAGCTCCCCAGGGTCCCTGGCCCTGTCCCACTGGGGACAAGGCTGTGGGGAATCTTCCAAGTTTACCTGGAGTCAGGCACTCATTTGGTGGGTTGAGGTCCCCAAAGGGTGAGGGACATCCTCTCACTGACAACAGAGACCCTCACGCCACCTGGAGAGCTCATTCAGGGGGACCCTGTTCCCTGGAGGCTGGGAGAAAGGGCAGTGAGGGAGAAGTCACCATGGCAACACTTGGAGAACCTGGATTGCTTCTTTTCCGTTCTAGCCAATTAAAGGGCAATTTACAGGGTCCCTACTATGCACCGAGGTGCTAAGAGTGCTCAGGGCAGGGCTGGGGCTGGAGAGGTGGGAAATACTCTGTCCTCCACCCTGGAAGGCTCTCAGCCTGCAAAGCATCACACGGCCTCGTGCACAGCAGGCTTGGCCACAGAGCCCTGCCTGCATAGGCGCTCAGTAGATGCTTGCTGAATTGAAGTAGAGGGCATGTGAGCACATTAATGCCCATCCACAGAGCGCCTCTCACCCCTAAGGTCCCCCATGGCGAGGGTCAGACCTGATGATAACACCTGGCCCAGGTGAATACATCTGGGAGGCGCTGAAAAGGCTCCTTTTTAGAATAGGGATGTGTCAGCCCTGGAGAGGAGCTCCCAGAGGTGGTACCCAGACTCCCACTGTACAGGAGGCAGACCAAGCCCAGAGGTGGAGGGAGAAGCGGGTAGGGCCAGCTTCTGAAACACCATGGGACTCAGAGCCTGGCTGTGGGCACTGGCACGGGCTTCACCTGTTCTCTGACTCGTCTGGGCTGTGCAGCCTCAGGCCGGCCCCTCACCCTCTCTGAGTCTCCAGTGCCCTGCCAGGCCTGCATCACATACTCCATAAACGTTGGTTTCTGTCCTGGAGGGGGTCCGGCTTCCCTTTACTACTCGCAGTCACCTCGAGAGATGGCCTGAGGGTCCCCCCTTCTTCCTCTATTCCAGTCTCCAGAGCTGGTGACACGTGACTCAGCTCAGCACTCCACCCAGGTGAGGAGGCGAGAGCGGCCTCTACCTTCTGCCCCTCGTTCCAGCATCCATGCCCTCAGCAGGTATTTAGTGAGCACCTACTATGTGCCAGGTGCGGTGCCAAGGAAGTGAACGGCCGGAGCAGGTGAACGGGGTGAGGGGAGGGGAGCAGCGCCGCGAGGACCCTTGGGCTCCAGACCGCTGCATCTAGTTTTTACCCGCAGGGACACTGCAAACCACTGGAGGGTTTGGGGGACCAGCTGGACTGAACATCCTGGGAGGCACTGTGGGGGGAAGGGGCTGCGAAGTGACCCAGGACGGAGGGGGCGCAGCCTGCCATGCTCAGAGGCCGGGAGGCGTCCGGTCTGGAGGCAAGGGGCGGGGAGCGGGGCCCATGGGCTTTGCTGATGGCGTCTCTGGCCCGAGCACCTGGACAAAGGGGACTCTTAAGGCCTGCTGAGTGTAGGGACACGGGGTGGGGGAAGACAGGTAAGGCCTCTGACCTCCCCCATCTCCTGAGTCACATGTCACTAGAGCCAAGGACCCTGGAACAAATGTGTGAGCAGGGCGGGGGCCAGCGGAAGTCCGGGGGCCGCTTCCAGACCCATTAGACGTGGACGGCATCCATTACGAGCGAGGCTCTTGAGCATCTAGGTCTGGCCTTCGGAGACCTTCAAAGTGGGGGCCCCCCAGCGTAGAGGCAGAGGGACTTCTAGGCGGGACAGGAATGCAGCTCCCTGTGTGAGGCAGTCCCCTCCTGGCACGGAAGTGAACTCTGTGTTTGTTCAGGGCATGCCCCTCCCCCAGCCACACCCTCCCTCTCAACGATCAACCCCAGCATTGAGCCCCCACCACTGCCTCTTCCATGCTGACTACACGTGTCCTGCCTGGTCTCCCCACATCCCCTCCTGTCTCCCCAACTCACTCTGCACACCTGCCCAGCCCTTCGAGGCCAGCCTCAGCCCCTGTCCCGCACTCCCCTAACCATCTGAGTTCCAGCACACTTGCTTCTGTTAGTGCTTCCTACCTGCCACCCTCCCTGCCAACCCCAGGGCCTTTGCACGGGCTCTCCCTCTGCCTGGAACACTTTGGGTTCTCTCCGCTCACCCTTCAGATCTCAGCTCAGGCTGCATCCCTGAGCCTGTCGACCCCCTATCTACGTTCTCCCAGTGCACGTCTCTCCCTTGCCACACATGTCCCAGGGCAACTTCGAGTGAGTCTGTGGGTTTTGACGCCTGTGTCTTTTCCCCAGAGCCCCGCGAAGGCTGGGGCTGTGTCCACTTTTACCCACCATGGCAAACCCCCCAGCAACAGCAGCTGGAGAAATTTGTTAACTGGTTAAAAGGATGAAAAGTGAAGCTTTGCTGTGTCTGGGGGTGGGGGGAGCACAGAGCAGGAGGCAGAACAGGAGTGGTGGGTGGGCGCTGGGACGGCAGGGGTAAGGGGTGAGTCTCTGCGAGGCCGGACACAGACAGGAGGATGGTGGGGAGCTCTGGAAAGGTAAGGCAGGGGAGAAACTGCGACGGGTCCTGAACGCCAAGGATGGAAACCTGACGGCCAGTCATGTAGAAAATTCGGAGCCATGAAGAGGCTGTGGTGAGATCAAGGCGTTCATCCACCAACCCGCCTGCTCCAGCAGCTCTCATGCCAACGGGGGCGGGGGAGGGGTGGCAGGTGAAAGGATGCATGCAGGACCGAGTGCAGGGCTCAGAGAGCTCGGAGGTGCCCAGATGGAAGTTCGAAGACAGAAAGGGGCCTGTTACCACGGAGGGAGAGGAGGAAGGGCCCGGAGGGAGGCAGGGCAGTGTGAGGGTCCAGGACGGCCTGGAGAGGAGAGCCTTGGTGCTTCTGAAGTGAACCGGGATGGACGGCGTGGGCCTGTCGGCCTGGAGCCAGCGGGTGCCCAGGAGGGTGTCAGAGGGGGCAGGACTTGGGAAGATCTGGTTTTGGACTTGATGGGACAGAGACGGGAGGGCAGGCTGGTGGAGAGACTGACTTACATTCTCTTGGTGTGAAGCAGAGGGTGAGCCCAAGCCTGGGGAACCCAGCAGGGACGCCAGACCCTGCTCGTGCCAGCCAGTGGCGCTGACTCCAGGTCAGTCCTGGGCGGCTCTGGGAGCCAGGGCAGGGCTCATGTTTCTCCCTGGGCCCAGAGGAGAAGCTCTGAGGGCTCGTCACCAGCCTAGGCTGGCTCCGGGCCAATTCCAGGGCATGGTCTGGGTGAGACCTTCACAGTGTTGACAGTCGGCACTGCACAGGAACCAGCCCATCATAACAGTGCTGGCTCAGCTGGGGGAGGGGTGTGGGGAGATCCAGGCCCCCTGGGGGAAGGTGGCTGAGAGGAGGGAGGTCGGGTGAGTGGCCCAGCCCTCCAGGCAACAGGGGTAGAGTCCGGGGTCTGCAACAATTCGGCTTTAACAAAACACTAGCAATCATGGGTGACCATCCGCAAGAGCAAGGGGCTTGGGAGCATGAAACTGCTGACGGGAGGTGGCAAGGGGATGGGGGGTGGCGGCGGGGAGGATGCCAGCATTCTAATTTCACAGAGGAAGTTAAGGAAACTCAGAGAGGCCATGTAACTTGCCCCGGAACACGCAGCTCAAAGTGACAGAGCCTGTTAGACCCAGTGTCTTCCTGAGGGCATGGTCACCTCCCCATAACCACGCGCCCCTCCCGGTGCGGCCCACGCCCTCCGCCTGAGCCAGAGGCTGTGACCATCCCGGTCAGCTCTGACCACTCAGTATCTGGGGAAGCCCGGTCCCAGGTCAGGTGAGGTCAGCACCATGGACAGTGGTTTTGTGGTTCTGCCCCAACCAATAGACTGGCTTGAATCTGACCTGGAGGAGGGCCAGCAGGAGAGGAGGAAGCCAGGCTCCTGGGCGAAGCCCATCTCTCCACATCCCCACGTTTTCCAGGCTTCCCGAGGCCTGTTTCCATGGAGCATTAAGCTGAGGTCTCATTTCCAAGGAGCACGGGTGCCACTCCCCAGGGTTCCACAAAGACCCAGCACATTCGGGGAAGGCAGAGGAACGGAGCCATCCCGAGATACAGTCAGGGTCTCATTAACATTTTGATTGCAGTGGTCGCTCCCCTGGCACCTTGGCCTGGACACACATACACACATTCAATCTGGAAACGAAGATTGAGCCCAGGAGAGGAGCGCAGAAAAAGAGCAAAACAGACTTATTTTAATAATGCTAAAAATAACCGTGTCGATATTCCCTTCCGTCTGGGGAGCCACAGATCTTTTTTAATGCACCTTCTCGGCGCTACTCTCTGTGGCTGGCGGTGAGAGCCTGGGGTACATTCAGGCCTCCTGCCTTCCAGACCGAGCTCTCCTGGCTACTTGTGGGTCTGGGGTCAAGGGTTCTGCCTGTCTGTACAGTGGAGACCACACCTCCTCCTCTGTCTGTCTCCCAGAGAATCCAGACCCGGGGTACACCTCTCACTTAACAATCTGGCAAACTGAGACCTGGGGAGAATCGAGGACCACGTGAGGTCAGGAGGAAGCAGGTGTGTCTGCACCCCAAGAAATCGAGGTGGCCTCGTCCCCTCCTAAAGGAAGAGGCTACTCACACAACGTGACCGATGGCCCTGACCCTCCCTTAGCCCCGAGATGGCCCGAATGTGGGTCCAGGCAACCCCTGTGTTGGGAGGGGAAAGCCAAGGCCAGCGTGTGCTTCAGACGGGCCCAAGGTGCCAGGACCCAGCGTTCCCTACTCACGCCGGATCTCTCCTGAATGGGCAGTGCAGTTAGTCCACGGAGGTGGCAGCGCTGACCTGGTGCACCTGCATCCAGGGTCTGAAGGTGACCGTCCCTTCCCCCACCCCGCCTCTCTCCACACCATCCCCACAGGACCTGCACTTTGACCGCAGCCCATACATAACCTCTGCAGCTTCTGACTGGCCCTCACTTCACCTTGGGGCATGGCTCTGCCTGCTCTGAGCCCAGCTGGCCA
This sequence comes from Lagenorhynchus albirostris, assembly GCF_949774975.1. Lineage (NCBI taxonomy): Eukaryota > Metazoa > Chordata > Mammalia > Artiodactyla > Delphinidae > Lagenorhynchus > Lagenorhynchus albirostris. The sequence continues at coordinate 80,087,482 of NC_083111.1, read as the reverse complement.
CCAGCCACAGCCAGGCCTCTCGCGGGCATCCTCATTGTCTCAACCGGGAAGCTGGGGCCACCTCTGGCCACTCTCCAGGGAGCTCCCCCAGCCTCCCTGATGCTTACTTGGATGCCAGCACTTGCTGGACACTCTGCCAGTGACCTCTGTGTGAGCCTTTCCCCACCAATTGTGCTGGTCAAGTGAGGCTTTGCCCGGCCCCTGCTCTGGGGCTTGAGATGCTGGGTTTCTCTTGATGCTCCCCCAACCAGTGCCAGCTCACTCCCTGCTCATAAGGCCCCCAGCAGGACACTCAGGGTCCACCAAGTTTGCAGTTCCTGAACGTTCAAGTCTCCCCCAACTTTCTCTGGACTCACCACCCACCAAACCACTAGCTCAATACCCCTGTTTCACACCCTTTGCATTATCTTCCTTCTGCTGCCTTCCTTCTGTTCTTCTCTTCCTACCAATTTCTTATTCGATCTTCAAGACCCAGCCAAATGCCACCTCCTCTGTGAGGCCTTCCCTGATCGCCCCAGGCAGAGCTGACCTCTCCACCTCTGTAAGAGCCAGCCGGTTGCCCACATCACCAAGACCCCTGCTGCCCTGGTTGGTAACTGTCAGCCAGGTGTTCTTCCAGCAGCCCGGGGCGGGGGAGGGGGGGAATTGTCTTAGCCACTCGGTGTCTGTGACCTTGGCATATTATTCAACCTCTCCATGCTTCTGTTTCCTTAACTATAAAATGAGACCTTAATAGTATCTCCCTCATAGACTTATTTTGAGAATTAAGTGAACTAATATATGTAGAGGGCTTAGAATACTACCTGGAAGATACTACATGCTTAAAAAATGTTAATTACTATTGCTACCAGCATCATCACCATCATCACCACCACCACCATCACCACCATCATCACCACCACCACCATCACCATCACCACCACCACCATCACCATCATCATCACCACCATCACCATCATCACCACCACCACCATCACCATCACCACCACCACCACCACTATCATCACCACCACCACCATCACCACCAACACCACCATCACCAACACCACCATCACCACCACCATCACCATCACCACCACCACCATCACCACCATCACCGTCACCACCACCACCACCACCATCACCACCACCATCACCATCACCACCACCACCACCACCACCATCACCACCACCACCACCATCACCACCACCACCACCATTACCATCATCACCATCACCACCACCACCATCACCATTACCATCATCATCACCACCATCACCATCACCACCACCACCATCTCCACCATCACCATCACCACCACCACCATCACCATTACCGCCATCACCATTACCACCATCATCATCACCACCATCATCATCACTATCAACATCACCACCACCACCATCATCACCACCACCATCACCACCATCACCAACATCACCATCACCACCACTATCACCATTACCACCACCACCACCACGACCATCACCACCACTATCACCATTACCATCACCACCACCACCACCATCACCACCACCACCATCACCATCACCACTATCACCATCACCATCACCACCACCACCATTACCACCATTATCATTACCACCACCACCACCACCACCATCATTGTTTTCTCTACTGGACTTTCAATCTCCTTGCAGGCAGATAACAAGTACAAATCGTTGTCTCCCTGGACACTTGCCCTGACACATAGGAGACGCTTACTAAATCTTGTGGGATGATAAGGTGGACCGACAGGTGGGCAAATGAGTGAATGGATAAATGAAGGGACAGGTAGGTGGTTGAATGAATAAATGAGTGAATGGGTGTGTGGATACAAGGACTGGAATGGGCGAGTCAGTGAATGGGTGAGTGAGCTGCTCTAAGGACGAGCAGATGGAGGGCTGAGGAGATCCTCCCACACCAACCTCTGCAGATGCCAAGCTGCTTAGTGACAGCAGGCATCACAGTGGCCCCACAGAGCCATGGTATTAAAATCCCTGAAGGCTGTGTTGTCAATATCCAGGGGAGACTATCTCTGCAGCCATCAGCAGCAGGAATGAGCCTCCCCCTCCCCTGGGCACTCAGCCCTGCTGGGCCGACATCTCCCTTCCTAAGCCTTCCGAGGTGCAGTGTCCTGCCGATTCTAATTCCCTGGTCTGGACAGCATCTTTCCGCCCCTCAGACCCCAGGGGCACCAGGAGTCCTGCCCTTGCCTCCCGGCCCCCCCACCCATGACCCCTTGGTGTGGGCACCCAGAGCTCCCCACCCCTGCCCTTCCTACCTCATCACACTTCAGTACAACTGTCCTCTCCACCCTCCCCTCCCAGACTCCAGGGTGTCTGCCTGGCTCACCCCTGATCCCGTGTGCTGAGCCCCTGTAACACAGTGGGCTGTCTGTCATGGGGCTCGCGCCAGGGGAAGGCTGGATGGTTCGGTCAAGGTCACAGGGAAGGGGACATGGGGCAGGTCCAGAGCTTGAGTTTCACTTTGTAGAGCCCAGGCCCAGGCTTCACGCTCCACCAGGAGACAAGCACGTCCGGAGACCCAGTGGGGAGACTGGCCTGCTCACAGTGATGATGGCCAATCCCCCTGGCCTCCCAGGCTGTGCAGGGAAGTCTACGAGGAGAGAGGGGCCTGCCTACTGCCGCCCCGCCTGGTCCCTCTCCCCCAGCCTGGCAGAGGCATCTCTGGGGAAGAGACTGGGCTCAGGGACTCATCCTCGTCAAAGAAGGGGGTGCAGGCCTCACGGGGCCACCGCCCCCCCAAGCCACTCAGCGTTTCTCCCACTTTTTGTGGTTGAAGGACCACTTTACACTCTTAAAACTTAGTAAGACCCCAGAAATCACTTGTTTCCGTACGTGTTTACGTACGTGTCTATCGATGATGACCACATTAAAAATAAAATATGACATATTTTAAAATATTAATTCATTTTTTGAAACTATAAACCCATATTATACATTAACACAAGTAACACGTTTGGATGAAAAAGTACCTTATTTCCCCAAACCAGAAAAAAAAAGTGAGAGAAGCATGGGCTTACATGGTTGCAAATCTCTTTTGTGTCCGGCTGGATGGAAGCCACCAGAGGCTCATTTCCGCGCTGCCTCCAGCCTGTTGCTATGCGTCACTTTGGTTGAAGTTAATGAAGAAAAACCCAAGACCGTGGGGTCCCCTGCAGAGATCTTGGGGATCCCCAGAGCTCCCAGCTCACACTCTGAGGACCACTGATGTAGACAAATCTGGTCTCGTGCCTTCCCTGCATACAGCCTCCCCAGGAAAGCTGCCCACCCTGAACCCCCAGGAGGAGGGGTCGGACCACCCAGGGTCCAGCCCGCACCTGCCGGGTCCCCCTGAGCTCCTCGCCTCTGCTGAGCCTCAGGTCTTCCCTCGGGCTTTGTGAGGTTTAACTAAATAAGGTGCAGATACCTTCTCAGCCTCATACCTGGCCACAGGAAGGATTCAGAAAATGATATGACGGTGGCCCCAGTAACGGCGTCTCCCCTACGATCTGCCTAACCCCCATTCCCTGAAGAAGGCTGCCCTTTCTTCACGCAGGCCTCCTGGATCAGCTGTGCCTCCTCCTTCCAGCCTCCCACACTTGTCTGGATGCCTCCCAGATCCTAAAGCGCGCTTCCAGTGTCACGTCTCTCCCGGACCCCAGCCCTCTCCACCTCACCCGACCCTCCCCCACCCCTGTGCTTGTCCCTGTCACCTCAGGATCAGCAAGGGGAAGGACCGTGTTACTCCCACCAGCCTCTTGTAGTGGACACAGTGATCAAGACCCCAACTCTGGACTCACGCAGGCCTAGGTTGTAGGGCCTCAGTGTTTCCATCTGTCAAATGGGGAGAATGACAGCTCCCCGATGGGACCGTGGTGACCATTAAAAATAATCCATTCAGTTACTTGGCATGCTGAATGCTTACCTGGGGCCAGTGGCCAAGGTAGCCAAGGGACCTGCCCTCGTGGAGTTGGTCTGATGGGGGGAGGTAGACATCAAACCAATAACCAGAGGGAAGGGTGGAGGGCGCGGCCTTCGGGACAGGCGGAGGAGCCCCTGTGATGGCCCCAGCCTGAAGCCTTGCGGGCAGCTTGCCAGGACCATCTCTGCAAAGACCTCAGTCTGTGTCGCTCAGATGCAGAGCAGGGGGTGCTCCATACATATTTATCAAGGGAATGAATTTGTTCCCCTTAGAAAGAGGTGTAATAACAACAACAGTCATTGCCACTAAACAGATGTGCATATCATTCTACCTCGTATGAGGAGAAACTCACATTGTCACTCCCCCCAACCCGCGGACAGGACGGCAGAGCTGGGAGTCTGCTGCCCCCCAGGTGTGCCCCCGGCGCCAGCAGAGCTAGAAACAGTTTCTCACCTCTAGGCGCCCAGGCTCCCCCAGGCCCCCAGGCTCCCCCAGGCCCCCAGGCTCCCCCAGGCGCCCAGGCTCCCCCAGGCGCCCAGGCTCCCCCAGGCCCCCAGGCTCCCCCAGGCCCCCAGGCTCCCCCAGGCGCCCAGGCTCCCCCAGGCCCCCAGGCTCCCCCAGGCGCCCAGGCTCCCCCAGGCGCCCAGGCTCCCCCAGGCCCCCAGGCTCCCCCAGGCCCCCAGGCTCCCCCAGGCGCCCAGGCTCCCCCAGGCGCCCAGGCTCCCCCAGGCCCCCAGGCTCCCCCAGGCCCCCAGGCTCCCCCAGGCCCCCAGGCTCCCCCAGGCGCCCAGGCTCCCCCAGGCCCCCAGGCTCCCCCAGGCGCCCAGGCTCCCCCAGGCGCCCAGGCTCCCCCAGGCCCCCAGGCTCCCCCAGGCCCCCAGGCTCCCCCAGGCCCCCAGGCTCCCCCAGGCGCCCAGGCTCCCCCAGGCCCCCAGGCTCCCCCAGGCCCCCAGGCTCCCCCAGGCCCCCTGTCTGTACAAAGGGTGTCAGCTGGTGTGGCCAGGCCACGGTGTTTGTTCTCACGGTTACACTGTGAGCCCCTTGAGGGAGGGGCTGGGCCTGGGATTCAGGCAGAGGGCAACCGAGTGCAGGTTGGCTCTGGGAGCGCTGTGAGCAAAGCGCTGGGAGACTCAGAGGGAGAGTGTGTCTCTGCGCCTGCAGGTCGCCTCACCTCTGCAGTGCGCCTGTGGCGAAGGGGAAGGCCCGAGGTGAAGGACAGCTATCCAGAGTCTGAATTTGCTCAGGACAATTCTGGGCCTCCTGAAATGCTGTTTCTCATGAGACAGACCTGAGATCTGTCCGTTTCTCATGACCTGGGGGGGTCCCTGTCTCTGCTGCTGTCCTAGTAGTCTCGGTATCATGCCACTCATGCGCTCATTCGTCCATTCTTTCATTCAAAAAAGTAGTGAGGACCCACTCTGTCCAAGACCCTGGCCAGGCACCAGCTGTGGTCTGATGAGGTGGCTGAACCCTATCATCCACCTCTAGCCTCCACCTCCCAGCCTCTACCTCCATCCTTCACCTCCCAACCTCCACTTCCCGGTCTCTACTTCCCAGCCTCCGCCTCCCAGGCTCTACTTCCCAGCATCCACCTCCCAGCCTCTACCTCCCAGCATCCACCTCCCAGCCTCCACCTCCCAGACTCTACCTCCATCCTTCACCTCCCAACCTCTACTTCCCGGTCTCTACTTCCCAGCCTCCGCCTCCCAGGCTCTACTTCCCAGCATCCACCTCCCAACCTCCACCTCCCAGCATCCACCTCCCAGCCTCTACCTCCCAGCCTCCACCTCCCAGCCTCTATCTCCCAGCCTCCACCTTCCAGCCTCTATTTCCAGCCTCCACCCTCCTCCTCTGCCCTCCAGCCACACCCCACTCTTCAGTTAGTGGCAGTCACCAGCTGGGCCATCCCCCAGAGACTTTGTCTAGCCATTGCCTTCCTGGACGTTCTGGTCCAAGAAAACCCACACTGCCCTGGGGACCCAGAGCCGAGGCTTCCTGTTGCAGGTCTCCAGAGAGATCCACTTATTCCTCCACCCACACGCCTTCTCAGCCTGCATTTAACCAGGATTTGTTGAGCATCTGCTTCACACCAGGCTCTGCTCCAGGCCAGAGGCCTCGAAGGTGAGCGAGGCAGCCAGGGGCCGACAGCTGCCCCTCCTCGGGGCTCCCTGCGTGCCCACCTGGGCCTCCGCTCACCCACACAGACACACACACGACCCTGTGAGCGATGCGTGTCCTGGTCCCTACCATTGCACTGGGGCAAAGTCCGAGAAAGGATGTGTCCTCAGCCAGTGTGTACTCCAGCCTGGCACATAGTAGTTGCTCAAGGAAGGAAGGGAGTAGGGAGGGAAGAAGGGGGAGGAGGAAGGAAGGCAGGAATCGGGGAGGTGGGAGAGGCGGCGGCCTGGCTCTCTCTGCACGCAACCGGCCACCCTGTCCTCCGTCTCGGGTTGGCTGAACTCCCTGGCCCCTGAATCAGCGTGAACGTGCGCACCTGTGGGTGTCGGGGCCGTGGGCTGAGACGCCCTCATGCGGAGCTGGCGCTGCTCTGTCCTCGCCACCCGCACCATTCTCGCTGCTGCTTCTGAAAATGTCAACTTTTTATCTCACCAGAATTTTTCCTGACTTGGAGAATTCAATAAAGCAGCTGAGTAACACTTAAAATAATAATGAAGCTCTGTATTCTAGCAACTCCCGGCTGGCTCGGGGAGCCGGCTGCCTTCCTGCGATGATCAATCTTTATTTTCACGCCAGGCTGGACAGCTCTTCCGGGTCGGGCCAGCCCCGCGGGCCCCAGGGAATCAGCAGGCCACTGGGAGGCCCTGGCTCCCACCTGCCGTCTGGGCGCCGTGGGAGGGGAGGCCCCTGAGGCCCAGCCCAGGGTCCGTGAATGCCCCCACCCCCATCACCACCAAGCACCCCACACCTCCGTCAGCTCCTCACCACTGCTCCCCTCTGGACCTCGCGCGTGCTGTTCCCTCCGCCCCACTGCCTTTCCACCTGGGAAACTCCTGTCCACCCTTCAAACCCAGCTCAGGACCCAGTCAGGTTTCCCCCCCGCCGCCCCGCCTTTGGGAGGGCTGGGCAAGGCTGTTCGGTACCCTGTGGCCCGTCTGAGCTGCACGAGGAGGGTGCAGTTGCTACTCTTCCCACGTACAGAGGGTAAACTGAGGCAGAGCAGGGCCCTTGGATTTGTTGAATGCAGGTCACACGAGAGGGGCTCGTCAGGGTCACAGGGCCATCAGTGACAGACCCCAGCCCTGGAGGTGGACTTCCTGCCGAGACCAGTGGTCTTTGCATGCCTATTCATGGGTGGGACCCTGCACTGAGGGGTGGCCCAGGCAGGGCGCATCGGGGGTCGTCAGGTCCCCCTGCACTTGGTCAAGTTCAGTGACCCTGCGAGCCTCACTGTGCTCATCTGTACAATGGGGCCGTGACAGTCTCACCCAGAAAGCTGAGGATGAAAGGACTGATGCCCGCCAATGCCTGCCTGGGGTCGGTACCTCCTTGAGTTCCATGAGGCTGATTGGTCCCCGCTTTGTCCCTCCATCCCTCACCGCATCTCTCCAGACCAGCATGTGTGGCTCAAATCTCCTCCAGGCTGTCAACAACCTCCTCTTCTCAAACACCTGCAAATTGACCCCCACGCTACTGAGAGCTCATCCGTCTGGCCCCCTCCCTCCACCACCTGGACAACAGCAAATGGATGCATCCCTCACTGAGTCTGTCTTTGGGGGCCAGAAAAATATGGCTCAGGAAGGACCCAGCCTACAGGGTAGGCCGCAGGGCCCAGGCTCTGGGCTGAGGGCCGGAGACCCCATCCCTACCGGACCCTCTGCTGGCTCGGACTCCACCCTCAGCAAGCCTGGAAAACAGGACCTCATCAGACACCTCCCCAAGGTTGCTTTGTTGTCCAAGGAGATGATAGAGTTTTAAATCCTTCAGAATAATAAGAAGGCCTCAGAAATGTGGTTGGTGTGTCTAATAGAATCACTTCATCTGGGAGGAGACAGGCCAACAGATGCACCAGCCTCTACCTGGGAAAAAAGTTCACGGATGAAACAGCAGCAGAGAGCATCTGCTGAGCGTTCTTGACGCTGAGAGGGGTTTCTTCTTTAGAGCAGGTGTTGGCAAACACTCCGGAGCCCAAATTTAGCCAGACGTCTCCTTCTGTAAATGAGCTCCTGCTGGAACACAGTCATTTTTACACATGGTCTGCGGTTGCTTTCAGGCGACAATAGGAGAGTGAGGTAGCTGTGCAGACACCACTGGCCCACAAAGCCCAAAGTACCTACTAGCTGGCTGGTTACCGAGAATGTCAGCAGGCCGGCCCCTGCTCTAGGGGACAGATTGAGGCAGCAGAACTTGCTGGGAGTCTCTGGGGCCCCAGACAGCTAGCTCCTCTCTCTCTTCCCTAGGAGCCCGCAGAGAACTGGCCCAGGCTTCTACACTCTCCCTCTGGCCCCCTCCAGGTAGGCAACCCTGCCTGCGCCAGGTGTGCAGCCAGCCAGCCCAGATGCCTTGTCCAAGCCTGTCCAGCAGTGAGTGGGCCTGGACTTATCCAGGTGCCGATCCTCCCTCACCTGCCTCCCCAGGGTCATAGCCAGGACTCAGCCTCAAATCACAGCCCCGTGAGTGAAGTGAGTAGGAAGTTATCCTGTGATGGCAGGGACTGTGAGAGCTACCTGTGGGAGAGCAGTCGGGGAAGGCTTCAGGGAGGAGAGCTGAGTGCTGAGCTGCGCAAGGGCATGAGGGCTGTGGGGCGGGGCCTGAACGGAGACAGAGTCTGGGGGTCCCAGGAGGAACTGAACCGACCCATGGGTGTGGAGAGTAGAGCCGGGAGCCCCCAGGGGGAGCCTGCAGGGTCTGGGGTGATGGAGGAATCAGACATCAGCCCAGCCAACCAATCTAAAAACAAACCCATGAATGGGGAAGAAATGGTCCTCGGGTGTCGTTTGAAGCCAACGCGGGGCTCCCCGCCCCTGCCCCAGCCGAGGAGCCCTTGGATGGAGAAGTGTTTACTCCTCCCCCCACCACCCCGCACAGCTGAGCCCCGTCACTCAGCCGCTCATCGCTAAGTGATATTACCAGCGATTACACGCGTTGCAGCCGTACACACCGGTTATCGTGCCTAATTGGGTCATAATTTTGACAAATGTGTCACTTTGGAGATCCTGACTGCAGAAGGATCCCCAGTGCACCATGGGACATGCTCTTCCCGTCCCTTGTCTCCCTCACCGCCCCCTGCTGTCCCCTTGGCCTTCAGCTCCATTTCCCCATGAAACACGGGTGTCTTGCACTCCATGCGATCCCTGACCCACCCTGCTGGGCAGACTGGAGTGTTTGGCAAACACCTGCAGGGTTGGCGAAGGGCCTACCACCAGAGGGAGGGGAGGAAGGCCAATCCCTGTGGGCACTCTGCAGGTTACAAAGCCCACTTACAAGTCACCCCCTGTTAGAGCTGGACAGCACCTCAGTAATCAGGGGGTCAGCCAGCCTGGATACGGACAGGGAACTCGTGGTCTGCCAGGAGGAGCCACCTGCCCACATCACAGCCGGACGGGGTGAGGGCCAAGCCATCTCAGACACCTGTCCCGTACTCATGCCTGGGCAGCTTGCAGCCCCTCACTTCTCTCTCTCAGGAAAGGGGAGGTGATACCAGCCCATTTCTAACGGGGAGCGGAGCTCTCAGGGGCTTTAGGACATGCAGGGGCAGGGACGGGGGTAGGGTCAAGAGAGACCACAGTGGTGGTTCTCAACCCTTGTGCTGTACGGTGTTATTACTGTTATTCTTATCAAGTTCTGTACCTTAAGAATGACTGTACATGTGAATCATTTGTGTAAATAAAAGTAGAGTTAAGGGCTTCCCTGGTGGCGCAGTGGTTGAGAATCCGCCTGCCAATGCAGGGAACACGGGTTCGAGCCCTGGTCTGGGAAGATCCCACATGCTGTGGAGCAACTAGGCCCGTGAGCCACAACTACTGAGCCTGCGCGTCTGGAGCCTGTGCTCCGCAACAGGAGAGGCCGCGATAGTGAGAGGCCCGCGCACCGCGATGAAGAGTGGTCCCTGCTTGCCGCAACTAGAGAAAGCCCTCGCACAGAAACGAAGACCCAACACAGCCATAAATAAATAAATAAATAAATAAATAAATTTTTTAAAAAATAGAGTTAAAAAGACCACTGCATTAGCTGTCTCTCTGGGGTTTCTGTCCGTGGTGGACCCTGAGGATGGGTCTGTCCTAAACCTTTCCCTTGTGATTGTAAATCGGGGCTGAGACTCACTGGGCCAGGGACGCCCTACAAGATGCGGCCGTGCGCGCCCCTGTCCAGGGTCCTGAAAGGCTGGGGCTCCTTCCGGACATCTGTCTGGCTGTCTCCCTCCCTGAAGGCTGGCCTCCCCTTCCAGGGCAACGGAAGGGACACCGTGTTCACAGGGACAGTGGATATGGCATGGCTTGTTCTAACCCCAACCGAAGTGCCAGTGAGTGTGGCTTTCCAACCCCCTGGAGACACACAAGCCCGAGGACAGAGGCTTCGGAGTCAGAAACTCCTGGGTTCAAATCCTGACTCAACCACTTAGAAGGAAGGGAACCTCTCTGAACCTCAGTGTGCCCGTATAGAGAATGGGGTGATGATACAGGCGTGCCCTGGGTGTACTGTATCCCCATACAAATGGGTAGGCGGGCTCTGCCTTTGAGAAGGCTCACCCAGAGTCTGGCCCCCCGCAAACCCCAATTCCTCTCTCAAGCCCCCCTTGCTCCCTCTCCTATCGAGGGAAATATTGGAGAAGTCGTTCTAAAAATACTTACCAAGTTAGCAAGCTGTGTGGGTGGCTGGCTGCCTCCTTCATCTGCATCTAAGGCTGGCACGGCTCAAGGACCCGGGAGGGCTGTCTGGGGGGGGGAGTTCAGAAGTCTGATCGTCACGATGGCCCCCACCCCAGCCCTGAGCGCAGGCCCTGCTGGAGCGTGGCTGGGGGCAGGCAGGAGGGGCTGGGGGCACCGGAAACCTCGAGGCCACAAACCAGAGCCCACATCCTGGCGAAGCACAGCGCTGCCCTGTACTGACTTGACGCGGGGGCTGATGGGGAAATCTCCAGCTCATGCCTGGGCAGGGCTTCCAGCACCCTCCAGAGAGAGATTCTCTAGAAGACGGGGCTTTGGGGTGGGGAGAGGGGTCGCGAGATGGGGCTGCCTTGTGGGCTTGCTAGAGCTAGAAGAGCTCATCCGTCTAACCAGGGGGTCCGTGGCGCTCTTGCGGAGACCTTGACAGCTCACACACCCGTCTCCTCCACAGACCTGGAGCACGCCCTGATGGGGAAGGAGGAGGGCGTGCTCTCCCAGGGCAAGAGGCCCAGCACCCGCGCTGGCCTGGATGGGGCTCCTCCACCAGGCCCTGGGCTTCAGGGGCAGCCTCTGGCACCTGCTCCATCCACCCAATCTCCTAACAGACATTTGCTCGGAACCTACTAGGTGCCCCAGGAGGCCAGGCCCACGCAGTCCTGAAGCGTCACGTGCGCTGGTGTGGGGCAAGGCTGAGGGTATGGGGGGGCGGGGGCGGGGGCCCCGGGAGGGCATCTTAGATCAAGCCAGGCTTGGCCTGAGCCTCCGAGAGGCCAGGAGTTGACCACTTGCGGACCCGGGCGAAGGGAGCTCCTGAGAGAGGGCGCAGCTCCCCCGCTCGGGGGGAGCGTGAGGAAAGGGGCTGACGGGGGGAGCCGCCAGCACCTCCAGCCGGCTCAGCTCCTGCCCTGACCACCCCCTCCCCACGAAGCCACAGGGACCTGTGAGCCCCTGGCCCAGGGCGTGGGCCCAGCAACCCCCAGCTGCCCGCGAGGATTCCCGGGTGCGGGCGAGGGTCCACGCTGGGCAGCTGGGGGCTGCTGAGCTGCTCTCGGCAGCTCCCCGGGGCCGGCACCTGGTGAGCCTGCCCCAGGGAGCTACCGCGAAGTCCCCAGACTCAGAGAGAGCATGTTCTGAGGTGAGATTTAATAAGCAGACTGGGGAGAATAAATTCTATTACACAATTTCATTTCACAGCCTCCTCTGAGTTGAATAGCAATTGCTGATGCAGGGCTCACGTTATAAATAGAAGAGATTTCAGGGCTGGGAGGCTTGGGGACTGCCTCGCCTCCCCCTCATTTTGTGGGAAATGCCAGCGTTCCCTCCTTTGCCGCCGAGGGGCTTCAGAACAGGCTCAAAGGGAGGCGGGGCAGAGGTGCCGCCCCTTGAGACCAGCACACCATGCCCGGGGCGGGGGCGGGCGTGCCACCAGCCCTCTGGGAAGCCCTCACATGGCACACCGTCTCACAAAGGGCCCCTCCCTCTCTCCCCTCTCTGCCCCTCCCCCTTTTCCTCCTTCCACAAACATTGAGCGGGTTCCTAAGACCTACCAGGCAATGAGACACACACACACACACACACACACACACACACACACACCCCTGTCCTGGCCTTAAGGAGTTCTTTGCAGAGGAAGCAAACCAGCCCTAGGTGAGGGTCTGAGCAGCACAGAGCTATGGAAGCTTCCAGATCTTCCTGGAGGTGCCAGGAAAGGCTTCTCCCACATGAGCTGGACCTGAAGGATCAGAGGGACATCAGATGGTGGACAGGGCAGGGCAGGGCGTCCTAGGCAGTGAGGGGCACATGCAGAAGCAGAACAGGGGGTGCATTGAGCAGGTCCTCGTCAAGAGAGCCTGTCGGGGGGGAGGAGCGGCTTGGGGGAGGGTCACGGAGGAATTTATTACCTGGCAGGGGAAGCTGGAAAGGGTTCAGGGCCAAGCAAAGGAGTGACAGTGACATGGTGGGCACTCAGACACTGTGCAGGATGCTGGGGGAGGACGACGGGAGGGGCTGAGGCTGGAGCTGGGCCAGAGCTGAGCCATCTCCAGGTGTGAGAGAGACAGCCCCGGCCCCCTGGAAGCTCTGCTCCAGACCTACCTGATCCTGGGCTCTCAGCCGTCTCCTCTCTGCACTCTTCTCTTCTACAGTTTCCCCTAATTTTCAACCTCAACCAAGACCCAGGTTCAACTGAGTGGGCTCAGATACGCACACACACACCCCTACCCCCACACACACACCATATTCTTCTGTTGCAAATAAATCATTTTAAATAAGTGGGCCATTGGACGAGCCGAGAAATCAGAGTAATTCAGAAATAGCCCCAAAGCCCAGCTGTTAGAGCAATAAAATCAGACACAGTTCATGTTTTGTTTGCAAATCTACTTTGTGCAAAACACTTTTGAGGTTGCCGTTGTTGTTGTTTTTTCCTAATCTGTGCAAATTCCTTGCATCCGCCTTGTGAGGCAGTGATTCCAGCCCCACTTTGCAGAGGCCAACACACCTTGGAGGTGCTGGGGTGGGGGTCTGGGGCCAGGGCCAGAGCAGGGGCTAGCGTGTTGCTTTTGGGGGTCGGGTTCTTCTTGGTAATATTTCTTTGGTTTCCAAGCACCAAGGGCAGAAGGCAAGACCCCAAGGTGACCAGCAGCCTTAGGAGTGGACAGCCAGTACTGGGCTGGGGTCTGGGAAGCCCACCTCGGGATCTGGCTCTGCTCATGACCTTGGGCAAGTCTCGGCCTTGAGTTCAGGAGCACCGTCCATCAGCCACAGCCTCTATGAGCCCTCTCTCAACTCCCAGAGCGGGTCTGCCCCAAGCCCATGATTCAGCGTTAGCGTGTCCTGTCCTAGGCTGGTCTCTCTTTCCACGAGCATCTGGCTCTTGTTTCTCCAGTGAGGCTGCACTTTCCCCAAGAACTATTCTCCTGCCGACAGCAGCCCAGCCTCACCAGCAGCAGAACGGCCCCCAGGACCTGCCTCAGCGCTGGTGGCTGAGGGCAGCCCCTTCCCTCCTCTGCCCTGGGAAGGAGGTATGGTCAAGTAGTGAGCCCCTGGCAGTAGCCACAGCAGTGCCCACCACTCCTCCCTCCCCTGCAGCCAGGAGATGGGATCCAGGCGGCAGGGGGTGTTTAAGATGAGGTGTCGCTGAGCCCAGGTGGGAATTACCTACTCCTCCCCAGGAAAGGCTGGGAGAATCGATGGCTAGGCTTGTAGTAGGCTCATATCACCCACGAGGGCTGGGAGGCAAGGGGGAGAGAGGCAGACTCGGCGGGAGCCTCTTGTTTCGGGAAGGGAGGCAGACCTGTCACTGTCTCTCCGCTCAGGGCTCTGTCAGGAGACAGATGGGGCTGGAACTTGCATCTCAGCACCATCAGTAACTCGGGCAGTTTTGGAAGCAAGAAGGTGGGAAGGAGGTGACGGATCCAGGAGGGGAAGCCCCGTGGGGCGGGTGTTCCAGATTAGCCAGGGTTCCCTGAGCCAGCCCCCCTCCCCAGGCAGGCTGGGGGTGCATAAATCTGAGGCCGGCACAGAGGCTGCGCTTGAGGGGAAGTGGCTTGTGCCTCGGAAGACAGGGTCATTATGCTGGTTTACAGTGTGTGACTTAGCTGCCAGGGCGGGGAAGAAGGCTGCTTCATCACCCCGAGGTGCACCGCCTCCCTCCTTCCCCCCCTCCTCTCCACGCGAGGAGCACCCGCCCTGAAACGGGGGGGAAGAGCATGCTCCCTTATTTAAGATGTTAAATAAATGCCTTCAGTGTTTTCCCAGGCAGGGGAAAGCCTGGTGAGAGGGGGGCTGTCCCATGTCCCCAGCCCCCTCCTCCTGGAGGTCAGGGGAGGAAGCAGACCAGGTTTGGAAGCTGGACGCCAAACCTGTTCTCTTCTGTGGCTAGCAGGACCTGACACCGTCTCCTGGGTCCCTGTCCCAACATACAGACCCCTCATACTCCCCTCCCCCCGCTTTGCATTGCATCCTAGAAATTGATAGATGTCACTCCCCTTATTGGGTCACACCATGTGGCAGAGGTGAAGGGATTTTGCAGATGTGATTAAGGCCCCTAATAAGTTTGACTATGAGTTGAGCCAAAGGGATAGATGTCCCAGGTGAGTCTGACCTAATCAGAAGAGGACGTAGGCGTTCCCCAAGCTCAGAGGCTTCAAGCAGCAAAGCCCGTCTCTCCTGCTAACCCTGAAGAAGCAAGGCACCCGGAGCCCCACAGCTTCCAGGAAGCGAGCTCTCCAGCAGCACGGGAGCTTGGGAAAGGACCCTGAACCCCAGAGGAGACACAGCTCGGCCACACCAGGATGCAGCCTGGTGAGACCCTGAGCAGAGGACCCAGGGAAGCCATGCCCAGACTCCCGACCCATGGAAATGGTGAGAGAATAAACGTGTGTCGTGTTGAGCTCCTAGGGCTGCGGTGGTAACTTCTGTACAGTGTAACAAACTGCTGCTCTCTCCTCCCTGGGAGCCGGGCTAGACACACTCCCCAGCCTCCTCGCAGTAAGGTGTGGCCAGGGGGCCGAGTTCACCCAGTGGAATGTGGAAGAAGGGCGTGTGGCCGATGCCAGGCCCGGCCCATCAGGAGCCTCCAAGCCGATGCGCTGGCCTGAGAAACTTGAGCCAGGTGAGTCTGGAGGCTGCAACAGGCAGGGTTCTGCAGGGACACACAACAGGGAGATAGACGTGTGTATCTAAGAGGTTTATTCCCCCGCATTGTCTTATGTGACTATGGGGGCTGGCAGCTCTGAAATCTGCAGGGCAGGCCGGAAGGTGGAAAACTCAGGCGGAACGGCATCTTCCTCAGGAAAACTCAGTGCTGCCCTTGAGGTCTTCAACTGATTGGATGTGGCCCACCCACGTTATCAAGGATAACCTCCGAACTTAGCATCCAGCAATTGTAGATATTAATCACAGCTATAAAACGTCTTCACAGCCACACCTAGATCGGTGTTTCACTGAATAGCCGTCACAGTAGCCTGGCCACGTGGGCACAAGAAACTAACCATCCCAGGCCAAACGTTGAGGACGGAAGAGGCGGGAGCTCTGGGCCCCTGCACGCCCACATGGAGGGGGAGCCAGGGAGGGCCCCCATTCTGGATGTGACCCGACACGGAATATCTCTATCGTGCAGAACCAACGCGACCAGCCCTGCCGCCACCCACACAAGAGCCCTCGACCAGCCCCCTGCCCCAGGGCTCTGCCCTTCTTGAATACGTTGCCCAGAACAAATGCAGAAAACCCCAAAGTCCTGCTGAGAGCAACAGGCTCCGCGCATTCCCCACACTGAGCAGGGAGGCCCTAGACAGAGTTAGGGCAGCAAGGACAGAAGCAAGACGCCCGTGGCCAGACCAGGCTCCCGCTCCGCTCCCATGGTCCCGGGACCCCAGACACAGCACACCCCCTGCTCTCTGACTGCCGCCTATGCCAGGACCCTGGCCACGGGCACCCACCCACGACATCAGAGGCCCCTCGCCTGCCCAGGGGTCAGGACTGTGGTCCCATTTGAAGGGTGGGTTAGCTGAGGCTCCAGAAAGTGAGTCTGAGGCCCTCACAGTGCCCACGTGGCGGGGGTGTGTCTTGCACCCAGGACCCCTCAACCTGCTCCGGAGAGAGAGGGTGATGGAAGCGTGCCTGGGCCCAGGGCGCCCGAGAAGTGAGACCGTGAACTCGCCGGGTGCCTGCAGGGTTGGGGCCATCGGGCATCAGCAGTGGGCGGATGCCGGTGGGTGTCCAGGCTGCTGCCCGGGTACCCCTGTTGCCTAGATCTGCAGGGAGAGGGCGAGGAGGAAAGGAAATGCCCTGCTCATCCAGGGCTGCTGTCAACACCCAAATCTGGAGGTGCCAGTGTCGGGGCACTTGGTCACCTGAGCAAGGGTTGCAGCAAACTCACCAACGTGTCTCCCCTCAAGCCGAGCCTGGAGCGACCGGTGAGAGCGGAGGAAAGGGCCCGCAGGACCCGGGCTCTCTCTGCCCCCATCTCCTGCTCTCTCCTGCGCCCGTTCTCTCCCCCTGTCTCTCTGTATCTCTTGCTCTGATTCTCATACCCGACCGTGTCCCATCAGGCTCAGCCCTCAGCTCCCAGCACCCACAGGAGAGCAGGAAGGAACGCTGCATCACGTTATGTCACACTGCATCGCGTTGTGTCACGGTGTATCACATTGTACTGCGCCTGCCCCTCTTATCTCCCTTGGCGGTCTGAGACTGCAGGCCAGGCACCCTCACTGCACGGGGCGGGAGGTGAGGTTCTGAGAGGTAAAAACCCTCCCAGAAGCCTCCCCGGCAAGCAGGACGTGCTGAATGCGACCCTGGACTCAGATCGGATTCCAAGTGTCGGGGACTTTTCCAGCCAAGCTTGTTCCCCGTGTGACCGTGAGCTCTGGGATGACACCAGGCTCCGTCCCCTCTGCAACCTCCCCACGGACCGGCAGAGGGTGAGCTTGAGAACAGTCCTGCCTGTCTCTGGACTGGCCACCCTGAAACTCTGCAGAGGGGACGGCCCTCCTGTCCCAGGGGGAGACCCGGAGACAGGTGGGGCTCGGCGTCACCGCCCCCGTGGGATTCGGGAGAGTGACTCAAGGGGAAATCCCACTGGCCCTGGGGCTGAGGGGTCCCCAGCGCCTCTGTGAGCCTCCACTGTGGTGTGGGGACGGTCGTCCCAGTTCACTGCACGTAGAGAGAAGCCACCAAACCCCCAGCTGGCACTGGGAGCTGATGAGCACATCCCCTGCCCCAGCTGAGGGCACCTGCCTGCCCCTGCATGTTGCCCCGGCAACATCTCACCCACAAAAGATTAAACCCAAGGAACGAGGCTCAGCGCGTCTGTGCTGGAAGCAGCTCTGGCGAAGAAACCAGGTTAGCACTGACCGCGCAAGCTCCCAACAGATCCTTGGGGGAAACTGAGTCTCAAGCCTTGCCTTGTACATCCTCCAAGAGGCAGAGTCGAGGTCTAAACCTGGACTTCCCCATCCCCGCACCCAGACTCCCTTCTCTGCCCACGGTGCTCGTGGCATCAGCCTCCCACAGTCTGGTAGGACGGCCTGTGCGATTCAAGGCTCCTCTCAGCCTGGAAAGAGGGTAGAGACGATGGAGAGAGGAGGGGAGGCGAGGACGGGGCAGATGCATCTTTCCTCCTGGCAATCTCACCTCCTATCGGGCAGATGGATTCACCTTGCCTCCTGCCTGAGAATGAAGCCACAGCCTCTCCTGGCTCTTCACATCTCTCCAAGTTCCAAGCCCTCCCCTGTCTCAACACTCTCTCTGCATGAACAGCTGTGGGGTGACCCGGTTCCTATATGCAGGTACAGCACTTGTAACTTTTTCTCTGAACCATATGACAGTAAGTTGCCACACTGTTGCCGCTTCACCTTTAAACACTTCCGTGTGTGTTTCTTACAAAATAGGACGTTCTCCCACATACCCATAGTACACACATCGCAATCACAAGACACGCCCACTGATGCGCTGACGTCATCAAGTCCTGAGACTGAATACGGGTTTGGGGTGGAGTATTTGAAACTGTGCGTATCTCACATTCCTTATCAAACTCTTATTTATTCACTTGCTTATATCCGTACGGACTCGTGTTTGCTTTGCTCCCCCCATGGGTTCTAAAGCTCAAATTGCCCCTGATTTGGTCAGTGGGAGCCATTCAGCTGGCTCTGTGTCCTTTGACACGTTCCCATCACCCCCTGAGCACTTCCTACAAGATGGTCCAGGCTCACCCCGCACTCCCCACCTCACCCTGGTCAGCCATTTCTCCAAGGACCCCTGTACCTTTTGATGGAGAAAGTCCACCAAAGTTTAAATGCCCAAGTCCAGGCACTGGGTGTGCTCACTGCTCCCGGGTGCCATTGCCTCCAGGCCCTCTCAGTGGACAGAACTAGAGAATTGAGTTGTCAATTGCTGCAGAGGGGAAAAAAAAACACCCCCAAACAGTGGTTTAAAACAAGACATTTATTTTGCTCAAAAAACCGCGATCTGGGCAGGGCTCAGTGGTGACAGCTCATGTCTGTTCTACTGGCCATCAGCTGGGGCAGCTTCAAGGGCTGGATTCTTCTGGAGACTGGCTCACTCACATGCCTGGACGTTGGCGGCTGCGGACCAGGACCCCACCCGGGCTGTGGCGGGAGCTCCTGCACCTGGGCTCCCCACGAAGCTGCTGGGGCTTCCTCACGGGCTGGTGGCTCAGTTCCCAGGGGATCTGGCAGATCACCTGACTTGGCCTCAGAAGTCACCTGGTGTCAATTACACCATGGTCCCAGGCCTGCCCAGATTCAACGAGAGGGAACACTGACCCCCAACTGTCTCTAAAGCCACGTCAAGGCCTCAGTGTAGGGGGAACATAAAATATGTTGGTATGGCCCCCTTGAAAGTACCACCTATCACAAGAGTTTCAATCAAGCAGTCTATCGGTCTATGCAGAAAATCATGAATGTATGCTGTGCTGAGGCTGGAAACGACATGAATGTATTCTCTTCGAGAGGTCAGAGGTCGAAAGGGGTCTCACTGGGCTGAGATGGAAGTGTTGGCAGAGCTGGTTCCTTCTAGAGGCCCCAGGGGAGAGCCACTTCCTTGCCTCTTCAGTCTGTAGAAGCCGCACTCCCTGCCGTCCTCGACTCATGGCCCTTCTCCATTTTCAAAGCGCAGCAGCCCAGCCTCTGCTTCCGTCACCAACTTCTGTCGTCAGACATCACTCTGCCTCCCTCTTACGAGGACCCTTGTGATGACATTGGGCCCACCTGGATAATCCAGGGTCATCTCCCATCTCAAGGCACCCGACTTGATTACATCCGTAAAGCCCCTTTTTTGTGTAATGTAACATATTCCCAGGTTCTGGGGGCTAGGATGTGGACATCTTCAGGGGCCATTATTCAGCCCACCAGGGTCCGCCAAGCCAGGAAGCCCAGGAGGAGGTTTCAAGGAGGAGGGGCCGGCTCCACCCACAGGCCAGCACGTCCTGGCCCCTCCCTCTCCCGCAGCCCCTCTCTGAATGCAGCGCCAGCGAATGAAGCTGCAGGACACGCCCCTTCCCGTGGCTGACAAGACCATGCCTGGCCCCGCCCCTCACCCTCTCTGAACAGCTACCCTGCTCACGGCACACCATTGGAACTTTCCTGATCATTCCAGGACCTCAGGCCACGTTTGTCTTAGCTGTGTCCTCTGCCCAAGCTTCCCTCTTACTAAGCTGCAAGCAGCAAGATGAGCCCTCTGGGTGAGCACAGAGGGCTGCCCGAGGACTGGCTTCTCACCACCAGCGATTCCTGAAGCGAGATCAGGTGGCGACAGGGGCCTGGGGACCCCGCAGGGAGAGAAACCACAGAGCCACAGCACAGGAGGGGCGCCAGGCCCCCAAGCAGCCCCTCGGCCTCCACGCGCCCCTTGTTCCTGCCACGGGAAGCAGGCAGATGAGATTTGGTCCCCGGCCCAGCACGGACGGTCTGATAAGGAGTGACACGTTTCCCTAAAGTGTGTCCTGGCTACTCGTCACCATCATACGCAGAGAACTCGCACCTGGTGCGGTGCGGGAGTCCGGAAATAAAAGGCTCTCCTGCCCTGGATTCAAATCCTGCTCTGGACTCACCTGCTGGAACATCCCCTCTGCAGAGCAGGGATGAGAGGCCATCTCTGGCAGGGTGGCCCTGAGGACTGCAAGGACTGACGATCGTGTCCCTGTCTGGACAGGCCACGGCAAGGCCACTCCCCGAGGCAATCCTGGTGCCCAGAGAGGCCTCTCTCCAGCCCCCACACGCAGGCAGGAGCACAGGGAGGCCCTGCGTGAACACGATGCCCTCGCTGTCTGCTGTCGGCCGGTTCGTGAACATCAGAAGTGCACGCCCCTGCTCCGAGCGCTGCCTGACCATCTCGGTTCTCCAAAAATCCCATGCGAGCTAACTCCACCCCTAAAAATAGATCTGCCCGTTGGAGAAGGTTTGATGAGAGGCTGAAAGTTACCCCCCAGTGGAGGCAGGGTCAGCACAGAGCAGGGGTGAGCACAGAGGTGTGGGACCAGGACAACATCCTCACCCCTCCAGACCCCTGCCCCAGGGGGGCCACATCCCCTAGAGGTGGGCGGCTTGGGAAGGAGGGGCATCTCGGTCCTGCCGCTGCTGAACCAGGACCCCATGGCTGTTGCCAGGAGCCCAGCTTCCTGCAGGCCACAGGCCACATACGTGGGGCGAGGCCTGAGACGTGGGCACACCAATGAACCGTGGCCTCCGGGCGACCCATGAACCCCTCAGGAAGCCAGTGTGTACTCAGGCAGCCCCAGGACTCTTGGGGGACCCCAGCTCCTTTTGTTGACATGTAGAGTGCCCTCAGCGGCCCTTGGACTTGTCAGACTTCCCGCAGACCCTCTACGTGGTCCCTGGATTCTCAGCAGCAAGTGAAGATACAGGCAGATCTGAGGGTGACGGCTGTGCAGCGCCCCAGCACCCCCTCCGAGGGCACAAAGGACAGGGTCACCCTGTAACTTCTCACCCAAACCTGGACACGATGAATAATTAAGCTGGGACCAGAGACACAAAGGGGACTTCTGATGACCCTCCAGATGGAGAAGACTGGAGACAGAACAGCTGCTATGTCATTAATGTGAAGTCTGCCTCTGCTCCCGGACGGGGGCCGGTGGGAGATGCCTTCTACACAAATATTTATCTAGTTTACGAGAGGCGTCTACCATTCAGCGCGTGCCCTTGGCGTTTGCCTCGTGAGCACACTCCTCGTCCCCAGGGGCCAACACCTTCGTGCCCATTGAGGTTTATTCGTCACGTTCACACCTACCACCCTGCCCTGCCCACTGGGGAGGGCATCCCTGGGCTGGGAGAGTAAAAGATGTGAAGCTCTCGGCAACTGTGACTTTCCCTCCGTTGTAATTTATTTTCCACGACTTTGAGTCCTGGAGTAACGCTGGGTCGTGCAGTAATAATCAACCACAACACCATTTCCTCTGGGGTTAGCCAGGCTTTTGCAAAACACATTTGTCTTATGAAAGGTAATACAACCAAGTCAGGAAAAATTTGGAAAATAGCACAGTAAAATAAAGCAAGTTTTGCCTGTCGCTCACCAGGCGAAGATAACCGTTGCTGATATGTGAGAGCATATGTCCTTCCATTGTTTTTAATGCACCTTTTTTTTCATAGGCATTTTTAACAGGGTGGTGAATATTTTTTTCACATTGCTGGAAACATATTATACTCTATTACCCATTAGGTTTTTGTTCCCTGCAAGCATTCTCTGTACGTACTCTTAGCAAACATTATTTTTAACGGCTGTAATATTCTTTCAACTGGATAAACCACTGTTTACTTAAACATTCCCCTTGCTCAAATGCTTAGGTTGTTTCTAATTATTTTGCTAAAAATATATATTTTTGTATTTAGGATTACTTCCTTGGGATAGCGTCTGAGAAATTAAACTGCGGGCTGGAAGGAGCATTTTTAAGCGTGTGACGCTCACGGCCTAGTGCCTGCTCTCGGGGCTGGACCAGGACAGCTATGAAAGCTCAGCTCCACGTCTGCTACTCACATCGGACGTTACCTTGTTTTAATGTCTGTTCCCCTTATCAACAAGAACGGGCACCTTGTTTTCATATACGTCTCCTTCATTACTGGTGAGGGAGGACTCTTTTCCCGTGTTTGTTTTCCTAATTACATTTAGGCTTCCTGTGAATTGGGTAACCACATCCTTCACCAATCACCTGTATGAGGTTGTGTGTGTTCCTATCACTTTTTATAGACTCTTTACTCACAAACGGTATTAACTGTTAGGACGCTGTGTTCCCGAGGATTTATTTTTCCCTGCTGTAGTTTCTTTTCCTTCACTGCCTTTTTTGTGTTCACTGGCTGCAGAATTTTCATTTTTATGTAATTCAATGTGTCCTTCTTTCCGTTTGTGAATTCGTCGACCGCTCCTGTGCTTAAAATGTCCTCCCCATTTACGTTTTGATGAACAGTCAGGTCTATCTGACTCTAGATCTGCTGCTTTTGAGTGTGTTTTAATACCGTGACCTCAAATCTGGGGTTTATCTGGGTTCATAGACCGAGATGATGAGCTGAAGGTCTGCTTACACCTCCCGGAAGAGTTCACTGACGAAACCCAGGCTTTCCTCCCCACTTCAGTCTCCAAAGACCATGATGAGAGAGGAGGTGGGTGGAGAACAAGTGAGATACTGGGACTGGAAGGAAGTGTGAACGTCCCCACTGCATTTTTTCCCAATTTTTCTTGTTGTGATGACATACACGTAACATAAAACTTAACCATCTTAACCGTTTTTAAGAGTTTAGTTCAGTGGTATTAAATACATCCATCACGGGCAGCCATCGCCACCATCCATCTCCATAGCTCTTTAGCTTATAAAACTGAAACCCTTGGGGGCTTCCCTGGTGGCGCAGTGGTTGAGAGTCCGCCTGCCGATGCAGGGGACACGGGTTTGTGCCCCGGTCCGGGAAGATCCCACATGCCGCGGAGCGGCTGGGCCCGTGAGCCATGGCCGCTGAGCCTGCGCGTCCAGAGCCTGTGCTCCGCAACGGGAGAGGCCACAACAGTGAGAGGCCCGCGTACCGCGCAAAAAAAAAAAAAAAAAAAAACTGAAACCCTGTACCCATTAAACCCATATATATCGATACCATTAAACACTAACTCCCCATCCCCGCCCCCCAGACACTGGTCCCCATCTTTCTTTCTGTCTCTATGAATTTTACTCCTTTAGGGACCTCATGTAAGTGGAATCATACAGTCTTTGTGTTTTTGTGACTGGTTTATTTCACTGGGCATAATGTCCTCAAGGCCCATGCGTACTGCAGCAGGTATCAGGATTTCCTTCCTTTTTAAGGCTGAATACTATTCCATTGTGTGGATGGACCACATTTTCTTATCCCTTTATCTGTGATGACACTTGGATTGTTTCCATGATCTCTTTGCATTTTTTATTAGTTTTTCCCAAACGACCTTTCTTCTCAAGTCATCGTTTGTTTTTGTTTTAAATCAGAAGTTTTCGGTTTTGCTCCCCAGGGGACATTTGGCAAGTTTTTGGTTGTCACAGCTGAGGGAGGGGTGCTACTGGCATCTAGTGGATAGAGCCCAGAGAGGCTGCTAAACATTCCGCAATGCACAGCCCGGCCCTCTCTCATCCCCCAACAAAGGATTATCCAGGCCCAAATATCATTATCAATGAAGAAATCCTGCTTTAAACTGAGAGCTGGCTTCCCTAGGTAAATAGCATAAAATTATGCTAAAAAATGATTAAATGTTGGTGTGTCGGAGATGGCTAGTTGTCCTACAATGTCCGTTCTCTCCTTTCTTGAACAGAATGTTTGGCTGGCACACGGTCGGAAGACAGAGATGACACTTCCCAGCTCTCCTCACAGCTGGATGCCCCCATGAGACGCAAAGAGAAGTGTCAAAAGATACTTCAGGGACCCACTATAAAGTCAGCTGCCACTCACACTCTGCCTCTCCCTCCTGGTATACTGGAATGCACATGTGACGGTTGGAGCTGCAGTATCCTTTTTGTGCCATGGAGTAGCTTTGGGAATGGAGGCCATGCTTGGTGAACCCACCAAGACAGAAAGGGGGACACAAGGTCCCTGAGATCTGTGCAGAGTAGAGCTGTCATGCCAGTCCTGGCATGTCTGCCTCCAGGCTTTATGAAAAAAGGAGAAATACACTTCCTTATTCAGGCCACTGCTATTTTGAGTCCCTGTGACTTACCACTAAATCTAATTGTTGCAAATGGTGAAATAGGAAATGTTTGTGAAGCTTTCTTATGAAATTCCAGTGTGAAGTTGGATGGATTCAATAGAATGCAATGTGCAGATTGCTTAGCTGATCACTTGGTACACAGCAGACATTTAATAGTTAACTAGCTGAGCTATCGTGAGCCTTCCCACGTGGCAGGCACCGTGCTGCACAACTTGTACCCAGTGTCTCAATCCTCCCAGCAACCCACTAGGGAGGTGTAGTATGGCTGCCTTTATGGATGAGGCAGCAGAAATGCAGAGTGTCCACAACATGCTAAGGTCACAGGGTCAGAGCAAAACAGGGCCCCGTCCCTGCATCGTGTCCACTCCACCTCAGTAGACACGGGAGACTCCAATTAGGAAATACTTAGGATCCAGCAACCACAGACAAAACTCCCTTTACTTGGTGACCTTGTAGCCCAGTGAGGCTGCTTCAGCTCCAACCATCACATGTGGATTCCAGGATGCATCTCCAACCCTGTGAGGTATTTTTTTATGGTGTTCAGGTTGCCATAAGAAACCTGTGGCACAGAGTGGCTGAGTGACCTCACACAGTAAGTGGTAGAGCTGGGACTCAAATCCAAGTGGGTTTAATATCAGAGTCTGTGCACTTAGCCACCAGGCCAAACTTCCTCCTGAAAAACACCACAGATGAAGGCAGGAAGCAGAGGGAACACAGGCTCTGGTCACAACATCACTGAGCAGCGGGCTGAAGGGCCTGACACGCACTCACTCAGTCGTGCTCTCAGCTCCCAGCAACCCCATCCCGTAGATGAGGAACCCGAGGCTCAGAGAGGCCAGGAGGCCCACTGAAGACCACTTGGCGAGGTACGTCGAGCCAGATGAAGGAGCACATCTGTGACCCTGGATGCTGTCCTCCTGCTTTTCCTGCCTCCTCCTGTGCTTTGCGGCTTGGCCTGGATCCCCACCCCCACCCCGATAAACAAGGTGCTCCTGTGTGGCTGATGGACTTCACGTGGGACTAGTGTCTTTCCCCTCACCTGCAGGCCTCTTTCCTGGCAAGGTCTTCTGCTTTCATCCCTGAAGCACCCACGGGGCCCAAGTGCCTTGACGGGGATGGCACACTGGTCCTCCTTGGAATCCCTGTGCAACCGGCAGTCACTGCTGTGGATAACAAGCAAGTGAACAGGTTTCTCGCTAACGTGGAGATAGCCAACACGTCTGGCGTTGGGGAAGAGGGGAGAACACTGAGGATTAGGCGAGGGAAAGAGGTCTTCCTGGAGGAGGTGAGCTTTGTCTTTCCAACCTGCAGAGCAGGGACGCAAGTTCCAGGCAGGAGGCCAGGAGGCTCCAAGTCCTGATTCCAGGACCCTGGCTTCTCTGGAGGCAATCCGACTTCCTGGGCTCAGGGAAAGCGGGACAGAGGCCTGGGGAAGGTGGGCTCCATCACTCTAGAATGTGCTGCCAGCTCATTTGGGTAGTTAGGAGCTAAACAGGGTGTAAAAGTGACTTATGAGCCGAAATCAGGTGTTCGGGCATAAACACACCAAGGCCCGTGATTGATGTGACTGGGTAAGTAACCTTTATAATTGGTTTGCTTTTTATTCAATTTTAAAGGCTGCACATTTACGTGAATGGCAATTGTGAGCACAGAGACGGGCGTGCCTGTACCGGGATGGGCCTCGCCTGTCCTGCCCGCAGGCAGAGCCCCAGGACGATAAACTGTGTTTCTGATGGTCAGGCCCCCCAGGACCCTGGAGGAGCCCCCCAGCCCCGGGAGGACAAGGGGCAGGGGATCTGATTCTTTGATCAGCTCCATTATCCCAGGTATGGGAGTGGCTCTCACCCGCCCACCTCACGCTTGAAGTCTGTGCGGTTTAGAGAGAGAGAAGCAAGTGAAGGCAGGGTTGACGGGAGGGATCTGGTTTCTGCTTCCCTGCTGGACACAGGGTCAGTCTCCAAAGCACAGAGCCAGGGCCCGGCTCCATCTCTGCCCCTGCAGTGCAGGCCCAGGGCGGGTGCAGAGCGAGGCCGCAAGGGCATCAGGGAGGCCGGGTGCCAGGACCTCCTGAGATGGCCGAGTCCCCCTTTTCCTCTAGAGGTATGGCCAGGGGATGCTCACGAGGGACCATCAGTCCTGAGCCCAGACGTGTGCTGCCGGGCAGAGAGCAGCCTGGAGGTGCAGAGAAGCCAGGTGTGTCCTGCCGATGAGACCTCGAGAAGGCCAATTCTTGGGCCTCGGTTTCCTCATCTGTAAAGTGGGTCAATGACTCTCACTCTGCCCACCACACAGGGTGTGTCAGGTAAAGGTTCTGGGGCAAATGTCATCAATTCTCCATTCCAAGAGGTCTTCTCAACACTGTCTTCTCCTTTAAAATCTGCGGTTACAACTTAAAAAATACCCCCCAGGCCCCATGGGCGAGGGACACGTTCCCCCATGTGGGGAGAAGACATGTTCTGACCTCAGTCCCAGCAGAGCAAAGGGACGCCTTAGCCTCACGTCCTGCACGGGCTTCCAGGTTTCATGCTGGGGCAGGTCATAGAGGATCAAGGGTCAGGGTCAGGGCTCAGGTCGTGACCAGCATCAGGACTCAGTGTGTGGCCAGAGTCAGGCCTCAGTGTGTGACCAGGGTCAGGGCTCAGTGTGTGACTAGGATCAGGGCTCGGTGTGTGGCCAGGCTCTGGGCTTAGCCTAGAATCAGGTCAGGGCTCATTTCCTTTACACCCATTGCTTAGTTTCTCATGGAGCCTTTGAAAGTCAAGGGTTGTCAGAGGCAGGGCCACCCCGGCTCCTGTGCAGCTGAGCCTGGGCCAGCCCCCCTGCCCCCAGGCTGATGCTGGGGCGGGGCTGCATGGACGGTCCCCTGCTCTGGAGCCGAGCTCCCGCTAAGCCTCAGCAAACTCCCTAAGCCTGGCCTGAGCCTCTGTTACTCGTGGGAGCTTTTGCCAGCCAGCAGGAGCCTCCAGGCACCGCAAAGCCCCACCTCTCCTGCAACTGGCACTGGGCGGGTGCAGATCAAGCCAGAATGACTTGTCCGCTGAGAGCAGCTCCGGGCCCAGATGGGATGAAGGCATTTGCAGCTCACAGCCAGACAAGCCTCCTCGCACTTCAGATAAATATAGACTTGTCCTCCTTCCCCTCATCCACGCAGGCGGGCGGGCGGAGGCTGGCAGGCGGGTGGGCGGGCGGGGCCTGCTCTCAGAGTGACAGCTACCAGCCGCCCAGAGCTCCGGGAGGAGCCCCCAGCCTTGGCCGACAGCAGGGAGTGGACAGCAGGGGTGGCAGTTGTCATCTGCGCAGCCAGCAAGCGGTCAGGGAGACCAGGGCTGGGGCCACTAGCCTTCGCCGCCGAGCAGCTGTGTCCCCGGCCCCAGAAGCCTCGTCTCATTTACCCCGAGAGCCCCCCTAACAGGTTCCCATGTGGGAGGGAGGGGGCGGGCCCCTGACCAACGCCCCACGCACCGTCCAAGGTGGAGTCTTCCGTCTTGGCTGCTTTCTGTTCTTGGGGTGCGGCAGAAACCTGGCAGGAGCGGACTGTGGCTCTCTCCACCTGCCCCGAGATCCCCCGAGGACAACATCGGCCTGGGGATGTGGCCAGGCCAGGCCATGGCCAGTCCAATCCTGGAGTGGTTCCTGCTGACATCCCTTCCTGGGGTCCACTATGCTGGCATGGGCACCTCACCATTCACACTCGGGGGCACACGCCCTGCCAGCTGGGGGCCGGGCATCTCTTTCCCCAAATCCCCACCTCCCCTCAAGGCCCTGGGTCTGGAGAAAGCAGCCAGCATGTGCCCCAGGGCAGCAGAGCATGTAGAGACCTGGGGAGAAGGAAGTCCTCCTGCCAGGGCACCAGGAAGACTTCCCGGAGGAGGAGGGCTTCCTGCTAGGCCTTACGGGCGGGCAGTCTAGAGAGAGGCACATGGTGCCTACTAGGTAAGGTCTCAGGGTCAGGCCACCTGGTCTGCACTTGACCCTGAGGCTGCAGAAAAAGTTCCAGGTGGCAGTGGCCAGACAGCTGATGCTTCAGAGCCGTAGGAGAGACGCCCCGGGGTCGGGGGCGGTGAGAGCAGGTGCAGGGTCTGGAGGAGAGAAGCAGCGGGGGCTTTACACCAAATGCAGAGGCAGGGCCCTGTGTACCTGGAGTCCCGATGGCTGAGGGGGCAAACACAGAGCCGTGCTGAGGGGGCCTTGCAGTTTGCCAATTTCTGTGGTGTAAACACTACTGTCTCTGCTGACTTCAAAACATCCATGTCTTCCAGCCGCCTTGGAGATTCCTGAGGGTTCACGTAGGAGCTGGCGGCTGCCCACCCAGGCTCACTTCCCGCTAACGGCCAGAGAAGATGAGGCTTTCAGGGGACACGGCCAGGCTGGCTCTGGGGGCGGGCACACAGGGACCTCCTGTGCCAGTCGGGCTGGGGTGGAGCGTCCAGCCCCAGGAGGAAGTTGCAGGGCCAGCTGGGGCTCTGCCGGGTGCCTTGGAGCAGGTCACGATCCCCCCACCCCCCCACCGCCCCCCACCCCCACCCCCCGCCACGTGCTGCTGCAGGATGTCAGTCGATGGGCAGCTTTAGTAGCTGCCGGGAGCTAATAGCCGAGGCCCCCGTGCTCTTGCCAGCGCAGGATCAATGGACAGGAGAGCTTTCCGGAGCGAGATAAGATCACAGCAGGGGATTAAAGTCACAGAGGAGCAGACCTTTTCACAGAATCCCTCTGCCTCCTGGGCTGGGGAGGGGCAGGGCCCCTCCTCCAGTGTGACTGACCTGCAGTTGAGGGAAATTGCTGAGAGGTGGGAGGGGAGGAGGGACAGGCGTTCCTCCCTCGGCCCCCCTCCAGCCCCGACCCCCGCGTAATCACAGCTCCGTCTCCGCAAGCCCAGCGGCCCCTCCCACATCGTCAGCTGGCTGCGCTCTGGCGCTGCAGTGGTTGTTCTCTACATCGTCCTCTGGGCGGGCGGTCAGCTACAACGTGACACGCCAGCTCCCGCCCTCCCTTCATCGCCCTCATCCCCGCCTTCCCAGGCTTCACGCCACCTGAAACCCAGCGGCTCGCCAGCAAGCTCACTGCAGGCCCACAGCCGGGCCTCCTTGCTTCTGGTCTAGGGTGAGGCTGTCCCTCCCTCTGAAGTGCCCTGAGCCCTCCTGGACCTCTTGAACCTTGGCGGAGCCCGAGGCCCAGTTGTCCCCAGAGTGGCTGCTGCCCAGCACTGCTCCAAGCCCGGGCTTGTCGCCTCGTCATCTGCCCGTGGGTTCCTGTGGGCGAAACCCTCAACAGACATCGCCTGAGGGCGGGCTCTGGGCTAGGGGATGGCGACAGCTAAGCCAGCCTGGCCCCGAGGAGCTCTGAGTCTGGTCAGGAAGAGCAGAGTGTGTTAGGGCAGAGCGGGGTCAGGGGCAGCACAGAAGAGACCCCAGACCCAGCTCGGAGTCAGGGAAGACCCCTTGGAGACAGAGATGGCCAGACTGAGAAGGCTCAGAGGGAAAGGGCGGAGGAGCTTCAGGAGGGAGGCTGTGGGCGCAAAGCTTGGCCTGTGATGTTGGATCGAATGGGATTGAGCTTCACCTCGGGGAACGGAGCCGAGTTAGGACGGGGGCCCCCCTCGCTGTGGCAGGCAGCCCGTGACCGACGGGGAGCCACAGCCAGAAGCCATCATTCACCTGACCTCTGGGGTTTGAATATCTAAAAACAAAAAATGCTTTTCCTTTAAACCCCCAGAAAAAAATCGAGTCCACCTAGTCAGGCCACGCTCAGGACAAGGTGCTGTCAGGGCAGGGGAAGTTTCCAGACTGGCTCAGCCAGAGGCCCTCAGCAGGTAGGGAGAGGGGTGGCCCCTGGGCTGGGCAGGAAACAGAGAAGGGGGCTTCCTCGGAGCCTGCACGGGGGGAGGGGCAGGAGGCGGGGGGAGGGGAGAGCCCAGACCCAGGGCTGAGCAGGCAGAAGGGACCCTGCGGGAGCCCAGGCTGAGCACCTCAAGGAGAGGCGTGCAGGAGACACCTATGTTGTGAGCCTGGGGGTCAGCACTGGGGGCAGAGAATTCGGGGGCCTCTCGGCGCCCAGAACAGTGCTGTGCGTGCTGTTGGCGTGTGGCTCCCCGCTGTGTCAGGACTCGCGTGCAGGAGGAGAAAGGAGATTCCGGCCCTGGACCACCGCACTCCAGCCTCGGGGCCTGGGGAAGGACGCTTGCCGTGAGTTGCACTGTGTCCCCCTAAAGGATATGTTGAAATCCTAACCCCTAGTACCTCAGAATATGAACTTCCTTGGGAACAGGGTCATTGCCGTTAAGATGGAGTCATGCAGGATTAAGGTGGCCCTAAATCCAACGTCTGGTCTCCTTGTAAGAAGAGAGGGGACAGAGAGACACACAAGAATAAGGCCATGTGAAGAGACACAGAGGGAAGGTGGCTGCGTGGCACAGAGACCGGCGTGGTGCCGCTGTAGCCGTGGAGCGTCAGTGAAGGCTGGCCACACCCGGAGCGGAAGAAGCAGGAAGGCTGCTCCCCCAGAGCCTCTGGAGGGAGCACGGCCCCGGGACGCCTTGATTTCAGATTCTGGCCTCCAGAACTTGAGAGAGTAAATTCTTGTTGTTTTAAGCCCCCCAGTCTGTGGTCATGTATTACGGCAGCCCTAGGAAGCGAATGCACTCCCACCGTAAATGAGGGAGAGGCAGTGGCTCGTCGGTGCTCCCCACGAGCCCTGCTCCCCTCTCCTCCTTCCCCATCAAGCTGCCCCCCTCCCAGCCCCGCCCGCCCCTTCTGGCTCTCCTAGCCCTCTCCTAATCTCACTTAAAAACAGGAAAATAGGGCTTCCCTGGTGGCGCAGTGGTTGAGAGTCCGCCTGCCGATGCAGGAGATGCGGGTTCGTGCCCCAGTCTGGGAAGATCCCACATGCCGCGGAGCGGCTGGGCCCGTGAGCCATGGCCGCTGAGCCTGCATGTCTGGAGCCTATGCTCTGCAACGGGAGAGGCCACAGCAGTGAGAGGCCTGCATACCGCAAAACAAAACAAAACAAAACAAAAACAGGCAAATATTTAGGTTGAAATAGAAGCAGGAAATTGCAGAAATGATCTAGAAAGGTCCTGTGTCCCCTCCCCTCACACCCCCACTGCAGCACATCCCATCGGGGTCTTGACGCTGCGACAGCAACCTGCACTCGTTCCGTTTCGCCAGCTTTCACACCCATGTATTTGTGTGTGAGAGCAGGTGTGTGTGAGTGGGCAGGAATGTGTGTGTCTGTGTGTGTGTGCATGTGTGTCTGCACATGTGTGCCTGCGTGTATGTGTGTGTATACGTGTGTGCACGTATATATGAGTGTATGTGTATAGCTGCATACGTGTGTGTACACATGTATGCCTGTATGTATATATGTCTATGTGTGTGTGCTGTGTGGGTGTATGAGTATGTCTGTATGTGTATATGCATGTGCGTGTGTGTGTGTGTGCACATCCATGCATGGCTCTGTGGACCGTATCACACGTACACTTCTGTGTAGCCACCACTGTCGAGGTGCAGAACTGCCATGTCCCCACGAGGCTCCCCGCTGCCCCTTCAGCATTGCCCCTCCCCCACCCCATCCCGACCCCTGGCCGTCGCTTATCTGTTCTCCATTTCTATCATTGTGTCACTTGGAAAAAGTTATATAAATGGAATCACAGTTTGTAACCTTTGAAATCGGCTCTTTATTTCACTCAGCATAATGCCCTTGAGATCCATCCAAGGTTCTGTGTGAACCAATAGTTCCTTCCCTTTTATTTTGAGTAGTATTCCATGGTCTGCCTAGAGCAGGGTTTTTTTAAAATCTCACTTTAAAAAATAAATCTCGTGGCAATGGCCTTGAAGGCAGACCAAGATCCCGGGGTTCTGGAGGGAAGACATGGACACTCTGGGAAGGGCCACTTGGATGGGTGTGTGGAGGGAGGCTAGGTGGCCCATGCACAGCAGGGCCGCAGGGCTCAACCCCCGCAGGGACAGTGTGGCCTCACGAACTCTGGTTTGTGGATGCCCGGGGAATGGAGGGCACAGGGAAACAGGGGGTCGAACCCGGCACCACCGCTCTCCAGAGGATCGGGGGTCTTCACTGACACAACCCACACTTGCTCCCTGGACTCTGACAGTTAACCGAAGGCTCACATGAGCCAGGAGAGGGTCCTGCTGTCGGGTGCCTGGGGGCCTCGCAGGGGAGGTGGGGACAGAGACTTGGAGGCAGGGCTCATGGGTAAGGGATGCAGGGCAGGGCAGGGCAGGACAAGGCTCCAGGGGGCTGAGGGGTGCTGGGGGAGAGCCCGGAGAATAAACACCCACGGAGGAGGGAGAAGAGTTGCTGAGGGTCGCAGGTTCCACTGACCGGCCTCTGGGGGAGCGGGGGACCACAGCTCCTGGGTCTTCTGTCGCGTTGCTGTTTTGGAACTGACGCTACACAGCGGCTGGCAGGGGGAGCAGATAATGCAAATTAAAGTATGTTCAGGGGGTGACGGGCAACAGCGGGTGAGCCTTTCCCAGGAGGGTCCCGCCAGAGCCAGGCTCTGATGAAGGGGGAACGGCCACCAGGACAAGCGGGATGCTGCGGAGGGCGGGGGAAGTTCTGCGAGGTCGAAGAGGCACAGCCAGGCTGGCGGGGCTGGTGGGGAAAGGAGCTCGAGAACTTTCTCAGAAAGTCAGAGCCACTGCCCCCGGGGCCTGGCCACCACCTGCTGCCCGCCCCGCAGCCAGCGCACCCTGCCTTACTGACCCTGCGCAGGAAGGGAGCCTTTGCCCGCCGGTCCTCTGCTCCAGCTCCCAGCCAGGCCCCTGGGCCTCAGGTTCCCCAACAGTAGAATGGAGGCGACAGCATGAAAAGGGTCTCTGGAAGATGCTGGGGACACAGAAAGGGCTGAGCCCATCCCTCCCTCCAACCCCCGGAGACACTCAGCACCGCAGCCAGCATGCGACACAGAGGTTCCGGAAAGGACAGAGCAGGTTCCCGGGGTGTGCAGGCCACCGCCCCTCCCTCTGCCTCGTGGGACCTCTGCCTGGGAGCCCAGCCCGTGTGTGTGTGTCACCCCACCAGCCCCGGCTCTGCAGACGGCCTGGCCGGGGCTGCAGAGGACCCAGGAGCCCAGAGTCCCGGGCACCGAGCTCCAGACACACATTGCCGTCCAGGTCTGTTTGCTCAACAGAGAGCCTGTCAGACACATTTTCCCCGGTTCCAGCCCTTTTTGAACCAGATTTATCTGATTTCTCATCTTTATTTTGGCAGAGGTAAAAATGCAGTTTCTAATTTAAAATTTAAAAAACCGTCACCCTCATCAAAATGCACTCAGCTCAGATGGTGTTTGGGAAATTATCTCTGTCACTCTCACACACACCGACACGTGGCCCAGCAATGGGGACAGGCTCTCCCACCACGGACACTCCACGCCCCCCCCACCTGCCACGTGAGGTGGCACTGAGCCTCCCTGTGGCCTGGGGGCCTGTGGGCTGCAGGCAGGGTCCGATGACGCCAGAGAGCAGAGTGAAGGCAGGCTGAAGAGCCGGCAGTGGGAGCGGCAGTGGAACCGGCACCGGAACCAGCACCTCACCTTCCTCTGCCCAGCTTGCTGTGTGACAACTGTCTTATGGATTCACCTCTCTGGCCCGGATCTGGCTCTCTCTGAGTTCCAGGTGGCCTCACAGGAGACATGCTGTGACATCGAGGGGTTCATGAAAGGAGTGGGGGATGCCAGAGAAGGGCCCAAGCACGAGCTAAAGAATTAGACCAACCAAAGTTTTACCCCAGATAAACCACAGACATGCTGTGCCATGTGGGGCCACCAAGGGGCCTCCCTGACCTTCGGTCTCCTCTTCTGGGGAAGGGCTTGGCCTCCCAGAGTTATCCCAGGTAGGTGAATGGTGTGTGCGTTGCCCGGCCCAGCTCACTCTGGGCTGGTTCTTGGGGGGATTCAAGTGCTGCATCCACTGTGTACTTGGAGCAGGGTACTTATCAGTTTACATAACTAGAGAAACTCCACTGAGACAGTCAGAGGCCGACCTCATCGCATCCTGCATTTGCCAGACAGAGAGGCGGGAGCTGAGGGAGGTTCACACGCCTCCTAACTGGCCACCCCTGGGTGTGCTTCGGGGGATGTGGCCCCGGATCCCAGGCCTGTGCCTGCCCCCCGGGCCCCATGAGGGAGCTTACACCTGAGTGGTGCTTCCCTCAGCATCGTAAGGGGCTGGCTCGTGTCTTCCTCACTGTTACTTTTGAGGTGTCATCCTCTCTTCTCCATTTTGCAGGTGGAAAACCTGAGGCTCAGAGAGGTGGGACAGAACCACAGGTGGGAGGGCCCAGAGGCTGCAGGCATGCAGCCACAGCAAACTGGTACACTGCGAGCAAAGGCCAAGCCACGATGCTGGGCGACCTCACCAAAGGGCCAACAGATGCGCCGGCCCAGGAGAACAGGGAAGCCTGGAGTGTGACCTCTCTTCAGAATGGTTTGCTCTGACATTACCTGCTGGCCTGGCCTTCCCTAGAGGAAAAGCCATCCTCCGTCATGGTCTGGGGACCAGCTCTCTGGGGATGGGGCTTCCCGGGAAGAGCTCACCTCATGCAATTTTCAGGTGAGTCATGCATCATGCAGGCTGTGGCAATTACAGCCCCATGTGCCACTCATTACATTGAAAGCACAGGTGGCAGCCCCACACTGCAGACCTTTGGCCCAAGGGGAATAAGCAGTGAACAGGATAGAAGGCCCCCATCCAGGGGCTGGGGCAAGGATGAGATAGAATTTTGAGTCTAATATGATTTCACCAAGTACCACCAGTGCCATAATCCAACAGCAGCCTCAGTGCAAGGGCTTCCTGAGTTCCAGGCAGACACTTGTTTCTCTCCACCCGTGGTTCTGTCTTAGCCTCTCACGAGGCGTGGGGATTGCTCTCACAAGAGCCCAGCCTGATCGGGGATGGGCAGGC
This sequence comes from Lagenorhynchus albirostris, assembly GCF_949774975.1. Classification (NCBI taxonomy): domain Eukaryota; kingdom Metazoa; phylum Chordata; class Mammalia; order Artiodactyla; family Delphinidae; genus Lagenorhynchus; species Lagenorhynchus albirostris. The sequence continues at coordinate 80,052,128 of NC_083111.1, read as the reverse complement.
AGCCACTGAACAAGGTGACTTCCAGCCAGTCTCCCCCGGTGTCTTGCACACAGCTGGAATCTCACCTTTAATTCTCCATTCCTTGAGTCAAGCATTGCCCTTGTAGAACTCACCATTAAACGCACAAAACCCTTAGGGACTGAGGAGCTCTTGTATCCCTTCTTTCCCAGAAAAGACCTGGGAGATGTCAAAGCAGATCTGCTTCTCCTCTCCACACCCAGGTGAGGCTCAGCATGGAGTTTTGCTAAAGACAGCCTTCCACACCAGCTCGCCAAGATGTCTGCCCCTCAACCATCTGGCTCAGGCACTAGGAATCCCCTGGAGAGTTGAAACGTGCTACTTTGGGGGAAGAAGCGAACAGCTGTAGAAGCCCTGCTCTTCGTCAAGCACCTGACAAACGCGACCCCATCGACCCCTCATGGCCACCCTGGGTGACAGGTAGGGAGCTGGGGGTCAAAGTCGTGGCGACGCTAAGACGTGGGTTTGGATCCGGTTCTGCCTGTCTCTGAAGAATCACACCCTTCCTGGGGGGGGGGGGGACAAGTTGTTGGTCCTTCAGCAGCGCCTTTGACCAGATTCACCGTCGGATAAATGGGTCCGTTGGGTGATGTGGAGGGAGGGGTAGAAAGGATACCTCGGTGGTTGGGGGTGCTGTCCACAGAGGCCAGGTGCTGAAGTGCCCGTTCCTCCACGTGTCTGGGAGGGGTGCAGAAACAGTACCCAGAACAGAGAGAAAACTAAACAAACACTGCATGGGTGGAAAAATTAATGTGAAGGTCACAGAAAATCCTGTTAATTCTGCCCTGACTGTGCACCTCCCACAGGAAAATTAGATGACTCCCAACTTTCTCCAACTCCTTCAATCCCCTGTTTTCTATTGCACTAACTTCATTTCTGTTTATACTTCTTGACCTCCAAGCCCTTGTTTTCACCTCTTAGAATAACCTCTTTGCACATATGCCTAATAATCAAAGTCTTATGGCCTTTGGAGGACCAAAAGTCATCCAGGAAGACAAAAACATGAGAGACTATGAGACTGGCTAGGGGTTTACCCAGAGCAGCTGAAGTCGGTGAACCCAGAAGGCTTAAAGGGTCAGCCTGTGGTGGGTGAAGTTGCTGTGGCTGGGCTGACATTAAGTACCAAGAATGGTTGAGATGCAGGTACAACAAGAAGCAGGTAAAGACATTGTGGTGTGAACTGAAGAAAGGAAGCTACTTAGTACAAAGTCCGTGACTGAAGGGTGAGGGCCCTGGCCACTCTGTTGACCTCTGGGCAGGAGTGTGGTGCTCCAGGCTCAAGCAAGGACTGATACCAGGTAAGGGTCATCCCTTGATAGCCAAGGAAGGTCATGACTCAGTTACCGCCTCATTCAGCCGTACCTATCCAGTGCTTACTAGGTACAGACATGATGCCACCAATCCCTGGCATCTTCTCCTGACCTTCCCCACCCCCCACCCACGCCAGGGACACCCACACATTGCTCACATGACCTTCCACCTCCCACCCTGGGCCACAGGGGCATGGGGCTAGGACATGTCTGCCACCCTCACCACCACATCCCCACTGCCTGAAACAATAATTAGCACATGGTAATCACTTAGCATTGTTGAACAAATTCATTGACTAAATTGGTATTATTTTCTCAAGTAAATGTCAAGTGAGAGCTTTGCTGTCAAATGGCCCAGGTTCAAGGCCTGAGCCCTTACGCTGTAAGGCTGTGGACACAGAGTTATCACTTCAGCTCTGTGTGCCTTCATTTCCTCGGCCCTCCAACGGGGCCCATGACCATGATAACACTTACACCTTCTCTCCGGGATGTCCTGAGGAGAACAGGAAGTGACGGACTGGAGGTAGCTTCCCCCAAACCAAGCGGTTGTGCACACGTTACTTCTTTCCAGATCATTCTCCAGAAGGGAACCTATTTGTCATCCCACATCAGAGAGGACAGAGCCCTGCAGGGCTCAGATGCTCAAAGACACATGGAGGAAGGAATTGAGATGATTCACACGGCGGAGGACACCTGGGGACCAGGTGGGGGGCCTGAGAGCTGAGTCATCTTGGGTCCAATTGGAAAATTGCCTGCAGTTGAATTATTGGCCAGGATTGGGTTAAAGTCCCCAGACTGGACTGATGCCAACCGAAATGAATTGAGGGAATTGAATTTCACTGATTGGAAGAAAGGAAATGGAATTAAAGAGAAGGAACCCAACAGAATGGAATTGAAAGGAAATTGACCCAATTTGATTTGAATTGAGTCAAGGTGAAAATTGAAAGCAGTTGGATCGGAGATCTGGGGTTAAACTGAGAGGAGGGTGGGGAAGACTTGAAGGCAAATGAGGGGAATTGAGTTGAACGGACACTTTTGGAACATGTGACTACAGCCTGCCTTCACTTCGTCTGGAGCTCCCCCAGCTGAAATGTGCTTGTTCTCTGGATTTCGTGGTTCACCCAGAGAGCATTTGTGGAGTGCCTACTGCACACAGATGCTGGGCTGGGGCCTCGGACATCAGGCTGAGTCAGACGTGGCCCGGCGGCCAGGGGGCTCAGACACAATTGCCTGAGCAAACAGGACCAGCCAGGAGGAGGCCTGAGCCCCACGAGGGTGCCCCTCCTTTGGCATCTGACCTGGAGGGTGTGGTGGAACGTGGCCTTGGGGCAGGCAAAGAGCCACGCCTCAGGCCACAGGGCCGAGAGCCAGGAAGGCTGTGGGGCTCTGGCTCTGTAGTCTCTGACCCTCAGTTTTTTCATGTGTAAAATGCAGACAGTAGCTTCCTTGGAGGAGTGTTCTAGAAGATGGGGAAGTCGGAGTTTCTTTTCTCCACTGGTGGCCACCTCACTACCCTCCTTGATCACCGTATCTTTCCTTTTAGCTCCCCAAAGATGCTGGGATTTCCAAAGCACCATTCAGAGACCTTTGACCACCTTCCAATCTCCTAGAGGCCGTGGGCCCTGGCAGAGCGACCACTCCCAGCCCTCAGGGTCTGCTTGCCTCCCACAGATTTCTCACGGAGATCCTGAACGCTGCCCAATAAGCCACTGGCCAAGTCTTCTCAACCCTCCCTGTGTCTCAGCCTCTCAGGACCTGCAGCCCTCCTGCGGGCTCAGCAACACAAGCACCTCCTCCAGGAAGGCCTCCATTGTGCCGACCAGGGGCTCACACTACCCCAGGGCCAAGCTGTCTTCATCTCTGAGCCCGGGGTGGCATGTAGGGTGGGTGGCACAGCCCATCTGTGTCCACACTGGCCTTTCTGTGTGGGGCTTTTATCCCCTGGTTTGTTCTCATTTTGGAGGCTTTCAAGGACTGTCTCAGACAATGCGTCTCAGAGCACCTTCTCCTTCTCAGCACAGATGTAATGGGAATCACCAAACCATCCCAGTAAGAGGAGTCGAGCTGCTTCTGAGCATTTTTGCATCGTTTCTCTTTATTTTTCCCCAAGTTGTGTCAAGTTCAAGGATTCTTAGTCAATTAGTCTAAGAATACGTCGGCCTTGTTTTCATATTTCTAATAGGCACTTTGGGCACATGTGAAACTGCAAACACACGCCTCCTCCCGAGTTGTCTCAGCTCCCGGCGTTGCCTGGATTGGTTTCTATTTTGCTGGGAAGGGAGTGAGACAGGCGAGGCTGGGATGCACTGCCCTTCCCGGGTGACAACGGTTCCTTCGGTCCATCTGCACACGCTGTGGGTTTCACTCTTAGCACAGCGCTGAGGGGCCAGCAGTGCCTCAGAGGGGCCCTCTCTGCTCCTATCCCGGCCATCACTTAGCCGACCCAGGGCAACCGGGGTACGAGCCTCCTGTTCAGACCCAGATCTCCCACTTAGCTGTCCTACCCTGGCTAGAGGCCTTAACCCCTCTGAGCCTCAGTTTTCATATCTTTAAAGTGGAGATAATAATAACTGCTTCCCAAGGGTGTTGTGTGGATTAAATGAGATGATGGGTGAAAAATGCTTCACGTAGCAATTACACATCTCATACTAGCAGCTGCTTAATAAACAGCGAGTATTGCTGCTACTCCCAATAACAAAAATAATAATAAGGGGCTTCCCTGGTGGCGCAGTGGTTGAGAGTCTGCCTGCCGATGCGGGGGACACGGGTTCGTGCCCCGGTCCAGGAAGATCCCACATGCCGCAGAGCGGCTAGGCCCGTGAGCCATGGCCGCTGAGCCTGCGTGTCCGGAGCCTGTGCTCCGCAGTGGGAGAGGCCACAATAGTGAAAGGCCCGCGTACCGCAAAAAAATAATAATAATAATATTGGGAGTTTGGGATTAGCAGATGCAAACTATTATATATAGAATGGATAAACAAAGTCCTACTGTGTAGCACAGGGAACTGTATTCAATATCCTATGATAAACCATAATGGAAAGGAATATATATATATATATGTATGTATGTATAACAATCGCTTTGCTATACAGCAGAAATTAACACAACATTGTAAATCAACTATACTTCAATAACAATGTTTAAAAATAAATAAATAGCAATAATAGAGCAACTATATGCATGGATTCAAAACACTTTTTTAAGGTAAAACATACTCCTTAAAAAACTTTTTTGAAAAATCTAGGAAAACAGAAAGAAAAAATAAATATAAAAATCATACCACTCCCTAAAAAGCATTCCCAACATCATGGCGCTCGCACACAGTTTCTCCTCCGTGCGTTAGCTTTTCGTATGTTGTTCTCTATTACTTAAATGGCCCCTTCTTTCTTAAAAGAAAAAAAATCTGAACTTCACATTATATGAATTTCTATGTTTTTGCAGATATTCTTATAAGCTCTTTATTTAATAAGGAAGTTAAGCCTCTGTCATATTTGCTGCAAATATATTTCCCCAGGCCATATTTTTTTGCCTTTTTATTTGGTGGTTTAATTTTGACATGCAGAAGATTTTCATTTTTATGCCGCCAAATCTGTCCATATTTTCTCTCCTGATTCCTTGTATTAGTTCTAAACTTAGGAAATCTTCCCTCACCCGAGGTCGATGAATATTAACTTCTACTTAATTCTCACTATTCTGAGCCCTGAAATTTTTAAAATATACTTAACGCTAATCCCAAGGGAATTCAGCTCCTGAGCAGGTCGAGGTGAGGCTGAGTCCGCCTGCCGCTGGCCTTCGTGGAGGAGGGGTCTCCTTTGCACTCCCATCACCCTCCCAGCCCCCTCTCAGGGTCCCCTGCCTTGCCAGGTCCCCCTGAACCTGGCCTCTGCCAATGCTGCCCCATCCCTGCCCATGTGTCCCTGACTAATGGCTGGAACGAGCCCATGGGCTGGAAATTTAATTCCAGAGGACAAATGAGCTAAAAATCCTTGAAATGCTCAAAAGTGGGCCCAAGAGAAAATGACTTCAAAAATGGACCAAATGGCCGCTAATGTGACATGTTTGGTGAATAACTCCACCTTCCAGCGACTCCATCCTGTGCTCTTGCCTCTGGGCCGGCTGCTCACCACCCAAGCTTCTCCCCGCCCCCAGAGGCTTCCATCCCCCGCCGGCTTCCCCAGGGCTGTGCCCCCAGGACCTTCAGAACTGGCTTCCCCTTCAACGCTCCCAACCAACCCTCCTGGGAGAGGTGGCACCATCACCCACACTGCCATGAATGAACAGAGGCCCCGGGATCCCACAGCCCCCAGGGTCACCCGGGGAGTGAGTGGTGGCGCCAGACTGCAGCCCAGGTTGGTGGCGGTCGGGAACCGGCTCTACCCACGGCGCTGTCCTGCCCTTTGTGCGCCCAAGAAGGAGCGAGGGAGGAGGAAACAGACATGCTGGGTGGGCCCTGGGTCGGAGGGGTCTGCATCACAGCCGTCACCCATCTCGGGGGTACACGGAACCCAGAGGCCTGAACGGTGCCCCCGTCTGCCTCGGTTTACCCCCTTTAGAGCGCAAGCCCAGGGCTAGTGGCTGATCCCCCGTGTCCGCCGCCCAGCCCTGCCGGGCTTCTGCTCAGAGAGCAGTGGCTGCCCGAATCCTGCCCTTACCCTCCTCATCTCTGTTCCTCCCAGAGAAGCCCACGCAGGAACCGAAGCCAAAGGGAACAGAAACTGCACATTGATGGGAGCGAGAAAGACCTGCCCGGGCTGGGTGAGAGCTGGACAGGGAAAGGGACTCGGGTCAGCCCACAGGGTCCCCCACCCTGAGTGTGAGGCAGCTGAGCCCCGGACAAAGCCAGCGGTGTGCTGCCCGCTCACTCCTGCAGGGGAGCAGGAGGGGAGGGAGGGTGGAGAGCCGCTGCTGCCTGGACCCGCCACCGGGGCGCGCAGGACAAGGAGACGTGGCTGCAAGCCTCCTGATCCCCCGACGGGACACGGGGCAAAACCTCAGACGCAAGTCGCCAGGTCAGCAACCCCTCCAGTGGGCAGGGCGGAGGTGGGGAGGGAGGAAGGGATAGCATCCATCAGGGCGTCGTCCAGTCTGACCTTGAGGACAGGCTCACACCAGGCAGTATCACCTCCATTGGGCAAGAGGGGAAGCAGAGGCAAGGAGGTGACTGACTCGCCCAGTGGAGGGGGGTGGGGGGTGCGGAGCCTGATCCTGTCCAACCTGCGGGTGGGCAGTGACGGTGACAGCAGGATGGGCACTGAGACCCAGTTCCAGCTTCCGGAATGAGGCCCTGGCACGGAGAAGAGGCTCTGGAAAAGACCGTAAATCGCCAGGAGCTGATGGATGGAGGGGGGAGGGAGAGACGCTTCGCAGTGGCATTTGGCTTCCGGCCTGTTTATGGGCCTCTGCGATGCTCGCAGGTGGAGAAGGAATGCTCGGCCTATTAATTTCCTAGTTAATCATGCAGGACATTTGGTAATTAGAGCACGCACTGGGCTGCGCCGTAACTCACTCCTGATGGTGTAGCCGCAGCGCCGGGCTGGCTGCAAGAAGCACCGCTGCGGGGTCACCTCCCGTGTCCAGCCTCTCGAGCCTCAGGCACACTGTGGGACCCAAAGGCCTCCTCGTCAATCCCTCTCATCCTTCAGACCATCACCCGAGGACCTTCCTCAGGGCAGCACCTCCGACTTTCCGCATCAGGTCCGAGGGCTCAGAGCACCACGTGTCCATTCTTCCCGGGACGTGTCAGAGTCACGGTTTTGCGTGTGTTCCTGTGACTGTTTGGTGCACGTCTGTCTCCCCACCCCCGATGCTGGGGGCTTCTCGAGGAGTGTCGCCTCTCCTCTTGCTGTCCATGGAACTTCTAGAGCCTTGCACAGCGCTGGATGTGTGGTAAGCATGGCCCCTGTTGACAAATGGGAAAATACGTTCTGAGTGAATGAATGATGCTCTTTAGCAAGCGAGGGAAGGCTGATTCGGGGTGCAATTTGGGGTAGAAAATGACGGATGGATGAACATGCAGACCTGCACAGAGGCTCACCTGGAGGGGAGATGCTGGGACATGTCCTGTCTCTTCTTGTGCTTTCCTCTTTTCCTAACATTCTGAACAGAAAAGACCTGTGATCAGAAACCTACAGCGAGGAGTGAGAGGAGAAAGGAGCTGCCCTAAGTAACGTTGGGACGAGGGGCGTCTGCGAGACTAAAGGCGAAGGGGCCTGAGCCCTGTGCTCTAGCGGGTAAAGCTGTCCCCCACGGGGTGCAGGCCTGCAACTCTGATCCCGCTGCACACGCAGACCCGGTTGAATAATTATGTGAGCGGGCGGCAGGCGGTGGGAGCGGGTTTCTCTCTGCTGGAGGGGAGGTTACAGATGAGCCACGGGAGGAAGCTGGGATGGTCCCTGCGGTGATGGGTACGAACTGGAGACGTCAGGATGAGCTCCCGTCTAGTTTAATAGAGACACAGACGGGTACAAATAGAATATTTATAGATCTGTGTGCACGCGGCTTGGTGAACACACATACGTGTCCTTGTTCTGTCAGCTGAGAGCCTGGAACAGTGACAGCCCAGAGCAGTAGGCCCCCCAGCCCCCAGATCTTGGCTTCTAACCCCGCTTCTCCAGTTAGGAGGACGGGACTCCGTGGAGGAAAGGCTGATTCTAGGACGGGAGCAGGACATACACACGGTGAGCCTGGAGCACCTGCTGTGTCAGGAAGTAAGGAAATGTCCAACCAAGAGGGTCACGATGGGGCGTGTCCAGGCCGACTGGAAGAGCTCCCGGTGGCCGGGTCTGGAACAATTTCAGCGACAAAAATAAAGTAGTAATGGATTATACCCCAAAGGATAAACTACCCTTGAGTCCATACTGACATAAATACATGATTGGATAAATAAATAAATAAGAATGGACGAAGCCCCAAAAAAAATCCCAAATAATGTTTGTGGATACTCCGCCCCCAAGGAGGAGGGGAATAACTCCCCACTCTTCAGGCGTGGGCTCTGCAAAGTGACTTCCTTCCAAAGGGTACAGGATGGAAAGGAGGGTGGGGGTGACTTTCATCGGAGAACCTGACAACTATTGCCTCCACCTGTGACCGAGCTCAACGCCCAACGTCAAAAGTCGCATTGACATCGTTTGCTCTTGATATAATATAATGAGAATGGCTCTTTTTCTGTGTTCTTCCTTCTCAAAACGTATCACCACATTCTAATCATAAGAAAAGCATCAGACAAATGTTGAGGACCAAAAGGTCAAGGTCATCGAAACAAAGACAATCTGAGAAAGTGCTACAGCCAAGAGGGGCGTCTTCTTGGAACAGAAGGACTGAGATTTGAATAAACATAGAGTTCAGCTAATCACAATCTATCAGCGCTGACTTGTTAATTGTGACAAATGTACCACAGTAATATACGATGTTATTAATAGCGGACATTGCGTGTGGGGTATATGGGAACTCTCTGTACCATCTTTGAATTTTTTCTGTAAATCTAAAACTGTTCCACAATGTAAAGTTTATTTTTAAAAGCATGGTTACATCAACAAAAACAAATCAGAAAAGAACTGGCATCGTTATAAGAGAAAGAGGAGACAGACACAGACACACAGAGGAGGGGCCACGTGACAGTAGAGGCAGAGGTTCGTGATGCAGCTGCATGCACTGCTGGGACCCCAGAAGCTGGGAGACGCGGGGAGGATCCTTCCCCGGAGCCTTCAGAGGCAGCGCAGCCCTGCGCACACCTCTTGGACGTCTATCCTCCAGAGCAAGCAGAGAATGTGTTCCTGTTGCTTTAAGCCGCCCAGTCTGGGGTGGTTTTTTATTGCAGCCCTCGGGAGACTCATGCAATGGTCGACCGTTTCATTCCTCACTTCACGCACGGAAGGGGACGCGGCTATTTTCCTCATTCACAGCTGAAGCGCCTGCAGCTCAGAGAGGTTAAGGCACGGGCCCAACAGTGCTCAGCTCACTTCCTTGTCCAGCCTGCCCAGGACAGGGGCAACTAGTCTAAGCTCACTGTATCACGGAGGTCATACTGCTGTGGCCGGACAAGGCAGGACTAAGAGCCAGTGTGCTGCGTGCAAACCCAGCTCAGCCAACGTCTCAGCCGGCTTGGGCTGCTGCGACAAAATACCGTAGACTGCGGGGCTCAAGCAACAGGAGTTTATTCCACACAGTTCTGCAGGCTGGGAGTCTGAGATGGAGGTGTCAGTGGGGTCGGTCTGGTGAGGACCCACTTACTGGTGTGCAGACTTCTTGCTGTAACCTCAGATCCCAAGGGCACTAATCCCATCCTGGGGTCCCCCCTCCATGGCCCCATCTAATCCTAAATGCTTCCCAGAGGCCTCCCCTCCAAACACCATCACACTGTGGAGGAGGGCTTCCTGACGGGAGAACACAAACATTCTGTCCACAGCAGCTTCCTATGGGCTGTGTGGCTTCAGGCCAGTCTCTCGGGCTCTCTGGGCCTCTGGCCTCCCCATTTGTAAGACGGTTACGGCAGCCACTTTGTAGAGACGTTAGAGATTGAATGGCCTGTGCTGACACACTTGGCAGAACGCCTTGAAGGTATGCACTCACTTTCCACTGGGCGCCACTGACCACAGCCCTGGGTTCCGTGCCACAAACCCCATGCCAGCAGGACACCCCTTAAGCCATCTCACAGCCTCTCCCACCGCTGTGCCCCTTCTTACTCACTGCAGCCCAGGGGTAGGTCTGGCAGGGCTCTGGCCCCATCTCCCTGCTGAAGAAATGGCCCCCCAAGAATGCGGGTGGTTCGTCTTCAGGACACGGCTTGCTCCCATGTCCCACACTGCCAGGGCCAGGTGTCTGCCTCCATCGCTCCCTGGCCCTGGCCCGGCACGCAGCCCCTTCTTCCTGCTGACACCCTCACACCCAGCCAGGACTCCTCCATGGCCATATCCCTCGGGCCAATCCAGAAGCTCTGGCTTAGTAGTGACACATCACTACTAACTCGTGCACTAGCCATCCAGGCCCCTGGGAAAGGCAATATCCCTCCTCCACGCACCTCCTTCCCACGTGGCTAGAGTCCCAGCTGTGGGACCCTGGGCAGGCCACTTACCATCTCTGATCCACAGTTTTCTTTTCCATGAAATGTGGGTGATAACCATGACATCACAGAGCTGCTGCCTGGGGTCCATGAGATTGTCCACGGGAATACCTCCAACTCAGTACCTAGCCCTCCTTTATGGTGAGTCAAGGGGGCATTCTGGGGACAAGGTCCCTGCCTTCTGTATGGAGCACAGAAGAATTACTTTAAAATATAAAAATAACATTTTTACTGTTATTAAAGTAATAAGCATTGACTGCAAAAATCATAAAATAAAGAAAACTAAGATAATACGTAAAGGGATGATGAAGTGAAAGAAAATTACCGGCAATCTCATCTCGCAGAGCCATTAAAGTGTTGATAAATAGGTTTTTAAGATTCATATTCTCCATTATTCTTATTCAGAGCTGGAGAGCTGAAGGGCTGGATTGATAGGGAGAGAGAGAGAGTTTTACAAAGTGGCTCCATTTGGGACACACTGCCCGTGCTCTGCCTTTACGTGCAATACCCCCTGCCACGGACATCTTTCCACCAGTAAACTCAAATCCGCGTCGTCTCATAGCCACCCGGGAGTCCATGATATGGACGGGCCATCATCTGTTTCACCTCCCCTCGGCCGCTGGATGTTTAGATTGTCTCCAGTCCTGCACTGTACGGTGGCTAGTAATTTGCAGAGCCTATTGCACTCACATCCGCAGGCTCACACACGATTATTTTATTATGATCCATCCCTGGGAGGGAATCTCTGCGTCACAGGGTGTGAGCATTTCAAATCTTCTACAGCACAGCCCCAAATGGCCTTCCAAGAACCTCGTGTCTGATCGCACCGCTGCCCTCAGAGTGCGGGGTGCCTGGTCCCCGCACCTCACCAGCCCCTACACCCGCTTCAAGCAGGAGAGGAAATAAAGCAGAGACCTCTCGTGGTTGATTAAACGTCGAATCGGAGGCAGGATCCAAGTGTCTCGTGGCTGTTTTTAGTTTCTTCTCGGGGAATTAACTTGCTCGTGTCTTTGTCCCTTTTTCTCTGGAGTTTATTTAATAGATATTTGGAGCTCATTTTTTTGAGTAACAAAGGGATGGAGACAAAGAAAAGCAATGCTGAGTTGGAACTGCCCTGGAGTTCACACTCTTGAAGGGAAAGCAGACAATGCATACACATGTGTGTGCACACACTCATACACACGTGCTTGCACACACGTGCATGCATGCATGTACATAGGCACACGAACACGTGTGCACACACGTGCATATACAGGCATAGGTGCACCCACGAATAGGTAACTGAGCTCTGCGAAGTAATAACCAGACTCAGAACGTGACCATGGGCGCCATCCCCCTTTGCAGGCTGAGGCTCGAAGAACAGTCCGCACGCTTCTCTCCCCTACACGCCTGCCTTGCCCTCCATAGCCTCAGCTCAGTCTGTCACTATTCCGTGAATAAAAGCTGTGTAAGGGACACAGAGCCGGGATGTGGTGACACAGAACCGGATTAGGGCTGGCTTGGCTTCAATAGGTGGTTTGCAGGGGCCCCTCCCTCCCTGAGAACTTGGAGCCGCTGCTGACTCAGCTGTGCACCCCTACCCAGCCCCGCTGTCCCCGCACCAGGCAAGCCCCACCTCTCCCTTCTCATGGCAAGGTGACCCCACGGGGTCCCTTGACCCGTTATCCTGGACCCTGGGGCCCAGAAGCAGGGACAGGTTAGATAACTCCATGCATGAAGCCACCAACGAACTCACCAAGAGCTCAGGAGGCATTAACAGGAGCAAGAGGCCCGAGGGCAGCCCTGTGCCCTCCCACCCTCCCTGGAGCCCCCTGAGTACCACCTCCTCCCGGGCACCTGACCTGGCACCGGCCCAGGAAGACACAGCCTTGGTCTTGGCACATCACGGGCACCAGGCTCCAGAGCTCACCTCCAGGACCCCAGGGGACACTCAAACCTCCGGAGGGTCAGCCTTCCCTCTGAAAACGGGGCCACATCCTTTCATCCTAGGGTCAGGGGGACAATCTGATGAGCCTACAGCTTACATCACTGGGCAGGGAAAACGGTTTGGATTCCGCAGATGGAGCCCGTGTGCATTTCTCACCCCGTGTGCAGCTCACAGGAGGAGGCTGTCACCCCAACACCTATGTGAGGAAACAGGCACAGAGAGGAAAGTGACAGTGGTCGCAGCCAGAGCAAGACGGATGGCAGAACTGCAGCCGCTGCAGTGGCCGCCCGGAGAGGTCTCCTGGGAGGATCGGGCGGGGGGCCCAGAGGTTTTAGGCAGAAAAGTAACACAGGGAGTCCAGGGCTCTCTATAGCTTCCTCTCTCCGTGTGTAGAGAAGGGACTTGGGCTGATGTGAAGGCAGGTACCTAATCTACCGAGAGCGATGGGGGCCGTCGGAGGCCCCGTTTCCCCACCTGTAAACCACGGTCACCGTCGTCCCTGCATCTCTGTCTCATGGGAGGCTCAGTGGGGTTAATGGCTGAGAGAGGATTCTGCGAAGGGACGCGTGGGACACATGTCAGCTGCTGTTATTTTCTCTTTCTGCCACCGCGAGCTACTTAGCAGTGAAGGCCTCCTTAGAATGTCCGCTGTTGACAAGCGGGGAGAGAGAGGGGAAGGACGTAAGTCACGGAGATGCAAGGATTCGGCACAAAGCTGCCTGTGGAGCAGTAGATCACCCTGAGAATTTCATGATGAAATATTCATGGGCCCCTCCGCTCTGGAGCGTTCTGGCTCCCGGGAGCCTCAGGCGTGGCGAGGATGTACAGCAGTGACCTTCGACCGTGGACACTAGAGTCCGATGTTACAAGCATGGATGAGAGGAATTCACACCTGCCCTTCTTAAGGGGCCCCGAGATGGACAGCCCTGCACAGTCCAGGCGCCGGCGAAGGTGCAGCGGGACCCAGGGGGTGAGGATTGCAGGTGGCAGCGTCCACTGTGGGCCAGGTGCTGCTCAGAGCACCTCACGCCTGCTGGTCATCTTGTCCTCGTGATGGCCCCTGACATGATCACTTTTATTCTTACTTTGGAAGTGGAAAAAGTGAGGCTGTAGTATCAATCACCCAGTTGTCATAACCCATCAGGCCAGAGCTTGAGACCAGGCCTGTCCACCCTGTGAGGGCGCACATTCTTTCTCCATCTGGTCCAGGTGGAGGTGCTGGTCATGTGTCCCCTCTCGTCATTACATGAGACCCAGGGCGGACAGCTAGCAATCCCGCCCCTGGCACGGTGGGCAAGTCACGTGGCCCAAGCAGAGGCTGTGAGACGTCTTCACAGAGATGTCGCACGTGGACACGGAGGAGAAGGGGCTCGCTTCTTCGCGACGTGGACACGGTCTGAGGACCCGTCTCCTGACCAGGCAGCTCTAATGCCCCTCGGAGCAGCTGCATTCTATGCCGTGTGTGAGGAGAGGGGATTCTGATGCTCGTGACGTCCTGAAAATATGGAGCATTTAACGCAGTGAAATAAATGGAAGAAAAGAGAAGGGGCTGGGGGGAGGGGGAACTAATTCCAAGCACATGTGGCTGCATGGTGTCCAGGGAAGTGAAGGAGCATTCGCGTGCACGGGCAGCGGTGGAGGCAGGAAGGCAGGACAGCCAGGAGGGCAGGGAATCTGAAGATGAGCTCTGGCCAGTCCTGCTTGGAACTGGAGGAGCTGGCTCCTCTCCCTCTCTGCCGGTACATGTGTGTGTAGGGTGGGGAGCCAGGAGCAAACACAGGCCAAGGGTGAGTGTGGCCCTACTGTGGGGAGTAAACAAAGGGGATAAAGCCATCACTCTCCAGCTCACTCAGCGCCTCAATTACCACCTCCTGTTGGGCCAAGTCTTTGGCATCAGATGGATCAGAATTTGTATCCTGACTCTACCACTACCTAGCTAGCTGTGTGAGGTCAGGAAATTTACTTAACCTCTCTGAGCTTGTGTTTTCTCATCTGAAAAATTTAAGACAGTATCTCCTCCTTCATAGGGTTGTGGTGAGAAAGAAATGAAATAATGTAAGTGCTCAAAGAATGCTTGCTGTTATCGCTGTTGTTTCGCTGTTGTGATGGCGATGGCGATGACAGTAATAACTATGGCGATGATGATAGTGGTGACGTTGATATTGATATGTTGATGGTGATGATGGTGATGGTGATGATGATGATGTTGATAGTACCGACGGTGACGATGCTGATGATAATGATGAAAAGCCTCTATGATCCCTGAGGTATGGAGCCCAGTTTTGAGGTCAGGAAGAAGCAAACAGTGAGTTTCTCTCATCATTCTATTCTTGGGTAACACCCCTCTTCTTGTGACCTACAGCTCATATGTATGAGAGGGAGAGTTGTCTGGGAGGCTCCTGAAGATGAGTGATTTGAGCTGGGCTGGATTGGGATGAGTTCAGTCAAATTCCTTATCACTGTAGTAATCTTAGGGTGCACCAGGAAAATGGTAGCCAGGGCCTGTGTTAAAGGCCTCTAGGGCCTAGAGTAGGGGAGGATCTGGCCAGGGGGCCACTGCTAGAGCCACATGGCCCCACAATCCCCCATCCTGGGCTAACCTACTCCCCTGAGGAGACTGAGCCTGCTACTGTCACCCTGACCCCCAGAGGCAGGCACAGAAGAGAGGCCCAGCTAAGGTCATAGATGAACAAACTGATGAGTGGGTGTGGGGGGGGTGATGAAGCAGGAAGGACTTGGAGAAGGACTCGAAGAAGGACTCTGGGTTACCTTCACCAGCCAGGTCTCCCTGGTAATAAGGAAGCAGTACTCCCTTCTCCTATCATAAGGTCAGAAGTCAGCTATGACAGGCTTAAATAAGATCCAGAGTCTATAACATAATACCCAAAATGTCCAAGTTTCAGTTGAAAAGTAGTCACCATACCAAGAACAAAAGATCTCAAACTGAATGACAAAAGTTGATCAACAGATGCCAACACTGAGATGACAGAAGTTAGAATTGCCTGACACAGAGTTTAAAGCAGCCATCATAAAGTACTCCAATAATGATTACAAACAGCTTTATAACAAATAAAAAATAAGAAATATCGGTGAAGAAACAGAAGATATAAAGAAACTAAATGAGATTGTAGAACTGGAAAATAAATAGCTGAAATTTAAAAACTCAGTGGATGAGCTCAACAACAGAATGGAGGGGACAGAAGGAAGAATACATGAACTTAAAGATAAAATAATACAAATTACCAAATCTGAACTACATAGAGAAAATATTCTAAAAAAAACACACAAAAAAAACCACTAACAGAGCCTCAGGTACCCATGGGACTATAACAAAGATTCCTGTCATCAGAGCTCCAGAAAAAGAGAGAAAGAGGGAGGAGGTGGATAATGTTTCTAAAGAAAGAATAGCTGAAAACTTCCCAAATTAAATGAGACATAAACCTACAGATTCAAGAAGGTGAGTGAGCCCCAAACAGGAAAACCAAGGAAATCTACACAAAGACATGTCATCGTCAGACTTCTGAAAACCACAAAAACAGAAAATCTGGAAAGCAACCAGAGAAGAAAAACAACACCTTACCCATTGGAATGGAATGTCAGTGAATTTCTCATCAGGAATCATGGAGGCTGGAAGGAAGTGACAAAACATATTTCAAGCACTGAAATAAAAGAACTATCAACCCAGAATCATGGATCCACTGAAAACATCCTTCAGGAGTGAAAGGGGAATCGGGACATTCTCAGGTGAAGGAAAACTAAGAGAATTTGTCTTGTGAGCAGACCTACCCTTAGAGAAGCTAAAGGGAGTTCTCTAGACAGAAAGGAAACAATAAGACATGCAATTTGTGGACAATCAGAAAAGAAGGAGGAACAACAGAAAGAATAAAGATACAGTTAAATACCTTTTCCTCCTCCACCTAAGTTTCCTAAATTATGTTTGACAGTGGAAGCAAGTATTGTAACACTGAGGTTCTAAATTTACTTACAGAAAATACTTTATTATATTACAAATAAAGGAAGGTAATGGGACATAAAGGGAAGTAAGTTTTCTACACTTTACTGGAGCTGGTAAAGTGATGACACCAGTAGATCCTGATGAGTTACATATGTGTAGTATAATACTTACAGCAGCCACTAAAATAGCTGTAGTACAAAGAGATGCGCTCAAAAAAACTGCAGATAGAGCAAAATGAAAGTCTACAAAAATTTTTTCAAGTAACCCACAGGAAGGCAGGATAAAGAACAGAGATCAACAAAACTCAGAAAGGACAAACAGAAAACAAAAAATAAAATGGCATCCCTTTTTTAAGCCCTAACATATCAATAATCACATTATATATAAATGGCATAAACATGCCAATTAAAAGACAGAGACTGACAGAGTGGATTGAACAACATAAATGAACTATGAGAGACCCAGTTCAGCTATAAAGATATAGGTGGATTGAAAGAAAAAGATGGGAAAGGTTATATCATGTAAACATTAATCAAAAGAAAGCAAGAGTGCCTGTGTTAGTGTCAATCCATCAACAATACATAACAATCCTAAATGAACAGGAATGACATCAGAGCTGCAAAACATATGACCAAAAAGACTGTGAGAAACTAAGGGAGAAACGGACAAATCCACAAGTATAGTTGGAGACGCCAACACTGCTCGTCCGACAATATGACAACTCAACAGAAAAATAAGTGAGGGCAGAGAAGAACTCAACAACACCCTCAGCCAACAGGATCAAACCAACGTTGACTGAACACCCCACCCAATCACAACAGACACGTTTTCTTTTCAAGTGCCCACAGAGCACAGACAAGATGGACCATCTCCTGGGTCATGAAACAAACCTCAACAAATTAAAAATAATAGAAAATGCAGTGTGTTCTCCAGCACAGTGGAATCCAGCTAGAAATAAATAACAGACAGACAACAGGAAAATCTCCGAACACTTAATCCATGCATCAAAGAGGAAGTTTCAAGGGAAATAAAAAGACATTGAACCAAGTAAAAATGAAAATACAGCATACCAAAATCCACGGGACACAGTTAAAGCAGTGCTGAGAGGGAATTTTATAGCACTAAGTGCTTACATTAGAAAAGATGAGACGTTTCAAATCAATAATCAAGCTCCTACCTCGAGAATCTAGAAGAAGGAGAGTGAATAAAGTGAAAGAAAGCAAGCGGAAGGAAGGACAAAATAAAAATAAAAGCGGAAGTCAGTGAAACTGAACACGGAAAGGCAACAGAGGAAATCAATGAAACAAAAAGCTGGTTCTTTGAAATGATCGATAAGATTGACAAACCTCTACAGTGCTCAATGAAGACTCACCTCCTCCTCTCTCCTCTCACCTTCTCAGAGATAAGCCTTCAGAACACCTCTGAGTGCATCGTCTCACCGAAACATCAGGACAACTCTTGACCATAGACAAAGTACTGATGCCATCTTAGCACTGAGGAAATCGAGGGGCAGAGAGAAGAGTATGCTTTGCTCAAGGTCTCCCAGTGGTAAGAAGGGCAGGCTCAGAACAGGGCTGGCTGGTCCTTTCCCCACCCTCACTCAGCAGACACAGCTGTGCCTGGCGTGAGGAACCAAGGGCTTATGTTCCCTCCATAGAGGGGCCCTTTCCTCTGCTCAGGCTACAGCAGGAATAGTTGAGGGCTTTAGTTTCCTCATCTATAAAACAAACAAAAAAAAATAGTCCCTGGATGTTGTGAGAGTTAATTGGGTTAATATGCATAAAGCCCTAAAGTGTGCCTGAGTTATGGTAAGTTCTGCAAACATGTTCTGTTACCATTACAGTCGTCTCCTCCTTATCCAAGGGGGGTACATCCAAGACCCTCAGTGGATGCCTGCAACCACGGAGAGTACGGAACCCTATACATGTGTACTTTTTTTTCCCTATACTAACGGGCAGGTAGTGTATACAGCGTGATACGCTGGAAAAGGGATGATTCATGTCCCGGACGACGTGGAGAGAGTGTGAGACTTCATTACGCTATGCAGAGTGGCACACAATTTTAAATTTATGAACTGTTTATTTCTGGAATTTTTCCTGTAATATTTTTGGACTGCAGTTGACCATGGGTGACTGAAATATCAGAAAATGAATCCGTGGATAAAGGGGAAATATTGTACTCAGAAACATCTGGTCCTGGGCCTTCTGCAGACTGAGCACCATGGGGAAACTGAGGCAGAAAGCCACCTGTACAAAAGGAGGTCCTTCCCATTCTGCCCAGGTTTAGTCAGAAGGGAACGTTCTGACCCAGCTCCAGGACAGCTCCATCCTCCACAAGCTTCTCTTCAGTTCCTTCTAGTTTTGCATCTTCCTTTGATTAACAGTTTTAATAGAGGCATAATGTGAGCTTCACAGCAAATATCTCAAGAAGGAGGGGAGAACATGCAAAAAAAAAAAACCCTGAAGGAACTTGCTAAGGCAATGGTGTCTGCTGCCCCTAAGCTCCTAGATGTCCCACGAAGAGGGCCCAATCCCACAGTCAAGGCCCAAGTGCAGAAGGTGAAACCCGTGTGCTTCCCCGAGTCTGGGAGGGCGTCATTGCTCTGGATCCCACCGAAAGGGCAGCCCTCGTCCCGCCGCCCATCTCCATCCAAAGACTGTTAGCTGAGGGACAGGAGGGGAGGGAAGTGGCCGAGAGGCAGTCGCTCTGCAGACACACTCATTCGCTCAGCCGATGCTCAGGTAACCTCACAGGCCCCTAGTCTCTCAGAGCGGCCTGGGCTGGGGGGAGCCGAGGACGACACAGTGCTTCAGGGACAGACTCGGCAGAGAGGCCAGAGGGACCCCAGGGTGGATGCACGCTCTGGTTCCCAGCCCCAGGTGGATGCCTGGTCCTGCCCTCTCACCCCCGGGAAGTCACACTGAGCCTTGATCATGGTCACAGGCTGAGCGCTCATCTTGGTCACAGGCTAAGCCCTGACAGCGATCATAGGCTAAGCTCTGACCCCAGCCATAAACATAAATTCTAACCCCTGGCCATCTGAACAATCTGTGCCCAGGGCAGGGAAGGGGGACATGGATGGCCAGGCACAGTCCTCCCCCTGTTGGCCCCAGCATGGGGTGTTGCCTCCATGTGACAGGGCCTCGGAGCCCTCCGCAGGACGCCATGTCACACGAGGTGGCTCGTGGCTCATCTGGCCGTGGCCCTCCCGGGACCCAGGAAGGGAGGCTGCTCTCTCTGCCCTGCCCCTTACAGCCAAGCTGGTGTGAAAAGTTCCGGAAAAGCTCTTAAAGGAAAATGCTTTTCTGATGGTGGGCCTGAAATAGCACTCCCTTCCCCCAAGTTAATAAGCAGTTGTCTAGCTAGTCAGCTCTATTTTAGAAATAAACATCTATTAGCACTCTTCACCTTGCAGCCCGACTCAAGGTCAGCCCTTCGTCTCTGTTTCCCAGAATTGGTAGCATCTGGACATTGGGGCCGGGGACAGAAAAGCCCAAGGGGTCCCAGTCAGGTGAGCAGGCACTGGTGCCTCTCGAGGACCGGGAGGGGAACAAGCGACTGGTGGCCAGACCTGTGGTCAAGTTCACCCGCTTCTCTGGGCTCAGGATACACGCATCTGCAGCTGCAGCTCAGGATCACATCAATAGTGATAATAATCGCACAGGCGTCAGGCTGGTGCAGAGCCATTTACAAAGCACCATCACCAACGGGCTCCTTCGGTTCTGCTGGCCGGGAGGTCACGGGCCAAAGGGAAACAGCCAACGAGAACCCAGCACATACGCTCTGCAGGCCCCTGAGGCCAGCTGGCCCTGGAGACTGGCGTGTAATTAGTCCTGAGCAGCAAGCTCGGGTTCACACAGCCGGTGGCAGGTCTGGGCCTGGAGCCTGGGTCTAACTCTGGTCCTGCTATAAGCCTCCTGGGAAACCTGATTAATCGGGCCAGCTTTATAACTTGAAGAACCCAGTGGAAAATGAAAATATGCTTAAAAATTAAAATATCAGTACAGCCAGAGCAGAGCATTAAACCAAGTGCCTACAGGGGGCTGGGGGTCTAGAGGGGGGGATAATTACCTTCGTCTCTTCTGAGGCATTTGGTGATTTCTCTTGCCTTCATCCACACTGCTCGGCCTGTGCTAGGCACACATTTTAGTACAAAACAGAGCAGTTTCCTCTCTCTGGGCACAGAAAGCACCTGTGTGTTGCTCTATGAGAAAATATGGAACCGAGGTTATTTCTTCAAAGATGAACATTTGCTTGGGCTTCCCTGGTGGCGCAGTGGTTGAGAGTCTGCCTGCTAATGCAGGGGACATGGGTTCGAGCCCTGGTCTGGGAGGATCCCACATGCTGCAGAGCAACTAGGCCCATGAGCCACAGCTGCTGAGCCTGCACGTCTGGAGCCTGTGCTCCGCAACAAGAGAGGCCGCGATGGTGAGAGGCCCGCGCACCGCGAAGAAGAGTGGCCCCGCTCGCCACAGCTAGAGAAAGCCCTCGCACAGAAACAAAGACCCAAAACAGCAAAAATAAATAAATTAACTAATAAACTCCTACCCCCAACATGTTCTTTAAAAAAAAAAAAAAAAAGATGAACATTTGCTTTACTAACATAAAAGGGAACCCTGCCGCTCTGTCTTTGCTTTCTGCGTAAGTGATGACTCCCATTCCTTGAAGAATCAGAGTGTAAATTTTTTGACATGATTTTAAATGACATTTAGACTCAACACATGCAATATAGCAACCATACACACCACCCAACTAAAGGGAAAACAATATGGACAGCTGTGTATCAGTCAGCTGCTGCTTTGTAACAAATCTCTCCAAAAACAAAGAATTGCTTAAACAATACAATTAAAGCAAAGCAGTTGCTTAAAATGACAGAACTTAACAATGAGTTTGTGAGTCTTCAGAGTGACACGTGGTTCTTCTGGTCCCAGCAGGTTCACGCATACATTTGAGGTCAGCCCTGAGCCAGGTGGGCAGCTCTTTGGGTCTTGGCTGGGGTCCTGGCTGAGTCCTCTCATATGATGGGGAGTGAGCTGGCTGTAGGCTGGTCTAGAACGGTCATGGCTGGGACATCCTGTCCCCTCACCCACGTGGTCTCATCCTATAGCAGGCCGGCCAGGATTGTGCACAGGGCAGTCCCAGGGAGCGAGCAGAGGCTCACAGATCCTCAAGGCTCTGTAGCACTGCCATGCACTTGGTGACGATCCGGAGAGCAGCTGTGCGCCTCTCCTCCTAACTCCACGTTCAGTGACATCCTGATGGTAGCTTGAAATCAGCCATGGTAGAAGGACTCACACCAAGGAAATTGGCAAATGCCACACATCCAGGGGTTGGAGATATCCGGGGGGAATCTGGTATACCAGCACACCCCTGGCCACATTCTATTGGCCAAAAAGCCTCACAAGGTCAAGCCGAATTCAAGGGAAGAGAAACAAAGGGGACAACCAGCTCTCCTCAGTCTGCCTGGAATTTTCCCAGCTTTAGCACTGAACATCCCATGTCCCCAGAGCCCCCCGTCCCAGGCAAACCACAAGGGCTGGTCGCCCTGGGAACAGGCCCACCTCTTGATGGGAGAAGCAGCAAAGTCACGTTGCAAAGTGCAGGGAGAGGAGCTGGGGAGGAAGTGTGTGCATAGTCTCAAGAAGTCCCCTGAGCCATGACCAAGTTCAGGTTCACACATGAGCAGGCCATGGCAGCCGTGTCCTAGATACGGCCTGGACGAGAGCAGCTGTAAGAACCCCACGCCCAAAAGACGTGTCCCAACTTCAGGAGAGCTGAAGTTTGGAAACGTGCTCACTAGAGTCCTGAGCAGGAAGCTCAGGGTGGGCGCACCGGGGAGAGGAAGCCACGAGCCCGGTGGGCAGGCAGCCGCTGGCAGGGGACAGAGGACTCCTCCAGCCGGACTCTGAAGAACCGCACGCTCACTCCCGACTCCCAGAGCAAACAGCCAGCAGCCTCTTTTCTTTCTCCTGGTCAAGTACACAGCTCAGATGGCCCTTTTAAGTCCAGCAGACTGGGGCTGTGCTCAGCGTGGAGGGTCAGGGGAGCGGTACGTGGGGTCTCTCTGACTCGGGCACCCCTGTGAGTTACAGGGCCAGAGGTGACTAAGAGTTTGGGCTTCAAAGGCTGCTGCAGGCCGGGATAAAAGAGAGACAGGGTGGGAGCAGGTGGAAGGGGCGGCCACAGCGCTGACGCTGACGAGGCAACACAGCAAACAAAGCAGGGTAGCGGCGTGGAGATCCAGCTGAATGCCAAGTCAAGGTCCAGGCCGCGGCTCCGCCCCCCGGGGGACGCTTGGCAAATGCAAGGGACATTTGGTACTTAGAACTGGGGGAAGAGGGTGCTATTGGCATCTAGTGGGTGGAGGCCAAGGATGCTGCCTGTGCACACTCTGCAGTGCACGAGACGGCCCCACAGCAAAGGATTACCTGACCCGAACATCAGCAACGCTGAGGGGACAGCACTCCTGGCGGAAGGCATTGCCGCGAGAGGATCACGCTCATCGTGTGATCTGGCCTGAGCCTGGCCCATCCCACCTCCAACCCCAGCTCCAGGAGGTACAGAGCAGCCAGCACCTGGGGACAGTCTGCAGCCCAGGTTCCCTGGCCCAAGAGGACAAGCTTCCCGGAGCCCCGAGAGCCGGCCAAGCCAGTGCCGCCTCTGCAGGAAGCTGTTTGCTATTCTATCCCGGCCCCCAACACAGCTGGCTCCAGGCCCCGGCACGTGGAGAGGGGCTAACCTAATTGCACTAATGGTTTGTAATCAGACATAATGGGGTGTTTGTACACACGAGCGCACAGAGCTGCAGGTGTGGGAGGCAAGTCCCCTGGGGCTCCCAAAGGCTCATCTCGCCTGCCAGCTGAGAAGCCAGGGCAGCCCCGAAGCGCCTCTATCCCGCTAAGTGGCTTAAAGCTCCCTTGGGCCTCCACGCTGGCCGGAGAGGCCAGATGTCTGCAGACCACGCAGCAGCCTTCCAGATTTCCTGGTATCCCCCAACCCTGTCTGCCAGTGACTTCCAGGCCCTCAGGTTGGGGACTTAGAGAAAGCAAAGCATGCTAGAGCCTGCAGACCTGGGCTCGGCTACCCCGAAGTCACCAGCTCCTGCGACACGGCAAGAAATAGGGAGGAGCACTGTCCCCAAGATGCCCGTGGGTGGCTCCAAGCTCTGAGCCACGTTGTTGTTACTATAACCAATGCTTCTTGAGTGCTCACCGCTCCAAACACCACGTAATCCCGTAATATCCGCGACAACCCATGTGCGCAGTGTTATACTATCACCCCCATTTTACAGATGAGGACACTGAGGCTCAAGAAGTTTCCCATGGGCTTCCCTGGTGGCGCAGTGGCTGAGAGTCCGCCTGCCGATGCAGGGGACGCGGTTTCGTGCCCCGGTCGGGGAAGATCCCACATGCCACGGAGCGGCTGGGCCCGTGAGCCATGGCCGCTGAACCTGCGCGTCCGGAGCCTGTGCTCTGCAACGGGAGAGGCCACAACAGTGAGAGGCCCGCTAAGAGGAGCAGGCTGCAGTCTGAGTCAGCATCTGTGCTCTGGGGAGCATGATTAAGTTTGCTAAGGCCAAGGGAAGCTTGAAGAGGAGGTGTTGATTAAGCAGGGCTTTGCAGGATGTGTAGGAGTTGCCAGGTGAGGATGGGGAAGGTGTTGCCCTTACAAAGAAACAGGATGCGCCTGGTACCTCGTGGGACCATTGATAAACGCTGGGTTCTAGTTAACAAGAGAGGGGGGGGTGACAGCAGATGAGTCTGGAAAGGCAGGTCGGGGGCCAGGCTGGGGATAGACAGCTGGGATCGAGTTACTGTGATGGGAACTTGTGGCTTGGGAGAGAAAGTCTATGGGCCAGGAGGGCTGGGTGCAAGAGGCCATGCGTGTCTGAGCGTAGGGGAGTGAGGAAAAGAGACAGGAAGTGCGGCTGGGCAGAGGCTCCAGGTTCAAAGCTCGGCTCTGCCACTAACATGCTATGTGACCTTGGGGAGCTTCCTTACCCTCTCTGGCCCGCAGCCCGCTCACAGGGCCGTTCTGAGGTTTAACGGGCTAAGACCCTTGGAGCAGCTGCAGCCGTGCCTGGTGCACGGAAGAGCCCAACACGCGTCATCCCAGCAGTTTCCAAAAGCCTCGGAGAACAGCTAGCGGGGAGGGCAGAGGGCACCTGGGCTCGCTGACATTAAGCTTCAGGATTCCATCCTGGTTTTCAGGGTCCAACTCTTGGGGTGCGGGGAGGGAAAGGCTTCAAAGTTTCAACCCAAACGTCTGGACTCCACTGCATCCCCAAGGCCAAACTCCCCGACACCAGGGGGAGGAGGTTCCCCCGGGAGGCTCCAGGCAACTGACGAGCTCTAGCTGCCGCGTCCTGCGCCTCCCAGGCTTCATTCCACTAACCAGGGCTCGGGAGGACAAGCCCAGCTCACGGGTCCTTGCAAGAACAGGAAGGAGGAATGTGTGCCAAGCCCTCTGCCCACCCATCCCTCGTCCTCCCGTCCATGCCACCCACCCGTCACCCAGCCAGAAGCTGGGCATGGCTCTACCTCATCCCTCTCCCTTGTCAACTCTGCTGTGGTTTGAATTGTGTCCCCAGAAGATGTGCTGAAGCCCTAACCCCTGGTACCTCTGAACGTGACCCTATTTGGAAAGAGGGTCATTGCCAATGTAATAAGTGAGGTCACTCTGGTTTAGGATGGTTCCTAATCCAACAGGACTGGTGCCCTTATATAGAGAGGAGGGCAAACGCAGAGACAGACACACAGGGAGAAGACGGCATGTGATTATAGGATGACAGAGCGGAGGCTGGAGGGATGCTCCACAAGCCAAGGACACCAAGGGCAGCCCGGGACGCCAGAGGCTGGAGGAAGCAGGAAGGAGCCTCTCCTGGGGCCTCAGGAGGGAGCATGGCCCTTTCCACGCCTTGATTTCAGACTCACAGCCCCCAGAACTGAGAGAGAATGACTATCTGTGGTTTAAAACACCCGGTGTGTGGTGCTTCGTTATGGCAGCCCTGGGAACGTAATACCACAAACTCCCACATGGAGACGCTCACCATCTCCCAACCCCACACTCCTCCCCTCCCTGGGGCCATGCCGCCTCCAGCAGTCCCATCTCACTCCCTGGTGCCACACACCCTTCAGCCAGACGCAACCGTGAGATGGGCAGAGAGAAGCGGGTGTGACCACGTCTGACCCTGCCTTTCGGGACTGTATGCAGACAGCCTGGGGGCGGTGGTGCTGGTCCCGCCTCCGACCATGTGAAGGGGAAGAGCTCCCCCCTCATGGCTCCCAGGTTCCCACACCAACTCTCCAAGGAGCTCGATAACTCCCGAGCCCATTAGACAGATGGAAAGTGTCAGAGTCCAAATTTGAACCCAGGTCTGGGATTCTGAGAAGCATGCCTTTCTCTGCTCAGCGATGCCAGGTGCTGGAGGGGGCGGCTGGACATTTGGGGTGTACCATCTGAGCAGAGAGCAGATGCCTCCCCTACTGACTACATTCCAAGGTGTATTTTAGGGACAAGGCAGCAGGCTGTGGAAGCACAGAGGAGGGGGTCACTCTGCCACCCCCGCCCATGCAGGTGACCAAGTCACCGACAGAGGCTGGGTTCTGAGCGGCACACAGCCCTGCATCCCGGCTGCGGTGCTCTGCCTCCCTGCCCTCGCCAGGAGCCAGCTGAGGAGCCACACTCTGCGCGATTCCCAAGCTCTCCTGCTGTGCACGGAGCCCAGCCCGCCACCTGCATGGCGACCCTGCTCAGCCGTGCTGCCGGCTCGCGGGATCTTAGGTTCCCTTCAGTGGAAGTGCGGAGCCCTGACCGCTGGACCACCAGGGCTCATCCTTCACCTCTGTCCAAGCCCTCTAGTGTCTGGCACTCCCCTTGCCTTCTTAGGGAGGCTCCAGGTCTCCCCTCCCAGGGCTCCGCTGCACTCCCACATAACATCCATCCATCATCTGACAAATATGTAGCCCCACCTAGAATGCCTCAAGCCCCACCAGGCACTGTGCATGGAGGGGTGGGCCTACACCCGCCCTCAGGGATGTGGGGTGACCACCTGGATACGTTGTTAGAGAGAAAAGTGGGGTATAGAGCCTCTGGGGGACAGGAATCTGTACACGATTTGCATATATTTAAGAAACAATGGAAGTTCAGAGCAAACACTTGAGGAGAAAAAAGTCTGTACCTCAAGAAGGAAACAGGATGGAGGGGACGGGGGAGGAAGCGAGAACTTCCCGAATGTGCCAACGTTCTGTGTAATTACACAGCAAGACTGAATCTTCAAAAAACTATCTCTAAAAGTTAAAAGCAAAACAAAACCGATGGGGGCTTCCCTGGTGGCGCAGCGGTTGAGAGTCCGCCTGCCGATGCAGGGGACACGGGTTCGTGCCCCAGTCCGGGAGGATCCCACGTGCCGCAGAGCGGCTGGGCCCGTGAGCCATGGCCGCTGAGCCTGCGCGTCCGGAGCCTGTGCTCCGCAGCGGGAGAGGCCACAGCAGTGAGAGGCCCGCGTACCGCAAAACAAAACAAAACAAACAACAACAACAAAAAAAAGCCCAATGAACCTAACAGTGTACCGAATTGGTAGTACAACAACACCGGAAGGAATCATCTGAAGTGAGTTTAAAACACAGTGATTTGGGCTTTCCTGGTGGCGCAGTGGTTGAGAGTCCGCCTGCCGATGCAGGGGACACGGGTTTGTGCCCCGGTCCGCGAAGATCCCACATGCCGTGGAGCGGCTGGGCCCGTGAGCCATGGCTGCTGGGCCTGCGCGTCTGGAGCCTGTGCTCCGCAACGGGAGAGGCCACAACAGTGAGAGGCCCGCGTCCCGCAAAAAAAAAAAAAAAAAAAAAACACAGTGAATTTACTGTCTATTCCCAAGGGTTATACTCTGAGGACAGAAAGAATTTCAAAAAGAAAAACCTGTAATGATTCTCAGTAATCATATTTTTAGTAATAATATTGGTATTGATATTATGAAACTATATTTGTGTAAAGATAAAATAAATACATAATTATTTTAATGTTAGGAACCAAGTCTGTCAGTGTGAGAAAAAGGAGAGACAAAGGCAGGAAATTAAATAAAATTCTGTAAGCCTAAATTTGACTTTTTTTTTAATCTTAAAGAAGCAAACTTCATAGCCGAATGAAAGGCTCAGAAACAAAGACCAATCCAGGAACAAAGACTTTTCAAACCCCCACTGCCAGAAAATAGTGTCGTGATGTCATCTCTCATTAAAAGGACCTAGAGCTCCTTGGAAAAATGGTGGACTCCAGGGGCTGGGAACCTGGAACATGGTAGACCGTAGACAGGAGAGCGAGAAGCAGTCCAAGACGCCCAGGGCCATGCAGAAGGACTCGGGGATCAAGATGAAGAGGTTTCCACAAGCCAAAACTCCAGGCAGTTTAAGGATCAACACAGATTATAACTGCAACGAGTTGAAACATATGTCCAAATCGTGGGTTTGAAATGACTGGGGGGACCCTCACAATTGTTGAGGATACAAGAAACACAACTCATTGTATTGAAAACTAGTAAATGAAGAGAGAGAATCAAGCTTGTCCTTTGACTGTCCATCCTCTCAAATTGCACATCCCAGGAACCAACAGCTGGCGAGTAGACACACTTCCTTGGGGGGATGTATTCCAGCCAAGCAATGCAGAGGAATGATAGGATTGTGTCACCACCATTCTGCGATTCCCTCATGAACTGATGGATATAAGCAGTGATTGTCAATGGCCAAGAACATCACAGAGACCGGCAAGCCCTGTGCACTTTTGTATGGACAGACACGCTACGCTGATTGCCACTTTACAGGAAACACAAGTCAGGTCAGAGGAGTAGGAACAGTGACACCAGATGTCAGGTGAGTCCAGGCTGGAGGCTCTGCAGGACAGAAGACCTGGTGTCCTCAGCAGATAAATTACAAAAGAAAAAAGAGAAAGCAAGAGACGTGGAGGGGCATCTATAAACTAAGTGATCTGAGAGATCTCTCAACTGCACAAGTGGACCTTCTTTTAAAAATAATTTTAATAAAAATCATGTAACAAAGCAGGTATAGCTTAATCAGGGGAATCTGAACTCTGACTGGACATTGGATAAAATTGAGGAATCATTGGTCTTTCCTTTGCGTAGGAAAGTGGTGCTGTGGCTGGGTGTTTTTAAGAGCCCTCATCTTTCAGGGACACACTCGAAAATGTTTACAGATAAAAATGAGTAGCTTTCCCTGTGGTGAAACGGAAATGTTCATAATTTATAACTTTGAGTGAGTGTGGCTTGCTACACAGATCAATGCGTCAAGTGTGATCCAATTTTTTTGTAAGCAGAGCTGGATGTCCACGTGGTATCATGCTTGCTTATTCCTAGAGAAAGATCTGGAAGGACCGCAAAGGATGCTGGCCCTGGGCACCTCTGAGAAGTAGGTAAGTGAGGAGGGGGAGGTGAGACTTCCGCCTATTACTTTTGGCAGCATTTTGTGTGTGTGCAGAGCAATGAAGTCACCCTCTGACCACCTTCAGTGAGTTAATGGGCGTCGGTGCCGATCTGGCCACCAACATTGCAAAAAAGACCACGCCTGGTGCACCGCCTGCAACGTAGTCTTCACAGACCCAGACCCAGATCCAGCCAGCTCTAGAAAGAACCACCCTTCCCAGAGGCACAAGAAATGAATCCAACGGGCAAAATGCAGAATGCAGCCACGCCACAGACAGACGATCAAGTTTCTTCAACGGCTGCATTATAAGGGAGACAAAGAGAGAAGAAAGGAAACCCATAGGTTAAAAAAGGACTTAACGCCAGAAAGTTTTAGGCATGAGCCTTATTTGAATCTGGAATCCAGTAAGCTTTCTTAAAAAAAAATGTGAGACAATAAGGAAATGTGAACATTTGGATATTTGATACTAAGAAATCCCTGCTATTTTAGGGGTGATGGTGACGTCATGGTTGTTTCTTAAAAGAATCTCATGCCTTACAGGCACATATTGAAAGAGGTAGAAATAAAATGAGATGGAGCCTGGGATTTACCCCGAAACAGTCGAGCAGTGAGGCGGGGGGAGGGTGCTGAGCCGGGCAACTCAGGACGGGCCCTGGGGTGACTGTTGGGTGGAGTTCATTACCTGGTTCATTACCTCAGTCTGGGAGGGGACTTTTCCGTAATGACCCTAGTTATTATAACATTATTTATAGCAATTCATAATTATTTTTAAAAAGAGGGATCGTAGGGAGGCTGCAAAGAGTGACGCGGTATAATTTCCATGTTCGAGGGAGAGCGGAGGGAAATGTAGCCGCCAGTGGGATTAGCTGGTGAGTGTGGGACAGACACCCGACTGCCTGAGCCTCCGTCCCCTCGTTTCCAAAGTGGAGGCGACGACAACCCTCGGAGGGCATCCGTGAGGGTGAGATGGGGCGACACCCAGGACGGGAAATGCTCAGGTCCCGAGAAGGAGACAGCCCTCCATAAAGGGCAACTTTAAGAAAACTCCAGAACCCTCAGGCCAACTATGGGGGAACCAGGAGAGGGCGAGTGGATCAAGGAGATTGGATCAGACTGGGAGAGCCGTGGGACCCAACTTCGTCCCTGCTGCTCCCTGGTGCTGAAGGACTCTCTCCCCTCAGGCACCGGACTAGTGCAGAGGGCTAAGGAGCCGGCCTTGTGCGCCGAGAGAGCCCCCCACTGTGGGAGGAGGTGGCCAGAGCACCTTCCCGGGCTCGCGGCCCTTCCATGCCTTGTCCGTGAAGAGCAGACCGCAGGCGAGGTTTTCTTGTCCTTCCCAAGCACGGGCTACAGCCCTGGGCCCGCCCACTCCTCACACCAGGCAGAAAGTGCAGTCGGGGCCAAGGCTAGACGGCGGTGCCCAGGGTCTCAGGGGACCTGAGTGCCCTGCATTCTGGGCAGGACGGCAGGGGGAACCGACAGAGTGGCCCAGCCAGGCAAGGAAGCTACTGGATCCAGAGCCAGGGGTCCCGCTCTTCTCCCCACCGCACCCTGCTCCAAAAATCAGACACGCTGCCCATGCCCTGCAATGAGTCTGTTGCTTTCAGAACTGCTGTTGCCGTGGCTGGTTCACTTGAGTTCCAGCTCTGTATCGTGTCAAGTACATAAACTCACTTTTATTG
The DNA here is from genome assembly GCF_949774975.1 of Lagenorhynchus albirostris. NCBI lineage: Eukaryota > Metazoa > Chordata > Mammalia > Artiodactyla > Delphinidae > Lagenorhynchus > Lagenorhynchus albirostris. The sequence continues at coordinate 80,021,752 of NC_083111.1, read as the reverse complement.
CCCTCAGACAAAGATACCCCAATTTGCCGCACTGGTGATCTTTGGCACAAAGGGAGGGGAAACAAGATAAGTGGAAGACAAGAATTATTTTTATATGTGCAAGAAATGATGTGGGGAAGTACCTCGAAGCTCAATGCATATGAAACCACGGCCCCAGCCCCCGTGCCCAGCTCTCTCGCTCTCAGGACGAGTTCAGACCAACCCCAGGCAGGAGGCAGGAGACCCCACACACGGCCAGACATCCTCCCCTCAGGGACATGGAACGCCAGAGCTGCCTCGTGGCTGAAAACCAGGAGAGGGAAGCCTTACGCTCGGATGGGGAGCCACGAACTCGCCACCTCTCTGGCCCCCGGAATGTGTGTGCTGTGACCTCGTCAAGCCATCAGGATCTGAGGCTCAGAGAGGCATGGGACTTGACAAAGTCACAGAGCAGAGCGTGGAGTTGACATCCACCCTGGCCCACAGTTCCCTCCAGCCCGGGACAGGCACAGTCCTCCCGCCCCAACGAGGGTCTGGCTCTCGGGGTCAAAGCGCCTTAGCCCAGCTTGAATACCCTCCACTACCAGCCTTGTGGGGGTAGGTCAGGGGACAGAAATAATGTCACCTTCCCCTAGCTCAGAGGAGACCCAGGGCCTCAGGGTCCCCCTCCAGCCAGGAAGTGATGAAGAGCATTAGCTTCCTGGAAAAACTCAGGTGTGATTCCCACTGTCTCAGTCAGCTGGAGCTGCTACAACGGAAATACCGCAGACCAGGCGGCTTAAACGGCAAACGCTTATCTCTCACAGTCCAGAGGCTGAAGTCCGGCTGTGTCTGGTGGCAGGTGGTGGCAGGTACCGGCAGATTCGGTGTCTGGTGAAGCCCCCTCCCTGGTCCAGGGACAGCGCCTTCGCGCTGGGCCCTCCCCTGGTGGAAGCGGCAAGGGGGCTCTCGGGGGGCTCTCTCATAGGAACACCGATCCCGTTTATGAGGGTCCCACCCTCGTGACCACACGCCTCCCAAAGACCGCACCTCCTGCCACCACCACTCTGGGGGTGAGGAGTTCAACGTCAAACCCCATTTGATTTGGTGGGGGAGGTGGGGACACGAGTATTCCGCCCCTAGCAACCTCCATCCACATCCTTTCCTCCCCACCCTGCTCCTCTCCTGATTGGGAAGCAGGTGACTACGGTCAATAAAAAAATGTTACAAATACACCTGGACTACTTTCACCTTCGTCACCTGCCACGTCCCGTCCCTCCTTCAGGCTTGGTTCTGGCACCACCGCCTCCAGGAAGCCCCCCGTTCCTTCCTCCTGCTGGGCTGATGATGTCCCTCCAATTCTGGCCCCCAGTGCTCACACAGGCTCCCGCGTGGTGGCTGGGCTGGACCAGCCTCGCTGATTCACCAGCCCCACCTGCAGGTCGGATAGGGTTCAGGTGACTCTGCTGGACATCTGGTCCCATTGTTCACCCAGAGCAGGCCCCCGGCTGCTGTGGAGGAGGACGAGGCCCCAGAGGAGACACTCCAGCTTCTGGGAGCTCGCCTCCCTGGGAGAGCTCCCGCCTTCCAGGCACAGTCCCTCTGCCTGTCTCCCGTGGGACCCTGCTTCTCCCCACCACCCCATCACTCCATGTCGTGCTGTCCACCTGTCCTCCCCCCGCTAGCCCAAGAGGGGCCTGGGAGCTGGGCTGTGCCCAGTGCACCATCGGGAAGTCAACTTGTCCTGGTGATGGCTGGTGCTACCCGGATGCAGGCAGAGGGTCCTCCAGGTGTGGAGGCCTGGCCGCTGTCCTTGGTGCCGACCCCTCTCGCCCCCAGAATGAGATGCCCTGGCCCTGCAGAGGCGTGGCTTCCTTCCCCAGGCTTCCCAACCCGTGTGTTACATGGAGCCCATGCTGTCAGGCTGCGTGGTCCCTGCCTGCCCGGCCCACCACCTTGGAGGGAGAACGGCGGCGCCCTCCACCCTCTCGACAGCTCCCAGGCTCCAGCTAAGTCTCCCTCCATCGCCCTCACATTTGCGCTAAACCTCGCACCTTATGGCCCATCCTCACGGGAATCTTCCAGTCTGGGGTCCACTCCTGCAAGGCCCCTCCAGCCCCTCTCGAGTCCCCTGCACTCCACTTCAAGTCCAGACCCTCCAGCTCAGATAACGGCTCGGCAAGTGGAGAGGAGCGCCGAGGACCACTTCCCGCGCTTCATCACCGAAAGCAATCTCCCGGAGAGAAAGGGAGCTGGACTCGCAGGGGATTTCACTTTTAATTGACTATACATTGGAGCAGAGTGACGGATAGCCCTCCAGTTCCCGTGCACTGGGCACCCAGCCTCTGTTAACCTTGGTGAAGCTACACGACGGACCGCCAAGCAGGGTCACCGTCCCCACTATACAGATGAGGAAGGCAAGGCTCTGAGAGACTCAGCACCTTGCCAGGTGAGTGAGGGCCCATCAAAGGTGCAGGGCCTCTCGCTCGGCAGGATGGCCCGACAGGCACCTCACCAGCCCTCTGTCCCAAGCCACACCCTCCATGGTACACCCTCGAAACGCCCAGCCTGGCACCCTGGTTTTCTTCTCTGTGCGCTCAGACTGGACCTCTCTGAATCTTGAAGACCATCGAATCCTACCTGTTCATCGTACACACAGGGAGACTGAGTCCAGAGAAAAGTGAAGGCCTGGTGCAGGCTTTCTGCTCTGGGTTCCCGTCCTCAAGGGACCTCAAGCCTCACTTTGGATATCCCCACTCTTTCCTGGGTCTCAGTTTCCGCATCTGTAAAATGGATCTGTTAGGCCTGCCCCGCAGAGCAGCTGAGACGCCAATGTGGGCCGTGTGAGCTCGGTGTCTGGAGCGAAGCCAGGCACCCAGTGGCCATCGGTAGACAAGGTCTCTCCTCCCCGCACCTGCCAGCTCCAGCCTTGCTGGCTTGTCTCCTCTGAGCCAGCAGACTCGGCTCTGGGGCTGAAGCCTGGGAGGAAGGGGGAGGCTGCTGGGGAGAAAAGTCCTGTCGCAAAGAGCTTTCAGCCTGAAAGGCTGTCATGTTCTCCCGCAAAGGACAAGATCTTCTGGGTTATTAAGTACACACAGACCTACAGACTGTGGCCAGGAGAGATAAGGGAATCTTGTGGGACGGAGTTTTCATCCCTTTTTTTCTTTTGTCTTTTTCTTCTTCCTTCAGCTTGGGTATTTTCAAGCTTAGAAGTGACTGCTCTAATCGAACCAAGAGACCGGCAGCAAGAGGCAGATTTGCTCACAGAAAATGAAAAGTTTCAAAAAAAAAAAAAGGAAGGCAGGGAGGGCGGACAGGGAACTTCTTATTCTAGAAGCAGCGTCTCATCGCCCGTCTCGGCAGTTGGATAGAGATGATGCAGTCCCAGCCCCCATGTAGCCAAAAATTTAGAGTGGAGGCGTGGCCCTGCCTTCGGGTGCCGGTAATACGCGGGGGAAGACAGGGCCCCGCCTTCGAGACAGCCCCAGTGTGATGGCAGAGACAAAGCCACACTCAGGAGATTCCCGTCTGAGGAAGGCATCACGGCAGGGCCCTGGGGTGACATCGATGCCATCCGACACCCCCCCCCACCCCCGCAGACCTCAGGCACTCCTGACAGTATGGACATGCCACCCAGGGAAGCAAAGTCTGGCTGGGTGTCCAGGGCCTCGCTCCCCCAGATGTGTGCTGCTGTCCCACCAGCCCTCTGAGCAGGTCCCTCAATGGCAAGCTGGCTCCCTCCTCCGTGCCCCTCCTGGCCCTCGCCCGCAGGTACACACATAGCACACCCACAGCCTGAGTCACCTCTTGCAGTGGGAGCTCAGGCAAGGGTGGGGGGCAGGGCCCATGAGGCCCCCATCTGGTTCCACCTCGTCGTATCCAGCCCGTGGGCCACAGGGAACACTGGCCCTAAGCCCCTACCAGAGCATCATCACTGTCTCCTGGGGTTACAGCTCCCCCTTACATGGGGGAGTGAGCAAGCTTTGCCAACCTCAGGTGGATGCCCAGAAAAGGCCGGGCCTCCCAGAGAAATAGGCTCTTGCTTTTAACCTCAATTTCATGTGCAGACTCCAGGGTACACAAAAGCACTTCTGGAAACATTTTCAGATGTGCCCAGTGACCTTTGAGCAGTGGTCCCCCCAAATCTCACCAGTATCTGGGATCTCAGAGCCTCCCCACATGCTGCTCCCCAGCCCAGAATGCTTTTCCCTGCACTCTTCATAGGGCGGCTGGCCCCTTATCCACTTTGAAGTTACTGCGTGTCCTTGTCTCTTCCTCCAGGCAGCCCTCCCAGATCACTCCTTCTAGTGCTTCTGTCTCAGACCCTGCTGCTCTCCCTCAGCGCTTGAACGCTCAAGATTGCACCCTTGGGTCTGTCTGCCTCTTCCCATCAACCAGAACTCCAGCTAAAAGAGGGCAGGGGTTGCCTCCTGTTCCGCAGGGTCCAGCCCACGGAAGGTGCCTCATAAATATATATTGAGTGAATGAGTGAATGAGTGAGAATGCCTCTGAAATCTCTCTGCCACCATGCCCTCTCCCTAACCACACCCCCCAGCCATGAGCACATCAGATGTCTTCTTACTGACACCTCGCCTCTCCAGTTGTGGGCTGGCTTCTTACGTGGCAGTAGATAGATCAGGGAACACTTACCGTCCCTCCACATAGCCCTCCCCCCAATCGCCAGATGTGAGGCCCTAATCATATCACGTTCTTTAAACAAGAGCATTTTCCCTGCTAAATCCTCCCTTCAAGTGGCTGACCTCGATCCACACCTCTTCATAAACTCCCTGAGAGGCACAAAGTGAAGATGCCATCGGCTACAAGTGGCATGAACCCAACTCAAACCTGTTTAAGAAAAGGGTGGGTTTCAGATGGGCTTCAGTGTGGGCACAGAAAACGCTCCAGAGCTTTCAGAGGGGACGTGATGCCGGGATGTTCACACAGGGATAAAAGGCCCGAGAAGCCAGCTGGGGACACGGAGGCCCCCCAGAGATCAGCAGCTGCAGAAAAGGGCCACCATGCTAAACAGGGGGAGTGAGAGGAGATGGAGTTTCCAGAGCGAGGGTGCAGGCCACGCCCCATGGCGGGGATGCCTGTGAGAGCCCGGCCTCGGTGGGGGTAGCCGGCAGACGCCGCAGTCAGAGGAGCCCCCAGTGGTGTCAGCAAATGGGCAGTGAGGAAGAGAAGTACCCTGGCATCTCCTCTCTCCACTGGCAAGTCTCCCTGCTGGTCCCCAGCCGCCAAACCTTCAACACCATCAAGAGGCTGGAAACATCCACAAGAACCAGAGTGCTGAACAGGGCAGATCCCCAAGAAAAAGGGGGGCTGTGGGCAGACTCAACAGCCCCTGGCCACCACAGCGGTTTTCTGTGCCCTCAGGATAAAGCCCAAACCCCTGAACGTGCCCCCAGGACCCCATGCTCTCAGCTCATGAGCTCAGAGTTCCAGCCACAACGGACGGTTTCCAGCTTCTTCATAAACCTCTCAATTCCATCCTGCCCCAGGGCCTTTGCCCACGCGGCTCCAGGATCCTGGGCCATCCCCTTCCACGTTGCCTGAGGACTCCTTCCCTTAAAAGTCACTTTCCTGGGACTTCCCTGGTGGCGCAGCAGTTAAGACTCCACGCTCCCAATGGCAGGAGGCCTGGGTGTGATCCCCGGTCAGGGAACTAGATCCCGCATGCATGCCGCAACTAAGAGTTCACGTGCTGCAACTAAAAGATCCTACGTGCTGCAACTAAGACCTGGCACAACCAAATAAATAAATAAAATAAATATAAAAAACAAAGCCACTTTCCTGAGGCGGTCCCTGACCTCCAGATGGAAAGGCCACCCTTCCCGACTGCACCCTGTGCTCCCTGGGGTGGCCCAGCTCACAGCGGCAGTCTTGCTGTACGTGTGTATGTGGACAAGCGTCTCCCCTCGCCGGCCATCAGCCCTGACTGGCCAGAAGGGTCACTGTTCACAGCCCCTGCACCAGAAGAGAGACAGGGCCTGCTGGGAAGCCTTTGGTTTGGTCTTAGGCAAAATTCTCACAACGGAAAGAAAGCAGGGAGGAAGGGAAAGATTGTGCTCTCGGCAACCTTCACAAGCTGCCTCGTCCCATCCTCCCACGTGGTGGGGGGCGGGTGGTCAACAAGCATGATTATCTATAGCCCTTTGTTCAGTAAACAGGCTAGGACTGTCCCCGTGTGAAGTGGGCTGCCTGGAGCAGGAAGTAGTGAGCCCTCCGTCATGGGAGGCATCCAAGCTGAGGCTGCAGGCATACCTGGCATGAATGTCAGGTCGAATATTCTCTAAGGTTCTCTGACTCTCGAAGGACCTCTGATAAACCAGTGGCACAGCTCAGTGCCAGGGACAGGAGCGAGCACACGCAGAACAAGGTGCAGGTGCTCGATCAGCTCCATTGGGGCCAAGGGTAGAGTCCTCGGGGACAGAGGGCCATGGAATGGACCGTGTGGACCCTCTGGTGTGCGGCGCAGAACTGCCGTGAGCTCCAGCAGATGGGAGTCTTGCCGCGGCCGCACCTCCCTGTCCACTGGCCCCAGCCTCCCCTTGCCCTGGAGGCAAGGCAGCCCCAGAAATGGCCCATGGCCACTGGCTGGCAGGGCCTAAAGAGCAGAACCTGAGGCAGTGCGGGGCCGTAGGGAGGAAGCTGGGCCACCACTGCCACCCAGAGGCTGGCCGTGAGCCAAGCTGCCCAGCACAGGGACAGCCCTAGATCCTGTCCAGCGGGGCCAGCCAGGTCCACAGCGGGGGGAAGGGTGAGTGGGGAGTAGCAGCAATTCCCTCCGCAGGCTCAGCGGGGCTTCAGGTCAGACTCTGCAGCCAGGAGAGGGTACGGAGTCACCCCAGGACCCCAAGAGCCAGCTAAGGGCGGCCACAGCCTCAGGACCCTCTGCCCCTCACCCCAGCCAACCAAGAGGCTTCTCCGCCTCACCAGGAGATGCCTGGGCTTGTGGGGCGGCGGGGGGGGTTCTCCTTGGGCAAGGCCTGCTCCTCCCTGGGCCTCGGCAGCCTCGCTTGGACAGGGCCCTGAGCCTGAGACATTCTCCAGCCCAAAGCCCCTGACCTCCCCCCATGGAGCCTCACGGCCTCCGCCTCCTGTCCTTTATATCCTCCTCCTGCCGGTGACCTGGGCTCCGTGGACAGCACACACGCAGACTCACCACTGGGGCCACGACGGCTCGAGCCACGACATCCCCCTCCCCGACCTCAGCCGAGGCCAGGCCCTGCCTGTCTGTCCCATTTCCCCTGAAAGAAGAGTCATAAAAACAAAGGCATAAGCCCGTCCTCAAAGCATGGGCGGGTGGGGCTGCTTTTCCCGGGACAGGTGGGCAGGAAGGAGAGGACGAGGCCCGCTCGGCCGCTGGGCCCTTCTGCCGTGCTTGGCTCCCCCCAGAACTCCCACTGTGGCCTCACGGGGCCTCCGCTCCCACGAACCTCTAAACCTGCAGGAGTCAGGACCCCGACTTGCCCAGACAGCGGTCGGGGGTCGAGCTCCAGTGCCCGGCGGGGGCCTCCCAGCCCTGACCGGCGCCTGTTTACAGAGAAGGACGTGGAGGCCCAAGGAGGAAAGTGACTTTGCGGTGGCTGGGCCAGAGTCACCCAGAGCAGCAGCCAGCCCGGAAGGCGGGGGGGGGGGGGGCCTCCCCACACACCCAGGCTCAGCCACGGGACCATGGGGCTCGGCAGTAGCCACTGCCCTTCAGAGGAAACTCACGCCCAGCTGGGGCACCGCCCAGCCTCTGCCATCTCTAGGCCAACCCTCTCCTCCGGCAGCAGCTGACCCCGGCTTCCCAGCTCGCCAGCCAGGACCAGCCCCCAGGAATCCTCACATCCCACCATGGGCCTCGGCTGTGCCCCCGGCCCCTTGGAGCCCTGCCCTGACCGCACAACAGTGAAGGTGTCCACTCCCGGGGAGTCGCCAGGGCTGCTCTGGGTTGCCACTGCGTCCACTTTGCGTGTCTGGAGCAGAGGGTCCTGCACGGCCTGATGCACGCTTCCTCCTCCCCTTCTCAGCTCAAGAACGCAGGGGCTGAGAGGGACCTAAGAAACACCATCAATGCAAACCCTCCCACACACATTCATCAAATGAGAAATTATACCCAGAGCGGGAATGTGGCCGTTCTCCTGGTCCCCAACCCTTCCCATCAAACACGTTGGTCTCTGGGCCTGTGATGGTCCACGCTGTGCCCTGGGCCCCAGGGAGGCCTAGGAACTGGGTTCAAGGCCCAGCAAGAGGGCTAGGGTCATACGATGCAGCGTCCACACAGACAGGAAGGAAGGGGCAATGAGCTCATTGTGGACAAGACCGTGGCCTGCACCACACTGACCCTTAGTGACATTCCTTCTTTCTATCCTCACCACCACTTTAGGGGGGGTCATATTCTCCCTGAGGTACACGAGAGGAGACTGAGGCCCAAGGTCACCGGGTAACCGCAGTACACACGCCAGAGCCCCTGGGCTGGCTCTTAGCCACGGCCCTGGTGTTGTTATTATTACTGTTATTCTAGAATCATCAAGAGGAAAATGTCAACTTTCCTTCCTTTTTCTAACTTGTCCTGTTGATGCCCTGCAGTTTGGCCAGCATCTCTGTAGTTGATGGGATGATTGCAGGGCAGTGGGAGGACAGGCAAATGCCAGAGGGGACAAAGCATCCCACAGTGCCCCCAGCTGAGTGTTGACACTTCAGTTTTCCCAAAATAAGAATAATTACAATATTATGTTAGTCAGCACTGACCACCATTGCCAGATGGTGGATGTCTGGGGCCCTGGAGGGAGCTGTGTCCTCAGACAGGGAGGTTATGCAGACAGACGGCCTCCCGTAGCACTTAAATGACAAGCTCAAAACCGGGCCGGGCACCCGTCCAAATGCTGCCGGGGAACTGGCAGCAACGGGCCCCACTCCAGAAGGCGTCACAGCAGGGCCCCTGCCGGGCATTCACCATGGGCCCCTGAGCTGCCACCCCTGGGAAGGCCTGAGTCTGAGCTCGAAGGAGGGAGAAGGAAAAGGGCCTCTGCCCAGCGGGGAGGGCAGGAGGAGGGGCAGAGGGCAGAGGGCGCAAGGCACTCACTCCCAGAACTTTACCAAAGCAAGGAAACTTACGGGCCAATGACGCCAACCCCTTCATTTTGAAGGCGCAAGCAGGAGATCAGAGAGGGTGAGCACCTTGCCCAAGGTGACAGAGTGATAGGATGAAAATTAAGCCCAGGGCTTCTACCTGCCAGAGCTCAAAAGCTCAATCCAGAAGGAGGCTAACATTCCCAATGATGAAGGGGGTTGCTGGAAACAAAAGCAAGTGTAGAATCCGTGCACGGCTGGGATGGCGTTTCATCCGTGTTATGTCAGCAGTAAAGATACAAGGTGACCACTTCCTCAGTCTCTACGTTACACTTTAGACTAGAAAGGATGGGACAGGGCTTGGTAAGTGGGATTGAAGAGTGAGATCACTTAGGAGCAAACGCTCGCTGTCCTGAATAAGCTCAAACATTGGTCTGGAAATAACAAACCGAAATATTAATAGAATTTTCAGATGAAATTGCTTTAATCATTAAAAATGTGAAGATTGTAAGATGAAAAAAAAGCTCCAGTCCAGAGCTTCTGCTGTGCACTTAACCCACCAAATATCAAATTGCTAAGAGCAGAGGGAACATAAAGTTTCAGCACTGGAAAGGTCACAGACATCATCTATCCACCCACCCATCTACCCATTCATCCACATATCCTTCCCTCTATTCATCCAACCTCCCACCCATCTACCCATCCATCCTCCCACCAACTCATCCATCCATCTAACCTCCCACCGTGTATGCATCCACCTGCCCACTCACCCATCCATCCACCCACCCATCCATCCACCATCTATCATCCATTTATTCTCCCACTCATTCATTCATCATCCTACCTACCTATGTATCCATTCACCCATTATCCACCCATCTGTCCAGCCATCCTTCCAGCCATCTTCCCATCTATCCATCCACATATCTTCTCATCCATCCATATACCCCCCAGCCCATCTCCCATCCACTCATACCCATCCACATATTTACCCACATACCCATCCACACACCTCCATCCATTCATCCACCCATCCTCTCTCTTATCCAACCATCCAAGGTCATTGGTGAGCATATACTTGTATGTTCCAGGCTCTGATTCAACATACACACTCTGGAGTCATACACAGTTAGAACTGGAAAAGACCCCCAAACAGAGCTTGCTCGACTCTGCCCATGATGCACGTGGAAAAGCAAGGCTGGGCAGGTGGAGGAGATACGAGGGAATGGAATCATTCTTAAAAGTGGTGAAGCTCTCACCACCCCACCCCTGCCGCTCAGAGCTCCTCACCGTGCCACTGCGCCCAGGGCCCTCGGCCTGCACCTTCTGAACCACAACACCCTCCACCTACTGGGGCAGCGGCACAAGCCCTAGACTTCTTCTTCTCCCACCTGCCCTGGATTCTGTCCCGGACTCTGCCCGCACACCTAACAGGCTGTGAGTAGCAGACAGGCCGGGTTCCGTGATCTTCCCCACCACGCCTCTTCACGGTGTTGTGCAGGTGGGTGACCCACGTGTGTGTCCTGGGTCCTCATCCTGCCTACCCCCATGAGCTCTCACTGGACCTCGGTCCATCCATCTGTGCAGTGGGATACTAAGACCAGCAGTCTCCCCCGCCCAGGATTGCCCAGAGCAGCCCCGGGGGCAGGGGTTGCAGGCAGGGGGCAGTGAGCACATGAGCTGGCCCCCAGGATAGGCCGTCAGTCAGCTTTGCTGCAAGCGCACATCCCGCAGCCTGGGGACGGCCCCTCCCCTCTGCTGATGACTCAGCCTGTCAATGCCTCCTGAGTCCCAGCCGCTGGCAAGCGGGGCGCCGCTCCCGCCGCCCCCAGGCCGAGGACTCAGCCCGCCCCGGGCACAGCCTGGGCAAGCACTTCCCAGCCCGGGAGCGAGGCCCTGGAAGAGGGCACAGCCTGCCCGTGGGTGGGATCCAGTGTCAAGGGCTCTGGAGCCCAGGCCCGACCTACAAGAAGCCCATCCCCCGGGCCATCGTGACAAATGAGGCCACTGAAGCCCAGGGAGGTGGACTGACCAGCCCAAAGCCGTGCAGCCTTTCACAAGGGGCCCGTCAGGGCAAGACCCCAGCAGCGCCTCCAGGGGAGCTTGTCCGCTAGCCGCTCTGCTGCCTCCACCAGCACTGGGGTGTGACTCCAGATGGGCCCCCCAGGCTGGGCAAGGGCTTACCCCACCACGCCCATGCCCTCACCTTCTGACACCCACCCCCTCATTAACCTCGTCTGGAGAGAAGAGGCTCTGCCCGCAGCAGGCTCAGGGCCAGATACACCCTCTGGCAACATCCTGGCTCCGGACAGGGGAAACGGGCCCCAAACGGCACCAGATACTGGCCCACGACCTTTGGTCCATGGGAGACTTGGCTGTAAGTGGAACCCGGGTCTATCTGGTTGCAGGTCCAGGATCTCTTCCGGAGGCCCACCAGCCCTCGCCTGTCCCCTGATCTCGGCGTTCCTCTGGAGGGGACAGAGCCCTCGCCGTGGTCACTCCATGCAGCTCACTCACTCATTTATTCTTTCTCTCATTCATTCATCCAGTCATCCATGCAAAAGTACGAACAGGGTCCCGAGCCTGCACTGGGCACGGGGAACAGAAAAAGCCAAGCCCGCTTCCACCGCCTGCAGGTCTGACAGGCTGCTGAGGGAGGCCCCCAGCCATCCTGCAAGGTGACTCGGGTATGGGAGCAGATGCCCTCCGCCGACTTGCTTCTGTCCCTGCCCCGACCCGGCCCTCCTCCCTTTGCCAGCCCCTCATAAACCGTCTACAGCACCTGTAATGCCTTCCCGCATGGCCTCATGACCCCTCGTGATGGGCTTCTTGTCCCCTCCTTGAGCGCAGTGATTTGAACCCACTTCTGATCCCTGGGACCTAACACAGGACCAGGCTCACAGCAGACACTTGGCCAAGGCTTGATCAGGGAAGGAAGGAAGGAAGGGAGGAAGGAAAGGAGGGAGGAAGGGAGGAAAGGAGGGAGGGAGGGAGCCTTGAGGACCCCGCCGGGGCCCACGTCCTGCAGAGCCTGTGCTCTAAGCTGGAACCAGGCCTCTGCCGTGCAGGAGGAAGATAGATGCTGCCTCCCCCAGCCCTGGGAGGTCCCGCCCTGGGGTGCTCAGCAGAGACTCATGGGTGCAGTGAGGAGGAGATTTTGAAAAGTGCTGGGAGGAGGGTCAGGGCCATGGGCCTGCAGGGGCTGTCCTGGAACAGCCTGGGGCGTGGAGGACACAAGCCAGCCCGCTGTGGGGTCCAGGCACCGAGATCGAGACCCCGGATCTCAGCGGAGGCACCTGTGCCCATAGGACCAGGAGTGGCACCAGGCCTGCTGACCTTTCCAGGGATGGGGTGCCCAGCTCCCTCCTCTGGCTAGTAGAAGGGGATTCCCTCACCCCGACAGCATGAACAGAGACCTTCATCCGTGCCAGGATTTACTCTGGGTCTTGGGGACAGAAAATTCAGGCCACAGCTTGGGAGCCGTCACCGAGGGGTCACAACCGCACAGAGAACAGGACTTGGGGGCCACGCAGCTGGAGGCCAGGTGTGTGAGGACCTAATAGAGCCTGGCAGGTCAGAGCCCCCAGGAATGCGGGGCCTGCTCTTGGGACTGAGGGGTTCAGCAGGCACCTGCTTGAGCTTGTCTCAGGGCCCAGCCCCTGCTGAGAGGCCTCCCCTCACCCCCCGCCCTGGGCCGGCTCTGCCGCGGGTGCTGCCATGGGTAATGGGAGGCTCTCCCAGGTGCAGAAGCTGCTGGAGGACCGGCCTGGAATCATCAGCTAATGGGAAGCGGACAGCGTGTCCACCAGAGGAGAAAGGCCCCGCGTTACCTGGGAGCCAGACGGTACCAGGTGTGGGGTAGCAGCCCCAGCCAGGAACTGGACCCAGTTCAGCCTGCAGAAGCGGCCATCGGGCGAGAGGGAGGCCCAGGGCAAAGCTGCACGTGAAGTTCCTGTGTGTGGCGGCCGCAGGCCTGAGGTTGGACCCAGGGCAGCATCGTTCCCTGGAGGAGCCTGGGCCTCTAGACCCCGCCCACCCAGCAAGGCCCTGGGATCAGTGTGGCTGCATCAGCCCCTGCACCACTGACCCTTCACACAGACCTTCCCAGGACCCCTTGCAAGCCCACCCGGGCCAGGACCCAAGGGCAGAGGGGAGCCAAGCGGAGGATGGCGAAGATGAAGGGGAGATGAGGTGACGGCCATAGAGACACAGAGCTGACAGCGTGTCACACTCCCCGGCCCCTGGAGCACGTCCGACATTGATTAAGGGCTTTCCTCCACACCCCAGGATCATCCCACACGACAGGCCAGAGCCTGAGCCCAGCCCTCGGGTGACACTGGGCAGATCACAGCCCACAGGTGACGGCACGGAGCCTGGAGCCCAGGGCTGTCACACTGAGGGAGGGCAGGTGGTGACGGGGTGGGACCACAGACTGTGGGTCATGGTGGTGTGACATGCTGGGCGGGCACCCGTTGTCCACCGGTGGGTGGCAGTGGTGACAGCATGGTCGATAGCCACGCCCAGGCCCTGGGAAGGGAGAGGTGCGACTGCGGTCCCTCCAGCCAAGCTCAAGGTCACAGGGAGGGGGTGGTGCCTTCTCCCTTGCCCTGGCCCTTCCTCCTCCGCCTGGCTGGAGGCATCAAGGGCGGAGCCTCTTCCCACTGTTCTCACCTCCTCTGGTTCCCTCCGTTATATTATCTGATTCACGATATCAGCATTTTAATACTTAAGGCGGATTTGAATTAGCGTAAATGGCCCTAAGCAGAAATAAATTAATGTTAGTGCATAAGAAGTTTCTCCAGACAATTAGAACCCGAAGCAAATTAAATTAATATCTAATCTCTCCTCTTCTCACTTCAGAGCCTGGTTTCCAGATGGCGCTGGGGGAGGGGGAGGGGTTCAAATGGGCAGCGCTGGGTGGGTTGTGTAGCAGAGGTACACCCACTTGGGAGGGCGGCACCCAGTACCGCCCCGCCCTCGGCGTCTTGGAGCCCAGGAGACAGAGGGGAAACCGAGGCACCGGGGCGGCTTAGCCCTGGCTGAGAAAGACAGCTAAGCGGATGGCCATGGTGTCCAGGCGATGTGGACACCAAACAGAGTGGCCGTGGGGGCCCCTCTGCATGCCCTCATCCCCTCCCCGGGTGGACTGGGAGAGCTGCTACTGTGCACTGAGAGCCGCAGGTGGCCTTGGGGAGGGGTCACAAGGCAGCAGCCCTGAGCCAGACACTCATACACACCTCTGACTCAGTCTCCCTGACGATCCCAAATCGAAGACGGCCATGCCTGTCTCACACCTGGAGAAAACTGAGGGCCACTCCCAAGGCCACCGAGGGGTAAGTGGCAGGCAGGGGCCCCATCCAGGAGCTCAGCCAGGAGGAGGAGGGGCATTCTGCCTTTGGGGGACGAGCCCCCCGCAGTCCCTGCTGGAAGGTTCCCAGTGCCCTTCAGGCGCTGGATGGAGGGGCTGGGTGGGCGGGTAACACAAGCTCTAAAGTCCAAGATGGAAGAATGGAAGCCCCTCCCCCGGGATGTCCAGCCCCAGCCAGTCAGCCTCTGGTGACCCCCGGAAAGCCCTTCCTGTCTTTCCTAGGAGCCCCAGCCTGGTCCACCACAGGGGCCCAGAAAGACTGCCCAAAGTTTGTCCTCTGCCACGCCCACAATCACAGGGCCACCAGGCGGCAGAGCTGGGCCTGGAGCCCCTGACTTCTGGTTCAGTTCGATCAAGGGATGCTTACTGAACACCCACGAGGTGCAGGATTTTGAGGAATGAATGAGAGCTGCCGAGGAGAAGAGAGACTGGAGATGCTCTGAGCGGGGTCCCTGGGCGAGGAGGCCTCGGTCACTCCAGCTGAACTCCCCACCTGGGGGGGCCCCCGATCTCTGCCCTCTGGGTGGGTGCCAGAGGCATCACCTCACTTACTGCTGCCCATGCCAGGGGCCAGCCATTCCAGCCACCGCTAGGGGCACAGCCGGACTGCTGCTCGCGCCTGCCCCTCTGTCCCCTCTGACCCGCCTCTATCAGAGGGACCTGGGGAGGGGGCCACATCCACGCAGACCCTCAGCACAGGAGCCGCGGAAAGTCTTCTGCGGCCTTTGGAGCCACCGTGCTTCCCCCAGACAGCTGGGGTGTCACCTGCGGTCACCAGGCCCCCTCTGTGTCCCGGCCGGCAGGTGCCCACTGCTGGCCTGCTCCCCTCGGCCAGTGCACAGTCTCCCAGTGCCTGTCTCTGCACCATCCCCCCACTGTGGCTCTTCACCCCCACTTTGCAGAGGAGGACATTTCGGGCTCACAGCAATGAGTCGAGGTGACACAGGAAGAGGCAGGGCTGGGTCTGAGTCGAGGTCTCCAGCTTGCCCTGTGCACCCCCCAGCCCGTTCCAGGAAGCAGCTCCCACAGGAGAGGCCAGGGCTAGAGGGACCCCAGGTTCCTTCCTTGGTTCGTCCAGGTGGAAGGCGATGGCCAGGCTCTTCTAGGACCAGGCAGGTGTCACCAGGGGCATTTCTTTGCTCCAAGGACCACCTGGGACATTATCGTGGCAGGGGGTTCCTTAAGGTGTCCCCTCATCTCACAGAGAGGAGAGCTGTTCCCAGAGAGGTCCTGACCTTGGTGTCACACATGGAAGGGGACGCAGGGCTCTTACCCCCATGTCCCCAGGACTCCACATGGAATAAACAAAACCTCCTGAACAATGATGAATGCCACCCACCAGCCCCGTCGGGAACATTCGCCCTGCTTGGCACCCCGAGTCCCTTGCCGCTTTCCACAGCTGTCCTGGCAGCTTCTGCTCAGGATTCGGATTTTTGGTGGGTGCTTAGATGTCCCCTGGGAAGATTTCTGCCAGAAAGCACTTAGTCTGGGTGCTGCAGCCCCCAGGTTCCCACACCCCACCCGGCCAGTCCTGCCCCAGCCGATTTCCCTCCAGCTGCCCCTCAGATGTGGCCTGGCATCTGCAGTCCCCAGGGGGACTACAGAGGGAACACAGGACAGTCACAGCAGCCACGGCTCCACGGCTGTGAGCATCGGCAAGGCAGCCAGGAACAGCATCTGCAGCGCATCGGACAGTCACACATGAGCACAGAGCAGCGCCCTGGCGCTTCCGGGTCCCATGCCGGCCTGGACCCCGAGGGGGACGTCGTGCTCATCTTCTACGCTGGCTGCTCTGCTTTATCTTTGGGGGCACAGGGGTTCAAGCTGGCTTCTCAGAGACCCTGTCTCCCTGTGTGGCATCCCTGAAACCAGATTGTACCCCAGTTTGCTAAACTGACAGCCGAGGGGCTGCTGCCAGCCGCCTGGGGGGTGCTCTGTGATTGACCAACTTCTCGGATATCAGACCCGCACTCCTAGGAGCCTCGCGTCCTGGGAGCCTCTGGAGAGATGCAGCGAATTCTCCACCGAAGGCTTAGTGAGCCCATCCTTGCTTGGCGGGGTGGGGACACCTGGCTACGTAGTCATCGCTGCTGGCCCAGGCCACAGGGCAGTGGATCCTCACTCGCTGTGTGACCTCCCCTCCCCAGTCTCAGCCTCCCACGAGTCAAATGAAGACCAACATAGGCTTCTGGGCTTGGCTACAAAGACCCACATCAACGTGGAGAAAGCACTTTGAACATAGAAGGTCCTCGGTAATTGCCAAGTCTCTTCCCCTGGGGAGGAAGGAGAGCACGTCCCACTGTGATCTGTGCCCAACTCCTTTTTTTGTGTTCGGTCACTTCAAATCGCTTCTCGAACGCACATCACATGCCAGCCCAACCCTGGGGATAGCGAGATGGCAAGACCCATCCTTGCCCTCGGTGAGCTGACCGGGTGGGGGTGGGGGGGTGGAAGGAGCCAGCATCCACGAGAGAAACCGCTGTGCAGGGAGCATGAGGAATTGCAAGGAGCCCTGGCAGACACCCCGGAGGAGGCGACATGTGAACTGGGTTTTGAAGTAGGAGAAAATGGGAAAAGATCCCAGCAAACTGGGCGGCCAGG
This sequence comes from Lagenorhynchus albirostris, assembly GCF_949774975.1. Taxonomy (NCBI): domain Eukaryota; kingdom Metazoa; phylum Chordata; class Mammalia; order Artiodactyla; family Delphinidae; genus Lagenorhynchus; species Lagenorhynchus albirostris. The sequence goes on along the minus strand of NC_083111.1, from coordinate 80,004,762 downwards.
GGGAGAGGCAGAGGTGACAGGGGAGGTAGAAGGGCATTCAGAACAGGGGCTGTTGCCTAGCACGGGTCACTGTAAGAGGACACGCGGTGAGCCCTCTACGTGGATGGTCAGAAGGAATGAATAAAGCAAGCTCAGGGTCGTTGGCGCCTTTAACCATTCATGATGTACCAAATCGTTTTCATAGAAATCATCTCCACCCTCCACCCAAGCCCCGGCATCTGTCCTGCAGCGGGAGGAAGCGCTGGCGGCCTCAGTGTCCAGGAGCAGAAGGTGCAGCTCAGCAGAGTCAGGTGTCTTGCTGACAGCCATCGCCACATGGCAGGGCCAGGCTTGAAGCCTCAGCACCGCTCCCACAGCTGCCGGGTCCTTAATTTGGTGGCGAGAGACAGAGCCCAACCCCAAAGGACCCCTCAGACCCGGTTAAAAAATGGGCCAAAAGACCTGGAGAAACACCTCACCAAAGAAGACAGAGAGATGGCGGGTAAGCACGTGAAGAGATGCTCCACATCATCTGACATCAGGGAAATGCAAATTAAAGCAGCAACGAGAGACCACTCCACGCTCGTTAGAATGGCCCAGATCCAGAACACGGACACCGCCGAACGCTGGCGAGGCTGTGGAGCAACAGGAACCCTCGTTCACTGCTGGTGGGAACGCAGGACGGCGCAGCCGCTTCGGAAGACAGTCTGGTGGTGTCTTACTAAACTAGACATAATCTTACCATGCGAGTCAACAACTGTGCACCTTGGTATTTACCCAAAGGAGCTGGAAACTTATGTCTACACAAAAGCCTATCCACAGATGTTTATAGCAGCTTTATTCTTAATTGCCAAGAATTGGAAGCAACCAACACATTCTTTAATAGGTGAGTAGATAAAGAAGCCATGAATGTTTTTCCAGACCGCAGAACATTCTTCAGCATTAAAAAGAAATGAGCTATCAGGCTATGAAGACACAGAGGAAATTTGAATTCATATTATGAAGTGAAAGAATCCAATCTGAAAAGGGTACGTGCTGTATGATTCCAATTCTATGACGGAAAAGTCAAAACCACAGAGACAGTAAAAGGATCAGTGGTTGCCAGGGGTTAGAGGTGAGACATGAATAGACAGAGAGCAGAGGAGTTTAGGGCAGTGGGACTGTCCTGGATGATGCTATAATGGTGGACACATGTCACTATACACTTGTCCAAACCCCCAGAACGCACAACACCGAGAGCGAGCCGTAAGGTAAATTATGGGCCTCGGGTGACAAGGACGTGTCAATGTGGGTTCATGATTATAACAAGCACATCACTCCGGTGGGGATGCTGATAAGGGGGGAGGTTATGGGAATAGGGGGCATATGGGGAATCAATGTAGGTTCATGATTATAACAAGCACATCACCCTGGTGGGACTGCTGATAAGGGGGAAGGTTATGGGAATAGGGGGCATATGGGGAATCTCTCTACCTTCCCCTGAATTTTGTTGTGAATGTAAAACTGCTCTAAAAATTAAAGTCTATGTTTTAAAATAAATACCCAAGTGCTGCCTGTCTGGCTGTGGGATTTAAGCAAGGCTGGATCTCAGGAGTTTGTTTCTTATTGTCTCTACGTGCCCTGCAAAGGTTGATGGGGAGGACGGGGCATCTCTTCGCTGTGGTCACCCAGGACCCACCCTGATGGGGCAGCCCCACCTCCAGTGCTATTGGCTGCTGTGAAAGAGGGAGGGGGATTCAGGGACCCATGTACCTGGGAGAGGGTCGCAGGTACATGGCTTTCAGGGAAGGATGTTTTTCAGGGTGTGTTCATTTTGTGAAGGTTAAGTTAACTATAACTAGAGGACACGATGAGAAAATCACATAAGTAAGCACTTGGAAACCACAAAGGGCACGCTCTACACTGCAAGGGAAGGAGGGAGTGGGTGGTGCAGACAGCCTGTCGGCACACGGACCTCCACTGGGGTCCACGGCACACGAGCATCACTGCATCGGTATTATTAGTTCACAGTTTCCTAAACAGAGCTTCTAACACCTGCTGCCTGATGAGTGGTCCTACACAGCCCCGGGGCCATGAGCCCTGATTTGGTTGGAGACCGCTGCTTTCTGGGAGCCAGGGGCGGGGGGGGGGGCGGGCATCACACCCCGGCTGTGTGCAGAGGAGTCACATGGCCCCAGAGTGAGCATGTGACTCACACCTCTTCCCGCTGTTCGGGGGGAGGAAGGATTTCATAGAAAAAGGCTCCAGGTGTCACAAAGGCCCTGGCAGTAAGGACCACAGGAGGAAGCGAGCCTGTGGCCAACCTTGTGGCCGCCTGCTCAGAGCCCTCTCCGCCTGCTTGATTCCCTTCTCTGGGACTAGGAGGATGGGGCCACAGAGGTGCTGGGAGATCCAGGGCAGCCCAGAGAGGACACCTTGTGACAGCACCAGTCTCCTGTGAGCAGCACGGCAGCCCTTGCCTCAGAGAGCAAGGGGTCTTCCTGAAGCCCCCTGTGCCGTGCATCACTCCCAGGACGGCCAGGACCCGACCCTGCGGGAGCCATCCCTCCCGCCTGCCCGATCTCTGGTGTCATTGGAGCCCCCTTTGGAGGCTCCTGTATCAAACGTTTCTTTCCAAACATCCGAAGACTTTCTTGTAACTCAGGTCATGGTAATAACAGAAAAATGTAAGTATTAAGGAATATTTAATCCATTGAGGGATGAACGAGCAGTGTAATTTTAAAAAACTATTAATCATTCATACATAAGGTTGACTCCAAAAACAGAGGTGGAGAATCTACCCCTCGTCATGATGGACCTGTTGAAATCCACGAGGCTCTGGAACCCCGGGAGCTCCTCTTCGTTGCCCCCTGACCCTGTCCTGCCCAGAGCCCTGTCTTTGACCTGCGGGCCCGGCTGGCCTGCAGACGTGCTGGGCCTGGAGGCCGCGTGGTGAAGGGCAGCCTCTAAGCAGCTTTTTAGATCTGATGCTGACTGTGGGCCTTTCACTGGTCTGATTAAAATATAACCGCCCCTCCAAGGCGGAAGGCCTGAGACCTCTGGCTCCATAAAGCAAACTGCTGTTGGCTGCATGTCTGAGCCACATCCAAGTGCAGAGCTTGGCTGGTAACTGCGGTATCACTGAGAAGGGGAAGAATCCCCATGACCATCCAATCCAACCCCCGGATCCAGAAACCAGGCCCAGAGAGGGGCAGCCACTCACCCACAGTCACACAGCTGATGACACGACTCCATCACTATAACCACGGGCCTCCCACCTAGGCTGGCTCGGGAACAGGGAGGGGGCGACCAAGAGACGGGAGTGGAGGTCACCTGGGCCCCAACGCCACGGCAGCAAGTCCACTCCATCCAATGGACAAAAGGTAGTCAACATTCGGTTAAGCTGGTGACCAAAGCAGCGAAAAAACACCCGGAGTCATTTGATTGCCAGAAGAATGTGCGAGAAGCAGCTTGGCTAAATCAGATGGAAGATTCACTCATCTGTTCCGCCACCAAGATTTGAGGTCCACCCCTATGGGGGGATAAGTGTTAACTACAGGCCAGACCCTCCCCCCAGGACCACAGACTAGTCTAAGACAACACTGGCGAGGGTCACCCACCAAACTCCAGGCGTGCCGTGCCGGGCTTCACACCCCCTGCCCAGCCCCTCTCCCTCCTGGTCAGGCACAGGGGGCTCAGAGGGAACTCCTCTCTCCCCAACCTCCTCCTGCATTTCCCAAAGAGGGAGCCAGGCTTGTCAGATTTATCCAATAAAATTACAGGAATTTGAAATTTTGAGTTTCAGATAATCAATATTTCCAGTATAATTATATCGCAAATATTAGATGGGATATACTTATACTGAAAATGACTTACTATCTGAAACTCAAATTTAACTTAGAACCCTATATTTTGTATGGTGACCCTAGTGGGAACCCTAAGCTGCTGTGACTAAGGGCGGGCCCGGCACGGGGCGGGGTGGCGGTGTGCCCCAAGGCCCCGCCCACGGGGAGAGCGACCTCCCCACCCCGCTCCTTGACACGGCCGGGCGAGGCCACCTCCCCCTCCAGCTGCGGACATTTTCTCGCTCACGGCACAGCCTCTCCGCCTTCTCTTGTCTTCTCACAAGCGCGCACAAATGCACACAGTAGGTGCGCAATTAATGTCTGTCAAGTTGGGTGGATGAGAGTCAGATGCCAGAGACCAGCTGGCTGCGGGGCTGAGAGCTGAGCTGGGGAAAGGTCAGACCTGGGGCTCAGTCCCTCGGCCTGCTGCCCACCACCCCAGGCTCAGGAGTCGGCCCCGCCAGTCACAGGGGGCCTGACCTCTCCTTGCTGCTGTTCTCTGTGGACTCGAGCCGGGAGGAGTACAGCAGGGAAGGCAGGGCTCAGGCAGCACCGTCTCGAGACCAGCCCCCCTTCCCCGCGGTTTCTGCTCCCCTCCCGTCAGCTCCCAGCCTCACCCTCTCCGCCCTGCCTCACAACTGTCCTCTGACTCCGAGGCCGGCAAAGGTGGAGGCACCGCAGGCCCCCGCCTCTCTCCTGGCTGGGGGATGGGGACGAGACACAGGCATCTCAGCTCTGGCTGGTGGAGCGATCAGAAGGCCGGGACCCTGGAGGAGCCTGGGGCAGCATCCGGGCTGATGTCAGACCCACCGCCCCATCAGGGTGAACCCAGCTCCGCTCCTACCCCAGTAGCTGAGCAGGGCCTCGGGCTCCAGTGGGGCGGTAGGGAGGACAGGACGGTGGCCTCCCCCTCACACTCCCTGCCCGCCATCCTCCAGCAGGGGGGACGTCCTATAGCGCCCTCTGACGCGTCACGCCTGCTCAGCCTTCCACGACGCCCACGGGATGCTTCCCATGTACCCACAGAGCCCGAGGCCCTTCCGGTGAGGCCGAGCGCCCCCATGAGGGGGAGGCTGGTACCCCTCCGGCACCTGACCCGACGTCCCACCGACGTCATTTGCTGTTTCTAATAAGATGTCAGGCCTCCCACTGCCGGGGAGAAAAATCTCCTGTTCTGAGCAGCGGGGATCCGGTCTATTTTGTGGCAGAGTTGAATGCAGCTCTGAAAAGGAGACAGAAACGATGGAGAAGAGGAGACAGGAGAGGCAGGAGAAACCAGTGGGATCTGGGAGCTGGGCCAAGTGCAAGCAAGATGCAGGCTGCCGGCAGTAGGAAGTGCCTTGAGGCTCAAAGCAACCAACCGGGAAGCTTGGCTCTTGAGGGTCAAGTGAGGCAGCGTCACTTTCTGTTGCCCCGGCGTCAGGCGAGGACGGACGGGGCAAAGGCCCGAGCAGCCGCTGTGAATGGAACCTCCCATGCCTCCGCCGCAGAGGAAGAGAAAGTCGCTGCCGGACCCCCATGGGCCCCACAGGGAGCACCGGGACCCCCGCCCCGGAGCTTGACTGTTGGCCGAGAGAGGGGTGGGCGGCAACCACCACGGGCTCACGCTCACCACGCGCTCCGCTGGGAAGGGCTTCCTGCAGAGTATCTGACACCAGGTCCTCACGCGGGTGGGGGACTCTGACGGCAAGCGGGTTTTTCCAACATCCTCCTCTCAGCCCCTCTAGGACCCTTCTGAGTTCAGACTCTGCGGTCCATTCCCGCTGCCATGGATGGACCTCCAGCTACTGGATGCCACGGCCCAGATGGCTGACAGGGTCCCCAAGCTGATACCTGCAGCACTGTTCCCACCCACGTGGGCTTTGTGTTGGTTCTATGGCTGCCGTCAAGTCACCCCGCGGACTAGTTCTCGGCTCCCTCTGAGGGTCAGAAGCCGTGGGGAGGGACCGGGCTTGCCCTGGGGTCTCACTCATCAAAATCCCAGAGAGGGCTGGGCTCTGGGAAGAACCTGGAGTGAAGGGTCAAGGGCCACCCTGACCCGGACAAGTCACGTTTGATAACCAGGGGTCGAGACTTAGCCCTTCGGGAGGTGGTTGAAGGAGCTGAACGCAGGCCAGCCGGCACCCTGCAGGCCTCACAAAGATGCTGGGGGTCGCGCGGGGCGGCCCTGGGGTCCTGCTTGGCCCCTTGGCCCCAGCAGCCTCGGCGGGCGAGTGGGAAGCGACCTCAGGCCGGCCTTGCAATCTCCTCCCCTTAACCATCAGCTGGCAGAAAGGAGCCGGAGAAGAGGAAGAAGTAGGGACCGTGCACATTTTTTAGAAGGAGTCTGCAGATTTGCAACTCCAGCTCCGGAACAACTAACTTCTCACTGGCATCTGCTCAGAAAATGTGGTCCCAGCTTACGGGCTAATTACCCCGTTCAGTGCACTGAGAGCTGGAGAAACAAGGCTGCTGATGAGGGGGGCAGTGCGGAGGGGCCCAGGGCCGGCTCCCCCGTGGGGGCTGCATGTGCCCTGAAGGAGCCAGAGAGGGTCCCCCGAGGAGGCCACGGCCTCCGTCCTGGCCTGTGCTAACCCCCCAGAGATGGGCCAGACGCTGCCTCCAGCAGCAGAAGTAAGGCCCAGGGGGCTCGGCCCAGGCCGGGGACCAGGAAGCGGGTGGTTCCTGAGCCCCAGTACGAGGGTGGAGGGGAGGAGGGTCCGCGGGGCAGCTGCTCTGCACAGAATCTTGCAGAAGGCAGGCTCTGTGAGTGAATCACGCAGCCACAGCTCAGCCTCCCGCCTTCGCCCAAGGCCTGGCCACCACTGCGGGCAGCGAGGGCTGTGACCCCTGCCCAGGCCTCCGTCTCCCTCTCTTGACACCTTCCAGCAGCAACAGCAGCAGGACAAGGGTAAGGCCCCTGGGACAGGAAGCTGCCCTGGGGACCTGAATTCCAGAGTGGAGTTTCCCATTTCCAGGTTGTCTTCCCCAAGGCCTTAGGGGCTTCACAAAGGCTGCCCTCTGCGTGGAAGCAGGTGCTGCCCGGAGGGAAGGAGGGAGGGGGGAAGCCCGCGGCTGCTGCATGGCACCTGGACGCCTGGGCGGAGGGACCTCCAGGTGAGGACAGCAGCTGAGACCACGATTCCACAGGCAACTCGGGGTTCTTGACCCAGGGCATCGCTCCGTCTCCGACCACAGCCGGCAACAGAGAAGAGAGAAAACAATCTACGTTCAGCAGAATGATGAAACTGGGATGAGCAATTATCCGGGTGGCTTTTTTAGACCAAAAGTGGAGACGGGGGTCTACAAAGGAAGTGGAGAGTACGGAAAAAGCTGGGTAGCTGCGTGTCTTGTTTTGAAGGTGATTCTATGAAGAGCCACGTCAATTTCCACTTGAATCCCCAGTCTGGGATCCCTTCGTCTAGGATTCTATTTTAAAATGTTGGAAGCACTATTTCAGGGCAGAAATCAATAAAAGGCACCCAAAAAATAGAAGAGAAGCCCACGGAGCAGAGCATCTCCCCGCCTCTTCCTAAATGCTATTATTTTTAACATCAGTAGCTGAAGTTTTAGCTCAACTCTGGGGTCTGCAGTCAGTCCATTGAGGTGTTTTTATGGCCAGGCAGTGCCCACCATCTTGTCCCAACCTACACGACCAAGTGGGCCATCCGCAGCCAGGCAGGTCACGCGGCCACGTTCCTTCCAGCCACGGGGCTCTAGGCCGCCCCAAGGCTGCTGCTCGCGGATCCGGGCCCTCGGATTTGGGCACACAGTGGTTTAAAACCACCGGGAAGCCAGCACGGCTTGAGGAAATGAACGACCAAAACGTCACTTCCCCAAGCTGGGTGACACCCAAACTGCAGGGAGAAGGAACACCGCTCAGCTCTGGTGCCTCTGAGGCAGGACACGGGAGCTCCGGGGAGCTGGGAGGGGCAGGGAGGGACCAGCCTGACCACCGCCAGCTTCCAGGTGCTCCCAGCTCCTCAGGGAGGCAGGAAAGTGCACCCGCCTTCCTGCCCCACCTCTGGAGGCCGTTCCTCACTCGGTTTAGGAGTTTTGTCTCTGTCTTCCCCATGGGCCTGGGGGCTTCGAAAGGTTTCCCTGACCCCCCAGGGCCTATCCTGGGTTGCAGTAGGGCTGGCCCAGGGAGAGGGAGGGAAGCAGCAGGGCAGACAGGATACCTGGACAATCTTAGGTGGAGGAACCACCCGGTGGGGGAGGAAACCCAGCCACGTGGATTCCACGGGCGGCCCCGGGAGGGAGCAGGGCCTCCGCAGGCTGAGACCCATGGGAGCCTGGGCGGGGGCGGAGGTGGGGGTTGGCAGCGGCCTCCCCCCAACTCCAAGACACAGTCTCCTTGGCGGAAATGGAGACTGGGCCAGACCAGCAAAAGCCCCCCCTGTTTTCTGCGATCCCATTGTGTGCTGGGGGGCTGGAGACCTGGGTGGGAGCCGGACCAGAGCCCAGCAGGCCTCCCTGCCTCTCTGCCTCAACCTGCCCTGGGAGTCCATGACCTGAAGAGGACCAAGACCGGACCTAGGAGCCTCTGGAAGCTGCAGCTCACCTTTGCTTGAACACGAGGGGCGGCCAGGCCTGCTGCCCCTGTAAAGACAAGCCAGGTGCCCCTCCAGAAGCTCCGGAGCCTCAGCTGAGGGCACCACCTGCCCAGCTCTTGCCCTGAGGCCAAAGACAGCCCCCCCCAAAGCAGGAAGTAACGAACGTTGAAATTCAGAAGCATCCAGAAACCGTCACGTGCACCTTTGCTGGCAGACCCTGCAGGGCAGGTGGGGAAGGAAGCTAAAGCACAGGGGAGAGGAGGGGAGGGGAGGCGTCCGGGACGAGCTGGTGCTCAGCCAGGCAGGAAATGCATGAGCTTCCCACCCTGGGCTGGTGCCAGGAAAGAGGGTCGTGGGCAGCAGAAACACAGACTCTGGAAGCCTGGAGCTTCTGAACACCCCAGATGTCTGCCTTGAGGCTGCAACAAAAGAGGCTGCCAGGGTTATAATTATCACCAAAAAAGGGCAAAGGGAAGCAAGTCTTCACTGGGGCTTGCAAGGCGCAGATGCTCTGTTCCCTGCTTCTGGATCAGCTCCAGGGAAACCATGCCTCTGTGGACCCGTTTCACAGATGACAACTCCGAGGCCAGGCAGGAAACAGCATAAGCCATAAGGACGAGCAGTATTTGAACCCGAGGCCCGCCCAACACGTGCAGCCTGCCTTTCTCCCTGCCCCCCCAGGTCACCCCTCATCCCGGGACCCTCATACCCACTTGGTCCAAGGTCCCAAAACAGGGAGGCCTTTCCTGACCACCTCCTAGAAACCGCTTCTCCACCCCAATCCCCTTCATCTGACTTGCCATGAGGACTTACTCATTTCTTTACTGTCTGACTTTCCTCACTAGAATGTAATTCTACAAGGGCAGGGACCACGTTGGCATAGTTCATCTTTGCATTTCATCCGAGGACCTAGAGACCTGTGCCTGGCACAGAGAAAAAGTTCAATAAACATTTGTGGAATGGTGCAGAATTTGCATCATGTAGTTGATTGATTCAACGATGGCTATAGAGTGCTTACTGGGTGCCCAACACTGCACTAGACCTGGGGAGAGAGAGTCCGAGCATAGCAGAGCCCCTGTCCCCCAGAAGCTCACGTTTGGATGGGGGAGACATCTCAAATGGAGCTAGTGAGGTCAGGGATGGGAAGTAACGTGGTCACAAGGAGACAGGTGCCGTCCGGGCCAGGAGGTCCTCAGAGATGCTGTGACATAACTCAGGGGAGGAGTGAGCCCAGTGAGGAGCTAGGGAAGGGTGCTCAGGCAGGAAATAGCAGGTGCAAAGGCCCTGGGGCAGAAGCAAGCTCAGTGTCCGAGGACCTTGCAAGCCAGCATTAGCCATGCAGAGAGTAGGGCTTCCCACGGTGACTGATTGTCACACGAGGGCCAGCCCAGCTCAGACAGCCAGAATCCATGGGGCTCTGGCCTATCTCTCATCCATACCTAGGTCGGCCCTCCATGGCAGAGGGCTCCACCTTGGCCCACCTGTGCCTAATTCCCCTCCTCTGTCCTCCCGTAAACCTAAACGTGTCTTCACCCTATCTCTAAACATTAGCCAACCCCAAGGCTCCCCAACCTGTGGCTTCAGCCCAGCCAGGACTGTCCCCAACTCCTGACAGCCTGCCTGGCCTCCCTGATTCTCCTCAACCTTAACTTTGCCCCCAACTACCCGTCCCTTCAATCCCAATTCTAACCCCAAACCCAGCCTTGCCCTAGAATTTTGAGGCCACCTCAACCCAACCCAGCCTCCCAGCCCTCCTGCAACACCCTGCATCGGCTCTCCTCCCCCACCCCCATCCAGAGTCCCCAGCCCACCTTCCGCAGCGTCTGCTTCTTCTGCAGACCTGGCCAGGGGCAATCCCCGTGCACCCTCCGTGCACATAGGCCGTGTCTGAGTGCTCAGCCGGGGTCTCATTCGGCTCAGGTCACAGCACACGTGCTGGTGGCCCTCGGCTGGTGACCGGCTCCTCTGGGCCTCAGTGGCTCCTCTGGACATGGGCTTCCCCAGCTGAGCACCTTGGAAAACCTCCACATCACTGAACAGATAAGAGGCCCTGTCCAAGGTTAAGACGATCTTGTATAATCACCCCCAGCTGTACGGGTCAGCCCGGGCCATCGTAACAAATACAACAGACCAGGAGTCTTACCAGACGTGTATTGTCTCCCAGTCCTGGTGGCTGGAAGTTCAAGATGAAGGTGTCGGCAGGGCTGTTCCTCCCAAGGCCCCTCTCCTTGTGTGCAGATGGCTGTCTTCTCCCTGTGTCCTCACATCCCTTTGTGTGTGTCTGTGTCCTGATCTCCTTTTCTTATAAAGACACCAATCACACTGGATCAGGACCCACCCTAAGGACCCCACTTTAACTCAGTTACCTCTTTAAAGACACCCTCTGCCTGGGCCACTGACTCCCTCTCTGTCTCCATCACCTTTGGGGATTCCTTGTCTCACTGCTTTTCTGCCTCCCCAGTGAAGGGCAGCCCGAGAACAGGAGGGACCAGGCTTGTTCTTGGCCATCTTATGCCTGGGGCCTGGCACTTGGACCACACGTGTATGTTTAAGGAGGAGCAAGGGCCCAAGGGAGCTCGGAGGACCCGCGCATCCCAGCACCTGCCCTGGGCCAGCAGCTCCAACCCCTCATCGCGCTGGCTTCTCTCCGCCCACTTCCCAGTGACTGGGGCTTGTGAGGCTCGGTACCCATTCCCTGAGGTGTTCGGCCAGACCCTGACCCTGATGGACGCCTCCGAAGCCCCGCCCTTTCCGCCGTGTCACGCCTGCAGTCTGGGTTAGGCCATTGCATCCACTTCCCAGGGCTGCCACAGCAGATAGCCACGCAGCGGGTGACAGAAGAGGACAGAAATCTGTATCTGCACACCCAGGCTCACAGCAGCGTGAGCCGCAATAGCCAAAGGGTGGAAGCTGAAGTGCCCATCAATGGACAAACAGATACAACAAAGGTTGTCCATCCACACAATGGAATATTATTCAGCCTTAGAAAGGAAGGAAGTTCTAACACAGGTACCACATAGATGAACCTTGAGGACCAGTGAGATTGGCCAGTCACAACAGGACAAATACTGCATGATCCCACTTATATGAGGGACCTGGACTAGTAAATCCATAGAGACAGGAAGTAGAATGCGGGGGGCGGGGGGGTGCCAGGGCTGGGGGTGGGGGAAGGGGGGTGTTAGTGCTTAATGGGGGCAGAGTTTCATTTTTGCAGGATGAAGAGAGTTCTGGAGATGGATGGTGGTGATGGCTGCAAAGCAAAGTAAAAACATTTAACGATACTGAACCGTACACCTAGCAATGGTAAATTTTATGTTATATGTATTTTACCACAATTAAAAATTTAAAAAACAGAAATGTATACTCTCGTGTTCTGGAAGTCAGATGTCCAAAATCAAGGTGGTGGTGCCAGGGCCGTGACCTGTCGGCAGTCTCTAGGGGAGAATCCTTCCTGCCTCTTCCAGCTTCTGGTGGCTCCAGGCATCCCTTGGCCGGTGGCCCCATCACTCCAATCTCTGGCTCCGTGGTCGCATGGATTTCTTTATGTGTCTGTGTGTCCCCCCCATTTATGTCTCATGTAAGGACACCCATCACTGGATTTAGGGCCCACACTAACCCAGGTCAATCTTAGCCTGAGATGCTTACCTTAATTACATCTGCAATTACCCTTATTCCAAAAAAAAAAAAAAAAAGTCACAGTCAGAGGTTCCAGGTGGACACATCTCTTTAGGGGGTCACTACAAGGGGACAAGGCAGTGCCGGGCAGGCAGACCAGAGCAGAGAGGACACAGGGTGAAAGCTATAGACAGCAGGAAAGGGGAGCAGGAGAGTGAAGGTTGCGCTGAGGCCCCAGGGCCGGGCCCGGGACCAAGAGGTGGGTTTCCAGGCAGCCAGGAGGGCAAATGACTCGCCCCTACCACGCGCCAGGGACCAAGGTGCAGTGCGTGCAGTCCAGGTCCCGCTCTGCCTGGACCGGGGCCAGCCCCCTCCCCCCAGGCTCCTGTTTCCTGAACGCTGAGGCCTTGTCCCCTCCCTTGGCTGGTACCAAAGGCCCCCAGATGCTCAGTCAGATTTATCTGCTTCAGAGTCAGATGAACAACAATTCAACCCCAGCTCCGCCCTGTCCTAATGGGCACCTCATGCTTCTCCAGGGCCCAGAGCCCCGCACAGTGCAGCAAGGATGTCGGTGCTGTTATGAGGTTCTGGGTATGGTGGGGGCATCCCTTCCTCCCTCCTAATACTGCCATCCTCTCTTACAGTTGCCACAGCCTGGTTAAACCTGGCACGTGACCCATCCATTAAGCAGCCTCCTCTTTTTTTATTTTTTTATTTTTATTTTTTTGCGGTACGTGGGCCTCTCACTGTTGTGGCCTCTCCCGTTGCGGAGCACAGGCTCCGGACGCGCAGACTCAGCGGCCATGGCTCACGGGCCCAGCTGCTCCGCGGCACGTAGGATCCTCCCGGACCGGGGCACGAACCCGTGTCCCCTGCATCGGCAGGCGGACTCTCAACCACTGCGCCACCAGGGAAGCCCAAGCAGACTCCTCTTTTTACACCTGTCACATGTCATCCTGGGGCCCAATTCTGGGGACACAGCCTACATTGTAGGGAGATTACATACCGAAGGGAACCACCTCCTCCAGGAAGCCTCCCTGACTGTACCCCAAACTCCAGGTGTGCCTCATTTCACCCTCACACCTCCACGTCATCCCTTTTCATCTAACGACGGATGGGAGTCCAGAAGCCACCACATGTCCTGCACATTCTGGGCACTGGATCCAGCCGAGAACAGGTGAGAGAGACATACTATAACCAGACAGACAACACAGGTGGAATGAAGAGCATTTAATGCTACCGAACTGTACATTTAGAAATGGTCAATTTTATGGATAACCCACCAGGACCTACTGTACAACACAGGGAACTCTGCTCAATATTCTTTAACAACCTAAATGGGAAAAGATTTTGAAAAAGAATAGATACATGTATATGTATAACTGATTCACCTTGCTGTACACCTTAAACTAACACAACATTGTTAATCATCTATACTCCAATATAAAATAAAAAGTTAAAGAAAAGGTAAATTTTATGTTATATGTATTCTGATGGTCAAGGAACCCAAGGCCAGAGAAGGTGAACAAGCTGCCCAGAGCCACACAGCCTGAAGGGAGCCGAGCCAGAGCTCAAAGCACTCCTGTCACTCGCATAGGGCTTACCTGGCTGCAGCCGGGACCGGGACCAAGTCCCCACCACCAGCGTCTGCCAGGCCAGGCTGTTAAGGCTGCCCACCTGCCTCTCCCCTACCTCCAGCCGGGCCCCCCAGCACAGCAGCACTGCCTGCAGCTCAGCCTGTGTTTTCTCATCTGAGCCGTAGGGCTTTGCTGGGAGCCATCCCCCTCCTGCCACCAACCTCAAGAAAAAGACCAGCCAGGTGTGCCGTCGGGCTGCTCTGCCTCTGTTTCTGTGATATTAACGCCCATTCCCGTAGCCAACACCAGACACTCTAGTGGGCCCTGCCAGGTTCGGAGGGAGCTGCCAGCGGGTGGAGAACAAGATAAGATATGTACGTCCTAACTGGCTGTGACCTTTCTTTTTTCTCCAAAAACCACTTGCTTAAGAAAAATCTCAGCCATCATAAATCACCATCGCTGGGGAGCGAGGGAGCTGGGCCTGCAAGCTCGGGCGCATTCATCATGGTCTCAGGGACTGTGACAGCCGCTCGCACTTGAATTCGCAAATTGGAGCCCTTTCCCCTCTGCCACCACCCTTCTTTTAGCACAGAAAATCTCTTCAGTTGGAATCCCCTTCTCCCCAGCCTGTAGCGTGCCTTCTCATATTTCAAGGAGCTCAGACATCACCTCCTCCAGAAAGTCCAATCTCCATCTCTCATCAGGGCTTCCCTCGGGCCAAACCCTGCTCCCACCTGGCCCTGGCCACCCCGGTTCTACCTGTCGGCCAGGTTGCAGTGCAGTAACAGTGCCGCTGGGTCCAATAGTGTCTGCAGAGGCTCCCTTCACATTGGGACAGGCCCTACTGTGTGCCGGGCTCTGCCCTGTGGGGCCATCCCGGGAGGGAAGACGCAGCCCTGGCATCAGGGAGTCCGCATCTGCATGGTCGTCTGGCACAAAGGTAGGAATCGCACATATAGTCACTCATTCATTTATCCAGTGAGCACCTACTATGTGCCGACACAGCAGGGAGCGAAGGGCAGGGCTGGTCCCTGCCCCGTGGAGCTCACTGCACACCTTCCAGTGTCGAAGCACAGCCACAGTGTGAGAACCTAGGGGATGGAGCCCCTCCAGGAGGGGCTCTGAAGGGGGCCCAGCCGAGCCTGCAGGGGAAGAGGCAGGCGGAACAGCACGGCGGCCCGTGGGAACAGCACAGGCAAATGCCCCACGCAGCGGGGAAGCAGGCTGGGCCGAAGGGGTGAGGAGGACAGAGGCTTGGAGCTCAGGCTGCCTGCGAAGGTGGCAGAGCTGGAAGGAGCCTGGCAGACCGACGTGAGAGCAGTTTGCCTCTATTCCAAGAGCAGGGAGAAGCTGCAGGATATCTGGGTTTTATTGTTCCGTTTGGGGGATTTTTTACGAAGCGGGTGTGATCAGCTTCACAATGTGAACTGTGAGAGCTATTTAGGGGTACAACTGACAAGGCAAGGAGGTGGGTCAGGGGCCTTCCAGGCTCCAGGCTCAGAGGAAGGGGGTCCTTTCCGAGGTGGGAGCGGGGGGAGCAGAACAAGGAAAGGGGGCAGGAGCGCAGTTGTGACTGGAATGAAAGGGCGCATCTCTCTCCCCCCTGGGAGCTCCTGAGTGAGGAATTCTGCAGGGACAAGAGTGTCTCGGCACCCAAGAATCCGCCGCCACCCTGACTGCTGGGAGGCCTCCTCAAGTCCTAAGGTCTCCCTGGAGCCCAATGGCCTGGGCTAAGCCAGGGGACCCTAATACTCCATCCTGACAGCTCCCAACACACGGACTAGGGGCCCAGGTGACAAAATGCAGGGGACCCGGCTTGCAGGACACCCGGGAGGGATAGTCCTCAGTGAAGCTGCCTTTGGGGTCCAGGACAATCCCAGGCATTTTGTCCAGCAAATTTGTTTGCTGGAATCGTCTTAAACGCCTGGAGCTATAGGGCCTTTATGAAATCTGCGTGCACATTCCTGCAAATCGCACCACCCCCAGATCAGCTGGAGGAAAGTGTCGCTGCCTCATCCTTCTTCCCTTGAGGGCGGGAGGAGGGTCAGCTCCACCGGAGCAGCCGTGAAGATGTAGGGCCAGGAAAGACCTCCTCATCCACCCTCACACGCAGCAGATGGGGAAACCGAGGCCAGAGGGAGCGGTGGACCCGCGTGTCCAGGCAGAGCTGGATGGAGACCCCCAGGCCAAGGCTTCCTCCTTCCCCTGAGAGAGTGGACAAGGCCCCCTCTGTCAGGCCTCCAAGCAGGAAGGTCTAGAATTCTCACAGGAAGGAGGAGCTTCGGACAGAGGCTGCGAGATGCCTCTGAGAAGAAACAGTAATATTTGCTCTTATATCAACTCCCTGGGGCCACAGCCAACAATACCCTCCCCAAACAAGAGCCAGCTCTAAAAATAAAGCCCCCCCAGCCCCTGCATAGATTAAATGTCACCGCCAGGCAGCAGAGGAATGGGGGGTCTTCCCTTAGGGCGCTGACAGGGCGTGCACCCCTGCTGTAGGTGACCGCCGGAGACTCCCCTGCCCCGCGCCCGCTCTGGACGGGGTCTGTGCGGTTGTTTAGCTGCCTTGAGTGTCTTCCCCACAAGCAAGCCGGCAGACCCCAGCAGACCCGCTGCTCAGATGATGAAACTGAGGCTCGGGGACGTTAAGGGTTCACAGGGAACACATGCAGGGCGGAGGCCGGAACCCAGGTCCCACAGAGGGTGTGCGCAGCCTCGGGTCTGTCTCTGAGTTCCAGGGAGCGTGTGTTCTGCGGGCCGGTCCCCCACTACCTGAAGACACAGGCCTGCAGGTGGCACGCGAGCTCTCCCCGTGTGCTGGCCTTGTGTGAGGCCTAAGGCCCCCCTCTAGGGCGGGGCTCCAAGCGCAGGACCCGCAGCCAGACAACACGGGGCCACGTGCTGGCTCTTCCGCTGTGAGGTCTCGGGCTGCCGTCTGTAAAAGGGGGTGGAAGCAGGGCTATGTGCACTGGGTGGTCACGACGAGTTGGCGAGCTGGGACCTGGCATGTTGGTGCTAGAAAGAGCCGCTCAGGCAGAAGAGCTCCGAAAACGCAGGCCGTGGCGGCCACCAGCACTCCTGTGGGTGAGAAAACAGGCCAGCCGAGCCACCAGCGCTGGCCTCCGAGGCTCTCCCCTTCCACGCCCTCCAGGCCGCTTGTGGAAGCCTGCCCACATCCCCCTCCCAACACGCTGTTTTCCAGCCGGACTCAGGGCACGAATGGGGACAAAGAGAGACCGAGGAGGGTGGCCCAGGCCAGGCCAGGCTGAGCCCCCACTGCAAACTGGGCTCTTACAGGCCCCGCCCCTGTGTCCTCCGCTCACCCTCCGCTCCCACAGCCCATCCC
Source organism: Lagenorhynchus albirostris (assembly GCF_949774975.1). NCBI lineage: Eukaryota > Metazoa > Chordata > Mammalia > Artiodactyla > Delphinidae > Lagenorhynchus > Lagenorhynchus albirostris. Next base: position 79,987,886 of record NC_083111.1, on the reverse strand, counting down.
CCCGCTAAAACCACAGTCACACCCTGCCCTGCCGGGGGGCTCCTCCCGTCACTGAGGTCCTCCCACATGGACAAGCCTTCTTGCTGGCAGTCACGGATGCCTCCAGGGCTGTCCTGCAGTGTCTGTGGATGGACACACACGTGCCCCACCCCCTTGCCCTTGTTCAAGCTGGTCCCTCAGCCTACAGTGCCCTCTCCCACCTTACAGAGCAAACTCCCACAGTGCTGAAACCCTGCCGGGTGCCTGGGACGGGATGCTGCCTCCAGCGTGCTCCCACGACCTGGGGTCCCCTCCCCAGTCTGCACCTCCTTGCACGGAGCCATCTGGGGACAGCTGGGTCTCCTGGAAGACCAGGCCTGACACCCGGGAGCAGCAATGCCCACGTGGCCATGGGCACAGGCTTCAATCTTCACGGCCCCTCCTCCATCCACCCACGGGTGTAGCCATGCAGTGTGGCTGCGGGACCCGCCCGCTCCCAGCGGGACATGAGGTGGCGCCTCCCCAGTCCCGATGATCAATGATGTGCTGGGTCCCCAGCGTTCCGAGAGAGGAGGCCGCCATGGAGGCGGCAAGGCTTCCTGGGTAGAGGGAGAGAATCAGATTTATGAAACGGTGAGAAGACATCAGGGCAGCAGACTCCCGGAAGGTGTGAGCCCTGTAGGTCTCGCCACCCCACCGGGGCTGGTGTGAAAGGAAAGACAAAGGAAAGACAAGCCGTCTCCGCAGGGAGCTGGCAGCGGCCAATCCCAGAGCCTCCTGGGGCTGCGAGAAAACAGAGTTGCAGGTGGAGGTGTGGGAACAGGAGGACAGCAGATCCCTGGGACCCGCACACACGGGGAGGCAGGCACTGGCCTCAGAAACACACGTTCAGCTGAGCCAATCAACACACACAAACACGTGCCTGGGGTGAGGAACTCAGGCCCTGAGTGGGAGGCGGGGGAAGGAGGATGCAGAACACGTTGGGGGCAGGACTCACTCACCCCCCAAAAGGCCAAAACTCATCTCTGTGCCGCTGGTCAGCCAGAGCTGAAGCATCCCCTTCACGGGATCATGTGAAGAGTCCAGTCTTGCCAACACAGGGGGACGGGAAAGTGGCGTGAACCCCTGGGAGGAGGGGATGAGAGCACCCACGTCTTCTTCGGGCTGGGAGAGGGGCTGGGCTATCTCCAGAGGAGAGGGGCTGGGGTGCTCCCGGAGGAGGGGCTCGGACCGCCAGCGTGGAGAGTAGCACTGAGTCTCTGGCAGTCCACTGTTGCTCCTGCAGGTCTCAGAGACAAGGCTGTGGTCACGCACTGGACATCCGCAGCCCAGGTCCCTGAGAGAGGCAGCCTCAGGGACGAGAGATGGCTGAGGGAGGGGCCCGCCAGCGCTGACAGCGGGGACACAGGAAAGAGGGTGGCCACAGGGATGGCGCCCGTCAGTGCCCCGCCGGCCCCAGCTCAGCCCGCTGCCCGTGGAGGACGACTGTTATTTCACACCTGTGATCCCTAGTCCGAACTCTGGGCCCAGAGGAACGTGAATACGGCATGTTTTAGATTTTAGAAAAGAAACGCGGGCTGGCCCTTATAACATAGCAGCCCAGTGGGCACACACACACTGACGGCTCTGCAGCAAAACCCAGGAGTATTCACACCCTGGGCTGAGACAGAGCCCCCAACGCATGGCTCGGGTCATGTGGCCACCAAAGCAAGCACACAGAGGCTTGTTTTCTGCACACTTTGAATTCACATTGCAGATAAGGGGCTATGAACCTGCACGCCTACTTCGCAGATGAGGAAACTGAGGGAGCAGAGCCCTGCCAGCCACGCGCACGCTTACTGAGCACCTGCCACATCCCTGTTCCCACAGGAGTGCCCGGGGGCCTCCCACGGGCCGGGCTGCGGGCCGAGCTAGGACTGGGCAAGAGCTAAGGCACACCCGGCTCTCAGGACTCTCCTTCTGCCGGTGGAGACGCCTCCAGCTCAGGCAGTCAAGGGCCCAGGGACCGAGATGCCCAGCCACACACCCACACATGTGCCCCCGAACACAAACCCCTAAACTAGGGCTCCAACTCCAAATTACAGGGGGCCCTGAATCAACCCCGATGTTTTAGGAGGTTGAAATGTTCAGGACTTCAGTTTGCCAGCAGCTGAGGTGTCAGTAAGCCAGACAGTGGGCAACATGACCAGCGGGGGTGCCAGGACACGCCTGAAGGTGACATGGCTCTGTCCTGATCAGTAGGTGCTGAGGGCCAGGTCCAGCCCTGGAAGCCACCGTCCAAGAGGGAGACGTCAGTCCAGGGGCAGGCGGACGTGGCGGGGGATGCGTCAGGGCAAAGCGCAGTGGGGGGACCAGTGAACACTTGGTGACTCCCATGGCATCCGCTGTGGGTGACGGGGTGAAGAAGCCGAGCCTGCCCTGCCAGCCGTGCGAGGCAGGCGCTGAAGCATGTGGTGACAGAGCGAGGCGGGTCCAGCCACCGTCGGCACAGAGTGCAGAGGGCCAGAGTGGGCTCAGGAGGGGCCGTCCAGCCAGGGTCTCCGAGGGTGGGGATGGAGGGAGGGCGAGCAACCAACGTCAGCCTCCACCGACCACCAAGCGGGCCCCTTGCCATCCATACTCAGAAAGCAAGGAAACGACCACCGGGCAGGCAGGTGCGGGGACCCACGGCAGAATGGACACAGGTGAGGGCGCGTTTAGTGCCTGACCCCACGTGGTCCTTCTCTACAGGGGCTGGGATGGGGCTCGGAGACCCAGGTATCAGCACCATTCAACTGCACACTGACACCCTCCAAACTCCTGTCCCCGCCCCACTTCATGAGTGAGTTCCCGAGAGAGCGGCCACAGGCCCTCTGGGAAGGGTGGGCAGCCCTACCGTAGACGTCGGCCGTGTGTAACAGTGCCCACCGCTGGGGCACCCTTATGTGAGTGGCTCAGGGTCTGAGAACTTCTGGGGGTCGAGCAGCCGGGCCACTGACATCTGCCTCTGCTTAACCATCCTGCATCCCTTTAGATTTCATTTATTAGCAAGTTTCTTGTTGGCAGCCCAACTACCCTGCCCCAGGAGCACCGTGTCCTGGGGGCCACGCCACCTGCTCCTGCAGGGAGGTGCTGCCTTGGCCTCTGACGTCTGGGACCTTATCGCCCAGAGCTGCATCAGCAGCCCCCGCCATTAGCTCCTGCCATCTTCTCCGCGATGCCACGCCGGCGCCAGGGCGGCCCTGGTCAGCGTGGAGAGCAGGCTTCAGTGCTGTGCCTCGGCCCCTCCCCGCGTGCCCACCTCCTCGAGCCCCGTGATCCCTCCCTCGGGGTTCACCATGGCAGTCTGGCACCTCCGCTTCGTTTAACTGGAAGTTTCCAAGGGCCATCCAGGAGCACACCCAGGTCGGGTGTCCTGGGAGCGCGTCCCTGATCCGCAAGCCCCCTTCGTCCAGTTCCGTGCTGCCTCCCCACTCCACCCGGCGTCCCTCCCCAGCCCTGCAGCTGCCCCGGCCGGGCCCTGGGGCTCCTGGGTGTGTCGGAACTTCCTACCCCCAGCAGGCCCGGCACCCTCAGGTGGCCTCCTCTGAGATTCGACCCGACTGTGGGTCTGGTGGGCAGATCCGAGGAGGCCGTCTCCCGAGCACCAGCCCTACTTGGGGCCTCTGGGTAACCTCCTAGAAGGGGGAGGGCGGGGCCTCAGGGGCCTCAGTGCATCATCCAGAAACCCCCCACCGCAGGGCCCCTCCCTCCCTGTCAGGCCCCAACTGGGACGGGGGTCCAACGCCTTCAAGGTGTTAAGTCTCCAAACCTGCTCTGCCCCCGACGCAGGAAATGAGTTTCTCTTCGAATGCTTCCAAGGAGGCCTCTGACCCCCACAGCTCGCTTTAAATCGGTGACTAACAGACCCCAGCCTGTCATTTTCTCTCTTCAGTGCGTCAATGGCTCTTAGCAACAGCTGCACAACTGCTCGGTCCTCGTAGCGACGACACTCCTGGGCTCTCGCACGGGGATGCTGCCTCCTCCAGCTTCCCCCGCACTGGGCCTCCCCCAGCCCAGCACTCCCACTGCTGTCGCCGGGGGTGGCCGACCCCCTGCCTCAGCGAAGGGGCCTGCCCTGCCACCGGCAGGCTATGCAGTCACGTCCAGACCCCTCCCTCCCGCCCTGCCAGGCCACTTCCTCGGGCCTCCCCTGGTCCCCGTGTCGTGGGGCCGGCTCCCCGGCACGGGGATTCCCGCAGGAGAGCTCTCGGGAGAGACGCGTGAAGGGGGCAGGACGGGGCAGGAGGAAGAGACCCACAGCGGCCTGAGCCCTCGGAGCTCGGGGCTGTGCGTGGCTCCCGTGTGGGTTCCGTCTGGACGCGGAGGGCCGGCCTTCTGTCCGCCTGCGTCGGTTGGTCAGGGGGGACGGTCTTCACGCAAGGAGAGCACAGCCTCTCAGATAAGGAGGGGGCCCCGTAGGGGGAGAGGAGGGAGGCATGGGCAGTGGTGCTCTCTGCTGGGTGGGGCGCCGGCTCTGCGAGGGGGGATGGAGGCTCGAGAGGGAAGTCACATCACTGCGGCCCCGGGGGCGCCAGGTCAGAACGGCTTCCTGAAGCCCCTATAGTCCAGTACCCCCTTGATGCTGCCCACGTGGGAACGGAAAGGGAGCCCAAACGGAGGTCGGGCAAAGACCTAAGGAGCCAAGCCCGAGACCCCGCGGAGAAAAGCTCTGCGGCCACTGACAGAAGGTTCCTGCAGGCCCCGCAGAGCCTGCGGGAGACACAGCCTGTGGTTCCCCCCGGACTGGCAGATGGAACAAAAGGGGGCCCTGGCCGGGCTGCAGGGGGGACCATTCCCTGATGTCCCCGCTGGTGGCCAAGGGGAGCAAGACGCCCACTGTGCCTGGAAGCTGGACCCCGCCCTCCCGAGCCGCCTGGGAAGCTCCCGCCAGGGTCTCCACCCTCATCACCTGGACCTGCCTGCCCCGTGCCCCAGATTCCACCACCTTCGTAACTCCTCTGTGACAGCGGGGCGGGAGGCCACCAAGCCCCTCCCTCACCTTGTCAGAAAAATGACCTGGAGGTTTTTATCCCTTCTGAGTGGAACGAGCCTGCAGGGCCCAGGACCCAGAGGGCAGGGTGGTCACGTTGGGAGGTGACAGAAGAGGTGGCATACGGAAGGCCACTCTGTGGACCCCACAGACGTGCAGCACATCGGGGTGCAGACTCGCCACTCCCACCGGAGAGGTTTCATCGGCCCCCCTGCCCCTGGCTACTGCCCTCCTGGGGCGGAACAGTGGCAGGACGACCAGCTGCCCCAGAAACCGCCCCGAGGTGGAGCACAGCCCACCCGACACACACAGCCCGGGATTTGTCGATGGGGCTGCTGGTCTGGGCCCCCATCCTTCCCTTCCTCTCCCTACAGCCCAGCTTCCGAACGCTTCTCCACAGGACCTGCAGAGTCATAGACTCATGGACGACAATAATGGAATATGCGCCTGGATCATAGAATAAAATAATGGGAGCCCAGGAACCAGTCGTGTAATCAAAACAGAATCCTAGACGCCCGGAATAGAATCGCCGCACACTTAGGTGTGAGCGTGGAGCTAAGTCACAGAACTGCAGCACAGGCCCAGAGGAGGTGCAGCCAGAGGGGACCCCGGGTATCACCCATCCGAACCCCTTGATTTCGGGGAGGACACGTGAAGGGAGCCACGGGGCTGGGGCTCGGGAATCTCGGAGGAATGGCTGGCCTGCGGTGAGCTGTCTTCAGTTCAATCCAGCAAGCGACCTCTGAGCATCCCCAAGGGCCCAGCCCCCGGGGGCCCGAGCAGGAAAGGTGAGGGGCAGGTGAGGACTGCACTCTGGGGCAGCCTGGGGTCTAGCTGGGGCCACAGCCCAGCAGCACAAACACCGGGCAGGGGCGGCTTCCAGGCAGGCAGGGCATCCCCCCAGGGGCTGGCACGGCCTGGGGCCTTCATAATCGTGTGCAGGAGTTTGTTGAATGAATAAACGAACAAACAGAATGTAGGCTCCCTGAGAGTTGGATGTGCATCTGTCTTGTCCACCTCTGTGTCCCCAGCACAGGCTGGTACTCAGTCAGTATTGGGGGGAGGTCTGGTGAAGAAGCGTAATTGCCAGAATCTTTTATTGAGGCAAAATTCACATAACATCAAATGAGCCATTCTGCGGTGAGAAATTCAGTGGCTTTTAGTAGGTTTACAATACTGTGCAAAGGCTTCCTCTATCCAGTTCCAAACATTCCCATTGCCCCAAAAGGAAACCCCACAGCCAGCAAGCCGTCGATCCCCATTCCCCATTCCCTGCAGCCCCTGGCGACCACGGGTCTGTGTTCTGTCCCTGTGGATTTACCTAGATGTCCCACAGAAGTGGAATACATGACCCTGTGTGTCCGGCTTCTTTCACTTGAGCTAACACTTCCTAAGCATTCACCAGTGCTACACCCTTATGGGACTGCTGCTTTTGCCCATTTTATAATTGTCCATTTTACAGATAAGGAAACTAAGGCGCAGAGGAACTAGGAAGGAGCAAGGCGGGATTCAAACCCAGGCTGCCTGCTCTGAGGTCTATGCTCTGAACCGCCATGCTTCCCTGCCTCTCGGGAAGCAGTCGTGGCTCATGCCAGGTAGGATAATCAGGGAGGGCTTCCCTTGGGCTGAGTCTGGAAAGAGTAACTTTTTCCGTCAACAAATGTGTGTTGAACGCCTCCTACGTGTTGGTTCTGCTCAGGTGCGTGTGCAGCAGGCTGGTCTCGTTAGTGTGCCCACCCGTGTCCCCTCGCGCTCGTGTAATTACGGGCAGAAGGAAGCCTTCGGACACATCGGATCAGACACACAGTCCAGCAGACTCATGAGAAATAATAAAGGCTTGTCGTCTTAAGCCACTAAGTTGGGGGCACTTTGTTACGCACCACTGCTGTGGTCGAAGCTGGCTGGTATAATCTGCACAAGGTCGTGCTTAGCGGTGGCATCCAGCCAAGGCCCAGCCCCCCCGCTGCTTGGCCTTCCCTCAGAGACTCCCTCCCGAAACCTCATTCTCTGGCCACCTTTGGTTTTTGTTTGTTCTGTTTTGTGGTTTCTTGGTGTTTGGGTTTTTTCTACCTTGCAAGATAAGATCAAGGAAAGGTCTTAGAAACAAAACAACATTTTTCTTCCATGACAGATCCTATGCTGACGGGCTCAGCAAGGAACCCCACCCTGGGACATCCCCGTACTTAGTGCTACGTGGAGCAGCAAGGGACAGGCAGGCCTGTGGCCTCTCCCTGGTCCCGGGAAAGAGCCAGCCTCCCTGCCTTCTGTCACCACCCCCCAGACCACCCCTCCTGCACCTCCAGGCCTAGCATTCCCGGCCGCTTGGATCAGAGGCAGTAACCCTGGAATGGAGCCAGCTCTGGCGGGTGAGTCCCAGGCACCAGGACTGTACCTGAGGACCCACATCCCTGGCAGGGCCTGGGACACAAGACGGCCGCCCCACACACACCCATGCAGGGTATGATGGGATTAACTAAGCACTAGGGCTGGACATTGCTGAGTCCAACCGCCCAGTTACAGATGGGGAAACTGGAACCCAGAGAGGGGGAGGAGTTCTCCCGTATCTCCCAGAGCCGAGAAAGGAGCCAGGATTCCATCCCAGGCACCTGCCCCTCAGCCCCACCACACAAGCTCACAGAGAAGGCGGCCGCAGGATAGGGCTGTAGGCCTCCCCCCACCCTGGGCTGCAGGACTACGGATGGACTGGGTGGGGCTGGGGCACCTCCAGACCAGGCGTCCAGGCTCTGAGGTTCAAGGCAGCTGGTGGAGGGGGCTGAGCAGACAGGGGCCTCTGGTCCCCAGATGTCAGGCAGAGGGAGGGAGAGCCAAACACACCTGGGTTAGTACCTCGGACAGGTACCCCGCTCTGGCAGGAGATCAGGTGTAGCCGGCAGATGGAGGCTGAGGGCACCAGTGACCGAGGACGGGTGCCCGCTGCCCTCTCCCTGCCCACATCGTGGGGCCCAGGGTGAATAACATGGCCAGTCTATCAGGCAGTGGCCGAATGCTTTCCGTGGATTAACTCATTTCATTCTAACCACCACCTTACGAAGTAGCTATGATTCGGAAACCAAGGCACAGAGAGGTTCATTAAGGTGCCTGAAATCACCCAGCTAGAAAGTCCCAGATCTGCACCCAGAGAGTCTGATGGCGGATCTGTGCTCAGTGGGAAGCAGTGGGACGTGGGGCGGGGAGAGAGAGAAGGAGGGGCTCCGGCTGGGAGGGTGGAGCTCCTGGGGGACCCCCGACAGAACGCTGGGGAAAAGTGGAGTCCCTCCTCTCCCTTGCCCTTTGACCCCCAGGGCGGAGACTTTCCAGCTGCCCGCTCTGCTTTGATGCGAGTTCTTCCAAATCCCTGACGCTTGCTGTCTCATCTTCAAAATGGAAATGAGACCAGGAGGTCGCAAAGGGCCCAATGGGAAGAGGTAGCGCTCTGCTACCCACCTGCCCCTCCCTCGACCATGTTCTCCTCGACCTCTCCTGGTGCTGTCCTCAGTCCCCTACCTGTCTGTGTCTGTCTCTCTGTCTCAGCCCCTCGCCCTCCCTCCCACCCTCTCGGGGGACGGACGGCCCAGGCCCCCACCGTGCTCCCTGGAGATGACACCCAGCCCACTTCCACATGGGGGTGGGGGGACTCAGAGCCCTACTCTCCACCCTTTCACCCCATAAATAGCTCCGTGGTTCCATGTTCCTGGTAAGGACAGTCCTCTAACTTTCTGCCCCGAGCTGCCCATCTCCAGGTCCACAACGGCCGTGGGGATCGGTGATGAGCCAGGGCTTGACCCAGGGTTTCCAGCAGAGGCAGCCTTGAGAGACAGGGTCCTCGTGGACCCTCTGGCAGCCTCGGGTAACCCCTGGCTCGTGACTCAGCCCCTCCCTGAGTGGGAAGCGAAACGCCCGGAGCTAACCAGAGTTCACAGGACTTCTGGGTCCCTGGGGACCAAGCTGGGCCTGAACCCCCTCCCCCTTCTTCCTCCAGGCACCAGGACCCCACGGCCACAGTGCACTGGGCTATCTTGTCCCGTGTCCAGAGGCCCCTCTGATGTCAGCATGGCCAGGGCTCACTCTAAGAGTTTGTGTGCGGGGTGCCCTAGGTGGCTGGGTCGGCAGAGCAGGAGCCAGAGCTGCCCCAGAGCCCAGAGCAGCCATGGCAGAAACCCCAAGATGCAGACAGCCCCTCAGAGGGGAGAGGAAGCACAAGAGAAGGGAGAGAGGTACAGTGCAAAGGGTCTCCCCAAGTCTGCCCCGGACCCCACCTGCCTCCCCGCCCCATATTCACACATGCTTCTCTTCACCAAGCTGGGTGCTCTTTGTGACCCTCAAGGCCCAGCTTCCACACCACTGAGCCTCCTCCTCCAGGAAGCCCTCCTGGATTGTCCTGGGCCGATGGCTTCCTGGACTTGCTGAGCACAGATTAATCCAGACTTGTGTTATAATTAACTATGTCTGGAATGTTCACCTCATCCCTGTGGCCAGACTATGATTTCTTGGGCAGGGGGGAGGTTTGGAGAGAAGGGTTCAAGACACAGCCTATGACCAGGGACAGAGCTCAGCATGTGGCTGGGCTCAGGGCTCAGAGTGCGACCAGGGTCAGGGCTCAGTGTGGGACCAGGGTCAGGAGTCAGTTACCTCAGCACCTCCTGTGGGGGAAATCTCCACAAAACTGGAAGAAAATTTGAAGCAGGACCTCTCCACGCCCCCTGCTTGTTCTGTGTCCACTTGAGGGGCCCTTCCTGCAGGCCCTCCTGGCTCTCAGCCCCTGGTCCCTCCCACCCTCCCAGCTGGAGCGCCCTCTTAGGGCCCTGCGAGGGGAGGACAGAGGAACCGCCACCTACCCGCCTTCCGCCCCCTGACACGCCATCCCTGCCCCGTGCCGCACTATGAGCTCTGACTCATTTTTCCTCCTTCCTGGTAACTGAGTTTAAATAATTGGTGAGACTCTCAACCAATTCATCATGATTCCCACAAAACCCTCAGCCAACTCCGGAGCCGCTCGACCCAAGGGAAGAGCCGAGGGTCGCATGCGTGGCAGCCACTGAGGCCCAGGCTAGGGGGTCGGGTCCTCTGTTCGCCCATTGTCAGAATGGGGCTGACCGATGGGTCCTGATGGGGCATGAGGTGTGGCTCCCCTTCTTGGGGGCTTCTTGACCCAGCCCGTCCCTGGGGCTCTCACCTCCAGCCCAGCCCGCTCCACCGGCTTCCAGACCCAGACAGCCCCACTCCCGGGGGTCCCTTGGGCACCTCAACCTCAGCCTGTCCATCCCCACAGCTCTTCCCCTTTCCCTCAGGTGGACCCTAAGAAGAACGGCTTTGGGGGTATGGGAGCATTCGGGAAAACAGTGACAAGCGTCCGGGGGGGACGCTGGGCACACAGGAGGCTCCTGAGAAACGGTGGCGCCCTTGACGGCTGCTGGTGGTGCTTTCCACCCCAGCCCAGCCCACCCCAGACCCCTGACTCGGCCTCCAGACTGGAAGGACAGCCTCTGCCTGGCCTTTGGCCAGTCTACCCCCAACACATCTCTCTGATTCCCAGTGTGAATCCGGGTCTCGGCCCACAGCCCTGCTTCCTGTGGGCTCCTGCCCAGTCACTGCACAGCCCCCGAGGTGCATCCAGCCCCTGCCTGCCTTGGAGCCACGCTCCGAGCTTCCCTGGGTAATCTGGCCACCTTGCCGGCTGCACTCAACGCGTGCCTGGGTGTGGACCCCTGCAGACCAGGCCCCCTGTCTCAGGACCCAGGGGTGGCCTCATGGCTCTCTAAGGAGCACCCGTGAGGAGACACGGGACCCAGAGAGGACCCCCCCCCCCACGATGACTTCCTCCAGCCCAGGCCTCAGGTCGGGAGTCCTGCTTTGCTGTGTCTGTGTGGGTCAGTGGAGGCCATCGGGAGGATAAAGCCCCGGCTTCCATTAGAAAGCCGATGTCCTGAGTTTGGGTTTGGGGTCTCTGGGCACCGACCCTGGGCCCAGCAGCCTACTGAGGGGTATTTGGGCAACTGCGGGGGATAAGAGAGGGCCAGTTCCAGCCACTGCTCCTTGGCAACCCCAGAGAAGCACTCATTCCAGGGCCAAAGGTGGACTGAGCTCCCAAAAAGGGACACTGGGCAGTGGAGGGCGATAATCCCAGTGAAAACACTGCAGAAGCTCAAAGAAAGCAGCAGTCACCGTCCCCTGGGGGTTCTGGTGGACTCCCTGGAGGAGGTGGCCTTGGGACAGGTGAGGAGGGATGAGGGAGGGGGTGGGAGATGAAATCAGAGGGGTCCCAGGCCGGGCCACGGGTGAGTTTGACTCTTCTCTTAGTGTGGAGGACACTGGAGAGAATGGGGGCGCCTGGCCTGTGCTGGTGGAACTACAAGGTCGAGTGATGGGATCATAATGGAGGGGTGGGGTCACGAGGCTGGGAGTTTGCAGAGGACAGATCCCGGGATGTGTCACCGAGAAGTCGGACCTCACCTGATAGGAGATGCAGGGCCACAGTGGGATGTGTCACCAGGTCCAGGACCGGGAGGCACTCCAGCAGCTGTGACAAGGTGGACAGGTTCCTGGCTGCCCCCGGAGCCAGTCCTCCCCCGGCCACCCTCCTTGCACTCATCCCCTGTCCCCGACTCCAGCACTCTCCCGGCCGGACCTTTCTGCTTGGGCCTCACGCTGCCTGGAGCTCTCTGTCTGCCCCCATGTCAGAGGGGCTCACCCTCTCTCCTCATCAAGATCTCTGCTCAAAGGCTCCCTCCGAGAGTCCCCCCAGCAGCCCACCAGGCCAGCAGAGCAGCTCGGACCCCCTGCCCCTGTGTGTCACAGAGCTTTCTGGATGCTGGGTACTATGCTCCTGTTTGCCTCCGCCTACATCCCCGGGGTTTGGGAGCCGGGGCAACAGAGCCAGCCGGCCTGGGTCCACGGGCCAGCTCCATCATTTCCCGGCTCCCTCACCTGCGAAGTGGAGCCTACATTGCTGTCTAGAGGGTCGTCACCGGGACTGAAGGCCATTGTGGTCCACAAAGCACTTACTTGAGGCTGGGCACGGGAGAAGGGCCACGTGAACCGGAAAGGACGGCCCTCTCTTCGCTGCAGGGACAGCCGTCGGGGGCCAGGGCTTTCTTCCATCCACTGCTGAATGCCAGCAGCTCCAACAGTGGCTGGCTCCCAGAAGTCCCCAGGAACTCTCTCTCGAATGAGCGGACATACCCAGACTCTCAGAATCCTGAGACCCCAAACCACCGGCTCACGAGGGAAGGCTCCAGCCGGCCACGGGGCAGGAGGGAGGGGGAGCCTCCGCCAGCTAGGCCCCAGCTGACGTGCCCCAGGATGTTGCCCTGCCTGGGGGTCCCCAGCTCCCACAGCAAGCGGGGGCGGTGAGCTGGGGCCTTCTGGGCTGCACCCCCATCAGTGGTGGCACCTGGGCCTGCGGGGGGAGGGGGAGTACCAGCTGAGACTCCTCCAGCACCATCCAAGCAGCCTCAGGAAAGGTTGGGACAGGCCTGGCCTCCTAGAACCATCCCTGGGCCCTGCAGAGACCCCCTCCTCCCGACATGCAGCCTGGCATGCCTTCCTCACGGGGCCGCTGGCTGTTTAAGGGGACGTCTGCTAAAAAGTGGTGGGGCCCCAGTTTATTCCACTTGTCAGCTTCCCTCTGCCACCCACAGCTCCTGGCAAGTGTGCCGGGGATTTTGGAAGCAAGAGTGGAGCCTTCTCCACGCCCCAGCGTGGGTTCCTGGAGGGAGCCCGGAATGATCGTTCTCCTCCAGGGGACACACGGCCCTGGGCAGGCAGCCAGCATAGGTGCTGGAAGCAAAGGGACACAGCCAGCAGGGCAGGGCCCGCCTGGGGCGTGAGAGGCAGTTGGGCGCTGGCAGGGAGCCCAGAGAGCAGCCAGGTCAGCACCCCCTTGACAGATGAGGAAACTGAGGCCCAGGGGCGAGAGCTCGTAGTGCATGACCTGGCTCCACCCGGGAGCGAGGGGCTTCAGCACCTGCTCCGGAAGCAACGTGGCATTTGCCCCCAGAGACCTGGGTTCAAGTCCTGACATCCCCCCTCAGTGCGACTGGCACCTCAGCTGCTCACTCCGTCTTGTCCAGCCTCCTCTTCATTTGTGAAATGCGTCTGAGGACGCCCCAAACTAGCGAGAACCAGAGGTAACGGGAAAGCAGGTAGCCCGGGCCCAGGGCACAGCGCATGCCTTAGAGACACGTAGCTTCATTGGTGACGACTGTTATCCAATCAAATATCTGTAGACAGAGCCAGGTGTGGTTGCCAGGCCCTGCACCCCTCTAAGGGACAAGGGCTTCCCATGGTCTGTCCCCAGGCCTGGACCCCCACAGGCTGAGCCATAGGGTTTTAGCAGCCAAGCTGGGGAGGGAAAACCCTCCTGTGCCCGTGGCAGGACATCTATGAGTCCAGGAGGTCCCAGGTGCCTCTGGGACCCACCAGGGTGGGTTTATACTGTGTTGCAAAGACAAAGGAGATGAGACTCTATGGTGATCCCTCAGGAAGACAAAGGCTGGAGGGACCTGGGAAAGGCCATGCAGCCCCTCAGCTGGAATGCCCACCACGTCTGACCCTCCCAACCCTTCAGGGCCTTGAATCAGAGCCACCTCCCCCAGGAAGCCTTCCCAGATACACATCCTCTTCCAGTGGATGACATCTCTTCCCCCTCTGGACTCCCTCAGTGTACCTGCCCCTCTTTCAGTTCCTCCTCTGGGGTTATTTGAAGCTTCACGTAGCCGGTCTGTGCATCTGCGCCGTCGCACAGACTTATCAATGAGCACTGAATGCTCCTCCCTTTCTCTTCCTGACAGACTCCTACTCGTCCCTCATCACCCATTTCGAGGTCCTCTCTGGGTTTCCATGGGCCCCTGGGCTTCCCCCCTCATAGGACATCCCACTCTGGGCTGGAACTGCCCGCTGAGGCTCCTCTCTCCCTCCAGAGCAGGCGGGTCCCCTACTGTGTACCCCTAGCACACAGGCAGTGCCTGATGAACACTTGCTACATGAAGGGATGAAGGCCGGGGCTCATGGGCACCTTGCCGCTGCCTCCCTGAGCCCAGTCGGTGCCCAGACCTCCCAGAGGCGGGTAAGGGCCCGTCCACACCTCAGAAAGCAGCGTTAGCCCAGCCCCAGGCTGAGTCGGGCCCACTCCAGGCAGTGTGAGAAGCCCAGGCTCCATGAACTAGCAAGGTCAAGGTCGCCATAAACAGAGCTGGTGGCTGGTAGGGGGAGGTGGATGGACTCCAGGGCCCCACAGCTACCCCTCCCCCATTTATGAAACACACGCTGAGTGTCAGGAGTTCTCTCCAGGGGCCCCCTGGCTCGGAAGGGCCCCCCCGGTGTTCGTAGGGCGGAACAGAACTCGCAAACAGCTGTGCCATTTCCTGTGGTTGTGAAAGGAGCGCTCAGCTCTTCCCCTACATGGGGCTGCCTCACTCTGTGGGCTGTGGGGCGGGAGAGGACCACGAGTGGTTGACCCACTGTGTGTGTGATCTGTGGGCCCGCTGGGCACCCCAAGTCTGCTATCACAACTGTGTGGCCTGGGTCCATTTCACATCCTCTCGGAGCCTGGGTCTTCCCACCTGTAGATGGGAGGAGACCCACTCCGGCTCCTGTGCAGGCTGGGAGGCGCCGCTGGGGTGCAGCCAGCTCGGGCAGGCACTGCCACTACCACCTGGGGGCCACTGGCTCTGCCCTCTCGCCTCCTGACGGGCCTCTCCAGGCACTGAGGACTGAGTCATCTCACCAGCCCTGCTCGAGGCGGTTCAGGCCAGTGGGGGCCCCAGAACCAGCTCCCCCATCCACGGTTTGAGGCCAGAGCTCAACCCACCCTGTCCCAGCATCCCCGTGGGAGACCCTGGCATCCTCAGACGCCCTGACCAGTCTCAGGCCAGGCACATCTGAGGGGATGCAAACGGAGCAGGGCAGTGCCTCCCAGTGGGGCTCAGTTATTCCACTGACCCGTCCCCTGGAAAAGGCGTGAAGCTCTGTCTAGAATATGTTTGAGGACAGGCTGGACGCTTCCAGGTGGCAGAGGCTGAGCCACCCTGGAGCCCTTCTCTGAAGCATCTCTGACAAATAGACCCCAGCTGTGGACTCAGGCCTGGATCCGGCCATGAGACCATGTCTGTATCTGTCTGCCTGGAAGGGTGTGGGGAAGCCCAGCCAGGTGCCCTGAGGCTGCTGTGGAGGGGGGCTGGGACCTTCTGGAGGGTCCTGGGAGCTTCTGACGCCAGGATGGCTGGGCTGAGAGGGGGCGAGAGACGTGGGAGGACAGGGCTGGACCAGGGTGGGGCCCACGATAGGGACCGTGTACAGGACTCAGGAGCCCCACTTCACTCTGCAGCCCATGGGGAAGTGGGACTGGGCGAGGATGTGCTTCCAACAGCGGGGAGGGAAAGAAGGTCCAGTATGTCTTCCAAGGCCACCATGTCAGCTGATGGGAGGCAGGCAGGGGGTGAAGGAGAGGCCTGGAGACTGGATGGGAGCCTCCGTGTGTGGTGTGAGGAGGGCCGGAGCAGGCTGAGAGGTGCTGAGCAGAGGAAGCAGTAGACTCCCCTGAGGACTCCAGGGCAGGAGACGGGAGTGGTGGTGATGCCACCAGCAAAGTGGGAGCGGAGAAGGCAGGGGGATGAGAGACGGGGTGTGAGAAGCCGGGGGGCTTCCAGGTGGAGTACCGGGCGGGGACCTCTCTGGAGCTCCGGCACTCAGTATGTCCAGTGGGGCTGGGGCGCCGCCGTGGCGTCAGGGGCTTGGGCAGGACAGTGGCCAATGAAGACACAGGTGTGAATGTGCCCACCTGGGGCAGCTGACGGAACAAGGATGCTTGGTCCGCTGTCGGCCGTGGGCCCTTTTCAGTTCCTGAGGAAAGCTGGGAATCTCCCCCCAGAGAGAGATGTACACAGGAACTGGCAGGCGGTCCTGGACCCTCTGAACCATCCATGGACCACTCAGGTGAGAGCCGTGGAAAGCCAATACCCCGAGAGCTCAGCTTGGGCAGGGAGCAGCTTCTTCTGGGAGGGGACTGGCCAGAGGCCAGGCAGCTGCAGCGGAGTTTGCTGTCCCCCCTGCGGCTTGTCCCAGACCCCGCTGACCAAGCCGGCCACGGTCTCCCAGGTCCTCGGCAACCCCCTCGTCCATCCCCACCGGCGCCTCCTCAACTCAGCGTTCTGGACAACTCCTGTGGCCTCACCAAACCGTCCCCCTCGCGGCCTCCTGTCCCCTCGCTGACCCTGCCGCCCCCTGGGATGTTAACCCGCCCCCGCCTCAGCTGGAATCCCCAGTCCTTCAGGCCACGCGGTCCAAGGATCTCCAAGGAGGAATCGTCCCTCCCAGAGGTGACTGAGAGCACACGCGATCCCCAAGGCTGTGCTGGGCAGAGACGAATCCCAGCCCCTGTTCTACGAGGGCACGTCAACAGCCTGCGTGTTAGCGCCCCCTGCTGCAGGCATGCAGGCGTCAGGAGGGAAGGCCGTTGTTTCTCTCCATCTTCCCGCGGGCCCCACTGCCCGCTTAGCACGGCCAAGTCGTCCATCCAAGCAGCCCCGCCCTCCCAGACGGTGCCTCCGGAGCAGCTCTGCCTGGAGCAGGGCCCACCTCCTGGACTGACCCGGCCACAAGGGCAGCTGGCGGCGGCCGGGAGGAGGAGGAAACGGCGGGGTGGGGGCTGTAACCTACATGGTGGCGTTTCTGGGAGGCACGGAGGAGAGCCTGAGCATAAGGGCCTCAGGCCCCCCGAGTGGAGCAAAGGCCAGGGCTGCATAAGCACGGTGTGGTCAGCCCCCTGCCCAGCCCCACATGCAGCACTTAGGCAAAATCTCGTTGTTATCCACTTTTATGTTGTTCATTCCTCAGCAAAGCCCGGGGAGTGAGGTACCACTGCCCCCACTTTACTGACGTGGCAAGTGAGACTCACACAGGCCAAGGGCAGGCCCGGATTGCCCAGCGGGTGCATTCACACCTAGACTGTCAGTGGTCTGACTCACGCCCCTGCCATGAGTAAGGAGCTGGCTGAGTTCAGGAGAGGGGTCACCTCAGATGCACAAGACTCGGGATCTCAGAGGCCATAACTTGGGAGCTGAGGACCCATCATAAGTGTCCCCCGGAGACGGGAGGCTGGGCATTTGTCTGCCCTCTCGTGGCCCACCGGTGGGGCCCTGCTCAGGGGCATGGACACCCCCATCCTCCCAGCTGCCACTGTGCAGACTGAGTGTCCTGGGGCTTCCAGGATGGCCAGGCAGAGGAGCCATGGATGTGCATGGCCAAAGGGGTACAGTGCAGTGTCAAGAAAGTCCCCTCCAAGGGGTCTCACTGAGGCTGCTCCCTGACCGACAGCACATGTCCTGGCCAAGTGGGTACTTGTCCGCACACAGACACTGCCCATGCAGGCCACTGAGCCAGGGCGTCCTCCCAGCTTCCCCCATCAGCCCTGCACCCTGGCCTTCCAGCCCCAGCGTAACTGCTCAGGGAGTCCCCAGTGGGGTGCAGGATGCTCGGTCCCCTCCCCAGTGGTCATCTGACAGGAAGCTGGCTGCCAGCATCTCTACTCCTGCGACAGCCCCACAAGATGCCTGCACACCCGGCCCTGCCCCTTGCTGCCTTGGAAACCTTGTCCCCCTCCGAGGCTGCCGGCTCATGGCCAACAGCAAGTTAACGCTTCTGGTGGTGCTGTCCGTGGTGCTGACTGGTCTAACCCCTCCTTTCCTGTAGGCCGTCAGGTGACGAGTGTCCGCCCCCCAGGCCCCAGGAGTGAGAGGTGGCGGCCTCCACAGTTGCTCCCAGGTGTTCTAGAAGAGAGTTCGGCAGCATCCTCGAAGTCACTGGAACCCGACCCTCTTTACGGGGTCAAAGAGACGACTCAGAACACAAGACAACTGACTAGGCAGAGCTCTCATCTCCCTCTCCAGGGGCTCGCGCTGCAGACCTGCACATCTGTGACAGATCGATGTCCCTTTCAGATTGTATCAGAGCCTCGTGGTTTGATCTTAGGAAGCCTTGCTCTTCTGCAAAAGGATGGAGAGGTCCCATTGCTTTTCAAAACCCCAAAGGGAGGCCATGACCTCAGCTCTTAGGAGAAGGGTTAGCGCAAACACCAGGCCTGGCCTTGGTGGCCGGGACCACAGCAGGCTTGGGGAGAGGGCCCCAGAAACCCCACCAACAGAACCAGTTAAATCCAGGAGACTTTTATACATTAAGCACCTTGAACTTATTATAAAGTCACAACAAATGTAGAGATTCCCAAATTTACAGGTGAGGAAACTGAGGTTCAGAGAGGTTAAGTAACTTACCTGAAGTCACAGTGGTGACTGGAGCTTGAACCAAGGAAGCCAGGCTTCTGGATCTGTGGCCATGTCACATCAGTGACAGACCAGATCTGGGATCTGGTCACCCAGCGGCACCTCAGGACTCCCCTGGCAGAGCCAGAGCTGAAAGGATCCTTGTCTCCCTCAAAGATGGGCATCCTAGCTCAGGGTGTGAGGTGTCTTAGTGCACAGAGGGCCATCCCCAAACTAAGAGGCACCCTCACCTGCCTTCGAGGGCCAGGGCATCGGTCCCTGTGGCAAGTGGGACCCTCATGTCTCCAGCAGGAATGTGCAGGACTCGCTTCTTTTTTTTTTTAATATTTATTTATTTTTGGCTGCGTAGGGTCTTAGTTGCGGCACACGGGATCTTCGTTGCAGCGCACGGGCTTCTCTATAGTTGTGGCGCACCGGCTCCAGAGCGCGTGGGCCCTGTAGTTTGCAGCACGCGGGCTCTCTAGTTGAGGCACACAGGCTCAGTAGTTGTGGTGTGCAGGCTTAGTTGCCCCACGACATGTGGGAATCTTAGTTCCCTGACCAGGGCTCGAACACGCATCTCCAGCATTGGAAGGTGGATTCTTAACCACTGGACCAGCAGGGAAGTCCTAGGACTCGATTCCTGAGCTGATTCAGCTTCAGACAAGATCTCTGGGGACCTCCAAGAGGTGACCACACGGGGTCCCCCGGCAGCCAGTTGTGGGGAGGGGGAACCCAGAAACATAGACGTGGAAACGTGTAGGGGCCTGGGGAACACAAGTCACGCCACGTGCAGGGAGAGAGCAGCCCCAAGCTCAGGGTTCTGAGGTCTGGGCTGTACCGAGTCCGGCGGGATTCTTAATGAAGGGCTGGCAGAGCCTGCACCAGGCTGATAGCACTTGAATCGTCAGGAGTCCCGAGGGGTGGGCTGTGATTCCCAGCATATCTGCCCTCCGCCCCTCCCCCACCCCACCCAGAGCACAGTCTGAAGACTTGGCGGGGGGAGGCCGATGGAGCATGAGGTTGAAGCACTGGGGGCCTGTCACCCAAGCCCTCCAAGCCCAGGCTGAGGACCAAGGCGCTGAGGAACCATAGATGACTCTGACCTGCTTTGCAAACGGCAGAGAAAGGACTTGAAGGGATGGATGAGGGAGCTGGGTTCGCGGGCACTAGGGACGGCCAAGAGGGAGGAAATCGGCTGGAAGAGGAGAGCAGCTCCAGAAATCCACAACTTGGGATGCTGCCAGGTAGGGGACGGGGAGCCGCTGATGGTTTTAGAGCGGAAAGAGATGACAGCACAGCGGAGCGCTGACCGTGGCTGTCAGTGGAGGGGGCAGATGAGGCTGGAGGCTGGGCCCCAGTGAGGAGGCCACAGGGACTGTCCTCCCAAAGGAAACTGAGGCAGAGCCATGGAGGTGGAGGGGAGGGACTGCACACATCAGAGCACCCATAGGCCCCGTGGAGCAAAGCTGCCACGTGAGGCTGGCTGCGTGGACCCCAGGGGGCATGGCCTGGGGTGGGGGGTACACTAGGCAGGCCATCGGGAGAAGCCAGGGCTGCCTGCCCAGCAAAGCCAGGGGAGCCCCAACTCTGCGCCTGCCAGCCCCTCGGCCATGGCTCCTGGGGGCCAGCAACCTGGCCACCCAACTCCCAAGGGGGTCAGCTGAGGGGTCCAGCCGCCACCCACACAGCAGGCTGGGTCTGGCCTCCCAATGGAGAGATAAGAGCGAACCTTCTACCAGAAACACAAATCCCGTTTCCTTCCCGCTGTTCCTATTAACCCCCCAGCCCCGCAGCCTGTGTGGCCCAGGAAGAGAGCGCAGAAGTCGGAGTGAGCCCAGGGCGGGTAAGGGCTACACCCTGCAAACCAGCACCCGCAATGCTGGGTGTGCGTGTGCGTGAGGGCAGGAATTAATCACATGAGCGCACTTTGGGCTGCCTGTTAATAGCGTAGGGTTAATTTGTCGCTGTCTTTCCCACGCATGCCATCATTTCTCCACAAAGAACAGCATTAATACGGTGCCAGACATACTCCCCTGCGGGAGCCCTGCTTAATACCGCCCCGCTCACTGCCCCCGCTGGACCCCAGGCCTGGCGCTGGGCTGCGTCCTGCGTCCCTCTTAGAGGTGAGGAAACTGAAGGCAGGGAAAGCTTCACCATCTTGAATTTATTAATAATTAATAATTGTGGAACAATGGGTTCCAATTTTCACTCTGTGGTGGGCCCAGACTCCAGGTCTGACCACGGCTGGCTATAACCAGGGGGACCTGGGATCAGCGCCACCTGCCCCGGCTGCGTGACTTCGCGTGGGGCCTCAGCCTCTCCCGCCTGTCTCCTTGCTGATGAAATAGATGCGGTGCTGAGCAGAGAATCAACCGGGACGATGTCTCTGACATCCTACCTGGGCCTGGCCGGCTGCAGGCCCCGATGCAGAGCCATCCCCTGCCTGCCACCCTTGCCCCCCCACAAGCCCACCTGCCGGGTCCTGTGCTTAGGCCCTGGCTCCATCCACGTGTCAGGAGAGAGCCATGTGCCCAGGAGTAACAGATAACGCTGCTAGGGGTCAGAACAGCGCCATCCTTCCAGGGGAGGGAAGTGAGGCTGCCAGGCGAGGGGGCCGCAGGCCGCGGGCCACGATGAACAGGATCCGCCGGCCCACACGCTGCGGCAGAAGGTGCCAGGCGATGACTGCTTACAAAATGTACCAGCTACCGCCAAGCCTTCTCGCCCATCCCCGCCGCCAGGCAAATAAACACATCAACTGCCAGCCTGTGCCAGCCTGGGCTTGGCGAGGCCCCGGGGGCCGGCAGCCCAGGTGGGAGGGGGCTGGGAGAGCCAGCTCTGAGGATGCAGGAGGCCTTTCCTGTCCCCGGGAGCCGCCAGCGACAGGTGGGACAGTCAGCTGGTACAGGAGGTGGCATCTTGGCCCCGGGAATGTTTAACCAGGGGTACAGGGGAGATGCCAGAGGCAACTTCAGGGCCCCTCACCCCACAAAACTCATTGGAAAGGCTGCCCCCCGAGGCTAGGAGGAGGGTACACCGGGCTGTGCACACGTGACCTACCCTTCAGCCACTCAGGGCTGCCTCCTGGCTCTCTTGGCTCTCCCCGGCCACCAGTTGTGTCCACAAAGCATTTGTGCCGTGTGTGCCATCGTGCCTGTGCGTGTCTGGACCTATGTGTGCATGTGTGTGTCCTATGAGCGCATATGTGTGTACAAGTGCATTTTCTGCAACACTAGTCCAGACCCAAATGTGTGGTGTGGGGGAAGGAGAAGGAAGATGCTTGTGAAACCTGGGGTTTCCTTCAGGGCAGGCTGGGCCTTCAGCTGATTGTGCCTGGAGGAAGGCGACCAGGACCAGACTAGGAGACTGGAGAGCTCACCTGGAAGGGGGCCTGGGGCAGGGGCGCTGTCTAGGGGGCTCCTGTGGGAAGAGCCAGGGGCAGGGAGAAGAGTGTGGCCTGGCTTAGTCCAAGGAGGGACGTGCGCACAATCCAGCATTGTGCAAAGACAGTGGATTGTCTGTGAGGTGGTGAGCCTACCGGCACTGGGGGTATGCAAGCAAGTTGCCTTCTTACACCTTTAGGATCCTCTTGGGGAGCCTTTCACTTATGCCACAGAAGGGTTCCTCCCTGGCAGGATGGACCAGAGAGACAGAGGAAGCTATGTGAGGAGAGGAGCACAGAGGGGTGGGAGCCCAGGCACACACACACACACACACACACACACAGGAACACACACATGCATGCACATGTCTTTCCCACCCTTCAAAGTCCCAGCTACAACCCCAGCTACTTCATTATCCTCAGACATTGGTACCTCCTCAGAGCCAATCTGGGATCCTGCAGGGACAGGGGACTCACCCCTTTGCAGGTGGGGACAGAGATATGGAGAACTTAAACTTACTGAGCACAGCAGGTGCCATGCAAGCCTGGGGCCTGTGCCTCTTCCTTCCAGCCTCACACCAACACTGTTATCACCACGTTTGACAGATGGGAAACTAAAGCCCAGAGAGGTCGGGCAACCACTTAAAGCCACACAGCCCATCAGCAGAGGAGCCAGGGCTCCACGACTCAAGTCTGCTTGACCCACAGCCACTGTCTAATCCTTTGCTGTGCGGAGGGTCAGGTGAGATGATGGACACAGCGCCCTTTGAAGACCTAAAGCTGGGCCAATGTCAGCCGCGTTGCCTCTCTCTGGCCCCAAAGCAGACTGTGGCCACTTGACGTGGGAGGCAGGATCTCCCCATCTGTGGCCCAGGCCCACCCCTGGTCCCAGTGCAGGGACCAGGGGCGACCGTGACATCACTGAGAAGGCATCGCCCACCACAGGTGAGCAGGGAAGAGGGCGCGTGCGTCGTCCAGCCCAAGGTACTGTGTCGGGGCAAAGCAGAGAAGGGGACGAGAGACCACATTTAAGGAGCACCAGCTAAGTGCAAGCAGCAGAGTATCACCCCGTCCGACGACAGGGCAGGGCATTCAACCTCCAGCCAGGCTGCACAGACTAACTCGTGCCCGAGGAGTGCCCCAGCCTCCCCAGGCCAGGTGTTCTAAGGGCATTAACTCCCCCCAGCGGCCAGTCCCACGCAGGACCAGAGCCTGCGGCCCCTCCTCCCGGCCCCCCCCCGGCCCCCCTCCCCCCACGCAGGCACCTCTGATGCTGTCAATAGGTAGAATTGAATTACAGTGAGGGAGGCTAGCCGCCTCTTGGTCCTGGAGACGGGCCATTAATCTTGTTTGACTGTTCTTGGAATGTCAACAATAAACGCCAAGATGAACGATGAATAAAAATCTTCCCAGAAATAACGGGAGAGCAGCTCTCCCTGGAAGGGTGAGTCTCCTGGGGTGTGGAGGAAAGGGCCTCGGAGGAGCAGGGGTATTTTGGCCGTGGGAGTTCTCAGCCCAAGCACCCCCAGGTCAAGACAAGCCCCTCCCCCACCCAGGTCACGGGGATCCTGGGAAGAGCCATGAGGAGTTGTGTGTAGACCAGCAGGGAAAGATACCAGCTATTGTGTACTGAGTGCCGCCTGTGTACTAAGACTAAATTCTTCGTGTATGTCTAATCATTACAATAACCAGTGAGCTTGGAATCTCGGATTTTTAGTCCTCATTTTCAGATGAGGAATCTGAGCCTCAGAGACATTAAGTGACATGTCCAGGCCACAGACCAGGATTCAACAGAACTGGGTTTGAATCCAAGTCTTTCTGACTCTGAAGTTTGTTCTTTTAACCACAGTAATGTCACTAGCACAAGGATTATCCAAGCAGTAATAGTGATGTGGGAATAAAGTGCTGTGGGAACACAGGTGTATCAGTTAGCTACTGCTGTGTAACAATGATCCCAAAATTTAGTAGTTTAAAACAATAATCATTTATTTTTTCACAATCCTGTGAGTTGGTCATCTGAACAGGACTCAGCCAGATGGTTCATCTCTGCACCACGGATGCTGTCTGGCTTCAGGTGTGCATTTACCGTCAGATGGCCTCACTCCCATGTCCGGCATCTGGCTGGCTGTCCAAAGGGCTATTAGAGGTAACTGGTCCATGTGTTCTTAATCAGCCAGTAGGCTAGCCCAGCTCATTCATGTGGTCGTCCCTGGGTGCCCAAGAGCTGCAAGGTAGGGCACGTCCCAAAGCTTAAACACTTTTCAAGCGTCTTCTTTTCACATGTGCTACTGTGCCATCGGCTAAAGCAGGCCAAAGAGCCAAAACCGTCAAGGGGTGGGAAGCTGGCTCTGCCTCTTGATAGGAAGAGTTGCAAGGTCACTTTGCAAAGGGGCAGGGACACAGGAGGGGAGGAACTCTATGGCCATTTGTGGCCTGTCACAATCGAGAAGGCAGCAATTAGCTTTACCCAGGAAGCTCTGGGAAGGTTTCCCAAAGGTGGGGACATTTGAACTGGACAGACCTAAAGGAAGAGTAGCATTAGCATTTGCTGGCAGAGCGGGGGAGGGGAGGAACCCCGGCCAGCCCTGGTTTCAAACCTCACACAAAATAAAGTCACATGGCATGGGTGCTATCCACAATAGAATTGTGAGGTGCACAGCCTGAGCGACTGTACGTGGCAGCACTGCACAAGGTCACCAAGACTCTGCTGATGGCACAAACGTCTGCCAGTGTGCTGATCCGGCATCTAGTTCTGAAAGAGAAACAGGGTGTCTCCCCCACTTAACCCAGCCCCGAAACCAAACAGAAGCCTTTCTGACCATGTGGCTGTCAGCCGTTTTCCCCTCCGATGGATGGTCCACGTTTCCCGCCAGCTTTGCTCACACTCCACAAATTGGAGTTAGCCATTAAGATCCACACAGGTGGCCCAGCTCCAGCACTTAATCTTATCTATGGCTTTAGAGAGATCCCCTTGGGGTGCTGGATGGGTCAGCCACCTGGCCACCGGTGTCCCCAGGCAACTGGCTGCGGACAGCAAAGGGCAGGCAGATTTTCCCCCTGGCGTCTCTCGAGGGCATCCCTCTCCCCTCCCATCATCACGGCAGCTGCAGGCACTGGGCTGAGCGACCAGCAGGTTCCCGGCTCCTCCCCTCACTCCAGTCCAGCTTGCTCAGGACGAGAGTTTCCTAGACCAACACCTCCACTGGCCCTTCCCATGATGCCACAGCCCCACTGCCCACAGCTGGAACACAGCCCCTCAGGTGGCCCTGCCATCTCATCTGAAAAGAGTCAAGGCACAAAACCTCAGAGAAGAAAGGGCCTTGGGCAAAGTCCAGGTTGTGCCCATGTTGCAGATGACAAAACTGAGGCCAGAGAGCCGAGGGGATTTCTCGAAGCCTCAGAGGAGCGGGGCAGAGCTGGGGCTCCAGAGCCTCTGCTTTGAGCTGGCCAATTCTAAGCCGCTTCCTCAGCATGCCTGCTCCAGGCAGCCCTCCCTGATCTGTCCATCCATTCTCAGCGCCCATCTGTGGAGCTGTCCACCCTCAGCCTGCAGGCAGGCCCATCTCCCCTCTCTGGTATCAGCGTCCTTATCTGTAAAACGGGTACAACACCGCCCCTGCTGGCCCCATTGGTTGATGTGAGAACCCCGTGAATGAGGAGACCGACGCAAAAGCCCTCTGTGAAGCGGGAAGGGCGGCTCCCCGGGAGTGGTACAGTGATGGTGAGGACAATACAGATGATGGTTCTGGAAGGTTAAGCCAGGCCCCTCCACACCTGGAGGACAGAGCTGGGGGCAGGTGTGATAAAACACAGCTGGGTTCACCCGGCTCCTGACGCCCGCCCCGTGTGAAGGGCCCCGGGCCCTCCTCCCTCCTCGCTCTCTGCACTCACCGCTGTCTGAGAAGTCCTTGTTCTTTGTTTGCTGTGTCCGTCCTCCATCCCACTCACCTGTTTATCCTGCTCGCCACATGGTGCCCTCCCCAGTTCCCAGGTCAGTGCCCAACGCACGGGACTTGATGGATAAAGATGGCTCTGGGCCCTCAGGCAGCTGGCGGGAGAGGCCAGGCCATCAGTGGGAGGGGCCCCTCGCTGCTCCAGGCTCCCTGCTGGGAGCGACTGGCTGGGTGCCGTGAAGGTGCAGGACGTGGAGGCGGGGCTGTTCACCCGCGAGGAACCAGCACAGAGCACCCCGAGGGAGTGACCCCGGTGCCGGGTCTCACAGGCCGGCCAGTGTCGGCCAGGGATGAGAGGCAGTGCTGGGGCAGCGGGATCAGCGTGGGTGAAGGCCTGGGGGCCTGGGCAGCCTGGCACATCTCCTGGGCTGCAGAGGAGAGGACCGGGCCTCCAGAGGGGACACGGCCTTCTCCCTAGAGGTTCTGGTCCCGGAGATGCAGCTGAGGCCGCAGCGACCAGCAGCGACCAGCGCTCGGCCAGGGCCACACAGAGGGGGAGGCTTTCCAGGGCAAGGCACACCCAGCAGACCCCTGGGAGGCATCCCCACAGGCTGGGCACTCACCGAGGAGGCAGGACCTGTCCCCAGCCTCCAGGGCCAGTGAAGAGGGCCACATGCCCCAGCAGAGGATGCAGAGACCCGCTGCCTCACCCGCAGCCCGAGCAGCAGGTGTGGCTGACCAGGAAGCAGCCGGCAGGCAGGTGAGGCCTGGGCCGTCATCTCAGCCCCACTTCCCTGAGGCCCCTTCCTGCCCGAGAGCCCAGAGCCAAGCCCTTTCCGCTCAGACCACCGAGCCCCAGGCTGTAAGGCAGGGGCTGCCGAGACCACCTCCGGGGGCCAGAGCCCAGCCCAGCATCTGCACCTGGCCCGGGGTGGGGGCTCTGCCCACCAGCCTCTGCATCGGGGCCTGCGCCTCCGCCAGCACCTCGAGGTGCTGCTCAACGAGGTGTCTGCTGGCATACTGCACAGCTGGGGGTCCCCGGCGCTGGACTCCAGGCTGACCGGGGAGGACGCTGGGAGGGACCGCCGTGCCCCTCAGAATCAGGGCGTGAGGGGAAACCCGGCCCGACTCCCCAACGCCACCCTCTTCCTTGAAGCCTGTAGCACTGCAGTGCAGACCATCCCTGGGGCCCCCAGAGCTTAGGCCTGGGGGGGAAGGGGGGCAGATACCCAAAGGCTGGAGGAGGGAGAGGAGGCCCACGGGAGAGGCCAGGTTGGGGTGTCACGTGGGAGTCTGGGTGACAGCTGGTGGGGTGAGGGGTGGGATCAGCCCTGATCCAGCACGTGGTCCGTGGACTGAGGGCCGGGGCTGCTGGTGGGACAGACAGCCACATCCCGAGAGCATTCTCCTGGCCTCCCTCCCGCCCTCCCCGCTGGGGCAGGAGGACAAAGAAGCCGGCGCGTTAAGCAGCCCTCTGGAGCCCCTAAATCCTGCCTGCAAGTCTGTGCCAACTCCTGCAGCCTGGCTAATGTCACTGCCAGCGCGCCTGGCTGGCCCCGGGGAGCACTCAGCAGTGACAGTCAACTGTTAAGCGGCCCCAGGCCCGCCTCCTTCCAATGAGCCACCGCTGCTCCCCCTCCCCCCCCAGTGATGCAGGCTGCCCCGGAACGCACCCCCAAGTTCCCCTTCCCGGCCCCGAGTTCCACCACTCACTCGGGCAATGCAGGGCTCCAAGGCATGGGGGTCCCCCACCCCCAAATCCAGCCCCCGGGCTGGGCTCTAAGCATTTATCAAGCACCACCCGATTATACCACGATCGTGTTTCAGGCCCACAAACCTCAGCGGGAGATGGGGTCCCCCCCCGACTGTTCAGCTAAGGAAACAGGCTCCCCCACAGTCCCTTGTGGGGGCTGTGAGAGGACAGTGGAGTCCCCAGACATTCTGTCTGCCCGCCATCTCCCAGAGGGCTGCGAGGCCCGAGCACAGACCAGCCGGGAGTTGTCTTCCCCTCCTGCACTGTCCTCAGCGCCCCAGAAGGGGGCTCTGTCATCCAGAGGCTCTGGATGACTCCGTGGAGCCCCCCCACCCCAGCTTCACCCTCCCCCCCACCCCCCACCCCCCACCCCCGCCACCCCAGCTTCACCACCCCCCCAACCTGCAGCTGACTTTGCACGAAGAGAAACAGACCCTTTCATTGTTACCTCACTGAGGCTGGACTGTTTGTACAGCAGCAAACCCAGCCTCTGTTGGCAAATCATCAATCCAGGAGGTGAGAACTGGCTTGAAAGCCTGCGCCTCTTCCAGGTGGTCAAAGGAAGGCCCCAAGGCGGCTCCCCTTGGGCTCACTTGACCTCAGTCTCCACATCCAGCAAATGGGTGCAACAGCAGCTTCTGCCCTCCCTGCTTCAGAGGCACCGCACAAAAAGGAACATGGAGGCCTATCCTGAAGCTAAAACACATCTCTGATGGTCCACTTTGGCACCTAAAATTCCACTATTGCCACCTCGCTAGGACTGGACACTCCCATTGCAGCTACACCAACACTCACCTCCCTCCTCGGGTCCCCGAAAGAATGAGGAGCAGAGCACCCTCATCACCAACTTACAGAGCCTGCTGCTAGGGGAAGCCAACCTAAGAGAACAACCCTCTGCGGCGTCTGTTTCACTGATGAGGAACCCGAGGCAGAGCTGTCAGGACCGCTCAGCCAGGAACCCACGAGGGCGCCACTGCTCTCGGCCGCTGTCCGTGGTCTCCCGGTCCCTCTCCAGCACCCTATCTTCTGTCCGGCCTCCGTAGGCGTGGGGAAATCCAGCCCTCCACTGCTTCCCCCCTCGCTCGTTCACTCCCGCGTTTACTTGACACTGAGCGCCGCCCCGTGCGGGCCCTGGGCACCCAGTCACAGCACGTAGCCACCGCAGAGCCACAGGCATCCCCGGCAGCACTGTGCCAGGCCAGCGTGTCCCGGGGAGCTGGGGGTGGGGGCCACACCCTGTCCTGCATCCTGGCTCCTCAGAGGGGTCTCGGGGGGGTCAAGCAAGTTTGTAAAATTTGGCTTAATTGTTAAATGTGCAGTGAGATGTCACGTGACACCCACTACGGTGGCCAGAATCAAGCAGATAGGTGGTAAGTGTTGGCCAGGAGGTGAAACATGGACACTCACACACGGCCGGTGGGGTGTGAAATGATGCAGCTGCTCTGGGAAAGCCTGGCGGCTCCTCAAAACATAAACATGCAGTTACCTCATGACCCAGAGACGCCGCTCCTAGGTACGCGCCCAAGAGAAACGAAGACGTACGTCCACGCAAACATGTGTACGCAGACGATCATAGCAGCCGTATCCGTAACAGACAAAGGTGGAAACCGCCAGCACGCCCATCACCTGATGCAGGTAAAGCGTGCAGTCCATCCACACAGCAGGATGCGATTCGGCCCTAGAAAAGGAACGAAGCCCTGACACAGGCTACCACGTGCACGGACCTTGGCAACAAGAGGCTCGGTGAGAGCAGACGGACACGGGAGACCACACGCGTGTGATTCCATTTGTAGGAAACGTTCAAAGCAGGCAGATGCCTGGAGACAGAGGGCAGATTCGCGGTTGCAAAGGGGATGGGGCGGGGACCTGGGCTGGAGGGTGTTGGGGTTTCTTCATCAGGTGACGAAAATGCTCTAAAATCGACAGCACAACCGTGAATATACGAAAAGCTATGAATGGCACGTTGTAGGTCAACGGAATATGTATGGTATGTGAATGATACCTCAGTCACGTGGTTTTTGTGTTGAACAGCGCTCTTCAAACAGAGTTACTCGTTTTCTTCAGAGTTAACTGGTTTCCTAGCAGGGGTCCCTCCCCTCACGTAGGGGAGCCTACATGACCTGCTGTGATCCTGCGGGGCTGCCGAGGGGCCCCTCACATTTGACCTGCCCCTTCTCACCCCCAGGCATCTACAGAACTTCTTCCCAAAGCTCAGAATCGGGCTCTGAAATGCGCTCTTGGCCCCTTGAACAGCTCAGGTGGATCTGCCCCTGAGAACAGCCCCCGCGGGGAGGCAGCACGGAGCCTGTGGGGCTGTACGGCCGCCGTGTGAACCCCACATCACGACCAGCAGCTTCTGCTGAAAAGGGAGACTTTCCAGACAGCCCCGACGTGCACGATCTGCATTTTGCTTTCTTTTGCTCCCAGGTGTCATGTAATCTTTCCCAGTTAAACAGGTAAAAAAAACTAGTATAATTTTAAAAAGAGGAAAGGAAAAGAATTACATGGCTCCATCCCTGTACGATTCTTTACCACTTTGTGATGCTAGGATGCAAAATTTTAGAGTTTTGTTTTCGACGGACCCTGGGTGGGGGGTCCAGAACCCCGGGACCCTCGCGGGGGGCGGGGAGGGGCCAGGCCACTAGAGCCAGAAGCACTCTGACGACAGCATCCCGTGGCCCGGACGGAGGACGAGGAAGCAGAGCAGCAGGTGGGCAGGAGGGCGGGCGCTGCTTCCTGGCGGATCCCCTTCGTTCCTCTGCCTTTCAGGACTGATTTCCGCCTCAATTTGGGTAATTACTCTCTCCTCAGCATCATTTCTTGCCTTCATTCAAGGAGGGGAAGAAACACACCAGAACCTCTCTAGGCGTAGGAAATTCTTTCAGACTCTGCACAGCTGCTCTCTGCACGGGTGGGGGGAGGACGGGTCTTCAAAGGTACCCTGACTTTCGTCCCCTGAAAGAAACCCCATCCTTTCTCACCCCCCCCCCCCGGGGCTCTTCAGAAGCCCCGGCCTCAGATCGCAGGGTTATGTCTGATCCCAGGCTCGCAGGCCAGCCGGTGGGAGGGGACGGTCACGGTCAGGTCTCCTCCCCAGGCAGGAGATGAAGAGTCTGGGGCGAGGGGGGGGTGCATGGTGAACACCTTGCCACAGTGAGTGCCCCACGCCAGCCCTGAGGCACACAGGACGATGGTACCGCCTTCGTGTCACAGGTGTGGAAACTGAGGCCCCGGAGGGTTAAGCGGCGGCCCCGAAGTCTGATGTTCAGTGCTGGGCAGAGCCGGCCTGGCACCCAAGTGTGCCCTGTGCTCCTGCACTCACTGGAGGGGGAGGGGGCCACACCAGAGAGTTTGGCCAACCTGTGCCACCACCTGGGTGTGCCCCGAGGGGGAACAGACTGGGGACACAGTGTGGAAGGAGGCCCCGAGGAGCTTAAAGTCTGGGAGCGGAAGAAAACAGGAGTAAGCCGTGTGGCTGGAGTGGGCGGTCACTGAAGGACGGAGGGAGAGCTGGGGGTGCGGAAGGAGAGGCGCCTCCGGGACCACACTTGAGGATGCTTCTCGGATGAGGCAGCATTTGGGTGAGGCCACCAGTGGGCTAGGACCTCAAAGGCAGGAGTCTGTGGAAGGGCGACCAGGTGGACGGGATGGCAGTGGCAGAGGTGTGGAGGTGGGGAGGTCCAGGGTGAGGTTAAGGGAAGACACGGGGCCTCAGGCCTCGTGAGCCGGAGCCCTGGGCACGGGCCACCTGCACGGGGCCCGAGCACCCGACTGCCAGCATCCAGCCTCAGCCCCGCCACCCCTCTTCCAGGAAGCCTTCCCCGAGCCCCGGGCTGGAGCAGGTGGCCTGCACTCCTCCACACGCCCGGGACACCCCGAGCTCCGCCCAGGAGGCTCGTTATGCTTCCGTGAGTATTGACTGTCTGTCTGTCTCCCCCCTCCAGACAGGAAGCTCCATGGGGCTGTATTGCTTGCCTAGGGCTGCGGGGAAAAGTGCCACAGACTGGGTGCGTTTATGCAACAGAAATTCATCCTCTCCCAGGTTGGAGGCACACGTCTGGAATCAAGGTGTCGAAAGGTGGGTCCTGCTGGAGGCTCTGAGGGAGAGTCCATTCCTTGCCTCTTCCGATGTCTGGATCTTCCAGCCCCCCTTGACTTTCCGGAGCTTGAGGCTCTGCCTCCATCGTCGCGGCTTCTCCCATGCCTCTGTGTCTTCACGTGGCACCGTCCTCCCTCTGCGTCTGAGTCCAAACTTCCCTCTTCTTATGAGGACACAGTCACATCAATGGGTGGCCCATCCCACTCCGCTACGACCTCATCTTAACTTGATTCCATCCGCAAAGACCCTATTTCCAAAAAAGGTCACATTCACACCCATAGGGCCGGCCATGGAGAGCACAGTCCACCAAGTGTCTGATGATTAACTGTTAGACCAACTTCACTGCTCCCACCCAGGACAACTCGTAACGTTTTATGCAAGTCTCCAGGCAACGGGCAGCCTGTTAGAACATCTGTGTTTCCATTTCCTCAGAGTAAAGGGACAGCTGAGTGGGGTCCTTGCCACAACGCTGGAGGGACGGGACCTCTGGCCCAGGGGGCAGGGCTTCCTGCCCCAATCATTTCATCTGCTTCTCCCCTGGGGGGACCCCCAGGTGTGGACCCTCCAGGGAGGCAACTGAAAGTGCAGTCACCAAACAGACTCAGACCTCCGCAAAAACCATGCCAAATGCCAGAGCAGTTGGTGTGATTTATTAATCTGCGAGGATCTTTGCAAGATTTTAACGTGGTATTTAGAGTTTATTTAACTGGGTAGCAAAAACACCCAACGCCAGAAACCATAAATAATTATCACATCCATTGGGCCTTTTATGTGAAGACCGGTACTATCTTTCCCTCCAAGCGGCTCCACGTCAATTTTCAACTTTTTGTCCTTCCATTTGGAACAAGCTCCCACTCATCAAAGGAGAAGCAAACCCAGGGTTTCAGGGAGCGCCAAAGAGGGACCCTGCAAGTGTGTGATTAGAATACAAGAGGGAGGATCAAGGTAATTAATTTTTTTAACTCAAAAAAAATTTTTTTAAGTTTCCCCATCAGCTCCTGCAAAGCCGTGTGAATTATATCTGCTTATGTAAATAAAGCTAACGGGTGATAACATTAATTAGCAGCATAAAACTTTTGCTCATCCAGCTGGAGATAACAGGTAGTTGGGGGAGAGGATTAATTTCTGTTTTAATTAGAAATTTACATTTGTGGCAGCTTGGCCTCCAGCAGTGAACAACGTTGGTGCCAGTGTCAGATTCCAGGTTCCTTCAAAAGTGTCGGCTTCCGAAAGGGCATGGGGCATACCCGCCCTCCAAACAGGCTCCCCCTTCAGCCCCCCAGCCGGCGTGGAGCCGGCTGATCAAAACAAAGGGACAGGAGACTTCCCTGGTGGCACAGTGGTTGGGAATCCACCTGCCAATGCCGGGGACACAGGTTCCATCCCCGGTCTGGGAAGATCCCACATGCCGCGGAGCAACTAAGCCCGTGAGCCACAACTCCTGAGCCCGCGATCCACAGCTACTGAAGCCTGCGTGCCTGGAGCCTGTGCTCTGCAACAAGAGAAGCCACCACAATGAGAAACCTGTTCACGGCAACGAGGAGTGGCCCCCGCTCACACACAGCAACGAAGACCCAACGCAGCCAAATATAAATAAATAAAATAAATAAATTTATTATTTAAAAAAAACACAAAAAAACGAAGGGACAGATGAGAAATGTCCTGTGCGGGGCTGGCTCCTCCGTGGGGCAGCACCCCCGCCTCCCACCTCCTGCAGACAGGTCCCCGGAGCTGCCATTGGGTGGGATGGGAGGGCAAAGGTAAAGCAATGAGGGAAGAGCCCAAGGTGGGGAGTCACGTGGTGCTGCCCCCACCCACAGTGCCGCTGCCCCTCCAGGCATTTGTCCATGATGAACTTGGTGGGGAAGAAAGCATGCAGGGTGGGCCGGCCCAACAGCACCTTCATGGGAGTGGGGACATCCTCAGACCTCTGCTCACTTAGAGGCACCTTGCCAGCCCCACCTGGATGTAGCGAGTGGGCCCCAGGGACCCTCCAGTCCTCTGCAGTGTGAGAGTCCCTGGTGCACAAGGGGTGGGACCCAGGTGTCGGGGCTTATTCCCAGCGATTCCGAAACCGCTCCTGCCCTGACACGCTGCTTGATCTCCCAGGGGGGTGTGGTGTTTTCAGGCAGCTTCCGAGGCCCTAGAAGGCCAGTCTGGGGGATGCTTGAGTGAGGGAGACGTTCTGGGGCTTCTGAAGTTACCTCACCCCACAAATCGGGACCGTGGACCGCCCGTCTCACCCGGGTGAAGCCAGGAGGTTCTGGGGGAAGGCAGTGGCTCAGGTGGCCCTTTCTGACCGAGAGCCTTCTGTGATGGAAAGTAAAGAGGAAATTCTCCCCCCTTCCTCCCTCTTAATCCCACTCTGGATGAGGGAGCAGCAGAGCCTGCCCGCAGCGCTCAGATAACAGCTCCGTTCTCTCATCAGGAGCTGCTCTCATCTCCGCTCCCTGCCAGGCCGCTTCCAGCTTCTCCATCAACAGCTCGCCACCAGCAGCACCTGCAAGCAGCTTCGCAGGACCCCCCTGAGCTGGGCTCAGAGCCTTCCCTGCACTTCCCTGACCCTCCTGAGTGCTGTCATTAGGCTGACTGGAGCTGCAGCAGGTGGAAGCTGGGACATAGGGAAGGAAGGACTCCCGAACCCCAGGAGGATGATTCCAGGGGAGCCCCTAGTCCAGAGGAGTCTCCAGCCCTGCTCAGACCTCACCAATGTAAATTCGCATCTCTGACCACTGAGCACTGTGGCCCAGGCCCGGCCAGATGGACAGGGGACCCAGCCCTACACAGGGTCCTACCCCGTCAGGGCCCACATCACACATGAGGGGCTAGGAAGGGAGGACGGATGGTCCCTGCTTCTACTCCAGCTGTGGTACCCTTCCCTCAGAGCCACCCCTGGCAGGAGCAGCCCAACGCCAGGGCCTGGCACAGGCGGGAGTAGGGCCGCCCGAGCTGGACGTCCCACCGGGAGCTGCCCACCTCAAGTACAGTCATTGATGACACTGCATGGCTGGCGTCCCCCAGCTTGTCAGACCGTCAGCTGGACCTGAGACCCTGAAAGTGGAGCCTGATGCGGACCACTCACCTCTGGGCCCCTGTACCCCAGAACTGGGCCCAGCCCTCGGTAGGCACCCAGGAGATGTTGGATGATAGTAACAGTCAATAGGTCCAGGCCCTGTTCTAGGGCTCTGGGTTCATGGTCTCACTGAATCCTCCCAACCACCTGCTAAGGTAGGGACTCCCCATTTCACAGATGGGGAAACTGAGGCACAGGGTGATCAGTGAGCCAGAGGAGGTCAAGAGCCTGGCATGGAGTCCACGCCATCCACCCCTGTGCTAGGGAAGCAGGGAGAGGGATGGAGGAAGACAGACCTCATCAGTCAGTCCTCCAGGCAGCCCCCAGGACTGGGAGCGCAGAGGAGGAGTCTGAATGGGCGGTGATGGAGGGAGATGCAGGCAAGACAGGAGGGGAGAAGCAGGCTGGCTGGGTTGTGGGGTCCGGATTTACACGAAGGAGTTGGGTGTCTCCTAACGGGGGGCAGAGATCAGGAGGTGACTTTCACTCTCAGCCTGCACATTGTGGGCCCCAGATGGGGCCCTTCTGTTTCACAGAAGGGGAAACTGAGGCCCAGAGAGTTCCCTGGTGTGGCCTAGGGTAAAAATGAGCCAGGCCAATTTGAGGCCAGTAACTGAGGGATGGGAAGATGGATGGAAGGACAGATGAATGGATAAAGAAGATGGAGTATATATACACAATGGAATACTATTCAGCCATGAAAAAGAATGAAATAATGACATTTGGAGCAACACGGATGGAACTAAAGATTATCATACTAAGTGAAGTAAGTCAGAAAGACAAATATCACGTATATGTGGAATCTAAAATATGACACAAATGAACTTATTTACAAACCAGAAACAGACTAACAGACATAGAAAACAAACTTATGTTTACCGAAGGGGAATGGAGGTGGGGGAGGCATAAATTAGGAGTTTGGGATTAGCAGATACAAACTACTATATATAAAATAGATAGGGAATTCCCAGGCCGTCCAGTGGTTAGGACTTGGTGCTTTCACTGCCGTGGCCCCAGGTTCAATCCCTGGTCAGGGAACTATGATCTCACAAAAATAAATAAAATAAAATAGATAAACAACAAGGTCCTACTATATAGCACAGGGAACTATATTCAATATCCAATAAACCATAATGGAAAAGTATATGAAAAAGAATATGTATGTAACTGAATCACTTTGCTATATACCAGAAACTAACACAACATTGTAAATCAACTAGACTTTAATTAAAGAAAGAAAGAGAGAGAAAGAAAGAAAGAAAGGAGGGAGGGGGGAGGGAGGGAGAGAGGAAGGAAGGAAGGAAGGAAGGAAGGAAGGAAGGAAGGAAGGGAGGGAGATGAATGAATGGATGGGTGGATGGATGGATAGATGAGTGAGTCTGTCCCACCCACGCCAACAGCAGCACCACCTCCCTTATGGTCACAGGCCAACCAGCTTGGCTCTGCCCCTTCCTCTGTGTGACCCGGCCAGCACTTGGCCCCTCTCCCTTCAGTTTCCTTACCTGGGGGAAGGGATAGTAGCACCCACCTGGCAGGTCCTTGAGAAGCAGCAGACGACACGCAGAAGCGTCTGGCACACAGTAGGTGCTTCGTAAGCAGCAGCTCCCGTCTGCCATCTCCACGTCGGTGCCGGCGACACAGACACCCTCCCCCGGGAGCTGCGGGGCCTCCAGACCTGAGCCCGTCAGGGGCCTCCCCCCTTCCCCACCGCCCCCCAGGAGGCAGCATGTGTTCATCGGCACCGGGCTGCTATTTCTGTGCAGCACGTTCCTTCCGAGAGTGAACATTCCAGCAGCTCTGATGAGCCAGCCCTGTCCCGTCACCACCGGAAGGAGGGGCAGTTGCATTTCAGGCCCCATGAAAGTCTTAGAATCCCAGGAGACAGTGGCTGGAGGGCCTGGAGGGTCCTCTGGCCCTTCACTAGCAGGTGGCCACTCGGAGAGGGCAGTGAGGGTCTAAGTTCACTCAAAGGTCAAGGACAGGGCCGGGCTGGGAACCCAGTGACCTCACGACATGCAGGCTGCCTTCCAGCCCATGTCCTGGCCAGCGGCCTCAACTCCACAGGCATGCAGAACCCCAGGCGCGCTGGGCCCAGGGGGGCAGGAAGAGGAGCCCACCTTCCAATGAGCCTGGGGTTAGGTGGGCTCCCCAAGCCCCCTGGTTTGGCAAAAGGTGCCTGGGACTCAGGTGGCTCCTGAGGGGTTGGGAAGGACCGCCCACGGGACAGCATGTGGGATCCAAGACTTCCCCTAGGGGTGCGGGTGTGTTTCCCACCTGCTGCCCCACCGAGCCAGCTGCAGTGTCCACCCTGAGGCCTACCCCTCTTCGCCCAGCACGGCCCCCCATTCAACTGTCTGCCTGTCCACAGATCCTGACACCTTGGGTCCCTGTCCTGAATCCATCCTGCCTCTTGTGCGTCCATCCCAATGACCCCCACCTAGGCCCAGGCCACCATCAAGGCTACTGGGAGAGGGGTGAGGCCTCCGTGAGAAAAGATGCCTGGAGAGCCCCAGCTTGAGGCTAGAACTCCTTGCATGGCACTGTGCCATGCCTGCCTCAAGAGCCCCCAACCGCTGCTGTCTGTCCCTGCAACCCCCGTGCCCTTCCACGGAGGCCCGGCCGCCTCCCCCCCTCAGTGGAGTCCTGTCCAAGGCTTGGGCTGCCTTGTCCCCACTCCTACCCTCACCCTGGTCTGTGACCCACGAGAAGACAGACCCTCTAAGAATATCTATCCAAAGCCTCCATGGTCCCATCTCACTCACGGGAAAATGCAAATCCCCAGCCGTGGCCAAGACCCCTGGTGAACGTCCCCCAGGTCCTCAGCGTCTCAGCTCCAGCCCCAAGACCCCTTGCTCTCCCCTGAACATGTCAACTCATTCCCACCTCAGAACCTTTGCACAGGCTGTTCCCTGATGGAACACTGCCCCACACACTCCCTCCATCCCACAGCTTCCATCCCAATTCTCCCAGGCTCCCTGACCCGCGCAGGTCAGCCTCTTTACAGCGTGGGCTCACATCCCAGCCTCCTGCCCCCACTTGGCCTTGACTAGAACCCTGCCCAGGCCACAGGGTACTCGGGCAGCTGTCAACAAGTGGCCCTTCGTTCCTCACCCTGCTTTCCTCCTCGTGTCCAGCTTACCTGATGTCATGCCAGGTGCGGGGGTTGGGGAGGGGACCGGTAATTGCCAGGAGCGTTGGGCATTCCTGGGCCCCTGGCTGAAATCAAAGAGCGCCACGAGAACCCCTAAGCCCCACGCTGATTCCTTGTGCCTGCCAGTCCCCCGAGGCCAGCCCTGCAGCCCCTCATCGTGCTCCCCCACTCTAGGCTGGTACGGGAAAGACGCACAGCCACCTATGGGATGGAGGTGCTCAGCCATCCAGGCCCACCCGGAAGCCATCGGCCCCTCGGCCCTGCTCATTCAGTGCCAGCCTTTCCTCTGTCCACCCGACCTGGCCTCCGCAGTCAGCAGCACGTGGTAATGAGAGGGCAATTCCCACGACAATGGCCGCGGAGCCAGCCCTGGATGGGAGAGCCACCCTGAGAAACGGGTCTGCAAGGCCTGAGCTACAAACCAGGCTGGGGTACCAGCCTGGGAGGACCCCATGGGGTCTGAGAGAGCAGGCAGGGAAGGGGCACCGTGTGGCCCCAAGGAGGGGGGTGGCGAGCCTGGGCAGCGACCCCCGCCCGCTCGCTCTGGAACCCCAGACAGGTCAGCTCCCCGCTCTGAGCCTCCGTTCCCTCCCCTTGAAAACAGACTATTGGGGCCCATTTCATAAGGTTTGTGAGAAGGTTCTTATTCCCAGCGATGATTGGGCCACTTTTAGAACCTCTACAAATGCCAGCACTTTACAAACAGTCTGGACTTCAGAGAAGACCTCAAGGAGGGTGTAACTACCCCATGTTCCCAATGAGAGCACAGGTCCCAGGAGGTGACGACCCCCCCAGGGACACTGGGCTGTGTGGGCGGCTCTCTCTCATTCTCCGCTGGCCTGTCCTCTGTGGCCCCCAGGACCCAGGCCCAGGAGGGCCCTTGCAGGGTCGCAGAGCCAGCGCTGACATCCTGGTACTGAGGCCGCACTTGGGGACGAGCACCAGGACCGCATTCTCCCAGGAAAATGTGGCTAGTTGAACTTGTAACTCAGAACAGAGGCCCCGGGGCTCTGCTCCAACACAATGGTGGTGGACACAGCAGAGGTGCTCAGCGGGCACCTCCCACCCCTCAGAGCGTTTGCACAGACAGGTACTTACAACTGTGAAAGGATTGCCTTGCAGTCTTTTTTTTTTTTTTTTTTGCGGTACGCGGGCCTCTCACTGTTGCGGCCTCTCCCATTGCAGAGCACAGGCTCCGGACGCGCAGGCTCAGCGGCCATGGCTCACGGGCCCAGCCACTCCGCGGCATGTGGGATCTTCCCGGACCGGGGCACAAACCCGTGTCCCCTGCATCAGCAGGCAGACTCTCAACCACTGCGCCACCAGGGAAGCCCACCCTGCAGAGTCTTAAGTGAAGCTGACTTCAGCTGACTTTGTGGGGCCCGTTTTGCACGTGTGCGGCCTTGAAGACTCCCATGACTGGGAACAGGGCCGGGTGCCACCACTCTGATCTGTGCCCAAGCATCAGCCCCTTCACCTGTCACTGCTTTTGCGCCATCTGTGCAAATGCCAACGCAAAAGAGGCAAACATCTGAGTGTTATTGTGAAAGTGGCTTTGACCTTGTGGGTCCCCTGAGAGCATCGTGGGACCCCCCCCACCTTTGAGAACTGATGAACTAAGGTGTAAGCTCCAGGAGGGCAGGATCCTCGTTTGCTGGGTCTCGTCCTGGAACAGTGCCCGGCACGCAGATGGGATTTGCTGAGTGAATTTCATCCCACCGTACGCATGTGGAAAGGAAGCCTGGAGACCAATGGTGCTGGGCCTAACACTACACACTGGCCTGGACGCAGGCCTCCTGGCTCCCTTGGGCACTCACCCTGCTTGTCCCTGCCCAAATGCCACGTCCCCAGCACCTCTCTTCCCCATTCAGGCTCAGCTGTAATGTCACATCACTGGTTCTTCAAAGTGTGAGCTGCCCCACCGACCCTAACAGCCTCCATCCCACCTCCCAACCACCACTTCTCACTATCCAGGACCACCTGCCCATGTGTCTCCCCACACTGGGACCCAAGCTCCCGGAGGGCAGGGATGGCATCTCATCCACGGCACGTCGCCAGGATCTAGAACGGGCCGGCTCACAGCAGGTGCTCCGTGAATGCCCACAGAAGGCCGGAGTCCACCACGCGCACTAGATTAGACGCTGGTACACCTGGACGTGAACCTCAGCTTGGCCCTGGGCCAGCCTCCCCAGTGCTCTCAGGCACAGCTCTTCACGGGCCTGGCTGACCTGGACGCCGACCCAGCCATGCTCCTTTGCAGCCCCTTGAGATCCCAGGCCAGCTCGCTCGCGCATTCAGCAAACCTGTGATAAAAGTCTCCTGCCTCCCAGGCTCAGTGCCAGCGTCAGGGACACAACTAGACGTAAGCTGCTGTCCCTCCTTCAGGGGCTCGGGGACCTGTGAGGACAGAAGGCAGCACGTAGCCGGGGCCTGGATTCCCACCCCGGCCAGAGGGGTGGCCCAGGAGGAGAGAGGTTTGGGGCAGGCGTAGGTGAGGAGGTGATGGGCTCAGGTTGGGATTCATGGACCCCAGGAGGCGAGATCTTTGAAAAGGGAAGAAGGACCCCCGTTTTGCAGCACTGAGGACACAGTGGGGGAGGGAGAAGGAGAAGGAGAGGACTTCCTGAAGCCTTAAGGGACTTCCTGTTTCCACCAGCAAAGGGAGTGAGGTCGTTGGTACATGTCTAAGGGCTCAGTCTGTGAACAGGCTCAGTGTTCCGTCCATGGCTGGATCGAGGCTCAATTAGTGCCCAGGATCGGGGCTCAGGTCATGGTCAGAGTTCAATGTCTGACTGCGATCAGGGCTCAGCCTATGGTCAGGGATCAGGGCTCGGTATATGGCCAGGATTCAGCTTCAGTGTTTAGCCAGGGATCAGCATTCACTCTCTGACCAGGACCAGGGCTCAGCCTGAGCCCGAGAAGTGAAGGTCAGCAAGGGCAGAGCCGTCCCGGAGCTCCTGGCAGGCTCCGGCGTCTGTACCGTCAGTGCCGCGTCTGCAAAGGGGAGAGCCAGGGAGCCTGGCTGTCGCTTCTGACGGCAAACCATGCTTGTTTTGCCTGATTTTTTTCTCCCTTCCCCTTCACTCAGCCCACCCAGGCAGCAGGGGACGGTGTAATTAAAAATCAGGTTTGTTAACATGAACACAACGTACATAATATTTAAAACATCCAAGCGCCTTTAACTCGCTACTGACATGCATTTGCTCATTAAGCAGGAATTTTTTTTATGGCGACAACACTGCAAATAGCTCTTATTAAAATGCTCAAAACACCATCTGGTCCTTCACTGAGACTCTGAAGTGCTAAGAAGGTGGCCCCGCATGCCTGGAGACCTGGAGACTCCCAGCAGGGCGGCAGGATCGGTTTTCCCACCCAGCTCCCCGACTTCTCTGGGGTCCCAGTCTGCAATCTCACACTCCTCGCCGCGCTTGGTCCCAGAGCACCTCCATCTTACAGGGACTCAGAGGCCGGGAGACCGTCACCCAGATGGCACAGCTAATAAGGGACACGCCTGAGTGTGAGCCTGAGTCTTTCTGACTCGGAGGCCCAGGCTGTCTCCAGGAGGCAGGCGGTGAGGAAGGAGCTGGGCCGCCTCACCAGCCCATGGACAAGGGGGCGTGGGGAGGACGGAGGTGGGAGAAGCTGGGCTGTCGTTGTCGGGCTGCTGGGCATTCAGAAAGGGGCACCATTGCCTGGGTCCTGAGTCCTCTCCCTCATGGGCTGTCCCACACCAGGAGCCCCAGGATGGGGAGAGGCTGTCGGGCCTCCCGAATGGCCCTCAGGGTCTGGGCTCTGGGGTCTGGGCCGAGCCTGGCGGGGCTCTGCTGCGCGCGTGGGACAGGAGGTTTTGTGCCGCCGCCCTATCTGCTGACTCTCTGGCTCCAGAATGGCTGGGGCTGGGGCACCGTTGCCAGGAAAGCTGAGAGTGCAGGGCCCACGCAGTGCTGCCCCTGCCCCAGTGCCTCAGCGTGAGGAGCGGGGACCCAGGCTAAACCCAGCCCCGGGCGGGATCGCGTGCGGTTCTCCCGCCCTCCTCACCCTTGGGGCTCAGCCTCAGCTGTTCCTCCTCTGTCCTCTCCCACCCCACTCCTCTGGCCTCCTTCAGCCACTGGGCAAGATCCCTGTGCCAGGACAGACTTACAGACACAAGAGACCTGGCCTCAGGACCCTGCCCTCAGGTGGATTGCAGTAGGAGGGAAGGTCAAGAGCTGGCTGGCCTCAGCAGGATGCAGGCGGCCACCTCCCCGCCCACACCCGCGGCAGACATCACCAATCAATCAGGGCGCATGTCTGGCTGGGCTGAGAACTCGCTTCAGGATCTTCTCAACACCGAAGCAGAGGAAGCCCGGACCCACGGTGCAGCATCAGCCACAGCGCAGGACCTACCTGCCATCCCCCCAGTGACACGCAGCGGGAATCAGCACTGAGGGCTGGAGGTGGGGCTCCAACTCTAGCCAAGGCTCTAGTCCACGGGTCACCGCACCGACGTAGGAGACCACAGAGCGTTTGCTTTGGCCCCATGCACACAGACACGCGAGACTCAGCCCTGCCAGGAGAAGATGGCACACAGCAGAGAGGACCACTCAGAGTGACAACAGTCCCGGGGGAGAACCCCGGGGGATCCCAACCCGGGGTGTGGAAGCATCCACGAAGGCTTCCTGGAGGAGGTGTGCAAAGTAGGTGGGCGCGACCAGGAGACTACCTGTGCCAGAGAGGTGGACAGCGGAGAGCGGGGAGGTACCCGGGCGCCCGGTGGTGGCATGGGGGTGAGGGAAGAGTCACTGACTCCCCGGGGCCATGGGCACACGGGGCCCAGGGGCACAGCACCTGCACCTCACCTTTGAGCTTTTGTGGGCTTAGAGGTGCTCGCCCGGGAGCACAGACCCGGAGGTGGGGAGACCGACGCGGTGCTGGTACAGGGGGCGGAAGCGCGGGAGTGGCGCAGTAGCCACGAGAAGGCCTAAAGGGAGGACAAGGCCGGGCCCCACTGGGCAGGGTGGGGCTGGTGAGAGGGCAGAGACCAGCCAGGAGGGAAGGGAGAGGCGGAAGGAGGCAGGAGGGGCTGCAGAACGCTGTCCTGCCCCCCACCCCCCAGCCCCTCCGAGCAGCGACTTCTGCGCCTTTGAGGGGCCTTGTGGACACATGTCCCAGCTGGGCTGGTTCTCTCAGACTCAGTGTCCTCATCAGCAAAATGGGCCTAAAATCACAGAGCTCAGAGAGTTGGGGGGACAGAGCGGGGCGAGGGGGGCGGGGCTTCAGGAACTGTGAAGGCCTCTGTGTTATTTGTGAGCACAGACACACACACACATGCACACGCCTGCACACATACACAGATGCATGTGCACATGCATACACACGAGCACGGGCTCACATCTGCACACCCACCCACGTGCACAGACCCACATGCACACTCGCGCTCGGGGCTCTGCACACCTGTTCTCACGCCCCAGTCTTCACAGGTGTGGCCTCAGGCAGGATGAACACATCAGACATATTCCAGTTAATAAACTGATTTCAGACCCGATAAAAAGGAAAACACAGAAACAACGTTCAACACTTGAAACGTGCAGAAAGCCCTCTGAGCGGCCTCTGGGTCCTGGGAGGTGAGCCCACCCCTTCCCTCCGACACCCCGCCCAGCTTGACCTCCCAGCAGCGAACCTGGGACAGACCCGTCCTGGTGTGCAAGGTTGGGGCTGGCCTGGGGGCTCGGCGAGCGGGGGCCCCCCTTGCTCCCTTCCCAAGCAAGAAGCGGCAGTTTTTAGAAAGTGTCAACTTATTCCCAGCTGTTGTTGCCAAAAAAGGAAAAAGAGAAAAAACTCTCCTCGGTTTCAAGGAAACCCACAACAACTTCAGAAAACCTCGTGAGCATGATGGAGGTGTTCATTTCCCTGAATATTCAGCAGAGGCCAGAGGCCCCACGTTTGTCACACGCAGTTTGGAGCCGTGGGGAGTGGGCTGGGCAGGCCAGGCTGGGGACCCCTTCAGGGTCTGGCATGGTTCCTCCCCTGGCAACAGGCAACGCCAGGCTTCCTGAAAGGCAGCCTCTTTTCTCTTTACTCCCAGGAATAATGGCTCTTGACATAAACGACTCCTGCTAGCAATTAGCTGTGATTAATGTAGAACCGGGCTGCAGAAGGGCAAGAAGTTTGCCTGGAGGGGGTGGGCGAAGATGGCATATTCACGCATTTGGAACAAACACCAATTGAACAAGAGGGAGGGAGCTCCTGGGGAATTTTTCCAGCACTCTCGGTCTGGGAACCGGCTGAGGCCAGTGTGGCCGGTGACTGATGGCAAGGTGGGGGTCAGAGGACTAAGGCCCACCCCAGGGACACTCGTCTGTCACAGACACAGGTGCCTGAGGCTCCAGGCCCAAGACCTCGATGGCTAAGGGAGATGCCGGCAGTCCTGCAGCTGGGGCCAGGCTGAGCGCGGACACCTCCCTCCTCTCCTCCAATTAGCACGACAGTTAACCCCGCAACGTGCACCCCTCACTCTGTCCGGCAGATGAGGAGATCAGGGATCGGAGAGGTCAGGGAGCTTGGCCAGGGCTCAGGGCCATCACAGGAAGCATGGACTTTGGAACCAGAAACCTGCTGGTCACCCTGCCCGGCCATGGTTGCATACCTTAATCTCCCCCACTGGGAAAGTGGGGAACGATGGGACCAGGCTGGTCTGGGGCTGGGATGCTCTGGGGCCCACAGGAGCCCAGCAGATCCTTGAATGTCAGGATACCCTGTAAACCTCCAGCCCGCACCCTCCTGGGTGAAACCTGCCGTACCACACCCCCTCTCTGCCCCCCAGACCCCCCCCACCCCCGTCCCCAGGATTCCCATTAACCCTGTGGTGGTGGGAGAGAAGGGATGCCGGGCGTCAGCTCCTCTTCTTAATTTAATTTCAAGGCTCGTTAGCATTCAGTAATTAAAGGCCATGGGAACACTCATCGCCCCGGCAACAGCCCAGAACTGGGGCCTCAAATGGGCCTCAGCAGCTCCTGCTGGTGACAGTCCCCACCCCACAGAAAACAACCAGCCTCGGGGGCGAGTGTCAGCGCTCCCATTTCACAGATGAGAAGCCTGAGGGCCTGCCAAGCCGAGGGGCTCCAAGCGCACCGCTCCCAGGCTGTTCGAGCATCTCTGCCAGCGCCGGGCAGGTCCTCCTTCCGTGCTGAGCCTGTGTCCCACACGCCTATCTGCCTGCAGGCCTCCACCGTGCTGAGCCTGCCACCTCCTTGGGGTCCCCCAGGCTCCCCAGATGGCCTCCTCCGCAGCCTCCCCATCCCAGGGGACGGAAACTCCATCCT
This sequence comes from Lagenorhynchus albirostris, assembly GCF_949774975.1. Taxonomy (NCBI): domain Eukaryota; kingdom Metazoa; phylum Chordata; class Mammalia; order Artiodactyla; family Delphinidae; genus Lagenorhynchus; species Lagenorhynchus albirostris. Next base: position 79,942,988 of record NC_083111.1, on the reverse strand, counting down.
TCCTCCTGCTCCAGCCCAAACCTTGGGCCTACCTGACTTCTCTCCCTCTCTCTGTTCACATTAACCTTCAGGAAACCCCACTGGCGCTACCCCCATTCCGCTCGAGATGCCTGGCTCAGCTGGAGTATTGCAACAGACTCTAGCTCTCCCCTCCTCCAGGGAGCCTGCCCCCGAACCTATTTCAACCCCTGGCAGCAAAGCGATCCTTCTAGACTGGTGTTTCTCAGCCTTTCTTTTGTTATCTCCCCCCAACACCTAAGGAGTCTTTTTAGACGTTTTCCTGATTTGCCCCCCATGAAATTTTCATGCCACAGACGAACTGTGCACCTCTGCAGGTACTGTATGCGTATTTGTGCTTCAAGCATAAAGAGTAAAATTTCTTCACTCCCCCCTCCACCCCATCAAGAACCAGGTTTTCCCCTTGGGGACAAAATCACCAACCCCCCTTACGAGTGCATGTTTCAAAGTATTAATGAGATGGTGTCATTCCTCTGCTCCAAACCCACCCATGGGACAAGCCAAAGTCCCGTTAATCAGCTCCTGACCCCACAGGAGAAGCCGGCACCCTCCACTTCCGCCCACCTGGGCTCCCCTCCCCCAGTCTGCCTCCCCCCTCGCCTTCCCTGGGGGCTCTGATCAAATCTCCCTTCTCTGATGGCCTCCATCCCCCGCCTGCCCGTCGATGCCCCTCGAGCCTCTCAGCACCCCGTGGGCCTGCGCCGCCCACCCCGCAGGGCAGGGGCTCCTGGCCTCACTCCCTGCCAGGTCCCAGAGCAGAGAGCCCGTCAAGTGCTCGGTGACGCCATGGAAAGAGGTAGAAGGTGCCTCGGGGCAGGATGAGCCTGGTTTAACGCTGTGCTGTCGCCCTCCTACAATTTAACCAATTTTGAACAAGGGCACCCCCCCCCCGACCCCGTCTCATTTTGCACTGAGCCTGCACACTCTGCAGCTGCTCCTGCCTGGGTCAGTGGGAGAGGCTAGCTTACGCTGCCGGAGGAAACAGCCCCCCAGATCTCAGGGGCTGGGGCAACAATGGGTTATTTCTCACCCACGCTGCAGGTGCTTCCGGGACTCAGGGTGGTGGAGGAGGCACTGTCCCCAGCGCCACCGGTCACGTGGCAGAGGGAAAAAGGACTCCAGGGGGTCTCGCCCTGGCAGGAAGCGCTCTGGCCCAGAAGGGACAGATGGCATGGTTACCGCGACTCGCTGGCCAGCACCGGTCAGCGACCCCACCCAACCGCAGGGGCCTGGCAGAGCAGCCGCCACCCGGGGAAGCACCAGAGGCAGGACAGGAGGCATTTGGTGAAGTGCACTAGTGGCCGCAGGGAGCCGCTCTGGCCCTGGCCCCACAGCCCTACTCCTGAGCCAGAGCCGAGCGGGAGGGACACAAAGTGGTCCTCGCAGCAACTCAATTAATCCTCCATCGGAAATTCTAACACTATCAATTTGGGGAGCCGGCCGACATCATAACACAGTAAAATTAGGAACAACTTTCAACTCCCAGCTTCCTTTGAAGATTGTAATTGCAATTAATTAAACATCCTCACTGCTTCTCAGAGTCTGTTCCCAGGAAACTGGAGCAGAGGCGGGGGGGGGGGGGGGGGGGGGCGGTGCCTGACCCCTGTTCCCAGCAGCCCAGGGATCAAAGGGAGCCGCCTCCTTTGGATAGGAAGGCCGTGAAGCCTCCTGCCTCCCTGGGAACACCACGGTGGCTGGGAGGTAGAGGGAACCTACCCTCTACCCTGACTCCTGCCCTCCTCCTGGGGACCCCCAAGATGCCCAGCCCCCCTGCTCAGCAAGGTTATAGCCCCGGGTCACACTCGCACATTCAGAGCTCCCACTGCTGCCAAGCAGGTTCTAGGAGCACAGGCCCCAAGTGAATGCTTACAGGTCACATCCCTGCCCCACGTGATGCTGCACCAGCGGTGATGCGAGTGACCTGGCGAGGCTGCCAGTGCCCTGAGCAGGCGGGGTGGAGAGGAGGTGTGTTCTGGGCTCCAGGGTGGAGAAACAGGACCCTGGACAGAGGAGGGGCGGCCAACCTGGGTGAAGACAAGGGAACAAGTGCTAGCCGCTGGCAGAGTGGACGATCCCGGTGGAATCATCTGCCTCTCTGTGGGCTCTCACCACGTGCCAGGCCGACCCAGGGGCCAGACCAACGGGATCGCCCGCCTCCACCCCCAGCAACCCGCCCGGAGCCACCGTATGCTCCTACCTACTGCTGAAGCCCCAGGCTGGTGGGTGGAGGACCCAGTGTCCTAGCAGAGGTCCGTCGTCCCCCGAGCCTGGACTGCAGCTGCTGCCCACCCCAGGGAGTAGCAGGGCCCAACATCACAGCAGTCGGCCCCTGACACAGTAGCCACAATCCTCAGTGCACACCACCAGGCGTGGTTCCGAGAAGACAGCAGAACCTTCTGGCAAGTCAATGGGAGGACGGTGTGGATGAAAGGTTGCCACCCAGATCCGGGGTCTGCAACTTTCAAAAGAAAGTGTTTCCCTCCAAATCCGGGGTCTGCAACTTTCAAAAGAAAGTGTTTCCCTCCAAATCCGGGGTCTGCAACTTTCAAAAGAAAGTGTTTCCCTCCAATTTCCAAAAATAATTGGAAGCATCATTCTTAAAATTCTAACTCCTCAGCCTAAGACTTGAAAGCCAGCCCAGGATAAGACAGTGAAGCCAGAGGGAGAGGCACACTGCCTGGGAGATCATGCCTGAGGAAGGTTAGAGCTGCGGGGCACAGATGTGCTTTGAGCATCCCAGCAGCCAGAGCAAAAAGGGCAAGGTGAGGGCTCCATGGCTCTCCCTGTGGTGGAGGGCAGCAAGAGACCCTGTGTCCCAGAAGGCACTGCCCAGACACGCGTCTAAGGGGCAACGAGCAGATGTCCTGATGTCTCCCAACCCCCAGCCCAGGGGCTTCTTGATGCAGGAAGTCTTCCCTCTCCAAATGCTCTGCCCTAGCACTGGACCCAGCACTGAGTGGGTGGTCAGCAGACAAATTATATGATCAACCCTGGTTCACATGAAACAGCAGAGGACCTGCTGTGGCCATTTGTGACCAAGCTTCTCCCTGGGAACAGCATATTTAATTGGAAGAGGAAATGTGTGATTTGGCAGAAAAAGTCAGGCCTGGGGCCAGATCCCAGTGCTCACATCTCCTGGCTATGATGGACACAGCGGTCATCTCCCCACCATCTCTTCCGTCCACCTCAAGCCGGTCCACCATAGTGTTCCTGGCCTTGTTCTTAGAATCCATTCAAGGTAATCCCACCCTCTGGTCACAGGGATTGGTTCAGGAAGCACATGCCTAGGCCAATCAATACAGGGTACTCTCTGGTTCAGAAGTGGGTACATGACCTTACTGGACCAACAGGCCATTCAGGGAGGCTTCTTGGGGCTTCAGGCAGGTTCATTCTTCCATGAGAGCTCTGGGAAACCAGTGGCCTCTCTCCTTCTCAGCAGCCAGGGAGACTGAAAAGGCAGGAGGTGCATCAGCCATGCTGCCACCATGAGGCAGCTACTCTGAGGGCTAGATCAAACCTTGAGCCCCTGGATCCAACCTTACCTGAAGCTCAATTTATTTCTGGACCTTCCAGTTACATGAACCATTTCTGAATTTTTCGTGGTCTAAGCCTGTTGAAGCCAGGCCTTCTGTGGCTATCACGTGGAGTTCTAATAACACGCTGGCATACAGTCTTGGGCACGTCCCTTCCCCTCTCTAGGCCCCAGGGTCCTCTTCCATCCACTGACCTCACGGAACTACAGGGAGGATGAAATGATGCAGTGAATGTGAAAGGGCTTTGGGATTCGAGAGCCTTGTGCACCCGTAAGGGGGAGGCCGTTCACCGAATAGTGAGTCTCCCTCTTGCTCAGTGAGCTCTGGCCTCACAGCCCCGTCCAGTCCTGTGACCCTTGAAGCTTTTTTTAATTTTTTTTAATTTATTTTTTTTTTTGCAGTACGCGGGCCTCTCACTGTTGTGGCCTCTCCCGTTGCGGAGCACAGGCTCCGGATGCGCAGGCTCAGCGGCCATGGTTCACGGGCCCAACCGCTCCGTGGCATGTGGGATCTTCCCGGACCGGGGCACGAGCCCGTGTCCCCTGCATCGGCAGGCGGACTCTCAACCACTGCGCCACCAGGGAAGCCCTGAAGCTTATTTTATTGCCCAGCCTTTGCCCAGGCTGTCCCCTCTGCCTGGAGTGCCCTCCCCCAAGGTTCACATGACTGGCTCCTCACTCTTCCAACCTCAAGCACCACCTCCTCCGAGAGGCCCTCATGAGCAGCCTGTTTGAAATGGGGTTGTGTCCTTATTCATTTTCTTCATAGTACTTACGGCTGTTTTGCTTTTGTTTTAAAATCACATTTGTTCCTTTACTAGGTTACTTACGTGGGGTCTTTCTCCCCTAGGTCAGTGCTTCTCAAACTAGTGGTGATAAAGGACCGTCTTTTTTTATTTCCAATCTGTCTCAGACCAATACTTTCATAAACTACATTTCTAGAAAAATTTCTACTTAAAGAATATACTAGGGCTTCCCTAGTGGCGCAGTGGTTGAGAGTCCGCCTGCCGATGCAGGGGACACGGGTTCGTGCCCCAGTCCGGGAAGATCCCACATGCCGCGGAGCGGCTGCACCCGTGAGCCATGGCCGCTGAGCCTGCGCGTCCGGAGCCTGTGCTCCGCAACGGGAGAGGCCACAGCAGTGAGAGGCCCGCGTACCGCAACAAAAAATAAAAGAATATACTAAATATAAACCCCAAATTCTTATTACACTTTACAGTCATAAAACTACTCTGACAACTTGTTGTAAAAGTTTCTAAATGGTTACTCCCCATTTCTGCTGCTTTCAGGCGAGGTGCGTGCTTGGTCCCCACAGGACAAGGGAGGTAGTGATTAAACACTGGCTTCCCGGGGCTTCCCTGGTGGCACCGTGGTTACGAATCCGCCTGCCAATGCAGGGGACATGGGTTCGAGCCCTGGTCCAGGAAGATCCCACATGCCACGGAGCAACTAAGCCCGTGCGCCACAACTACTGAGCCTGGGCACCATAATTACTGAAGCCCACGCCTAGAGCCTATGCTCTGCAACGAGAAGCCACCGCAATGAGAAGCCCACGCACCACGACAAAGAGTAGCCCCCACTCGTCACAATTAGAAAAAGCCCACGCACAGCAACAAAGACCCAACGCAGTCAAAAATAAATTAAAAAAACAAAAAAACCCACTAGCTTCCCTGTCCCCGGGGTGGGATGGCAGTGAGGCATGCCCCACGCCATCTCCCAGGGTCTCCAGAGGGACCTCCAGTCGCCCACAGGCCTAACCAGCTGTACATCACGCCCTTTATTGGTTTCTTTCCTTTCTCTGTCTCACTTCCTCCGTCCCCTACCTGTGTTTCCAGGTGTCACCTCCCAGATAAACCACTGCACTCAAATCTACGTTTCAGGACTGCTTCTGGGGCAACCCAAACAATTAATACACAACGTAGGATACATGATCCCTACTGTTGCTATTGCCGCTACCCCATCAGGATTCACACGCGTAAGGATTACAGCGTAACCATCGCGCGTCTCTATAAAATTGGAGAGACGAGTCCACAGGAGGAAAGGAATCTGCAGCAGGGCTGGGGTTCTTATGGGGCCACCGGCAGAGGAGAGGGAAGCTGAGGACCCCTCTTGGAGAGCCTGAGCCCCTCTCCTCCAGAGCTACGCATTTCCTGTCACCGGTTCTCCTGCAAACCAAGCAAGACTTTGGAGAAACCATTTCTGCCCACCACCAGAAAGCTATAAATAACTCCTGGATTAGAAGAAAGGAAGAAAAGCTCTGATTCCATCCGCACTCCAGTGAGAATGCGTCCTCCCAGCCCGCCCCACCTCACCTGCACACCTGGAATCCAAACCCCCAACAAGAGGAAGCCCAGGCCTTTGGTCTACAGGTCAGAGGAGGAAGCCACTGGGGTCCCCCATGCAGCGGCTCTGCCTGGCCGCTGGCCTCCCGCAGCAGACAGGACCCTGCCAGGGCTTGTCACCTACAGAGGGAGATGCACCCAGGAGGGAAGCCAGGTCACTGAAGGCCGTACTGGCCCAGCCAATTCTCTCAGCCCCACAAGGGGAGGCGGGGCAGGAGGCACGCCCTTCTCCACAGAGCCAGCATGGATGGCCAGCAGGAAAGCAGCAGTCTGGGGACTGTGCCTGTGATGTTCCCACCCCGGCATCCCTTTCCCTGTCACATCCCCTCCCCCACCCACCCTGTGCGCCAACTCCTGGTGTCCCTTCCCCTCTGCTCTGCTACCCGTTGCCCTTCCCTCTGCCTCTCCACCTATCCCCCACCCCAGATCCCGATGCCCCTCTGTCATGGAAAACAGGAAGCCTGCTGAACTTGGAATCAGACACACGGGAACCAAATCCCAGCTGCATCCCGGAGGAGCCGGGACCTGGGGTCCTGACCTGCAGGATGGGAGCGCTAATGCCCACCACAGGGTAGTGGCCGGGCCCCAGAGGGCCACCACCCCCGCTATCCCGGGTCCTTTCCCTCCCACTCCACTCCTGGCCTGGCCAACCCGCCCCCGCGGCCTTTCCCACTTACCCCCCTTCACTCATTATCCCCTTGGGACAAAGTGGACCTCCCGCACCACCGCTGACGCGTCTGGCCCCCCCGGGCGGCCCCGGGGGTCTAGCTGGCACCAGATGCCCGTCCAGGTGTGGCCGGCAAAGAGCCTCGGGGCAGGAGAAGCAGAGGCACTCTTTATTCATTTTCTCGGGGACCGTGCTAACCCAGCCTGGGGGCGCCCCCGCCGGGGGAGGCGGCCTTAGGCCCCACAGGCCCCGGCAAGGCGCTGCCGGCGGTGGGCGCGGGCAGGAGCGGCGCGAGGCCCGCCCGGGGTCCGCCACCCGTGCGCGCATAGCTCAGCGCCAGCTGCTCCAGGCGCCGCTTGCGCACCGCCGCCTGCGCCGTGTTGTGCAGGGGCCGCAGCAGCGCGGGGGGCGACGCGTCGGGGCCCCCCAGCAGGAAGTCGAAGCCCGTGCGGTCGTGCGGGTTGTAGAAGAGCGGCCCGCGGGCCGGGTCGGGCCCCGGTGGCCAGGCGAAAGGAAAAGGCAGCGTGAAGTCCTCCGTGAGCACGCGGATGGCGAAGTCGTCCTCCTTGCCCAGCGCACAGTAGGCGCGCCCGATGCCGCGGAAGTGTGCCTCCCAGAGCTGTGCATCCCCGCAGTAGATGTCCGGGAACGGGGGCTCCGGGGTCGCGGCGGGACCTGCGGGAAGGGGTCACGGAGCGGCTGGGATACGCGACCACCTGAAACTGTCAGGGTGGCGAGGAAAGAGAAGAAGGGAGAACCCGCCACCTGGCTGAACCGTGAAGACCAAGAGAGGCCACGTGGAGGCTGAGAGTGGCGGGGGAGGCGCATCCCCAGGGACAGCACCAAGGAGCTAGGAGGGGCAGAAAGGCCCTAAGGGTGTAGAGTATGGCTACTAAATACTATTTGGGTGGAAAGTTCCAGAAGGAGAGGAGTCCGGATAGTTTGGCGGGACCACACAGGGCCTGCTGTGGACATGGGTTCATCCCCAGACAGTGGACTGGGGCAGGGGTGACCTGGTGGCTCTTGGTTGAAAGTCGATCCTGGGCCCCTGCAGAGGATGGACCGTGGCGGCCCAGCTGGAGGTCGGGGCAGATCCAGGATGAACTAGGACAAGGACAGGATGAGCACTCAGCAGGGCGGACACTGCGGGGCCAATGCAGGGCCTTGTGCATGGAGGTGGGGAGGAGCCCTGCCTGGGTGCAGCGACCCTGGGACGCAGCGGGCAGAGCACCTTCACCCGGGAGAGGGGTCAGGTTGGAAGCTGGGCTGGCCTGTGCCTGCTGGACAGCACCCACCCCCACCCCAGGAGCACGTCCCAAGAGAAATGGGGACATCTCTGATCTCTGTGACCCACACGAGGATTCCCAGGCTGCGGGGGTCTGGTGAAATCTCGGGGTCCGCTCTCAGAGAATCACGTGTGTATAGACACGGCACTGTGCCCTGGTTTGGGGTCCCTGCGCCCCTGAAGCCCATCCATGGCCCCAGGCAGCAGCCCAGGCTGCTGTCCCACACCCACACCTTGTCTGGGCTGCTGAGCCAGCTCTGGGCCCCTCGTCCAGGAAACCTTTCCTTCCTTCCTTCCTGCCGTCAGCAAAGCCTTAGCTCTGGGTGTACTGAACTGAACGAAGCAGCCATGGGCCCTCTCTGGGTATAGACAAGCCTCAGGGGACACAGGACAGACCGGGCAGCTCCCCGGGGACAGGCAGGACTGGGGGGCCTTGGAGGAGGCGATGAAAGAACCTCTGGCCATGAATTCTCAGGTCCTCCTCCCAGCACCCCAGCGAGGGGGTGACAGTACTCAGGCCGTTTTACTGGTGAGGATGCAGACCCAGAGGAGACACACACTGAACGGACTCGCAGCCCCGGAGCGTGACGTGACCACCCACCTGGCTCAGCAGCCTCTGGACAGGGACTCGCCTCCCTTCACACAAGTACCCTGGGACACTACTGTGTGCCAGGCGCCACCACAGCTGCGAACAACACACACTCAGCTCCTCCCGCGCCAGGGCCAGGAGCCGGCAGACCTGGGTCAGAGGTCCTACCTTCCACCTGGGAGAGCCTGGACTAGTTTTTTAACTTCCTTGAGCCTCAGTTTCCCCTTCTGAAAACTGGAAACAACAAGCCTGATCTGCCGCCCTCGCAGGTGAGGCCATGACGAACCTCTTTGTCACTGGAAAGTGCTTTCGTGGCTCAGTCCCACAGGCAACACCAAAGCAGCTGCTCCCAGAGCCGCAGACACAGGTGGGAGAGGTGGTGGACTGGCTCTGAGCAGGGTGTGAGGCCAGAGGGGCCGGCTTGGGGCCCATAGCACTCAGCACCTTGGACAGATCCAGGGCAGCCTTGCAGGAGCCTCAGATTCTGATGGGCAGAATGGCGGAGCCGCCATCCCAGGCAGCCTGCCCTGTCCACCAGGACACCTCCTCCCTGAGACCTCCAGGGTGAGCAACTGGAGGCACAGCCCTGCCCTGGTGCCCAAAGCGCTGGCCTGGCCTCACACTCAGTACCAGCAGGTGGGTGGACTGTCGGGAGGGGCTCTGGGGTGTTGCTGTGGGCTGGAGGTGAGAAAAGCTGTGGAGAAGAGGGGAACTGTGGGTGGGCCTCCAGGAGAGGAGAGGAGTGGGCCCCGGGGCACAGGAGAGGAGTGACACCCTCTGACTTGCACTTAGCCAGGTGAGTCTGGTGGCTGTGGTGCAGACAGGTGAGGGGTAAGGGCAGCAGCACAGAGACCGTGAGGCAGCCAGGACAGTGATCCAGGGCAGAGGGGCTGGGGGCCCAGCCAGGGTGGCGGAGAGAAGTGATCAGATTCTGACCGTGTCTTGAAGGTGGAACCCACAGGGTCTGCTGATGGAGGGGCTGGTGCTGGGCGGGGAGTGGAGAAAAGGGAAGACACCGAGGTTTCTGGCCTGAGCAACTGGAGGAGGGAAGCCCCATTTACTGAGAGAGGAGCAGCCTGGGGATGGGGGTCAACAGGTGATACCTGCAGACAGGCTGGGGAAGAGGTGCAGAGGACAGTTAGCTAGAGTCTGGAGCTGAGGCAGGGTGGGGCTCCAGGCTGGAGATAGACAGACCCCGGGGAGATGGTATTGAAAGGCACAGGGAACTCCCTGGCGGTCCAGTGGTTAGGACTCTGCGCTCTCACTGCCGAGGGCCCGGGTTCAGTCCCTGGTCAGGGAACTAAGATCCCACAAGCCGCGCAAAAAAAAAAAAAGCCACAGAATTGGATGAGATCGTGAGAAGAAAGAGAAGAGGCCTGAGAAGTCAGCCTGGGCCCTACCCTCACCAGGTCAGGGAGAAGAGGTAGAGCCGGCAGTGATGCTGGGAGCACGAGGGGTTCTGGGAGCCAAGCGAGGAGGAGGGAAGGTCCTAGGCCATGCGCCGCCCATGCGTCATGTCCAGCGGGACCAGAGAACTGACCTCGGGTTCAGCAGTGTGGAGGTCATCCCTGACCCCAACCAGAGCTGCTGTAGCAAAGTGCTGGAGCTGAGGGACTGGGTCCAGTGGGTTCCAGAGCAAATGGGAGGGAAAGACTGGGAGACAGCGAGTATAAATAATCTTTTCCAGGAGTTTTGCTAAAAATGGGGAGCAGGGAAATAGGGCGGTAGCTAAAAGGGAAGTGGGGTCAGGAGACAGGATATATAACCGCATGATTTTATGTCGATGGGAAAGACCTCATGAAGAGAGAAAATGTCAGGATGCAGAAGAGGAGGGTGGAGAGGTGCCGGGGTCATGGCCATGGGCAGGAGGCAAGGCTGGGATGAGCGGAAAGCTGGCCTTGGCTGGGAGAGGGGTGGGTGGTGCAGGAAGCAGCCGAGGGCACAGGTGCGGTTGGGTGCGCCCGAGGTGCCGGGAACCTGTGGGAATCTTCTTTCTCTGTGAAAGAGTGAGAGCAAGGCCAGCAACTGAATGTGAGGAGGGAGAGAGGGATGGGGGCTGTGGAGGGAGGTGCAAGGTGGTTGCTAGGAGAGAGGAGGGATGGACGGGAGGAGGGAAGCAGTGGGACCCGCAGCTCTTCACGCAGGTCCCCCTGCAGCTTGCAGTCAGGAATTTAAAGCGAGCGTTAGCGTGGCTGAGTTCATCCGCAGCTCGGCGGCTCAGCTGTACGGGTGCAGGCGAGGAGTAGGCGGAGAGCTGGGGGGCGGGGGGTGGGGCTGGGACCATCAAACGAGAGAGGGCCCGGGGAGGAGGGTGTGTGTGAGGGTGTGATGATCACGGTGAGCAGCGGGGGGAGCAGGACAGGCGGGAGGAGGCGGGAAACAGGCTAGAAACAGTGGACTGCTGTTCCGCCCACAGAGTGCTGAGGTCCTGGTCCTGAGATCGGGGTCAGGACCCGGCTGCAGTCTGGATGCTGACAAGGCCAAGGACATGACCGGGGTGTAGGTGGCTGGGTGGGGGGACTGAAGGGCCAGGAGAAGGAGGACATCACCAATGTGATGACAGCAGAGATGGAGAGAGGGTCAGTGGCCAGAGTCCAAGCTTCAAGGCGGGGAGGAGGATGACCCTCGGTGGGCGTGGATGGCTGCCCTCCCCAGCGCGTAGTGGGTGTGCGCCTCTGAGCACCTGGGACCAGCACGGGGATTTTAGGGAGGGGGTGGAGGAGGGGGGCCAGAGAATGAACAGGAAGGGACCCTGAGGAGTGAGGAGGACCCTGGCTCACCTCCAGGCTCGGGGTCCAACGGCTGCAGGACAGCAGGAAGAACCATCAGGGGATGAGGTCTCTGCCCCCACCCTGGCCCTGCCCTGGTCAGCGACCCTGGAGGAGCCGCTCCCCAGGAAGAGGGGGCGGAGCCACTGCCGCCTCTCCCACCTTCTCAGAGCCCCGGCTGCCGTTGGCACCCCCTTCTCCTCCATCCCTCCCCCCACCACGCGTCTCACCTGGAGTGGCTACAGGACGAGGGGGCAGACCTGCCAGGCTGGGGTCCCCGGAACCGGGGGAAGCCACGTCAGCAGCCTGGGAACCGGGGGAAGCCATGTCGTTAGCCTGGGGTCAGGCTTGTTTACCCGTGGCTGCCCGGGAGACTGGGGGCGGGCCGTCTGGGGACGCAGAGAACCCTGCATTTAAAGGAGCCCCACCTGGAAGTGGGCTGGGTCTGGGAGGGGGAGGGTCAGCAGGCACAGGGCCCCCTCCCCCACACTCCCACAGCTTAACCGACCCTGCTCAGGAGTCGGGACACCACCCCGGCAGTCAGAGACCTCCGTCCCCACCCCACCGACCCGCCAAGGTTAATCGGCCCCAGGAATCCCTCCCTGCTTGTTCTGAACCTCAGGGCCCCAGAGGGACCGGACAATCTCCAGCTCTCCTCCGAAAGCCCTTGTGAGTACGTTCTACGTTCACTAACAAAACGACAGAGGCAGCACAGGGAATGAAGAGAATGCCCCTGTATGCCCCAAGCTGGCAAGAGAGGACGGCACAGTGCCCTCCCGTTCACCCTCCTGTGTGGGCCCGCGGCACGATGGCCAGGGTGCTCCCCGGCATGAGCACGAGCCCCAAGGACCAGTTCTGGGTCCCACGTCCACCAGGGAGGCCCGGGTCCTGAGTGCCGTTGGGGGTCCTGAGAAGCAACGGCCCGGAGCCCCATCAGCCCCCATACAGGGCTGATACCCTGCCCGGCACTCGCTGCCGCCCACCCCCCAGCACCTCCGGAGCCCCTGCCCAGCCAGGCCCTAGGCTGGGACTCAGAGGAGGCCCAGGAGGCTGAGGACCCGGCCCTCAAGGCGCTGGTGGGCGGGAGCACAGCCAGCCCTCGGGCCTCAAAGGCAGCCTTGGGCCAGTGATGCCTGTGTTTCACAGCACCGGCCGTGCTGTCCACGGTTCCGTGCTCCAGTGACGTGGGCCACCAAGCACCGGCCCTGGGGGCAAGCATCGGACCAGCTCAGCTCAGCCTGGTGAGCCCCGGGTGGTGGCTCGCTATCCATTCGGTGGGGCCGATGCGGGAGAGAAACCCGATACTGACATTCTCATCCTACACATGGTCACTGAGCACTGTAGACAGGGCAGGCCTGTTAGTGCCGCTCAACCCCGGTGTAGTAGGGTGATCGCTCAGCTGTGCCAACAAGGAGCCCCCAGTACAGCAGCTTCAATGAGGTGGCGCCTTGGTCTCCCTCCTGCAGCTGTCCAGCCGTCCAGGTGTCCAGGCGTCCAGTCCGAGGCAGCCCTGCTCCCCAGGGCATCCAGGGCCCAGGCTCCTTCCAGCTGTGGCTCCGCCCCTCAAGGGTGTGGTCTTATCCACTGATGCCCCCATCGCATTCTCACCGGGGTGGGGTTGGGGGGCGGTGGGGGGCAGTCACAGGCCAGCAGTTTCCTTTAAGAATGTGAGGGGGGGCTTCCCTGGTGGCGCACTGGTTGAGAGTCTGCCTGCCGATGCAGGGGACGCGGGTTCGTGCCCCGGTCCGGGAAGATCCCACATGCCGCGGAGCGGCTGGGCCCGTGAGCCATGGCCGCTGAGCCTGCGCGTCCAGCGCCTGTGCTCCACAAGGGGAGAGGCCACAGCAGTGAGAGGCCCGCGTACCGCAAAAAAAAAAAAAAAAACTGTGCCCTTCACTTCTCAAATCAAATGCCAGGGTGAGAATTAAGCCACGTGGTCGCTCTTGGCTGTAGGGAGGCTGGGGGATGTAGTCCACACCTAGGCGGCCAGGTGCTCAGCGTATGCAGGGACAACTGCCAGCCTGTCACCGTAATTAAGACAGACCCAGTGCGCGTTAGTCTGGGCTCCCCCCGAAGCACATGGTATTGCTTCCCAGGGCTGCTGTGACAATCACCGCGCCCCTGGTGGTTCAGAACAGTATCGCTGGGGATGCAGGCAAGGGCCGTGCTCCCCCCAAGGCTCCCAGGAGAATCTGCTCTTCCCTCTCCTGGCTCCTGGTGGCTGCCAGCATCCCTTGGCATCCCCGCCTCTGTGGTCACACGGCCCCCTCCTCTTCCGTCTGTGTCAAAACTCCCCCTTCCTCCCTCCATAAGGATGCATGTGATTGCTTTAAGGGGCCACCCGGATAATCCAGATAATCTCCCCATCTGAAGATTCTTAACTTAATCACAGCCACAAAGCCCTTTTTTGCCATATAAGGTAACAATTACAGGTTCCAGGGATTGGAACATAGATCTCTTTGGGAGGTCATTATTCAGCCTAGCTCCAGGCCCTAAGGAATGATTTGAGGACAGGAGGTCATGTGGGAAGTGAACCCAGCGCACGTGGTAGGGACAGAAGGAGGCCAGTGATCAAGGGTGTTATCAACTAAGTGGTTACCTCTGGGAGCCACTGGGGCTCAGTCTCATTGGGCCGTCCTGTCTGAGGGGTGAGGGGCTTGTCACCCACCCACCCCATCAGTCATGAGTTAAGTGCTGCTCCCAGGAGAGTTGATTGCCTGGCATCTTCCCCCAGCAGCCAGAGAGCACTTCAGACAAAGAAACACAGGGGCTGGCCCTGAACTACAGAAATAGGAAGAGCCCAGGGGATGGGGGTGGGAGAGACCTATATCATTTGCTCCTCAGCCCCCACCCCAAGGGGCTCACAGCAGGAGAGAGAAGTAAGAGTCAAGTCAATAAATAAACCCCAATGATGATGAGGATGTGGGAGGAGACTGTCAGGGAACCGTGAGGTCGGCAGTGACAGGGGGAACACGCATAGACCATCCTGTAGTCAAGGTCAGCCTCTCGGGAAAATGACATCGAAGCTGAGGGTAAAGATGGGATGTCGCATGAAGGGAGGGAAAGAGAGTGTGAGGACGTGCACGTGCAATGGCCCTGTGGCAGCAAGAAGCACAGTGCCCCAAGGAACAAGAAACAGCCCAGGAGGCCAGGTGGCTGCTGAGCAGTGCACCAAGGGAGAGTGGGGGGGCCAGTGGGGACCTGGGGTCCCAGCCCAAGCATTCCTTCCTCCTCCACCTCGGTCACCTCCCTTCTCAGCAGCTCCCCCGCTGCGGTCTTCCCTCCCACCTCCCCCATCAGGAGAGGGAGGGGCAGAGTGGGAGGTCCAGGCTGAGGCGCACCCAGGAGGAGGGGCAGGCAGGCCCGCGCCATCCCCGCTCCCCACATAATCCCCTCCTGGCAATGCCACCGCCTCCTGGTTATTTTTAAAATCTCATTTTCAGAAAGTGGAGGAGAAAACCTCTTACTTTGGCCTTTTTCCCCCTCTTACTTTGGCGTGGAGGGAGGAGGGAGCCTGGAAGCTGAGCAGGCGCCCCCCGGCAGTGCGCCTGCATGGGGGCCCAGGGGCCCTGCTGACTCTGTCCCCCAATTCCACGGGCCCCAGAGACATGAGGCAGGACCCCTCCCTGGGCAGCCTCTTCAAAGGGGCACGTCTGCTGCTTTCACCCAGCAGGCATTCTGTGCGTGCCTACTACATGCTAGAACGCGGCAGGGAGGGGCCTCCGGGTCTCCACCTTCGTGGGGCACAGGGTCTAGTGGGGAGAAAGGGACAACGGGGGATCCCCAAGGCTGGGAGGGGCAAAGGCTGCCTAGAGCAGGGCCAGGCAGGGTCAGGGAGGGTTCTGGCGGGTAAGGACGGCATGCATGGGCAGAACCAAGTGGGCCTGGGTGGACTGGCAGGACACGGACTGCCCCCGCGCCCCAGGGACCACGTGGGTCTGTGAGGCGGGGGCCCTGACCACCACCCCACAGGAGACGCAGCAGGGCAGGGCCTCCCTGAGCCGGGAAGTCCTAGAGCCCAGGATTGGAATCCCAGCTGTGCTCCTTGAGGCTGGGCTGAGCGCGCTCCGTGGCCTTAAACATCGCGGGAGGATGCCAAGTGGTCTGATGGAGACTTTGTGCTCCCGGGAACCATCCAGGAGGGAGAGTCTGTCTGCCTGGCCCCTCCTGTAGGTGCCCCAGCCTCCACCACCCTGTGTCCCAGAGCTCAGAGTTCACGTTGAACCAACCTCCGCAGCGACAGTAAACGCTATGGGAGCCCAGAGAAATCAGGGGTGGCATCACAGAGGAGGTGACCTGAGCTGGGGTTCTCCAAGGGTGAATAGGAAAGGGCGAAGAGTTTCTTTAGGAAAGTGGGGGCGGGCGGGGCTGACACTGGTTGAAGATGGTATGGCAGACTTATTCAAGGGTGGTTATCACTACAGGTGCAGGGACCACAGTGATGGGGGTGTACGGGGGAGAGACCGGGCTCAGCTCTGAATACGGCAGGGGCAGTGGGGATTTACGGCCAAGGAGCAGGATGGGGTGTGGGCGGGGCGGGGGTGGGGCGGTCAATAGATGGAAAATTACTAAGAGGAAATATCAGGAGAAGGGGGATTCTAGCTAAATCGATGCACCAGGATTCTCACTGAAGGCAGGCCAGGTGCTCACACCTCACCTGGGGGAGGGTGGAGGATGAGGAACCTGATCAGATTCAGGGGGGAGGGCAGGGGACGGGGGGCGGGGGCGGGGGGTTCTTGCTGGAACAGTATTTTATGAGGAAGTGCACAGATGGGCCCGGGAGAAGGTTCTGGAACCCAAGAATCTTTGTCAAGGGCATTCCAGGAGGAAGGCACTGCACAAGCCTCAGAGGGCCGACCTGGCTGCAGCTGGGAACTGAGTTGCGGTGGAGGGGAGGGAGGCAGAGAGACAGGGGCTGGGTAGCCGGGCAGGGTCTGGTCTGCTGGGCCCTGGGTCAGGCCCCCTCCTCTCTGGGGTTAGTAACTGCAGCCTCCTGTCAGGTTCCCGGCAGGAGCCGGAGCTGGAGGGAGCCCAGGAGGGGGAGGGGCCTGTGCAAAGGCTCGGAGGTGGGAGTGAGCCGACACTCTACCCAGAGCTGCCGTCTCCCAGGGGGTAGCGCGGTCACACCCCGAGGTGTGCCAGGTGCCTGGGCGGTGGGATGCCAGGGCCCCCTCCCCACGACCTGCTGTCTGGGCTCGGGAGGGCTGCGGGGAGGGGGAGAGCCCATCACTGCAGGAACGTCTCTTCCGCCCTCCCCTCGTGTCCCTCCGCCTCGGGTCCTGCCTGGGCCCGCAGCGCCATCTGCCGGCGGAACAGGGAGGCGCGGGCGAGAGCAGCCTCGAGGCCCCTGTGAGCTCTGCTCTGGGGAGGGCCTGGTACCCTGGGGAGGCGGGTGTGACATGGTCTGTGGGCACCATGCTCACCCTGAACTGAGGTTTGAGGGCCTGAATTTGAACCTGGCTCTACCACCGACCGCTGTGTGACCTCCAGTCAGTTCCCGACCCTCTCTTAGCATCATCCCAATCCCAGGGTGGTGAGCAATCTGGCTCCCAGGTTGCTGTGAAAAGTGGCCACCAGGCTGGGAGCCCACATCCAGCAGAGGTGGTTCCCCCAGTGCTGAAGGTGCTCCCCAATTCCTGAGAGGTTCGTGGGGGAAGCAGGCATGCGGCATGACCCAGCCAGGGACCTGCAACCCTGACAACTACCATTTTCAAACGTGGTGAGGGATAGTGGGAGATGGACACGGGTCAGAGCCCAGGTCTCAACAGGTGTCCCTCCCCGTGTCCCCTGGGGCTGATGTCTGTCCACAGAGGAGACTCATCCACTCCCACTCCCACCCGCACCCCCTATGTGATGCTCAAATCCCCCCACCTCCCAACATCCGGCGTCCCTGGAACCCTGCAGGGATACGAGTGCAATTCCTCTAAGGCAGCTCATTCATTACCCATCCAGGGCTTGCTGGAAAGTTCTCCTGTGGAAACGAGATTGCAGAAAACATGCCTGACCGTAATCCAAGTGCATTCCGAGAGCCCAGAAGGCCCAAGGGGAAGGTCTGGGGCCAGGACCCACGAAATCCCCTGAGCTCGTCCCTCGAGCTCATCCCCCTCGGGGCCCAGCCTCTCTCTGTACCCCACTTTCTCCTCCCTTCTGCCTGGAACCCTGAGGAGGGGGGGCAGCCGTAGAGGACCCCAACCTCAACGCCTCACTCTTGGCCCCAATTCCAAATTCCTAAGGGGGGGAACTGGTTGGCCCACCTTGCCCAGTCAGCCTTGTCGATGTCCAACAATGACTCGCCAAAAAGAAAAAAGAAAGAAAGAAATCAAAGGCCCTGACTGGCAGTGCTGCCCATGGCCCTGGTGTAAATGCTCCCACCACGGCTGATCTCCCTCTGCCAATGTGATGGCACAGCACGTGGAGTCTGGCAGAGATGCACGGTACCTCACCATATATAGGCACAGACACAGCTAGAGGCTATCTCTAGGACATAGGTGACAGTGAAATATAGTCCAATAAGCAGGAAGTGATGAGTTCGGGGTACTTACTACCTCTGTTTCTAACAGAGTCCATTGAATTGTAAGCTTCTACGGCAGTATTTAACAACCAGCTCTCAAAATCGCTGAGAATTTAAGCCCCAGTCACGCAAGCCTGTTGGCCACCAGGCAGAGAGGCTGCGGGCGGCACACCCTGGAGGCGTGAGGGCACAGCTCTCAGAGAAGGGGCACCACCAGATGCCTGTTCTGGGCCCTGCAAGGGATCGGGCCTCCCAGGGACCCTCCTTCACAGGTGGATTTGTGGACCCAGTTTTCCACAGTCCCCTGCATGGTGCCGGATGGATGGGAGAGTGCAAACTGGGCTACGTGCAGGGACCACCCCACCCCCAGTTAGAGTGACCTGAGCAAACAGCTTGGAGAAAGTCCCAGCTCCCAGCTCCTGGGTGCGCGGTGAGGTGAAGACTCCAGCGGCCTTGGCGAGGCCTCCAGAAACCTGCCCTCCTGCTTACTTTGCCCTCGCCCCTCCCAGCCTTGGTCTCCTCCCCACCACGGGTGCAAATCCACGATGCGCATCTCACGGAAGGTCGTGAAGTTCAGTCGCATTTAGACCTGGTGAGGCCGCCCACTCCGGCAGCTCTGCTGCACCGGCCGTCTGTCTCGTGCCAAGCACCTCTCAGGGAAAAGTGATTTAAGTCTCAAAACAAGCTGCGGAGGGAGCATTGCCAGCCCTGTTTCTTTCTTTTTTTTTTTTTCTTAATAAATTTATTTATTTATTTTTGGCCGCGTTCGGTCTTCGTTGCTGCGCAAAGGCTGTCTCTAGTTGCGGCGAGCGGGCCCCACTCTTCATCGTGGTGCGCGGGCCTCTCACTGTCACGGCCTTTCTTTTGCGGAGCACAAGCTCCAGACACGCAGGCTCAGCAGTTGTGGCTCACGGGCCTAGTTGCTCCGCAGCATGTGGGATCTTCCCAGACCAGGGCACGAACCCGTGTCCCCTGCAACGGCAGGCAGACTCTCAACCACTGCGCCACCAGGGAAGCCCCAACCCCTGTTTCTAAAGGGGTCATGGCCTCCGAAAGGTCATCTGGCCAGCAGAACCACAACTGGGGTCTGAACCCTGGGCCAGCTCCGGAACCCCCAAGGCCTCGGCGGTGGGCGGTGGCCACCCGTTTTCTCTGTGGTTTCCCCCATGGTGGCCCGGGTCCCCTCATGACTATCTCCAGGATGCAGGGGCTGCGGGCACAGCGTGGCTACAAGGACTCCTCGAGATCGGGGTTGGCTGGGCAGAGGGAGATGCCCATGGCCCCGGAGCAAGCTGGCCCAGCAGCAGGTCCAGGCACCAGCAGCCCACGGGCCCTGGGGCCTCCTCAATGGTAGGGCCTCCAATAGCCAAGTGTGGTGACAGGGGTCCATGCTGGGAGTCCTGGTCTGCCTCCTGGACCCAGCTTCCCCTGCAGCCATGGAACTGGACCAGGGCCCACAAGCGGGAACTCCGCTCCAGAACCGCCCAGAGACAGCTTCTGCTGGGAGGCCACACAGAGTCCCAGCTCTGCCGCTTCTTCCCTGGCACGGGGCACGCATTACTATGTATCGCTATGGAACAAATGACCCCAAACTTAGGGACTTCAGACCACACACATCTACTGCCTCACAATTGCTTGGGCTGGGAATCCAGGCAGGGATCAGCCGGGTTTCTGCCTTGGGGCGTCTCAAAGTGCATCAAGGTGTCAGCTGGGGCCAGATTCATGGGTGTCCAGAAGGAGATAACTGAGAACCAGAGGTGGAGAGGCCGGGCCCGAGGCCACACTGGGGACATAGGTGTACACACACATGCACACACACACGCGCACATGCTGTGCCCAGAACACGGTGCTCGATTCCACAGCACTGTTCCTGCAAAGGTGTGCTGGGTGCTGGAACATTTGTGACCTCAGGGGTGAGGTCAGGGCTGGCTGGGGTGGCGGAGGGCGTGCCCAGAGATAGGACTGCTCCGCCGGGCATGAGGACAGAGCTGGCAGCACCTCCAACCGCACCCCAACAGGGACGGGCCGCGTTCAGAAAAGCCACACAGCCACACCATGGCCGACAGGACCTCTTTAGCCAGGTTCCAGAGCCCCAGGTCAGCCCAGCGCCAGGCAGGGGCACGTGGGAGCCCAGGAGGGGACCCCCATGTGGTCTTCCAGGAGAGCACCCCCTGCAGGGCAGCAGGGAGCTGACCCCCAGGCCCTGAGCCGAGAGAGGGGCCCAGCAGCTGAGGTCCCCTTGACTTGGTGGAGAGGAGGCTGGGGGTTGATGTGGAAAGGGGTACTCGAATCCCAACACAGCCTTTGCCATCGCGCCACCTGTGGCTGCTGACTGCTTGTGGGAACCAGAGGTATGAGAACGAGTGGACGGATGGATAGACGACAGACAGACTGTCCACTGCTTCCCTGAACCTCGACTTCATCGAGAGGATACAGCAGCCCATGACCTAACAGACTCAAGGAACGTACACCAAGGAAGGCTCCTCTGGGGACTTTGGTCTCGTGTCCCCAGCGCCCCAGGCAGGCACGAGGGCAGTTCCACCTCCCGTGTCCAGTTGCAGGTCGGAGTCTGGCCTGAAGGCTCCCTCCCCGGCCTCCTCGGCCCCCAGCCCAGGGTGCGCTCTGTGGGGACTCAGGCATGGCTCTCCAGGCCGTCCCTTGGGGTGGGGGTGGGGGATTCCAGGGCGGGATTCCCGCCTGTGTTCCCATCCCTGTGGCTGTCCCCAGGGCAGCAGCCCGTACCCGCCTCTGAACGCAGCTCCTCTGTTCTGCACTGTTGCTTCTGCCTGCGTTGTCAGGCCTGTCTCCCCCCTCACCCCGGCACATCCTGCATCACATCTATGGCGAGAAAACGCTCCTCCTGCAGCTGTTTGCTAACTGCGTTCCTACTGTTTTTCTGTCTTTAAAAATACATCCAGTCCTGGTCGCCGTGGGGCTGGGATGCGTGTTTGTGGTGAGACAGGGGTCTCGCTTGTGGCTGTGGCCATCACTGACCCGCCCGAGGCCCCTCCTGGGCGCAGAGGGAGACCAGGCTCTGCGTGAATGGCTCAGCCCACTAGGAGCGGCAGGGGAGTGAGTGGTTTTCTGAGAGGCTGTAGGAAGAAGGGCCTTCCAGCAGGGCTCGTGCACTGAGCCCCGGTGGCCACGTCCCCGGGATGCAGGCTTTAGAGCTGGGCAGATCTGAACGTGCACTGTCCCGCAGAGGCTGTGTGTCCTGGGATGGGTCACTGAACCTCTCTGTGTCTCAGCACCCCGCAGGGTTGGTGTGAGGACAGTGTGGACATGATCAAGTCCCCAACACACGGCCATCCTCGTTGGTGGCGGTGGAGGCGCTGGTGAGGTGGGTGGCGGGGCAGAGGTGACGGGAAGGGACGCACCCATCCTTCCCGGGCAGGGGCGAGCTGCCCTGTTCCCAGAATGCCTTCATTCATTCACCACTGAATTATTCAGTCATCCAGCACCCACTCTGGGTGCCTACTTTACGGCCAAGCCTCCCTGACCTGCTGAAAATAACCTCCACAGCTTACCCACTCCCTGGCCGGCTTGACCTTCGTCCTTCTCACTGTCCCTGGGACATAAGTGCCACGAGGGAAGGAGTTTCTGGGTGTTTTTGTCCCCCAGGTCCTGGGTGTTTTTGAACCCCCAGGTCCTGGAGTGGTGCCCGGCACACCATAAGCATTTGCTAAATACTCGCTGAGTGAGTGGAGGCGGCAGGAAGGATGCCACTCAGGGCATTGTGCAGGCTCGGGGACTACAGAGCCCGTCAGCCACCCCCAAGCCAAGTGCCCCCCCGACCCAGTCTCTGTTCCCTGCACTTTATAAACGCTTTCATCCCAGCAAGTCCCCTGGTCAGGGCTGAGTCCTCTGTGTCACCAGCTCAGACGTGCAGGAAAGCAACATCTCGGGCAACCCCGGGAGTGTCCCCTGCCTGGCCACACGGTCACTGGTCCCCAAAGAGGCAGATGGCGGGGGGGGAGGGTCCTCAGGCTGGGCATGGCCAAGGGATGGGGAAGGGGCCCCCACTCCAAGCAGGGACACCACGTGGGAAGGGAGCTGAAGGAGGCAGGACTGCTGATCGCAGCTCCAGGTGGACGGGAGGAGGACAGTCCCGCTGTTCAAGGAAGGTCCTCCCAGGAGCATGCTCTCAGCAGTATCCACTCATTCACTCGCTCAGTCGACCTTTACTCAGGGCCTGCCCTGGGACACGTTGGGGACCCAGGACAGCCAGCACATCCCCAGGGAAACTTGGGAAGGCAAAGAACCAGGGGTTAGTCAGTGGTGCCACCAGGGTTCCAAGGAGCTCAGGGAGAGCCAAGGAGGGCCATCAGTCAGCCGGGGAGCCAGGAGACACACCTTAGGATGCTCTTACCAAGTCAGGAAGGCTGAAGGCTGACTTCACATCAGCCTCACAAAGGGACAAGGAGGAAGGACACATGCTCTGGGCAGAGGGGAGAGCAAAGTCCCATGGTCAGCTGGAGAGGGCTCGGGCAGCTAATCCTGGTGTGGAGGCTGCAGGGGACAGACCACCAGGAAACGAGCGAGCTGGGAGGGCTGTCCCAGGGCTGTCCGCAGAAGATCCAGGCAGGGCTGATGGCTGCTTTGGACACATCGCTCTACCATTCGTTCCACAAACATTTGCTGAGCCCCTGCTAAGCATACCAGGCACTATTCCAGGCATTGGGGACACAGCTGGAAACAAGACATGAAGAGCCCTGCCCCTGGTTTACATTTCAGTGGGGGAGACAGCCAATAAACCAGACATGGTACAGTGAGTTATATGATGTTAAAAGGTGAAAAGGGATATGGAAAGAAATTGACAAGTTTAGAGGGTAGAGAGTGCAGGGTGAGGGTCAGATTTTAAAGAAGTTCATCAAGAAAGAAACAATCAAGCAAAGTCTTGAAGGAGGTGTTAGACTGAGCCGAGCAGCTCTCTGAAGGAAGGACGTTCCCCAGACCAAAGGAACAGCCAGTGCAAAGGTCCTGAGACAGAAGTGTGCCTGGTGGGTTGCGGAGCCTCAGGAGCTCACTGTACCTGGGGTGGACGGGGTTAGCAAGAAAGAGCAGAAGGAAGTGAGGTGGAGGGGATCCTTTTTGTTCTTATTTCTTTGGTTCTTGTTTTTTTTTTTTTTACTTACAGTATTTCTTTTTTATTTACATACATTCATTTCTTGTTATTGCTAAGTAGTATTTCTGTGAATGTAACACAGTTTGTTTATGCATTCACCAGTCGAAGGACACTTGGATTTTTTCTGTTTGGGGTTATTATAAAGCCACTCTAAACATTCGTGTACAGATTTTTGTGTGAAGTCGTCATTTCACTTGAGTCAATGCCTAGGAGTGGAATAGCTGATTTGGATGGTAAATGTAGGTATCACTTTCTAAGAAAGTACCAAACTACTTTCCACACGGGCCGTACCATTTTGGATTTTCACTGGCAATGATGGAGACCCCAGTTACTCTGCATCCTCACCAGCACTTGGTATTTTCTGATTTTTCTTATTTTATCCATTCTAGTAGATGTGTATTGATATCCCACTGTGGTTTTAATTGGTTTCCCTCATGGGGAATGATGTTGAGCTGTTTTTATGGGCTTATTTGCCATTTGCTTTTTTCCTTTAGTGGAATGTCTATTTGAATTTTTTGCCTGTATTTTCTTAGGTTGTTTGTGTTTTGTTTTGTTTTGTTTGGTGAGTTATTTGTATATATCAGATATAGTCTTTTATCAGATATGTGATTTGCAAATACTTCCTCCAAGTCTGAAGCTTATCATTTCACTTTTTTATAGCTGCCTTTTGAAAAGCAGACATTCTTAATTTTGATGAATTTATTTACCAATTTTTTATTTCATGGATAGTGCTTTTGGTGTCATATACAACATATCTTTGTCCAACTCAAGGTCACAAAGTCTTCCTCCTATATTTTCTTCTAGAAGTTTTAGAATTGTAGGTTTTACTTTAAGGTCTATGATCCATTTTGAGTTAATTTATGTATGTAGTGAAGTATAAATTGGGATTTTTTTTAACATGTGTATATCCAATTATTGCAACACCATTTGTTGAATAAACTATCCTTTCTTAATAGAATTGCTTTTTTGCCTTTATCAAAATACGTGTGGCCCGCATACCAGAAAAAAAAAATGTTTTCATCATTTCAAAGAATCAGCTTTTGGTTTCGTTGATTTTCTCTATTGTTTTCCTGTTTTCTATTTCATTAATTTCTGTTCTACTTTTTATTTTCTTGTGTTAGCTTTAATATGCCCTTCTATTCCTAGTTTTTAAGATGGAAGCTTAGGTCATTGATTTCAAACCTTTATTCCTTTCTAGTACTATAAATTTTAATGTTATAAATTTCCCTCTAAGCACTGCTTTAGCTGCACCCATGCATTTTGATATGTTGTGTTTTTATTTTCCTTCAGTTCAAAATCCTTTTTACTTTCTCTTTTGATTTCTTCTTGGCCTGTGCCTTATTTTAAAATATGTTATTTAGTTTCCAAATGCTTGGGGATTTCCCATCTCTCTTTCTATTATTGGTTTCTATTTTACCAACTTGCGATTTGTTTTCTCTTTGTCCCATCTCTTCTTTGTTCTATTTTTCTTTTCTATTTTAAAATGTTACTCCACTGTCACTTGGTTTGCACTGTTTCTGACAAGAACTAATTCTGAATCTTATGGCTCTCATTCTTTATACCTTTGTATAAAATGTATCTTTTTTTCCTCTGGCTGTTTTTAAGATTTCCTCTTTATTTCAATGTAACTTAGTGTAGTTTTCTTCATGTTTCTTTTCCTTGTGGTTCACTGAGTTTCCTGGATCTGTGGGTTTATGGTTTTCATTAACTTGAAAACTTCAGATATTATTTCTTCAAATATTTCTCTGTCCTCTTTTCTTCTCCTGTGAGGACTCAGATAGGCCCTTTGTAGTTGTCCCACAACTCACTGATGCTCTGTTCCTTCTTTTTTTTTTTTTTCAATCTTTTTTCTATTAGTGTTACATTTTTGGATAGTTTCTGTTGTGTCTTCAAGTTCACTAATTTTTGCATCTATGGTGTCTAATCTGCTGTTAAACTCATTCTGTGTATTCTTAATATTAAGCATTGTGTTTTTCAGCTTTTTTATATTTTCCATGTCTTTCCTTAGTGTGCTTATGTTTTAATCTACCATGTTGAAAATATGGAATATAACTATAATAATATTTCAAGTCCTTGCCTACTAATTCTCTCATTTGTGTCATTTATGTGTTGTTTTTGATCTGCTGATTTTTCTCCTCATAATGGGTCATATTTTCTTGCTGCTTCTGCATGCCTGGTAATGTTCTATTCAATGCTAGGCATTGTGAATTTTACCTTTTCGGGTACTGGATATTCCTGTACTTTATAAATATTCTTGAGCTTTGTTCTGGCATATAACTAAATTATTGAAAAACAATTTGGTCCTTTCGAGGCATTCCTTTAAGCTTTATAAGGGCAGGCCAAAGCATTCTTGTCTAGGGCTGAAATTTTTCCCCACTATTGAGATAATACCATTCATAGTACTCTGACCAATGCCCTATGAATTACAAGGTTTTCCACTCTGGCTGATGAAAACAGGAACTACTCTCAGACTGTGTAAACTCCAAGAATTGTTTCCTCTGCTCCTTCGGGTGCTTTCTTTTCACACGTGTACTGATCAGCATGCAGAGAAAGACTTGGGGGGCAGGGGGTGCTCTGAAAATGTCCAGAGCTCACAGTCCCTCCCTAGGCAGCTCTCTGCTATTATTCTTCCCTGCACACTCTGGCCACTTTGGCCTCCCCAGACTTCCACCTCTATTTCCTCAACTCAAGTAGACCACTAGGTTTTCTTGGGCTCCCCCCGCCTGCACTGCAAATTAGAAATTTTTCAGGCAGCAAAAGCTGCAGCAGTTTGGGGCCAGCCTCGCTGGTTTTCCATCCATCAGGAATCATTGTCCTGCCCTGCTTTCTGCCTAATATCTGTTATTCATGGTTCTGTATATTTTTTCCAGTTTTCCAGTTATGTAAGGCAGGAGGGTGAATCTTTTCCTTGTGACTCCATTTGGATGGAAGCACCAGTGTCATCTTCATCATTTTTAGGACTTTGGGTTTTTCTCTGAGTGCAGTGGGAAACCATGGGAGGATTCTGAGTGACTTTATCTGACACACATTTCATAGTTCAATATTAAGAGGGCTTGGCCCTCTTAATATTAGTATTAAGAGGGGTTGCCATACCCTGAGCCCTCTAATTCCTGCCAGCCATGTCTGTCCCACCAACACTTGCTGGGAAACAAGGCCCCACCAGGCCCACAGGTGATGCTGCCCACTCAACCGTGTCCCTTGGGCCTCCAGACCCCTGCCCTCCTCCCAGGATTCAGTCAGTCTATTAAACAGAAGGGTGGGTGCATGGAAAACTGTTGCCAAGCCTGATCCAGACCAAGGTGGCTCTCAGCATCTACTGCACCTGCATCCATGAACACACACAAGGGCACTCAGGCGCACACACCCAGGAGCCCCTTTTCCATTTCAGAATCTCCTCCCACATCTCTGAATCCACGAAGAACCAGTCTTACATAAATGTGCCTCAGGATTCTGCCCCCAGGGACAGATGGATGCAGCCCACCACCGTCCTGCTCTGCAAGTCACAGAGCAGCCAGGCCGCCCTGGTGCCCAAGGAACACAAGACACTCATGGAGGAAGCCTACAGCGCAGGTGACCACTGGCCCCAGGACTCAGGCAGGGCAGTCAGGTTCCAGCAGACCCCCTCAGTCCCTCCACCCAAAGAAGTCCTGGGGACGAGGGCCAGAGGAAGTCCACTCTCTGGGACCTTGGGGTGTCAAGAGGTGTGGACATAGTGCAGCTTTCAGCAGAGCCTCCTGCCCATCCTCCTTGGCCTTTTCATGTCTCCTGAGGCACCATCCAAAATGCCTTCTCTCACCCACCACCCTCCACTCTCCTTCAGCACCTTTCACACCTTAGAACCTCAGCTTACCCCTGGCCCTCTCACTGGAATGCTTTTCCCCTCATTCAAAGGATGACTTGCCCTCATCCTTCTAGGCCAAGTTAAAGTGCCACCTCCTCTGAGAAGACAGTCCCGACTCTCCACCTTAGTCAGGATTTATCACCCCTCCCCCTCTGTGTGCCCAGGGCCTTTTATACAACTCCCCAGTAATAACTCCCTAAAGTCCACCAATACTGGGTAGGGCTCCCTTGGGCTGGAGGCTCCTTCAGAACAGAGCTGGGCCTTGACTCCCCTTTAAGCCGCACACACAGCCCTATGACCACACAGTGAATGAACATCATTGAATGTTGGGTGACTGGATGGAGGATGAAAGGATGAAGGAATGAATAGATGGAGGGACAGAGGGATGGGTGGATGGATGGATAAATGGATGGATGGGTAGATGAATTTTTAAATGGATGAAGAGTGGGTAGATGGATGAATAGATGAATTTATGAGTGGATGGGTAGATAGATGGATACGTTTATTAATGGATGGATTGATGGATAGGTGGGTGATAGATGAATGGGTAAATGGATGCATGAAAAGGAGGATGAATCAGTGAATGGATGGAAATACGCATGGGTGAACAAGGATGCATTCCCTGCTTGCTTTCTTGCTTCTCATCTTACCTTGAACCCCGGAAGGACTGACAGAACAGTCAGGAGGCCCAGGATTTCCCAGTGTGTTCAGTTCCCAGCCCTCCCTTTCAGATCACTGTTTCCCATTCCCAGCCCTACCCCTTCGCTGCCCACCCAGCCCTGTTAGCACAATGTGACATTCCTACAGCACACCGATCCTCACACTTTCTTGCCATCTGCTTTAACCATCTGCTTCAAGACGCTCCGGGACCTGAATAGTTCAGACCCCCTCCACCTGAAGTACGTCATCGAAAAATCAAGAACGTGGCTCACGGGGACCCCAATCTGGTGCTGGAAACCATCATGACTACTTTGTAGACAACCTGGATGTGGGAGCTGCTCGGGCCACTCAGGGCAGGCGTGGGGAGCAGAGGGAAGGCCTGGACCCCAAAGGGGGATCAAACCTTGGTTCCTCCAGACAGCAGCGCCATGATTTGGGGCAAGTCAATCTCATGTGTCCAATGAGCCAAGGGGGAAGGGAGGAAAGTGGACGGATACGTGTGCACCATCCTCTGAACAGTCTCTCGATGAGATTATTATGATCCCCAGAGATGAGGAAACTGAGGCTTAGGGAAGGGAAATGATTTGCCTAAAGTCACAGGGGATGGATGGTTGGGTAGATGATTGGGGGAAAGCTCTGTCTGGCTTTTTAATGAATGAGTGAATAAAAGAATGAATGGAGGGGCTTCCCTGGTGGCTCAGTGGTTAAGAATCCGCCTGCCATGCAGGAGACACGGGTTCAAGCCCTGGTCCGGGAAGATCCCACATGCCGCAGAGCAACTAAGCCCGTGAGCTATGGCCGCTGAGCCTGAGCGTCCGGAGCCTGTGCTCCGCAACGGGAGAGGCCGCAACAGTGAGAGGCCCGCGTACCGCAAAAAAAAAAGAATCCACCTGCCAATGCAGGGGACACAGGTTTGAGCCCTGGTCCGGGAAGATATTGCCGTGGAGCAACTAAGCCCTTGCTCCACAAGTACTGAGCCTGAGCTCTAGAGCCCGCGAGCCACAACTACTGCACCCACGTGGCACAACTACTGAAGCCCGCGTGCCCTAGAGCCCGTGCTCCACAACAAGAGAAGTCACCGCAATGAGAAGCCCGCGCACCACAACGAAGAGTAGCCCCCGCTCACCTCAACTAGAGAAAGCCCACGCGCAGCAACAAACACCCAACGCAGACAAAAATAAATAAATAAAACAAATAAATAAATTTTTAAAAATTTATAAATGATATAACAATTTCATGGGATGATCAAACAGCATCACAGGGACCAGCATCACGTGGGGAGAGACCAGAGACCCCCTCACTTTCAGATGCCACAAATGCAGGGCTAGGGTTTGCATAGACAGGGCAAGTGGGAACCGTAAGGCAGGCAGGAGGTACAGCATGAGCCAAGGCTCAGAAGCAAGAAGAATGATGACGGGTCTTGGACCAGTCAGCGGACCGGGGATGCTGACAGGCACGTGCAGCTCTGAGCCTGAGATTGGACCCGATCTTCACCTGCCAGCTATGCATGTCGGCCTTCCTCGGTCTCAGTTTTCTATCGAAAAACCGGGTGGATGGTAGCCGTCCTGCCCACCAAACCAGACCACTCTTCCTTTCTGCCCGCACCCGGGAGCTGGAGGAGGGCTACCGGGATGCGGCCAGCAACGTGCTGGTGGCCACTGGCAGGCACTGCTGGCGGCTGGTGGCCCAGCACCTGGAGACTGAGGTCCTGTCGGGCGTCCTCCCGCACCGCAACCTCCTCTACGTGATGGGCATCCTGACCTCTAACGGTATGTCCCGTGCTCAGGGCCTGGGCTTGGCCACCCTCTGTTCCTAGGCCAGCAGGGGGAGGGGGGGTCATGAGGAGAGAGCAGGAGGGGGCGTGCAGGGCTGCTGATCCGCGGGACACACACAGGCTGTGCAACAGTGAAGCATCCCCGTGCCAGAGGGCCATGGGCTATGGCCCGAGCACTCCCGCAGCCCATCTCCCCTCGGCCAGCCTGGGCCACTTCGGGACTCCCAGGGTAGGGCACCAGCGGCTAGCCGACTGCCCATCCCCACTAGCCCGTGCTCCCGCTGTCAGTATTTCGACAACAGGCCTGGACAGAATCGGGACGGAGCGAGGAAGCCCAGGAGGCAGGCCTGCCCTGCCATGTGGTCCTCTCCCCGGATCACCGGCAGACGGGGAGGCCAAGCTCACAGAGGCTGTGCGACGGGCCTGGGTCACCCAGCCTCACATCCTGGGCCTGTGGGGTCCAGGTCTCTGTGTTTCCTCAGCAGCCGCTGCCTCTGAGCCACTGGAAGGACCGCCTGGATAGTGGGGGTCTCTGAGGGCCCCCAGAGAGGACTTACAGGGAAGGGTCTTGCCAGCATGAGGCTCAGCTAATGCAAGACAGCAAACACGGAGCGCCTGTCATGTGCCCGGCTCTGCCCTCAGGAG
Organism: Lagenorhynchus albirostris; assembly: GCF_949774975.1. Classification (NCBI taxonomy): domain Eukaryota; kingdom Metazoa; phylum Chordata; class Mammalia; order Artiodactyla; family Delphinidae; genus Lagenorhynchus; species Lagenorhynchus albirostris. The sequence continues at coordinate 79,913,231 of NC_083111.1, read as the reverse complement.
CTCACAGCCTCCCGGGCAGGCACGCGCCAACTCTCATCCCTCACTCATTCATCCGTTCACAAACATGAGCTGAGCTCCCTTCTGCCCAGCGGGGGAGGTACCGGGCGGCCCCGGTGGCCATAAGTGAGGGCTTCCCAGAGCAGGCAGCCAAGTCTGAGCCATGCCTTGAGGGATGAGTAGGAGTTTGAGGAGGGAATGGTGTGAGTACACCTCAGGGCCTTAGGGAGGAGCTGGTCAGCAGCCTCGGCGAGGGGTTGAGGTCAGGGGGAGGAAAGGGGGGTGGCAGGCCCTGCTCTCTACAAGGAAGCCTGGCGGGCAGGCCTCAGAGGCTGTGCTTGGGAGTGTGGACTCTTGGCTAAGCTTTGCACCCCGTGCCTGGGGCTGGCAGGCTGGGTGGAGGTCCCTCTTTGCCTTGGGTGACCTCCGAAACCCCCAGGGCCATCCCTGAAGCAGCCGCTCCCCCTGAGGTTGGGTTTCCAAAGTTCCGTAAAAGCTTGCAGCCTCCCAATGTGCCCCTCTCTGAGCCTCGTTTTCCCACCCTTGAGGGGACCCAAGTACATCCCAAGCAACCATGCCCAGAGGGAACCCTCCATTTACCATTGGTGAGCCTGAGGTCCAGAGAGGGAACGTGACCTACCTGAGGTCACACAGCAAGTGTGGCAGGGCCACAACTCCAGACCAGCTTTCTGGACCCTGAGCCCAATTCTGGCTCGCCATCCTCTGAGCTCACCTCCCCAATGGAGCCAGAATAGGCAGAGGCAGGACATCAGTCGTCTCCAAGGGATGGGGGAGATGGAGCCCAAGACCCAATCCTGGCCATGGACATCAGGTCTGGCCTCCAGGGACCCGTCCTCCGTCCCACAGAGGAGATCTTCAAGGAGAGAGAGAAGGCTTGCTGGGAAGAGCAGCTGGCCCAAGTAAGGAGGGAGCTCTGCCACAAGCCCTTCTGCCGGGATGATGGGGGATGGGAGGCACCCGCTCAGCCCCGGGAGGAGGGAGGAGATCAGGGAGGGAGGGGGAGGGAGGGGACAGAGGGGGAGGCAGGGCGAGGCTGTTACAGATGAGCAACAGGTTTGGAGGGGAGGGGACTTGACCACAGTCATGGGACTGGTCTCTGTGGAGTTGGGATTTGAACCTTGGTCTCTAGGCACCTGGCACAGAGTAAGTGTCCTTCCCACCTACCCTGGGGGCTGGATCTGTGACTGAGGGGCCCAGAGAGGATGCAGAGGCCAGATCTGAGACCAAGGGAGGAAAGAAGAGGTCGGCGTGGACTGAAGTTGCCACAGCCGAGGATGGCGTCATGCTGGCCCATCTCCGGCCACACACCACGTGAAAGGACATGGGACCCTGGCAGACCTGGGTTTAAGTCCAGATTCAACCAATCACAGCTGCGTGTCGGATGACCTACTTTGCCTCTCCGTACCTTAGTTTCCTCGTCTGTCAAATGGGGGTAAAAGTACCAACCTCAAATGTTCGTTGTGAGATGACAGGAAATAATCCACGTAGTGTTTGGCACTGTGCCTGACAGACAGGAAGCCCTCACTCCCCACATTAGTTATTATCGTATAGTAGCAGCAGAATAGTAGTAATTAAATGGCATTTAGTGGAAATAACACCAGCAGCAGCAGCAATACAAGTAATTAATAGAAAAATGAGACAGAAAATCACAAGGACACAGAAGACTTGAACAACGTAATTAACCAAATTGATCTAATTGACGTTCCTTTCAAATGTAAATAGAACATTCACCAAGATAGATCATTTGTTGGGCCATATATCAAGTTTCAATAAATTTAAAAGGACTGAAATCAAACAGAGTACATTCTCTGCCCAGAACATCAATTACAGAACGATAGCAAACATACATCTGGAAAAATTCCAAATATTTGGAAGTTAGACAACACTCTTTTAAATACTCCACAGGTCAAAGAAGAAATCACAAAGGAAATTAGAAAATACTTTGAACTGAATGATAAGTAAAACACAATATGAAATTTTGAAAATCTGTGGGGTTCAACAAAAAACAATGCTTAGAAGAAATTTATATTTTTAATGCCTATATTAGAAAAGAAAAAAGTGTATAAAATCTAATTCCTAAACCTCCATTTTAAGAAACTATCCCCGAAAGTGCAAATTAAGCCCAAAGTAAGTAGAGGGAAGAAAATAATAAAAAGTAGAGTAAAAATCAAAGAAATTTTTTAAACGGACAAGCAGTAGAGAGTGAATAAAACCAAAAGCAGGTTATTCAAAAAGATTGATACAATGATAAGCTCCTTGATAGGCTGATCAAGAAAATAAAAAATATTCAGTAACAGCAAAGAAACAATATCACTGCACATCCTTTAATATGGAATGGTAATAAAATATGATTCCAATAAATTAGGCAATTTCGATTGAATAGACTAACTCCTTAGAAAACACAAACTACCAAACTGACGCGAGAAGAAACAGAAAGTCTGAGAAGTCCTGTATTAAAGAAACTGGAGTCATATTTTATAAACCTTCCCACAAAGAAAACTCCAGGCCCAGATACTTTGCTGGTTAAATTTCTATCACAAGTTAAGGCAGAAGTAATACCAATTCTATCCAAATTCTCTCAGAAAATAGAGGAAGAAGAAACACTTCCAAAACGTTTTCATAAGGCCAGCACAACTCTGACACCAAAGCCAGACAAAGACGTTACAACAAAACTACAGACCAATATCCTTCATGAAGATGGACTCAAAAGTCTTTAACAAAATATTAGCAAAATAAATCCGGCAATATACAAAAACGTCCACACATGTTCAGCAGCATGGAATTTCTCAGATCCCAGTCCTTTGGGGCTTTTAACGGAGGCTTTGTTAATAGACACGATTAATGAAATCACTGGCCACTGGTGATTAAAGTCAATCTCTAGCCCCTCTCCCCTCTCTGAAAGTTGAGGAGTGAATGAAAGTTCCAACCCTCTAACCATGATTGGTTTCCCTGACAACTTGCCCCCATCCTGTGGTTACCTAAGGGCTTTCCAAAAGTGGAACCGGGCTTGTTATGAACAACAAAAGACACCTTTACTGCTCCAATCACTTAGGAAAGGGTTTTAGAAGTTCTGTGCCAGATGAAAATAGAGATGAAGACCAAATATATATTTTTATTATAAATCACAATATCACAAGGAGAAAGGCTCTCAACAAAGTAGGAATAGGAGGAAACTGACATCTATGAAAACCCTACAACTAACATACCTAGTCACAAATAAATGAACACCTTCCCGCTAAGATCAGAATAAGGCAAAGATATCCACCCTCTCCACTTCTGGTCAACGTTGCACTGAAGTCCTAACCAGCGCAGTAAGGTATGAGGAACGGGAACTCAGACACAGATTGCAATGGAAAATGTAAAGCCATCTTTCTTTGCAGACAACATAATTGCATACACAGAAAATCTCACGAAAGTTTTTTTTTAATGCTAGAACTATTAATTACTAATAATTGAATTTAGCTAGATCTCAGGATACAAAATCAACATGCAAATGTCAATTGAATTTCTATATACTAACAACAAACAATTGGAAAGTAAGGTTTAAAAACACAATGACACAGCCACATGAAAAACATAAAAGACTCAGATAAATTTAACAAAATATGTTCAAGATCTTTACCAACATTGCAAAGAGAAATTAAAGAAAACCTAAATAAATGGAGCTATATGATCATGGATAACAGGAGTCAATAATGTTTAGATGTCAGTTCTCCCAAAATTGATTTATAGATTCAGTGCCATGCCAATCAAAATCCCAACTAACTTTATTATAGAATTAAACATAATCTATAAGTTAAAAGTTTATATGGAAATTTCAAAGGACCTAGAATAGCCAAAACAATCTTGAAAAAGAACAAAGTTAGAAGAATTACACTACCTGATTTCAAGATTTCCTATATAGCTATAGTCCACAAGACAGTGAGAACTGACAGAGATTAAACAAATAAATCGATGGAACAGAATAGAAACTCCAATATAAAACCACACTTGTATGGTCGATTAATTTCTTTTACAATGGTACCAAAGCAATTCAATGGGGAGTCTTTTGAACAAGTGGTGCTACAATAATTGCGTATCTAGGGGGAAAAAAGAACTTTAATGCCTGTCTCTAACCTTTCACGAATATTAATTCTGAGATGGACCCAAGACCTAAATATAAAAAAACGAAAACACTTCTAGAAGAAAACACAGGAGACAATCTCGCCAACCTTGGGATAGGTAAATATTTCTTAGGACCCAGAAAGCACTTATCATAAAAAGAAAAAAAAATAGATTAATTCGATTTCATCTAAATTAAAGCTTCTGCTCATCAAACAATACTATGAGGAAAGTGAAAAAAGGGAAACCACAGACATGGAGAAAATATTCACAAGACATATATCTGACAAGGGACTGTATTCAGAATAAATGAAGAACTCTTACAAAATCAGGGAGAAAAAGACAAACAGACCAATTGCAAAAGTGAATAAAAGATTTAAATAGTATGTCACAAAGGAAGGCATATGAATGACCAAAAGCCAAAGAAACAACAGTCAATATCTTGAATCCTCAGTGAAATGTCAATTAAAACCCGGGGAGCTGCCACTACCCACCCAGGACAGAGCTCAAAGGAAAGAGAAAGACTCGACCAAATGCTGGCGGGGAAACTCACACTGCTGGTGGGATGGTGAAACCTCCTTGGAAAATCGACATTGTCTTATACAGTTATGACTCACCAGTTCCACTTTTAGGTATTAACCCCAGAGGCATGAAACATTCATATACAAAATTACACATACAGGCATGTTCCCGGCAGCCTTACTCATAAGAGCCTCAAACTGGAAACAACCTGTACTAGGCAGACTCATTCTCTCCCAAAAATCCACCTGAGGAAACTAGAGAAAGAAGAGCAAGTTAAGCTGAAACCAAGAGCGAGTTAAACGGAACTGGGAGATTGGGATTGACATATATACACATATGTATAAAATAGCTAACTAATAAGCACCTGCTGTATAAAAAATAAATTAATTAAATTAAATTTTTAAAAAAACTGAAACCAAGCAGCAGAAATGAAATAATAAAATTCAGAGCAGAAATAGAGAAGTGAACTTGAGAATGCATGCAAAAATGTGGACGAGGACTTCCCTGGCGGCACAGTGGTTAAGAATCCGCCTGCTGTTCTGTGCCCAGAACTCGGAGGACATGCGGTGGAGGTGGGCGAGCATCACCTCCTGGCCCGTGGCCAGAGGGCGGACAAGGCCAAGACCCGCATCCTCCCGTGGGTGGACAACGTCTTGTCACGGATGGTTTTCTTCTTCCACTACAACTCCTGGGTGTGACCCCCCGTGGCCCCCAGAGCCCGCCAGAACCGGGGTCTGAGAATTCCAGACCTTCCAGGGCCTTGAAGCCCACCTCCCCACTCCCCCGCCACCCTGGGCTCCTACTCCATCGTTCCCACCTAAGGCTTCATGGGCTTCCGTGAGGACCCCCTCCCTCCACCGCCCCCCTTAAAGAAAACCCTGGGCTCTCACTCGGGGGAATTGGAAGTCCGGGTGACTGCCCATCACAGCCTGTGATGACAGTCCCCTGACTCTACACCCTGCACCAGGGGCTTCCACCCTGGTAACTCTGAGGGGCTATGCAGCCTGTGAGACCACCGCACGCTTGAGGCCTTTGGGCCTGGGGTGGCCACACATCACGAGAAGCTGCACACTGAGCTTCCTACAGGCACCTCCTGATGCTTAACCATCATCGACGTATTCGCATTGCTAAACAGAATCACTGGTTCCCGCGTCAAAAAAACACCCAGCTACATGGCCCCAGAGCTGGAGGCCTCTGCTGAGCCCCCTTGAGCGGAGGCCCTGCTGCCACATGTGACTGTGGCTCTCCTGCCCCTCTGGTGTTCCCACTCCCTGACCCCGCCCCCTTGCCCCACCACCTGACCCCTTGCCAGGACGAAACCCTGAAGCAGAGCTTCCTCATGGCCATCCTCATGCTGGTGGGGGCTGTCAGCCGCAACGAGGGCGCCCAAAGTTACGAGCTCTCCCAGGTCTCTGAGCTCTTCGAGTGTCTGATGGTGAGTGCAAGGTCCTGGGGCAGAGGAAGGGCTTCCCGGGACAGAGGGGGCACCTCCCTCAGAGGAGCAACATTCATGAGAGGCACCCACTGGAAAAGGTTGGGCTGATTGGATTTCTAGAGCGTGTACAAGCCCCTCAGGCTTTCACACCTGGAAGCACATCCATGGCCCCCACATGACTTGGTTCCTACAGGGACCCTGAGCTGGCCAGTTACATCCGCTGCACAGCTGATGTGGCTGAGACCCAGAAAGGCCAGCGCCGTCCATTCTGCTAACACTGACCTAGCTCACACCACTAGTTACTAGAGATTTTGGCCTCACAGAACCCCTGGGGTAGTGGAGGAAACACACAAGTGATGGACGATTATATAGTGATAATAAAAATAATAACAGCTCTCATTTACTGAGCCCCTGCTGGGACTCAGACACTCTGCTTCTCATTCCTTGCCTCATGTGTAACACAAGGGCAACAACATCATGTTTTCTGTGAATAAAAGAAGCTCAGAGCAGTTTGGAGACTTGCCCAAGGTCATGCAACTCGTATGGGGGTAGCCAGGATTCAGACATGACTTGTCTATTCTAAAGTCTATGCTCTAGTTGTCTAAGTGGGGGCTAGGCCACAGAGACCCACCTGGGTAGGTGAGGGTCTAGAGCATAATCCTGGGGGTTACAGGGGTGCGGGGCACCAAGGTCTTTAGGCAGGGTTGAGACTTGGTGGCGGAAGTGACATAGGCCCAGGTGTGAGTGACTCAGCCTTCACCTGGGATTTCCAGCTTCTGATGGAGAAGGAGCCCCAGGACACGCTGTGCGCGTCGACTCGCCACCAGGCCATCCACATCACCTCCAGCCTCTGGTAGGCTCCCCAACCCCACACGGGACCTTGCTCAGCATCAAACAGCAGCCTCACAGCTCAGGCTTGGTACCAGCAGGACAGTGAGCGGGGAGACATCAGACAGCAACACCCTACTGGGCAGGGCTAGGGACCTGAGCCAGTGCAGGCCACAGTAGGTGGGAGGTGGGCAGCTTATGGAGGCCAGAGCCACTGGGGCACAGCCACTCCCCAGAGTGAGCTGACCCACCCAGACACTCAAGGTCAGAGCAGTCATTCATGGTAAGACCCCAGATTCTATGGGCACTTGAAAAGGTGTTTTTTCCTATTATCAGGTGTAGGACTTGCTATATACCTGTAAGATTTACTTTACTGATTGTGGTGTTTAGGTCTTCTACCTCCTCGCTTAATTTGTGTCCATTTGATCTGCCTTGTCCTGAGAATGGTGTGTTAAAGTCTCCTATTATTAATGTGTTTCTATCTACGTATCCTTCCATCTCCTGTAGTTTTTACTTCATAAGGTTTTTACTTCATAAGGTTCATAATGTTATTTGGTGCCCATATTCATAAGTGTTATATCTTCTTTATGAATTGTGACTTTCAGCGTTAAAAAGTGCCCTGCCTTGTCACAGTTAATGCTTTGAGGGCTTGAATTTTCTTATCAGCATCACTGCCTCTGCTCTCCTATTTTTTCCCATTTGCCCAGTATGGATGTGCCCATGCTTTTATTTTAACCTTTCAGAATCCATTTGCTTTAGGTATCATCCTATATATAGCATAAAGTTTGGTCTTGATCTGTAATCCAAATTGAAACTCTTTTTATTTTAATAGGTGAGTTAAGTCCATTCACATTTATTGATATGACGGCTATGCTGAATCTCAACTCTGTCATCATATTTTGTAATTGCACGTGTTTTATTTGCTGTTTTTTTTTTCTATGAGATGTGTATTCTTTGAGCTTTAGTAGTCTTTTTAATTTAGGAAGGGTTGTATTTTTGTTCTAGTTGCTATGTTTGTACTCCTAACCTATTTTAATGCCCTTAGTCCCTTGTTTTCTTATTTAACCTTTTAATATCTGGTTTACTCATTTTTATTGATATCCTTAAACTCCCATCCACTGCCCATATAACAACCAGTGAGATTATTCGTCCCTTCTCCTTCTGTTTTCATTTGCACACTTCAAAATTCGCAGTGTAGTCATCCACCTTCCTCCTTCCATTTGTTTTGAGTACACACACTCACCCGAAGTCCCTTTGCCAAAGATTTCTAGTCATCTCTTAGCTTGACAAAGCTTGTCCTCTGAGAGATTCCTCAAGAAGGTTCATGGATTCAGAACACCCTAGGTTCTTTTATGAAGGGCAGTTAGGCTGGATATAAAGTCCTTGGTTCACACTTTCTTTTATTAAGTTTTTTTATTGTTTGTCTTTTGTTTTGTTTTTGGCCATGCCATGCTCCGTGTGGGATCCTACTTCCCAGACCAGGGATTAAACCCGTGTCCCCTGCATTGGGAGCACAGAGTGTTAACCACTGGACTGCCAGGGAAGCCTCTAAGTATTTTTTTAATGCTGCTCAATTGTTGCCTTGCTTTGTTTTTGAAAAGTCTGATGAAAAAAAAAATTTTTTTTTTTTTGCCTTTGTAAGTTATTTGATCTTTTTGTCTGGAGACCTTGGAACTTTTATCTTTATCTTTGAAATATAACAATTTTACTAAGAAATGTCTCAGAATTGATCATTCTGTGTTAATTTTCCCAGGTACCCGGTGAGTCTTTTGAATATGTAGATTTAAGTCTTTTGTTGTTATTGTTTCTGGAAAGTTCTCTAGGTTGTAATTTTTTTCTTCCAGTTTTATTGAGACATAATTGGACATACAACACTGGATAAGTCTAAGGTGTACAGCATAATGATTTGACTTACATAGATCATGAAATGATGACCTCAGTAAGTTCAGTGAGCATTCACCATGGCATTAGATACAAAAGAAAAGAAAAAGAAATTTTTTTCCTTGTGATGAGAACTCAGGATTCACTCTCTTAACAAGTTTCATATATAACACGCAGCAGTGTTCATTCTATTAATCATGGTGTACATTACATCCCTAGTACTTCTTTATCTTATGACTGAAAGTTTATACCTTTTGACCACCTCCATCTAATTCCCCCTCCCCCAACCCCTACCTCTGGTAGCCACAAATCTGGTCTCTCTTTCTATGAGTTTGTTTGTTTGTTTGTTTTGAAGTATAATTGACCTGCAACACTGTGTTAGTTCCTGGTGCACAACATAATGATTCTATATTTCTATACATTTCAAAATGATCACCATGATAAGTCTAGTTACCATCTGTCGCCACACAAAAATATTACATTATTATTGACTATATTCCCAACACTGTATGTTTCATCCCTGTGATTTATTTATCTTGTAACTGGACGTTTGTATCTCTTTATCTCCCTCACCTATTTCTCTCTTGGTTATAGTTTTAAATAGTAGTTCTGTTCCATTGTTGTTTTTCTTCTTCAGAGACTCCAGTAATTCAAATGCTAGTCTTTCCTTGCCTGTCTTTCATTTCTCCTACTTTCTCTGTGACCCTTTTTACGTCTCTTAATTTCATCTTTATTCTCTTGGTGGTCTTTCTACTTTTCCTCAATGCCCCTTTCTAGTTTTCATTTGAGTCTTCTCTCTCTTGAGCACCTTGAATTCTTTTTTTCACTTCTGAATTCAATCAACTCTCTTTTCCTTTCTTATTAGAGGCTTTTTTTTTTTTGGTCCTTTTTGCATTTATAATTCAAGGTGGTTTTTCATATCTTTAAAGGCTTGCTTGAGTATATTGGCCTGCATGTGGGGTGCTGTCTTACACTTTTATCTGAATCATGGTTGTTTTTCAGGGGAGGAATTTTCTCATTGGATGTGTGCTTTTTTTTTTTTTTTGCGGTACGCGGGCCTCTCACTGTTATGGCCTCTCCCGTTGGGGAGCACAGGCTCTGGACGCGCAGGCTCAGCGGCCCTGGCTCACGGGCCCAGCAGCTCCACGGCATGTGGGATCTTCCCGGACTGGGGCACGAACCCGTGTCCACTGCATCAGCAGGCGGACTCTCAACCACTGAGCCACCAGGGAAGCCCTGGATGTGTGCTTTTGTTTTCCAGGGGTTTTTGCAGTAACTCTATGGGTCTATTAATTTTTCTCCTGTTTATATGCAACACTATTAGACTGTTTTGTAGAATTTCAAGTTCAATGGCACCCTCTTCTGTCAGTATACCAAAGTCCAGGTAACTTAGCAGATTTTTAGTTTTGGTGGTAGGTGAAAGGATTATGTATCCTCCAGTATGGGGTGTCCTTTTTCTCTTGTAGGACCTTAAATTTTTCCTTTTTGTGCCATTACCTTTCACCAACCAATTTCAAAGGGTACTTCTTTCTTTTTTGCCCTTTTTTTCTCCCCAAAGCTGTGTGTGTTGAATGCCGCCCTTCAAATGAACATTCTTTTCAGTCCCTTTCTTGTGGTCAGTGCTCTGGTTTAGCTGGTGTCTTTCTTCTTTATTGTTTCATATTTTCAGACTTAAGATGGACTTTGTCTTCCTGAAGGTGATTTAGATCAATTCTGAGCCCTGTTGCCAAGTCCTGTCTCCTCCCCTCTCCATAGTTTCTCTCATCCTCCTTTTATCTGCCACAGAGCCTCATGGTGGAACAGGGGTGGGGTGGGAGTGTGAGAGACTGCAGGCCGGGGCTGGCAGAGCTCTCTTCTGCTTGTACTGTGTTGAAGTCTGGGTGTTCTCTGAGGTCACATTGTGTGGTTTAATTTTCTCTTCTTCCTGCTGTGTTGTTTTTCAAGGAAATTTTGAGAGGTGGGCGGGGGGGGGGGGACCCAGGCAGCCACCGTTGTCCTCAGCTGCCCAGGTCTATAGTTCAGTTTTATCTGTATTGGAATTTATACCTTATTTCCTCAGTTCTAAGAAGCACATTTTTCACACATCAACATCTATGAAGTGGGAGCACATTTTATATTGATGGTGCCTCACACCTGGAATGATGTAGGGTTCTCAGTCCCCCGGGGGGCACTCTTATCCTGAGACCGCTTCAAGTTTAAAAGTCTCTGCTGGAGGGTGTTTGGTGGGGGGCACAAGGGTGGTGCTATTCAGACCCCAAAGTGGGTTTTGTGGTTTGTATTCTCAGGAGCGCCATCCTCCTCCCCCACAGTGTGCTCAGTGACACCGGTTTTCTCGCTGTTCTTTCTGCAAGGCAGGGGTTTTATTTCCTTTTGTTTTGCTTTATCACATTGACACTGTACACACAGCCCTTGGGGTCCAACCTTTTTGGTGGGGCCCCTATTAGACTCCCATCTTGGATACCTTTTCTTTCTTAGTAGTGCGTGAAATAATGGTGGCGTGTCCTAAAATATAAACAGAATGGTGCGATATGAGCCCTTCCAGTATTCCTTCATTATCTGGCTTTTTCCCTCAACATCTTGTGCTTAAGCCTCCTCCCGATATGCTCCATATAGCTGGAGTTCATTCATTTTGGTGGCTGTGTAGGATCCCGTCCTATGAACACCAGGTACCCTTCTTACTATGGATGGACATTTGGGTTTAGGTCTGTGGTTCACGCTGCTGTGAATTTGGTCATACATGTGCTCTGAGGCACATCTGCATTCAATTTCCATAGTGTAGGCATGGCGCCAACACTAACATATGAGGCAAAATGTTTCTAAAGTACTTAACCCACCTCTCATTCCCACAGTATTTTTTGAAGAGTTCCTGTTGCTCTACCTCCTCACGAACACGTAACATCAACTTTCTAGTCAACCATCAAAATTTCAGCCAATCTTGTGGGTAGTATTAATCATATTTCCATGTTAATTTTCACTCTGCTGATTAAATAAGGAGGTTGTACATCTTTTCATGCCCTTTTTGGCCATTGGAACGGCGTCTTTGGTGATGCCTGTTCAGGTATCCTGCACATTTTTCTGTTGGGTCGTCCCTCTTTTTCTTATCGATTTCTAGGAATTCTTTATGTACAGTAATCTGGATACAAGGTCTCAGCTGATTCTATGTTAAATATCTTCTTCCACTTTGCAGCTTTCCTTTCGCTCCCTTACTAGGTCCTTTGATGAAAAGGAGTTCCAAGTTCCATCATTCATTCTCAGACATTACCTTATAAAAATCCTAGAGTTTGCCTTTCTCATTCACCCTCCAACCACCCACATCATGGAGGTGCTAATCGGGCTCCAGTTTCTTCTAAACGTCCAGCATCCTTTATCGAGTTCCCCACCCTGTTCCTGCAGCTCTGGGTGCTTGCTCCCTGCAGCCAAGGGTTGTGTGCTGAGGGACTTCCCTGGTGGCGCAGTGGTTAAGAATTCGCCTGCCGATGCAGGAGACATGGGTTCGAGCCCTGGTCCGGGAAGATCCCACATGCCGCAGAGCAACTAAGTCCACGTGCCACAACTACTGAGCCCACGAGCCACAACTGGAGAAAGCCCACACGCAGCAACAAAGACCCAATGCAACCAAAGATAAATATAAAATAATAAATACATTTTTTAAAAAAAAAAGAGCTGTGTGCTAAGGACCTGCCTTTGGGCTCTCCCTGCTCGGCACTGCTCTGCTTGTCTGTGCCTAGGCCAACACCCAAGGTTCTCATTCCTACAACTTTATATTAATTCACCTCCCCTGATCCAGAAAGGCCTCCCCCTCCTCCTTCCGCAAGACTGTCTTGGCCATTCTTGGCCCTTTGCATTTCTACATAACTTTTAGAATCATTGCCCAGCTTCCTCGTTTTCTCTTTTTCCTCTTTCACCCTCGGGCAACTGCTTTTACTGCCCTGGCCCTCAAAGCTGGACTAGGAATAATCCTGGCTTTGTCACACTCGTCCATCACGGCTCTATGCACGGCCTGCTTTAATTTAGTTCTTTACTTAGAGCAAGGATTCTTCTCAGTAATCGAATGCACACTTGTGAAGCTGTCACCCGTACAAAAGCCAGGGCCCTAGTTATGAACTACATCTAAGGACAGGGCTGCCCACCGTCACTGCTTCCATCCCCCTGGCTCATCCACTCTCATTTTTTTGCTTTCTTTTTATATAGTGAGATTGCATCTAAACATATTCTTAAAAACATTTTATAGTTTCAATAATTTTATATAAAGAGTATCATGCTGCCTGTAGTCTTTGGAGACCTTTTTCCACCACCCTGATATTAATGTAGATTTTTCGATCTTGATTGTCTATTCTAATCTAAATCTAGTAACACCCGTTTTCCTTTCCTTAGTATTGCATTGTATGTCTCTTTCCATTTTTTTAAATAGACTTTTCTTTTTTTGGAGCTGTTTTAGGTTTGCAGAAAAATTAAGCAGAAAGTGCAAAGTTCCATGTACTTCCCTCCCCTGCCAGGCTCCTTTCTTGGTAACATCTTGCCTTAGTGTGGTATGTTTGCTACAATTGATGAGCCAATATTGATATATTATTATTAACTAAAGTCTATAGTTTACATTACAGTGTGCTCTTGGGGGTGTACATGCTAGGGATTTGGACACATGTACAGTGAGTGACAAGCATTCACTATTACAGCATCATACAGGTTAGTTTCACTGCCCCCCAACCCCCTGTGCGCTGCCTATTCATCCCTCCCTCCCACTAAACCCCTGGCAACCACTGATCTTTTGACTGTCTACATGGTTTTCCCTTTTTCAGAATGTCACAGAGCTGGAATCATACCATACGTAGCCTTTTCAGGTTGGCTTCTGTCACTTTCTGACATGCTTTCAGGTTCCTCTGTGTCTTCATGGCAACCACTCTCACTCCTAGGAACTCTTTCTCTGTCTTATTTCTTTTTTGGGGGGAGGGGTGGTGGGGTGAAATGATCACCACAGTAAGTTTAGTTAACAGTCATCATCATTCATAGTTACAGATACTTTGTCCTTGTGGTGAGCTATTCTCTTAGCAAGTTGCAAATATACCATACAGCGTTAACAGCTACGGTCGCGGTGCGTACATTACGTCCCCGGTACTTAACTTATTTTATACCTGGAAGTCTGTACCTTTTGACCCTCTTCACCATTTTGCTTACCTCTGCCTGCTCACCTCTAGCAACCACCAGCATGTTCTCCGTAGATATGAGCTGAGTCTTTGTTTGTTTGCTTTGGGTTTTGTTTTCATTTTGGATTCCACATGTAAGCAAGATCATGTGGTATTTATCTTCCTCTGTCTGACCTATTCCACTAAACCTAATGCCCTCAAGGTCCATCGATGTTGTCTCAAATGGCACGATTTCCTTCTTTCTTATGGCTGAATAATATTTCATTATATATATATGCTACATCTTCTTTATCCATTCATGTTCTGATGGGTAATTAGGTTGTTTCCATGTCTTGGCAATTGTAAATAATGCTGATATGAATGTGGGGGTGCATATATCTCTTCAAGTTAGTGTTTTCGCATTTTTCAGATAAATTCCCAGAAGAGGGATTGCTGGATCACGTTGTGGTTCACTTTTTAGTATTTTGATGAATCTTCATACAGTTCTCCATAACGGCTGCACCAATTTACATTCCCGCCAACAGTGTACAAGGGTTCCCTTTTCTCCACATCCTTCTCAACACTTGTTAGTTCTTGTCGTTTTGACAATAGGTGTGAGATGATGCCTCATTGTGGTTTTGACTTGCATTTTCCTCATGGTGAGTGATGTTGAGCATCTTTTCACGTACCTGTTGGCCACCTGTGTGTCTTCCTTAGAAAAATGTCTATTCAGATCCTCTGCCCATTTCTTAATCGGATTGTGTGGGGAGTTTTTGTTTGTTTGTGTTTGCTATTGAGTTGTGTGTGCTTCAAGTATTTTGAATATTAACCCCTTTTCATAAATATGATGTGCAAATATTCTCTCCCATTCACTAGGTCGCCTTTTCATTTTGTAGATGGTTTCCTTTGCTGTGCAGAAGCGTTTTACTTTGATGTTGTCTCGCTTTGTTGATTTTTGCTTTTGCTGCCTTTGCTTTCGGTGTCAGATCCAAAAGAATGATTGCCAAGACTGACGTCAAGGAGCTACCACCTAGGTTTTCTTCTAGGAGTTTTATGGTTTCAGGTCTTACATTCAAGTCTTTAATCCATTTCGAGTTAATTTTTGTGTGTGCTGTAGGATAGAGGTCCAGTTGCATTCTTTCGTACGTGGCTGCCCAGTTTTCCCAGCACCATTTGTTGAAGAAACTGTCCTTTCCCCATTGCATGTTCTTGGCTCCTTTGTTGTAAATCAATTGACCAGGTCTGCGTGGGCTTATTCCTGGGCTGGGAACACTTTCCTGACTTGGCTTCCGGAGCCCCCCCTCACCTGGCTCCTCCCCCACAAGCCCAGCCGCTCCTGCACAGCCTCCTGGCTGCTTCCTCCTGTGCCCCTGGCTTCTTAACGCAGGGGTCACAGGGCTGAGCCTCAGGCCCCATCTTCACTTACACTCCCTGCCCTGGTGGCCACTTCCAGCCCCCTGGTTTAAATATCACCTAAGCCCAGGCGTAGTTAGGACATAACGAGCTCTCACTGCGCGTCCTGGCCCGTTTCCAGCCCCTCCGTCCCAGCAGCCAGAGTGGCCCTTTAAAACTAGGTCGGATCACGTCTCTTCTCCATTCCAAACATTCCAGTGGCCCCCATGTCAAAACCTTTACTGCACCCAACAAGTCGTGAGGCTGCCCCGCGACCTCACTGTCCTCCTGCCCTCCGCTGCTCAGGCCACGCCGCCCACACTGGCCCTGAACACGCCACGCAGACCACCATCTCAGAGCTGCAGCCTCTCCCATTGCTCTCAGGTCTCCGCAGGCACCCCCCTTCTTAGCGGAGGCCTCCCGACTGCCCTGCTTACAGTCGAGGACGCCCAGATGCATCCTCCTGCCGTACCCCCTCCTGCCATGCCCCCTCCCGCCCTGCTTTATGCACGTGGGGTAGTGTCTGACGCACCATTGTTTGCTGCCCAAGTCAAACCCCAGGGGGGTCACGCCCAGGATTCTTACTGGTTCTGTCTCTGCCCAGTACCCTGGGACGTTGCCTGACCGTGACGGTGCCCAGTACAGAGGTGCCAACTGAGTGACAGACACCCACAGGGAGTAGAATAGAAGCCTTGGCCCTCTGTGCACCCTCGCTCCTGGGGACCATCTCACCTAAGCCCCTCGAGGCAGCTTTGCCCTGGAGAGGTGAAGTGACTTGGCCAAGGTCACCCAGTCAGCACGGGGCAGAGCAGGGATTTGAGTTCAGGCCCTTCTCACTGCAAAGATGCCACTTCTAGGTGGGTGGTGACCTCACTCTGGAATCTCCCAGAGTCCTCTGAGCCCACTCATCCAGGGTCAGATGGGACTGGTGTGGCCTCCCCAGTGCTCAAGGGCAGCCTCCCTGGGGTGTCTCTGAAAGTTGGGGGTTGCAGCTCATCAAACCCCCCAACTATGCCCTCCCTGCCCACACCCCATCATTCCAGGGTCCCTCCTGCCCCTCCAGCCCCTTCCACCCAGCACTCAGGCCCAAAGAAACAAAGAAAACAAGAGGGCCGTCATGGTCACTGACACTGGAGAGCCCCGGTGCCCCCTGCCTCCCCCAGTCTTGCAGGGCCATGCTTCCCCCCGACCAGGCAGAAAGGCCATGGGACTAGGCAGGCCTGACCTGCACCATCTCCCCGTTACGAGGCAGGGCCCTGATCAGAGCACATCCTGTCTCCAGTCCTCAGTTTCCTCACGTGCAAAATGGGCACAAGGACACTGAAAAGCTCTGCACACACCAGTGATGGCCCCTAAGTTGACCCAGGTTGGTGCCAGGGGAGCTGGACCCCAGGAAACCCAGGCTTAGGAGGAAGCAGCCACGGCAGGCTTCCAGGAGGAAGTGACTGTAGGGCGAGCCCTAAAGGCTGAGCGGGAATAGGCCAGGTGAGGAGGCCAGAGGCCGGAGAGGAGGCTTCCTCTGAGCCACACAGAATGTCTGTGCATTGCTGAGCTAGAGCCCATAGGACGGCAGGGATGCCTGCCCAGCCACCACTCGGCCCCTGCAGGCAGACGCCCTCCGGGTTCCCTTGCACAGGGCGCCGGACCCCGGCACGTTTTCGCTCGGATGCGCTGGACAGTTGTCAGCCTCCCCCCACCCCGCTCCTGACCGGTGTGGACTGGCCCCCTGTGGGAGGGTCATGGCCCGGGCCGGCGGGCTTGCCTTCCTCTGCACTGCGGCGTATCTGGAGAAATCCATTAAGCGAGACGTTAAAAGCCGCGGGGCGACCTCCTTTCATTTGTTGGTATTATGATGAGCTTCACACAAGCTGTCAGTTTTAACAGCTCTCCCCAAGACACTCACTGAAAAAAACTGTCACTTCTCTCATATTGCTTCTGAATTCGAATGTGCACCAAGTTCCTTTTTTATTCAAATCAACCATGCAAAATGCATGAATCTTCCCTAATAAACTGTTAAAAAGTTCCCCTTCCAGAAACAGGAGCGTTAGGAGAAAGCTATGATGAACTGCCTGGTCCATCAGCTTCCCTCCCCCGCCCCATGAGGTCCAGCCTCCCCTTCTCCCCCTTACCACCCTCCCACTGCCCTCCACCCCTAAGTCAGGTCAGACCTCGCCTGTGCTCAGAACCCTCCCTGCTTCCTCCCCCTTTAACTCTGAGAAGGGCCCAACCCTTCCAGTGGCCCACTGGTCCTTCCTCAGCTGGGTGCCTGTCTCCTCCAGGACCTCAGTTCCTGCCACAAGCCCCCACCATCCATGCACACCCTCTGCTCCAGCCTCAGCATCTTCCTGCCGTTTCTCAAACCCAGCACACTCCTGCCTCAGGACCTTTGCAGCTGCTGCGCCCTCTTCCTGGGGTGCTCTTCCCCCAGTAGCCTCACCTCCTGTGGTCTCTCAACCATCTTCTCTAAAACAGCAGCCCTCCTCCCTCCCTGCTGTGTTCTCCCCCAGCCCATCCCAGCTACAGCTGTCATCTGTGCCCCATATAATGGGGGCTCCGGGGAGCAGGGACATATGTCTGTCTCACACAGGGCTCCCCCAGAGAACAGGATGGCTGTCACCTCACGGGGAGCACCAGGGGGCCTTCTGCTCAGGCTCAGCTGTGTCAAGATGCTCCAGCAGCCTCAGCCCTCCCCCCTCCCACCTCGCAGGTCCTGGCTTTTCTCTGGGCGGGTCCTCCCGGAAGAGAAGGGCGAGGCCCCAGCAACCACAGGACAGACTCCCATCCTGGGCATGTCTATTGGCTCTAATTGGCCCAGCTTAGTTCACAGGCCCACCCCTGAAACAACTGCCTTGGCCAGGGGCATGTGGGGCTCTGACTGTCTCCCACACCTTCCCTGGAGCTGGGATGGGACCTGGGCCCCTTGCCCAGAGGACAACGGCAATGCGGATACCACCCCAAGGGGCCCGAGAGCACAGCAGGCCAATCGGCAGTGATGTCCGCCAGCCATCAAGGACAGCGACGAGGTCAGCAGCCGCTCCCGGGCCTCAGAGGGCAGCACCACCCAGGCGCGTCACTGTGGCCCCAGGTCTGACACTAGGTGGATGTGGTGGTACCGACAAGGGGGACGGGGGCCGAAGAGGGATCTGGGCACTCACTACCGAGAGGCCCACTGTCTTGTGGGTGCTCCCGGCAGCATGAGGGTGGCACAGGACACCTGTGGCAGCCACGCAAGTCTCAAGGCAGAGTCAGACCAGTCCTGGGCCTCTGAGGTTCCTGACGTCCTGCTGAGCTGTGCCGGCCCCTGGAAGCAACAGGTGAGGGTCTGGCAGGGCTTCCTGCCAGGCAAGGAGCAAGCGTGGACGGCCCTGCCTTGGGACTCTCCCTTTCCTTTGCATCTCTGGTGAACAAAACCCCTTCTTTTAGAGACGTTTCCTGCTTTGGTTGGTTCTCAGCAAGGTCCTCCTCCAGGCAATGTCCACCCTGCCCCACAAAGGACTTCCCATTCCTCTCGTTTCATCCATTATGGGCTGAATCTCTTTAACTCTAATGGGACATCTCATTTCTCTTCATTTCAAAGACACTCCCTTCATCCACTTATAGGTCTAATCCAACATATTTTCCTTCTTGCCCTGGCTGCCAGGAAGCTCACATAAAATTAATGTTCAGTCATCTCTCACTGTGGCACGGGGGTGCTTCCTTTTGTTTCTCACTTCCTGATTAGTCCTCTTTTCGACTTAAAGCTTTAAGTGTAATTTAAAGCTCTTTTATTTAAAACACTGTTCGTAGTCCTGGGTTTTGGCAGTCGACAAGGAACAAATAAGCAGTTAATAATGATATGCTGTTTGGGGCCTGGATCTGAGATCTAAGATCTCCTCCTAACCCCACTGTGAGCACTCTGAGCTGGTCTCTCCATCTCATGGTCTTGGTTTCTTCTTCTGTGCGATGGGGTTGGTCCCTCCCCAGGTGTTGTGCGGGTCAGGCGCCGCAGAGGACTGGGTAGCCTCTATGCTAGGGTGACCCTATGCAAGTGACCAACACTTGGGACCTCAGTTAAGGGTTAGATCATGACCCCAGCCCAAACGTCTTCTGTTCGATTTGCCCAGTTGGGGTGCCGTGGTCTCAGGCCCAAGGACCTCCTGATTCCTCGGACCCATGGGGGTTGTGACTTCCCAGGGGTTGAGCAGGGATTCCTGAGCAGGAAGGGACAGACGGGAAGGTTGGTGCTCTGCCCTGGTCTGGAGTCCCCACGGCCCTGCTCGGACCTGCCTCCTTCCCTGGCCCCTGGCCTCAGCCTCGGTCCCCCTCCCACTCTGTGCTCCCCACAGCTCTTGGTCGAAAAGAGGAGGGAAAGGACTAACGGCTTATGTACTCTTTGGCCCACACTTGCTAAGCGTCCTGTGTGTCCTGCTCTCGTTATTTCATGAATACGGATGGCGTTTGCTGTGTCACAGACCGTGCTCAGTCACCAGAGAGCCATCCCTGCACTCAGGAGCTCAGCCCCATGGAAATGCAGGTGGGGTCAAGTGACAGCCCGGTGATGCATGACACACCCTGGAGAGTGCCCTGAAGGAGAGGCACAGCCTCTGCAAAGGATGACCTTGGGGTGCGCCCCCTGCATGCGGTTCCCTGAGGACCCGGCCTCTGAGGACAGACCTGAATGATGGTTAGAGCTCACTGGGTGGGGAAAGGAGGGCAGAGAGCCTTCCAGGCAGGGGTACCCCAAAGAGGAAGGGACAGGAAGGAGGTGACCCCACGGCTCAGCCCCAGAGCAGTGGGGCGCTACAGGGGGCTCCGTGCGGCGGAAATGACAGTATCCGGTCGGCACTGGGGCGACGTACAAAGATGAGAAGACAGAGCCGCCTCCTGCAGCTCACGTCAGTTGGGGGACACCAGGAGGGAAGGAAAGGGCCACGCTCCATCTCCTCATCCCCCCGGGACAACAGCGGTCCGTGTCCCGTGGCACTGGTGCACAGGAAGCCCTAGCCCTGTGTGAACCCCGCAGGCTCCCTGCACCCCTGCAGCCCGCCCTCCCGCCCTCCCTCACCTTCAGAGTCGCTCTGCGCCAGGCATCCCTGGGGTGAGGCTGAAGGAGAGGCCTCTGAGGCCTCTGAGGACAGACCTGAATGATGGTTAGAGCTCACTGGGTGGGGAAAGGAGGGCAGAGAGCCTTCCAGGCAGGGGTACCCCAAAGAGGAAGGGACAGGAAGGAGGTGACCCCACGGCTCAGCCCCAGAGCAGTGGGGCGCTACAGGGGGCTCCGTGCGGCGGAAATGACAGTATCCGGTCGGCACTGGGGCGACGTACAAAGATGAGAAGACAGAGCCGCCTCCTGCAGCTCACGTCAGTTGGGGGACACCAGGAGGGAAGGAAAGGGCCACGCTCCATCTCCTCATCCCCCCGGGACAACAGCGGTCCGTGTCCCGTGGCACTGGTGCACAGGAAGCCCTAGCCCTGTGTGAACCCCGCAGGCTCCCTGCACCCCTGCAGCCCGCCCTCCCGCCCTCCCTCACCTTCAGAGTCGCTCTGCGCCAGGCATCCCTGGGGTGAGGCTGAAGGAGAGCACGGCTTCACCCCAGGAGGAAGGGAGGGGAGTCCTGCATGGCCGGGCTCGGACCCGAGGGCCTCCGTCTTCTGTCGGTCAAGGAGCTGCATGGATTTCAGGCAACAAGAGTCCCTGTGCATTGCCCGGGGTCCTGGGCTGGGGATGGTCTTAGGCTTTACGGCCCCACAAGTGATGCTGTTCACCCCGAGAGTCAGCAAGGGAGTCCCAAGAATGCCCACATCAGCCAAATGCCATCTTTCCAGAAGCCCTGCTGTGGTGCGGGGACACAGCGACCGTGAGAGGAGATGCCCAACGTGCCCCAGGACCAGAAGCTTCCGAGAGTCATCACAGAGCAGACGAAATGCCAGTGTGCCCGAAGCCGCCTTCTCCTGCAACCGGCATCACTCTGGCTGAGGCCAGTGACCCGGAAAACGCAGCCTCTTTTTAGCGGCACGGCTTTGGGCCAAGATGACAGGCCAGCTGACATTTGAGTCGGCCCCACTGGGGACTTTCACAGAGGGCATTTCATCCCTTCTCATTTGGATTTGCAAATCTGATCAGAGCTGTGCCTGGTCCAAGCTGACAGCCTCACTCTGGGGGCGCTTACACGTCCAGGTGACACCACCAGGCGCGGGGTGGCTAAGCAGGGAGACAGGCCACCGGGCCATTCCCGGGCCCTCCGCCCGTGCACTGCCTGCAGGGCCCGGGGCAGCCCAGAGCCCATGGCTCGACACCACCGTGCAGGTCTGGAGCCCGCGGCGCCTGGCCAGGCTGTGTGACCCGGACGGGGCACGGGCAGCACGGTCCCTGACCCGCACCCCGTCCCGCCGTGCTCCGGGTCCAGCTTTCTTTCTTGAGTCCACACAAGCACGCGGCCGGTGGACCTGGTTTCCCCGCATCCTCAGGAGCTGCAGGTGGACCCTCCTCTGGGCCCCCGTGACACACACCCCCACGGTCCTCCTGCCCTGCCGGGACCCCTCTGCATTCTCAGCTCTACTTTTAAACGGCAGGGTCCATCGAGGCTCTGCTGGGGCCCCTTCCACCCTGCAACTGGGGAAGCCACCTGTCCCCGGTGTCCCCTAGCTCTCTCTCCAGCCCTGTCCCCTCAGCCCCAGCCCTGGAAAGCCAGCTGTGGGCACCTCACACTGACCATGTGCCAAACCTGTCTCGAGCTTCCCCCTGGACCCGCCCCTCCCAGGAGGCCCCCTCCAGTCTCCAGCTCCGCCACCGGGCGCACACCCATCCCACGCCCCGACATCTCTGTTGAAGGAGGCCGGGAACGAGATGCCCCCGGGAGGCCCCAGTGCTGCCGGGCCCTGAGTGCAGACGGGAACCACAAGGCACCTTTCCACCTGCGACGGCTGGGCACCCTCCCCAAGGGCGAGGCTGGCTGGGGACCCCTCTGTGCTGCCGCAGCACGTCGCTGGAGGCGCTGAAGAGCCTGCTGCCCGCCACCGGGCACTGGCAGGACTTCGCCCACCTGGAGCTGCAGGGAGCCTGGGACTCTTCGCCACCACCCACACCGACCCGCAGGGCATGGGCCTCCTCGCCAGGTAGGGGCAGGGTGGGGCCAGGGGAAGGACACTGCGCGGGTCACCCCTGCCCAGAAGGCTAGGCTGTGGACTTCCGTACCTCCAGGGCCTGCCTGCGAGCACAGCCCCACGGACTCACGCGTGTGCACGCAGGGCACGGAAAGCACGGGCGCCCCACCCCCGTCTCACGTGCACACGCTGGAAGCCTAGGATGCAGGCGTCTTCCCCCGGCCCCTTCCGCGGCCTGAGGCCTCCTAGGGGACAAGGGCCAAATCTGCTCCCCTGTCCATCCCATGCTCAGCCCGGGCCTGGCAGCCAGTGGGCGGCCAGTGGGTGCAAAGGGAGCAGGAAACGGTCGAAGAGAGATGTGCCCACCCACGCTCAGCAACACCTCTGGCCCCTGGGTTGGGGTGTGTGGGGAGGGGGACACGGGGCTGTGTCCGCAAGCCCACGCCCTGCCCCTGCCCTTCGCCTGTGCCCAGGGCCATGGTGCAGAGCCGCTGCAAGCAAGTCACGGCGCTGATCACCCAGCTGCTACCCAGCCTGCAGAGCCAGGAGCAGCGGGGGAGGAGGGCAGCCATCGTCATCCTCACGGGGACCTGCGTGTGGCGAGGGGAGCCCCTCAGAGACAGCCTGAGCCCCTCGTCCGGCTGCCTCAGCCGCCGCCAGAACCACACCAGGACCTCACCTGCCCGACAAACTCCTCACACCCCCCCTTCCCGCTTCCAGCTCCTTGGGGCCTGCGGGCGGGGGCTTCTGTCTGGGTCCGCACCTCCCAGCGCCCCCTCAGCCTGAAGCCTGGGGGGACTGTCTTTCCACGCACCCTGCTCCCTGTTGACTCGAGGTCCCACCCCTGGGACCGTGAAGCCAAAAGGGCAGTGAAAGAGTAGAAGGAGACCCCAATCAAAGCCTGTGCTTCTCCCACCCCACCCCGCGTGAGGAACGTCTGGGCCTCCCTCCACGGGGCTTTGTCCCCAAGCGCCCCACGAGCCAGGCTGCTGATGTACGCTGCTCCCAGCCTCACTGTGTGACCTCAGACAAGGACCTTTCCCCCTCTGGGCCTCAGTCTCCCCAGCTATACACTGAAGGATCGAACCAGCTTGGAGGTGGGTTTCAAATACCCATTAAGCAAGATACCCGGAGGGAGCAGGTCAGCCACGCTCTCCAAACCACCTGCCAGGCCCTGGTCCTACAGCCCTGCTCCCAGACACAGATGAAGGCCCCTAGGAGAGGATGCCAGGACTGCCCCGCCTGCCCCGGGGGCCACCCAGTTCCTCTACAGCCCTGCCCTGCTGGAGGTGCTCCCCAAACAGGCCGCCCTGACCATGCTGGCCCAAAGCCTCAGGGACCCCAGCCCTGAGGTCTGCGTGCTGAGCCTGTAGGTCCTGGGAAACATCCTCTTCCACCCAGAGAAGGTAAGAGGGTGAGGGGAGCCGTGGCTGGAGCAACCCCCAGAGCGGCCAGGTGTGCGGGGTGCAGACAAGGCCCCCTGGGTTGGAATCCCGGCTCTAGGGACACAAAATCACCTTGCTGGGGCTCGGTTTCCTCACTTGCAGAATGGCGCTGGTGACGGCCTCTTGGCGGGGCCGCGGGAGGGGTGCGGCATCTACTCCCGAAGGACGCTGCCTCCACCACACCCGGGAATAGGCGGGCGCTCCTGCAGACCTCCAAGCACCTAGGAGGAGCCCCCCAGGTGGCACCCCAAGGCTGGCCCGCAGACAGGAGCCTCCCCTGAGAATCGTATGGGCGGGTACCCCCGGTCATTGCAGACTCAGCTTCACCCCCTCCCGATTGCCCCCATCACCGTGCAACCCACATCCCATAATGAATGAACAGCTGGAACATTGCCAAAGAGGCAGAAGGGAAGGCCTGCAATGCTGCCTTAGGGGGTCTGGCCGTTCCATCTACAGCCCCCCAGCTCATCCACCTACCTACCCACTCATCCATTCATAAAGTCAGCCATTCATCCCTCCATCCCTCCATCCATCCATCCACCCACTCATCCATTCATAAAGTCAGCCATTCATCCCTCCATCCATCCGTCCATCCATCCATCCACCCACCCACTTGTTCCTTGGGTCCTTCGTTTATGAGTCATTCTTTTATTATTTCTTTCATTCATTCACTTCACTCAATCAGTTATTCACATTTGCTTTGTCACTCATTCATTCATTCTGTCAGTGGTCAGCCATCCAGACACCTGTCCCCAGGTGTTCTCCCAGACAGGCAATCAGTAGGAAGTGTCTATGTGCTTCCTCTCTACTCCGCACTGAGTGTGGACCTGCAGGAACAAAGAAGACAGAGCAGAGGGGGCTACCAGACCAGGACGGCCAGGGCTAGGGAAGGTGGATGGTTCCCGAGGGGGGGTGCAGCCGCAGCAGGGCTGGGGGAGACAACACACCCTGAGCCCCTCGGCCAAGGAGACCTGCTTCTGTGGGGACACGTTGAACGGGGCAGGGATGGAGCGGGCCCCAGGGCTGACGGAGGGGCCGCGGTCGCTGCCCTAGACGCCAGAGAGGCCCCCTCCGCTGGGGCCCATGAGAACAAACGGCCCCGCAGGACTGTCCACTTCTGTCTACCGTCAAACACAAATCGCACTAACTGGGTGCCGGTGTGTGCACTGGGAGACCGGAGAGTAGCTACACGCAAAAGACCCAAACCGACCGCTTACACACGGTAGAAGTGCCTTTCTCTCCCGCCGCTGTGGCTGTCCTGCTCTGCACGCCCCAGGGGAGCAGGCTCCTCGTTTGCTGTGCTCCATTCTGGGTGCTGCCCTCCTCTGCAGGGCCTGGGCGGCCACCACCATGCCCACTCCAGCCAGCAGGCACACCCTGCCCCTTGAGGCGCGACCTGCAAGTTGATCACTCACTCCTGCTCCAGTGGTCACGCGAGGAGGCCAGGGAAGTCCACCCCTGCCACAAAGGGGTCCTCTTACCAGGGAACAGGGGGCCAGCTCGGCAGGCGGAAGGAGGGCCCCCTCCACCAATCCCACTGCTCACGTCGGGGGAGGGGATCCAGACAACTAGGTTAAAAGCTACTCGACAGTCACGGGACAATCACATGGAAAATCTGCATGCTGCTTTCAGGACCGGCGCCCAGCCATGTCTGTCCTTGTTAGAAATTCTATTTTGCTTTTAGAAGATGCTACCAATGTCATGCCTACATATTAATGAAATAATTCAACTGAAAACGCTGCAAATGTAGCCATCGAAGGAAGGCAGACACACTCCAGTTAGCACGCCTCCCACCCACAGCTGACCTGAAACCATTCCCTTTCAGGTCACCTGTGACCTCCCCACAGTGGACCCGTCAGCACACGTGACTGGGTGACCTTTCCGTCCGCTTGGCCCCAGGACCCCTCCCTCACTTGGTTTTCCTCCCACGTCGAAGGTGGTGCCGTGTCACCTTCACCGGTTCTTCCTCCTGTTCTTGGACCCCTTCCCGCCGTTCTCCTTGGTCTACACTTGCTCCCTTGGTGGTATCCTCCAATCTTTATGTACCGCCTATAGGCCAATTGCTCCCAAACCTGTATCCCAAACGCGGACCTGAACTCCAGCCTCGACCCTCAAACTGCTTGGATTCTAGCAGCACCTCAAACTCAACCTGTGCACAACGGACCCCTCACCCCAAACAGGCTCCTCCTGCAGCCCCCATCTCAGGTGATGGAGGCTCCACCCGTCCAGTTGCTCCAGCCCCAAACAGTAAGGTCGTTCAGCCAATCAACAAACCCCACAAACACCCAGGCGTGCTCCTGCCTCAGGGCCTTTGCACTTGCTGCTCCTTCTGCTGGAAAGCTCTTCCAGCACCTCTTTGTAAGAATTTGCTCAGCTCTCACCTTCTCAGTAACAAATGCTCTGATCCTACTTAAAATTAAAACTTTAGGGACTTCCCTCGTGGTCCATTGGTTACGAATCCGCTTTTCAATACAGGGGGCAAGGCTTCGATCTCTGGTCGGGGATCTAAGATCCCACATGCTGTGCAGCACAGCCAATAAATAAATAAATAAATAAAATAAAATAATTTTTTAAAACCCTTCATAACCACCACCTCTGCTGGTACCTCCACCCCAGTCGGTCCCACCCCTGCCCTGCTGTATCATACCATTCGTCACTGACTGACACACGCCATGTTGTGTGTTTAACTTTGGGTCCTTCCCGTTAGAATCCATTCTGCCTGTCCAGTCCACTGCCAGACCTGGGTCTCAGCACCCTGGCTTCACCCAGCTGGTGCTCAGAAAGTGTGTGTCACTGAAATGAATTTAATACTGTAAAACTAAACACAGCTGAGGAAGCCAATGAAGTTGCCTAAAATTTGCTTAAAGGTTGTAAAATCAGCCTAGTTTGCACAAGTCATTGATAAGGGGCTTGATGGTGGGAAACATCCATTTGCTGACGTGTCCCTTTCTGACATGTCCATCCAGACAATTCATGAGCATCCTGCCCACAAGAGGAGCAGAAAGAATGGGCTGAAAATGAACTTAGCTTTTTCTTTTAAAGTAACGTAAACATGGGAAATGGTCATTGCAACATAGAAGCCACCACTGGTGCACCCAGCTCCCCAGGATGTGAGTCGCCAGCGACCTCAGTGTGTGCCCACCTGACCAAATTTGTCTCCTCCAGCCCCCCAGGCCCTCTCTGACCCATGGAGAGGCCAGGAATGGGGGTAAAGGCAGGGTGGGGCGGAGGAAGGGAAGGGTGGTCTCCAGGACTTGGTGGGGGCCCTCTGGCCAGCACGGGGCCGGACAGGAAGGACCTGGGAGCCAACTAGCCCGGGGCTAATGCTCCCCTAACCCCAGGAGGACCCCCAGTGGCTCAGAGGCGAGAAGTCTGTCCGCAGTCTGTCCACAGCTCCCAGAGGACAAACCAGGGCTCGGAGCTCATTTCCCTCCTGGGCAGAGCCAGGGCGGGATCCAGCAGGGTGCAGGGAACAGTGCAGGTGCCCAGGCCTGGATGGGGGTCTGGGAAGGGCAGAGTCTGTGTTGGCTCTGGGTCTACCCGGCAGGGCTGGGGTGCGGGGTGTGTGCAGAGGCAGGGGTCCCACTGCCCACTGGCCCCACCTCCCCGAGGGACGCCTGCTCCGTGGACTGCTGCCGCCCTTCCTCGACGGGCTTCTTCCACAGCAGCGAGCCGGTGGTGGTGCGCGTCATGGGCACCGTGACGGACGTGCTACACCGCCTGGGCGCACACAGCACAAAGGCCCAGAGCCTTGGCATCGCCATCAACGCCCACTCCTTCTCCGACGACGTGAGTGCGCCCAGGGAGGGGCGAGTGCCCCCATCTCGTGCCCTTCCTGTGCCTCCCCCGCTCCCTTCCTCGAAGGCGGGGAGGACCCCAGGCCACGGTCCAGCTGGGGCAGGGAGGTGGAGGTCCAGGGCAGCTCCCTGGGTGTGCACCGGCGCAGGTGGGCCAGCCTGGAGGCCACCAGGTGGCGCTCGCCCCTCTCCATGGGGCTGAACTAGCGCCGACATCCAGTCTCTCCAACCCACCTGTCCTCACCTTCCTGACCTATCAGCACGTTTGCAATGGCAGATTTTCCTTCACTGGGAAATTAGAGGGATAAGCCCCGCCCCCCCCAGCTGCATTCATGACACTCGGGTTGTCAGGATGTGATTGTGAGCATGAGAGAGAAACGATTTTAGGTCCCTGAGGATGGCCTGTGACCCTCCCCGGGAGCCCTGTCCCTGAGAGCCCTGAGCCCAGGTGAAAGGGTCCCGCTGAGGGGACTGAGCCCCGTCCCCACCACGGAGCGGAGGGTCAGGAGCCCCAGGCAGGTCTGGCTCTGGCCCTGAGCCTCTGCCTTGCAGGAGAGGGATGGAGTCCAGGCAACGGCCATGGCACTGTTCGGGGAGCTGGTGGCATCAATGACAGGCAGAAAGCTAAGTGGCCTGAGAACCCAGGTGCACCAGAGCATGGTGGCCCTGCTCCTGCACCTGAAGGACAGCTGCCGGGCCATCGTCACGGTCAGTGCCTCCCGATGGGCCTTCGCCTTGGCGGGGCTGGGGACCCACGGGTGGCAGGGGGCAGGGGGCCGGGGGTCTGTAGATGGCAGGGGGTGCTCCCTGGGGCAGCAGGTTTGGCCCCCTCCTTGGTTTCCCTGCCCCTCCCCATGTGCACACACGTGCACTCACACACACGTGCAAACACGTGGCCGTGCCATCTGTGGCCAGGACGCTGTCTGTCCTGCTCACTGCTGTGTCCCCAGCGCCTGGCCTGCAGTCGGGGCTCAGGTTGTTCGTTGCACTTGCTGAGCTATGGGCTGAGCCCTACTGTGTACCAGCCCGTGCCCCACGCCAGGCCACTAAGACGCAGCTTGGCCTTCCTGGAGCTCCCAGAGGCCCGGGAGATGGACAGTAGCGGCCAGTGTCCAAGCCAATAGGGGCTAAGCGGGGCCTGGTGCCACGGCCAGGGAGGTGGGCGGGCTGAGCGCAGCCTCACAGGCAGCGGGAAGGAGCCCAGGAGGGGCTGCGCCCACGCTGCGGCTTCCTCAGACCCTACCGCAGCCCGGGCCCTCCCCTGCGGTCCCCCCAGCAGGCCAAGCTCGCCTTCCACCGCGGTGCGGCTGCGGCACGCCCTCTCCTGCATGCTGGCCTGGGGGGTGAGCTCGGCGCCAGCCACTTCCTCTGGAGCTGCCTGGTTCGGGGCCGCAGCGGGGCAGGGGAGGGGAGGGGGGCCAGGAGCCGGGCTCCCCGGGGCTGGGGCTCCGGTCCATGCTCTGTGCGGGCCCAGCCCTCTGGCCCCAGCGAGTGACAGGCGTGCTCCCCAGATGAGCCACAGCCAGGAGGGGCTCAGCGTCCCCTTGGCACAGGCCCTCGGCTGCCTGCACAGCCGCTGTCGGCACATCGAGACCTGGGCAGCGCTCTTCGTGGGTGAGCGGGGGCCGGGCTCGGGGACCCCGGGCCTGCCCCGCCTGAGCGCCCTGAGCTCACCCGCCCGCCCGGCGCCTGCCTCGCCACTGCAGCTGGAGCTCGAGGGCCACTGGCAAGAGGAAAGGCGGCGAGGGGGCGAGGCCTCAGGGGTCAGGAGCGGGTCCGAGCCCCCTTCCACCGGCCAGCGTGCTCCTGGTTGTCACACAGGTTATACCATCTGCCACCACCCCCAGGCCGTGTCCCAGATGGTCACGCGGGGCTGAGAGGGGGTGGGGAAGGGGAGCACCCAGGCCCGGAAGGCCCAGGAGGTGGGGTCTGGGTGCCAACCTGCCCCCTGCACCCCAGGTGGGAACGAGGGCGCTGCCCTGTCAGGGCGGGGCTGTGGGCAGACGGACCACAGGGGGCACCTCTGACTTCTCCCTCCTCTCCTGGAGCTTTTGAGGATCTTAAGAATGACCCAGAGCCCAGCACCCAAGAACCTGCCACCAGGCAGTCCTCCTTCCTTCAGCAGATGGCAGCCGGACCGCGCTGACGTCCAGCCGTCCTCCCTCACCTTCCTGCTCACCCGCCCCCAGCCCCAGGCCCACCGTGTCAGGCAGCCCTGCTCTGTCCACACAGCGCTTGGTTGCATAACATTTTTCCATTTGAAAGAAAGATCTAGATTCAACAAAGATGTGTCACACCTGTACGCTGCCTGCCCACCATTCCGTGGGTCCCCAGGGGAACCGGGCAAGCCCCAGGGGACATTGGCAGGCCTGGGTGAGGCCGGGGAGACCGTGTCCCCCAGAGACAAACTGGGAAGTCTGTGCAGCGCCCTGCAAATGACAACCCCTCCCCTCATGGAGATCAGGTGGGCTCCCCTTGGCCAGAGCCCAAGCCACGGCCTGCCAGCGTCCTGGGCGCTGGGAGGGCACTCCCAGGGCGGCCTTGGCCCTCGGCGCTCCCTGCCGAGTGCAGCCATTCACCGAGGCACTCCGACGGCATTCAGCTTGTCTCTGGTTTAGAGCTCCATAGTCACGGGCGGTGCTGACGGTGGGCAAGAGGCCCCGTGGCTGGTCTCCCTCAGCTCCTGCGACTCAAGGTCTCCCTCCACCCCCATCTCTAGCCTCCTGAATCCAGTCAGGGCTGGCACCCGGGGTTGGCAGCGGAACCAGCCTGGCCCAGAGGCAGACCTTCCTGGTGGGCCTGGCCCATCCTGGATGAGCTGTGTGGCCTTAGGCGAGGGTCTCAGCTCTCTGAGTCTCAGCTGTCCCATCTGTAAAATGGGTAGTAAGACCTTCCTCCAAGACCCCTTGGAGGGCCGAGTCTAGAAAGGGTCCCCCGACTCCCAGGGAGCCCCTGGAGACCCACCTGACCTTCAGGAGGTCCTTCCCCTCCCAGTCTTGGTCTTTCCACTTGTGCAATGGGCAGGTGGGCCCTTTCCCTGCCTGTGAGACCCTCCCTTGCCGGAGTCCTCCCTAGGGCCTCCCCCCAGGGTGACTCTCTCGGGACCCCAGCCGGCCGCCCTCCAACAGGAGGTCCAGCCCAGCCCAGCCTGCCCCCTGCTTCCCCCCCCCACCGCCCCCCCGTGCCCTTCCTGACCCTCCCCACTCCGCCCAGACAGAGCTTCCACCTGGAGCGCCTTGGCCACATCCCCAGCCTCGACACCTCCACAAGCCCCATCCCTCGAGGGCCTGCCAAACAAGGCCCCCTGCCCCTCGTCAGCCCCTCCTGAGGCCGGGCACCCCCCTAGCCGGCTCACCACCCCTCTTAGACTGTGAGCCCCTCGGGGCAGGGATGGGGCTGCACACGGCTGGCACCCAGGAGACCCCAAAACCTGGATGGTGGGTTGAAAAAATACAGCAACTTCATGGACACGCCCCAGATTCACTTGTGTTCTTGGGTGTGTTTGGGGAAAGGAGGAAATAACTCTTGGTAGGGCTGGCGGCCCCTCTCCACCTGGAAGCCCCGTCTCCCCGTCTGTGCATCTCTGAACAGGGCACCTGAGGAGGAGCTCTGGGTGGGTTTGCCTTTTCACGACTCTCCATCTTGTCCACGGACTTCCGCGGGTGCCCCCCATCTCTCCTCTGCTGCAACCCCCTGCCTGGGGGGGAGGGGTGCACTCCTTCAGGACCAAGAGGCCTGAGGGGGAGGGTCCCCTCGGTCCAGCTGGTGGGTAGGAGTGCCATCTCTCCTGAAACGGGGGACTTCCCTGGTTTCACCCAGCACCTGCTCCCTGGCCACCTCCGGGCAGTGGGCAGGCAGGCCTCCCGCACATCCCTCCACCCGGCCACAGTTCACCCTCCCTCTGGGAAGTCTGGTTTAGTAAAAGCTTAGAGCTGGGTGGGCCTGGACCCAACAGGTTCCTGGAGCCAATGGTGACCGGGCAAGCCCCCCGGGGAACTGAGACAGGAGAAGTCTGAAGTGGTGGGAGCCCAGTCCTGGCCAGCAGGGCGGGGGGCTCCAGACCCGGGCTCACGGGAGGTGCCCCATTAACCGTACCAGCAGCAACAGTTCACCGCCAGGCCGGCCAAGGCAGACCAGGGGCGGGGAGACAGGGCCTGTGACCTGGTGGGTGGGCCACCCTCCCACCCGGGGAAGGTGCAGCCCACCCGACCCAGGGAGAGGCCGGCCCCCATCTCTGCAAGAGCTGAGAGCTGCACATGGGGAGGCTGGGAGCAGGGCAACCCATGCCCCCAGGCAGACCCTGGCCCTCCCACACACACTCTGACCTATCACGGCAGGCCCAGTCGGCCACCATCACCCGCTCCCTGCTCTGGGCCTCTAAGGACACCTGGTGGGGGCAGCGCAGCCATCCCACTGGACACAAGCCCTGAGGAATTACCAAATGACCCACCCTGTCCTGCACAGGAGCAATGCCGGTGACCCGGCCTTGAAACAGCACCATGGCAACTGGGCAGAGCCCGCTCAGGCCACAGCCCTTGCTCCGGTCTATCTGGGATGGCCCCTGCCCCTAAGCCAGGGAGCGCAAGGACCCAGCGTGGACGCCAGGGGGCGCCCCAGCACAGCCGGCCGGAGGGGCTGCCGGCCCCGTCCTGTTCAGGGGCCTTCCCGGGGCCCCGCCTGCCCACTCGAGGCCGCCTGGCCCCCACCAAACACACACAGCCACAGGGTCCGGTTTTATTGCCTTCGAGTGTCCAGAACATCTGACCGCCCCAGACCAAATAATTTAAGGTGCCTCACCTCAGGGTGAGGGGCTGCAGAGGAGGAGCCGGGCCCAGTGGGTAAAAAATACACCAGCCCCCAAACCAACGGGCCAAAGAGGAGAGCCGCCCAGGAGCAGGGGCAGGGCACTGGCGGGAGAGCCAGGGACACAGGGTGAGGGGGAGATTAGGGGGAATTAAGCCTCGAAGGGACAGAAGGAGCCGAGGGCGCAGACAGAGACACACGGGGCACAGAGGAAGAGACAGACGGGGGCATGTAGACAAAAGGAAGGATGGACCAGACAGTGGTGCGAGCACACACACACACACACCTGCACGCGCGTGTGGACAGAGACGCAGGGGGACGGTGACAGGAGACAGCAAAGGGCGCGTGGGGCGGGCCGGACCGTTGGTGGCGGGTGTGCTGAGGCATCTGGAGAGGAGGGAGGTGGAGCCCCGCTGAGCCCGAGGCCAGGGCGCCAGGGTCCTGAGCTACATGACACAGCACTTGGTCTTGTGCGCGTGTGGGTCCTTGAACCGCAGTCTCTGCTTGGGCCGGTATTTTTCCAGGTAGGTGAGCTGTTTGCTGTTGATCGCTCCACGCCGCTTCCTGGGCAGACGGAACGGGGGGGGGATCAGGCGGGACCCGGGCTCGGCCACCTGCCCTGCCCCAGGGCCTCGAGGCACCAGAGTCCAGTGGGGCTGGAGCGGGTCCTCGTAGCCAGCCGAGCCCGTCCCGCCTCTAGGCCTTTCCCTGGGCTGCTCCTGCGGCCAGAATCACCCTTCCCCCATCACCTGCAGTCACCGCTGCGGGCCTTCGACTCACCTGGCTATCACCTCCTCCAGGCTGGCTCCCTGACCCCACCCACAGGTCCCCGTGTCTACCTGGGTACCACCTCACCCCCAGGCCCTGGGACCCCAGAGGCCGCAGGGGTGGAGCCCGGGCAGCCCGGCTGGCTGGGAGGGGGAGTAGAGGAGAGGGGAGGTGGACCTCAGGTGCCCAGGTGTGAGGGCACCTAGGGCTGCCCACCGGACGCTTCTGGGGGCCATCTGTCCCCACCCGCCCGTGACCTCAGACGTGGCCACAGACTTGCTCTGGCCAAGGAAACGTGAGCGGGGGAGGTGCCAGCCTGTGCTTCCGAGTCACCGGGCTGGGCCCAGCCCCCAGTCACGGGCCTCGGGCCTCAAGCTGGGGAACCACCAACGAGGCGGGTGCAGGAAGGGCTCCGGGGAAGGCCCGGCCCTCGCCCTGGTGCCCCTTGGATCTGCAGAGCTGCACACAGGCTCACGGAGAGAAGCAGCCTGTGCCTGTGTGTGCGCGCGTGTGTGAAGGAGCGCCGGGCTCCCGAGGAGGCCTGAGCTCCCACGGGTGCGCGCAGGCCTGGCTGTCTGGCTGGCAAACAAGCCTGCCTCTGGGAGAAAGGTGGCTGTGCCCTGGGAGCCGCCACTGGGGGAGCAGCACAAGAACACACACAGGCACAGAGCGTGCGTGCCTCTCTCACACACGCACGCACGCACACACGCACGCACGCACACAGCGGCTGGGCTGGGGGCGGGGGCAGGCCCAGTGCAGGCCCAGGTCCTCTGCCATCCGCCCCACTGTCCCTGCTGACACCCCAAGACCCTGCACCACCAGGGCTCTTTTCCCGGGAGCAGTGGTAGAGACAGGAGCCCCCCACCCGAGGAGGGGGAGGGGGGAGACCCCCATGGGGGCTGAGAAGCTGGGGCAGAGGCCCCAGGGGCCAGGGCTTCGGAAGGGCAGCTCTGAAAGACCGCCATGCGTCAGTCGTCCCTGGGGTGTTGGGGAAGGTGGGCAGGTGCCACAGGAGGTTCCTTTCACAGAGGGCCTGGGCTGGATGGCTTCTGGGGGTCCTTCCTCTCCCAGGTAAGGAGAATGACACCCCTCATCAGGAGTGCTGGAGGCTTAAAGAGCTGTTTGCCACAACTCCCTACGCGGGCCTGCTCGTTACTCAGCGCAGCCCAGCCTGTCTGGACTGCCCTGCGCCCCAGGCTGAGGGAGCCGCGGGCCACTGAGGTGGGACCAGCCAGGCCCTCACTGGAGCCTCTCCTCACTCATACCTCCCAGCCAGGGGAGAAGGCCACACTCAGACACCAGTCCTCAGTCAGGGCCAGGCGGCCTGAGCGGTACGTTGGTACCACAAAAGGAGGCTGCACTGGACCGGGGGATGCCTCAGAGGACACCCCGGGGCCAGGGGTCAGGAGTGCCCACTGGCAGGGCACTGGGCCCTGCGGGGCGGGGAGCACAGGATAAGGGCCCCCTCAACCCGGACCCCTGAGCGCTCACCACCGCCCTCCCCCACCGGCCACTCACTGTCGGATGAACTGGATGGCGTCCTCGTACTTCATCCCACTCTCGATGAGGGCCAGAGCCACGAGGACCGGAGCCCTAGAGCAGACGGCAGAACGAAATCACATCCGAGCCTCTACTCCCAAGCCCTCCCCTTACAGGCCACCTACTGAAGACACAGAGCAATGCCTTCCCCCTTGGGGCCTGAGGGCTGCCCAGACTCCCCCAGTGCCCTGCCCTCCCCTGTGGAGGGCACAGGCTCCTCCCGACCCTGCTGTGTGACCTCAGGTGAGCCAGGCAACCTCTCTGTGCCTCAGGCTCCTTGTGTGTAAATATGTTGGCGGGAGGGTTGAAGGAGGGAGAGTAAAGCGCTGGGCTTAGGTCTGGTTGTGAATAAGAGATTGACTCTTGGCTATCAACCCCACTCAGCCAGTCCCTCTGCAAACGGGGATTCCACCGCCTGGGTCCGTCAGTGAAACCCAGGCTATCTGCTGGGGGCCGGGCCTTTGTGCCTGGAGAGGGGCGGGGCTGGCAGCTCCTTCCTGCTCAAGTGCACAGTGCCAACCACAGCAGGAGGGAGCAGGGTCAGACTCTGGGAAGGACTTCCTCCCCACCCAGGTCTGGGAACTTCCAAGGAAGGAGGTCAGCACCCACATCCGAGAGGGAGCCAGGCCACAGGGTCCCCGGGTTCAAGCCGGCTGCCCCGCCCCGCCAGCTCACCGTCCCAGGCCGGCCACGCAGTGCACAGCCACGCAGCTGCCGGGGTCGTCACAGAACTTGGTCTTCAGCAGGCTCAGCCAGTCCTCCACCACTCTGCCGGGCGGAGGCGCCCCGTCGTCAAACGGCCAGTCCTGCGGAAGAAAGCAGCCCGTGAGGGCCCTCCACACCTGAAGGTGGGGTGAGGGGCACAGGCTGGCCTGCCCACGGGCTCTCGGGAAGCACAGAGGATGTCGGGAGCCCACGAGGTGAGGGCCAGGGCACAGGGCCAGGGAGCTCCCCAACTGCGAGGCTCCTCTTCATCCTCTCCGCTCCCTCAGCTGCCCTCTCCTCCAGGAAGCCTCCCCGGAACACCCTGCTCTTTTCTTCAAGGAGCCCCGGGAGCCCTACCCCGCTCCCCATCAGCCCACACTGCGATTCTGGGGTCAAAGCCTGACCCTCACCCAGCCTGAGAGGTTCTGGGTCAGGAGGCCCAAGGGGTCTGGCCCACAAACATGGTGACATGTGCCTGTCTGTGTCCCCAGCCCCCAGCACAGCTGTACAGAGCAGGCCGGGCCCAGTGAGGATGGAAGCACTTAAGTCCCAGTGGAGCAGACTTAGTGCCGTTGAGTGCAGCCACATGTGCCCACCAAGGCTAGGCCCCCGGGTCACCTAATCCTGTTGCCGGACTCCAGATTCAGCAACCCCTGGAGGAAACCGGTCTGCCTGGCGGCTGTAAGTCTAACTCAGATCCTTCCTGCTGCAGTGAGAGGGGTGCGAAAGGCTGCGGACTCCCTGTGCCACGGGTCGCTTTACCACGTTCACCTGGTGCCTTTCAAGCACCCACGCTCTACAGGTGAGGAAACTGGGGTCACTCAGCGGGGAAGGGGCAGAGGCGGGACTCAGGCAGGCCCGTCTGACCCTGAGGCTCCGACCCTGCCACCACTCTCACCACGGTCGCCTGGCTCGGCGTCCTCCCCAGAGGGCTGGCCCCAGGGCTCTGGTCGAGGCACCGGGAAACCCGTGGCCCATCCCACAGGGCCTGCCGCCTAGACGCAGGTCCCCAGCACCAGGGACCAAGGAAACAGCCCCCAGGGTCCCTCCCCACCACCTCGGTAGAGCCTCCCCAGGGGCCCGCCAGGTGCCCCCAGCCCACCCTCCCGGAGGCACCCGCTGCCCGGCGACAGGGCCCCGAACACCAGGCAGGGAGACAGAGGTGCGCCCCTGAGGCAGCCCAGACCCTTAGAGGTGAGGCCCGGGCACGAACGCGGCGAGGGGGGCGCAGCAGGGTGCACGCGGAGAGGCCACGCATGCCTGCTTCCCGGTGCGGCGCCCCAGCCCCCTGCAGCCCCGCCCCGCGCGGCAGCCTCACCACGACGGTGATGCCGTCCTTCTCCAGCGGGGCCTTGTCGTAGGTCACTTCGCACACACGCACCACGGTGGTGGCCCCGTACTTCTTCAGGTCCTGGCAGGGGAAGGAAGGCAGGGCTGAGCCGGGACTGCGGGGCTCAGGGCTGGGGACCCCCTGACTGGGCAGAAAGGCTGGCACCCAGCGTGAATCTCCAGTGGCTCACTGACTTTCAGGCTCAGTGACTTGCCGAGGGTGGGACGGTCTTTCCTGATGCTCCTGGGGCAACTGTCCCTGGGCCCACCCAGCAGCAGGGAGGGTGTCCCCACCGACCCTCCTTGCCATCGTGGCTACCCAGCCGGGAGCCAGCTTCCTAGCACTACCTCCCTCCTCTCGGGTGCTCAGGGCCCCAGATCACATCAGCAATTTCCAGGCAAAGATCCTGGGTCCCCAGGCAGGGATAGGACACCACCAGCCCACACACGAGCCCCTGCACGGTCCCTGCTCTGGGCAGCCCTCCCAGCCAGGGTTGCAGGGACAAGTCCAGTCAAGGGGCACAGCCAGACCCCGAACAGGGGCTTTCAGCGTCTCGGCGGGGCAGGCCTCGGGGCGGGGAGGGCAGGCGCCTGCCCAGATGGCAGCCAGGAGGGAGCCAGGCCCTGCACACCAGCGGGGAAGCCCCGGGCTGCCAGGGAGAAGGTCACAGCCAGGCGTAGGGATATTTATACGCTGGGGCGGAGGGCTCCACACTCCACGGGGTCCACGTGCCGCGGCTGCACCCACCCCGACCTGCTCCCAGCAGCTATTTTAGGAGCAGTGAGGAACCAGCTGCTGGACCTTGCTCATCATGCGACGGGGACACTGGACCCAGTGAGGACAGCACAGAGCTATTCTGAGAATGCGGGGAGCAGGGGGCGGTGGTGCAGGGCTCTGAGGCCAAAGGGGTACCTCAGATCCCTCTGTGCCTGCAGCCGAGGGTGCTTCCACCCGGCCCAGGG
Organism: Lagenorhynchus albirostris; assembly: GCF_949774975.1. NCBI lineage: Eukaryota > Metazoa > Chordata > Mammalia > Artiodactyla > Delphinidae > Lagenorhynchus > Lagenorhynchus albirostris. Next base: position 79,875,502 of record NC_083111.1, on the reverse strand, counting down.
CTGGGCCCTGACCCTCATCACAGACTGAGCGCTGCCCCCGGTCACACACTGAGCCCCGCCTCTAGTGACTGACTGAGCTCTGACCCTGCTCCCACGCTGAGTCCTGACCCTCCATCACACACTGAGCCCTAATCCTGGTCACACCCAGCCCTGACCCTAATCACAGGCTATACGGGGGGACAGCCCTCCCCTACAGGGTCCCACCTCAACATCCAGGGTCCAGGTCCCCCAATGGCAGGGTGCCCACTGCCTCTCTCTACGGAGTTGCTGAAGTCCCCTCGTGCCCAGGCCCCTGTTCAACCATGACAAGCGCTCAAGGGAGCTTATCTCATGTTGCAGAGGGGATGGCTGGAGGTCTGAGGCCACAAAGGCCCTGCACACAGCCACAGGCTCTGCACACAGGAAGGGGCACTACAGAGGCCAGTCTCCTGCAGGGGCCAGGTGGAGAGCTGCAGGCTCTGCAGACACACCTGGCCCCACCTGCTGCGGCCACGAGCAGCGCACACCTCAACCTGCTGGCTCCCAGGGTCCGGCGGTCACTCTCTCCCGGGTCCGCCTCGGACTCCCGCCCAGCCCCTCCTCACACAGACATCTGTGGCCTGAAGCCCGCAGCCGGCCTGTTCCAACCCAAGGACTCCCCCACCGCCACTCCCCACCCACCACTCCCCCACAGGTGGGCTTCCTGTGGCCTGGGCTGGCCGTGCAGCTGGCCTTCGTGCCCTGCGACCACCTGTGTCCAGGCTGTTGAAGCAGCCAGTCCTCACGTGGGGGACCCTCCCTCCTCCTTCGCTCAGCCTCCGCACAGAGGCCAAACGGCCAGCAAAGGCTCAGGACTGCGCCGGCCACAGGTGACGTCCCGAGGAGGCGAGGCCCGTTTCTCCTCCTGCCTCGGAACCTGCCTCTGTTCGTGCAGCGTGCACTCCCGCTGCCCACCCTGCAGGCCCCATTGGGCCCAGCGGATACCCCCGCAGTCCTCCCACCAGCTCTGCGGGAAGGACACCCTCGGGTGCCCCCCGGGGACCCTGTAACCAGGCTGGCAGCTCCGCTCCCAAGCGCAGTCCCTGGGCCGACAGCTTTGCGTCTCACTCTGCGGCCCTCGGGAGGCCCCCGGCCGCGCGGCCGGGCGTGCTGGACACTCACCGCGATGAAGCTGCTGAGGGTGGCGTTGGTGGGGTTGTGCGTGATGAGGAAGCGCATGTTCTTGTAGCTGACCTCCACGGGGGCCGGCCGGTTCATCCGCGCCATGGCTGCACCCCGAAGGCGGGGCGGCGCCCGGGACGGGGCTGCAGGCAGGGTCGGGGACGCGGGTGGGAGAAGGCCCCAGCAGCCCCCCAGAACCCAAGGAGAACGAGATCCCTGTGCTTGTCCCAGAGAGAGAAAATGCTTCTTTAAAAACCTGCCCCCCAACACCGCGCACAAATATTGTGCAAATACTTGGGAGGGGGGAGGATGCTGCCCGGATTAACGGGTGGATAATTAAAAAAGAAAACCCAAATCTTTAAAAAAAAAACCCAAATCTTTAAAAAACAAAAGGAACGAAAGAGCCCCCCGGAAGTAAAACGGACCAGTCCAAGCTCCCGTCTCTCGGAGCTAGATAATTACAAGGGGGCAAAAGCAAAAATAACGACAACCAAAAACAGTCAGCAAAGAAATCTTTAAAAAGCCCAAAGTGAGTCCGGCCGCTGCGGCCGTGGCCAGCGCTGTCCTGTCGCTGGGGACGCCCCGTCTGCATCCGTGGACAGGTCGACGGCCGCCTTCACTCAAAGGCCCCAAACCCCCAAGGACCAAAGGAAGAATGAACTCGAACTGAACCAACGGGGCGGCCTTGGGGTGGGAGCAGGCGGCTGTGACACGAGGCCTCCGTCACGTTACCCCATCGGGGTACGGCGAGTCCTGGAAGGGGACAGGGGGCTCAGGCGGCAGAGCCGGCCCCGGGCCGGGCGGCGGGGGCCATGGGCGGGCGAGGGCAATGGTGAGGGCCGTAGGCGTGGGGTCTCAGCAGCAGGCGCGGCAGCAATGCTGGCCGCAGCGGCGCTCAGAGTGGCCCTCTGAGGCTCTCTCCATAAATCCCGGGCTGGTCAGCGGCAGGCAGCGTCTGCGGAGGAAGGGAAAAGAAGAAATGAAAAGGGAAGGGGTCCCCGGGCGCCCCACCTCCCGGGAGGGGTCCCGGCCGGTGCTTCTCCCGGGCCCTGCTACAAGGCCGCGCTGAGCGAGCCACCCTCCCTGGGCCTTGGTTTCCCCATCTGGGAGCACAAGGAAGGACGGCTCCTGCTAGGGCTGACCCAGGGCTGAGGTGACAGGACAGCCACCAGGACAGGGCAGAGAGGGACGGAGGGAGGGACACACCCCTCCCCCGGGAGCGTGCTGAACCCCGACACACGGATTTCAGGGCAGTCTGTGGTAACAGAGGCCCAGCCCCCATCCTCTGAGCCCGGGCACCCCAGGATGTCCACCCCCGCCCCGGGACAGTCACCCCCTCCCCTGCAGAACGCCGGCCTCTGTGGCATTTCCAAGCCCACACTGCTCTGGGCCAGCCGGTCCTCCGGGAAAGGGGCTCAGGTGCAGAGGCCCAGGCGCCAGAGCACAGTGGGCTGAGGGTGTGGCAGCCTCACTCACAGCCACGCACCACCTTACGCATCTCTCAAGGGCTCCCCAGGGAAACCTCCGGCTCTGGTCAGCCTCTGCCCTGGGCCACCGTCCACCACTCGCCCACAGGGCTGGCCACGCACCAGAGGTAAACAAGCGGCTCTGCCCCCCAGCAGCTCGGAGAAGCGGGGACAGACCACAGGGGCCAAATGGCCAGGAACGGCCACCAGGTGCTTGCCAAGATGGTAACAGTGCAGGTGGCCAGGAGTGGGGTCCCGCTGTGACAGGCCTCAAGGAGGGATGCTGCTGGGCCACAGAGACGGCCATCAAGCACCTCGTGCCTGTCTCTCACTCTCTAGGCCCCAAAGGGCCAGGGCCAGGGGCCTCAGCAGGAGCACCCAGCCAGCCTCGCTCCCACCCGCACAGACGGGCAGGGAGGACTTGGGCACATCACTGGCCTCAGTTTCCCCATCTGTACAGTGAGGGGCCAAACGAGATGCTGTCAAGGTCCCTCCGGCACAACCCAGTGGTCAGCAGACGCCCCTGGCCACGGGGCTTGGCCCAATCCCACCTGCTCACCCGGCAGGTCCTCCATCCCCCGCGGCAGACAACTCTTACCTCTGCCCCGCCCAGCACCCCGTTCCCCAGCTGCCCACGAGGCCGGCTGGGCCCCTGGAACCTCAACCTGGGTGCAGACAGGGCCCGCAGCTGGGACCCAGACGCGGTGGAGGGCCTCCAGCGCCGCTCCCAGGCTCACGCTCTGCTCCGTGCCTTGTCTAGGAGGGTTATGCGGGCATCCCCGGGGAGGGGGCAAAAGACAGGGAGAAGGGATCCCGCACCCCCCCAGAGCGAGCTTCGCTCCCAGTACAGGCAAGGAAGGAGCCAGCCGCGGGCGCCCTGAGCAGCACACAAACACCTGCCCCTCCTGGGCCGCGGGCTGTTCCTGTGTGCGTGCGTGTTTACCAGGAAGCCACAGGACTACAGGCCTCTCCAAGGGCCTGACCCGCCACCTCACCGCGCATAGCTGCTGGACACCTGGGGAGACCCCGGGGGCAAGGGCACATGGCCTGGCTCTTCTGCCAGTGTCCCTGGACGGCCCTCAGAGCTGAGGGCCCAGAGCCACACCACACTGCTGCCCACGTGAGCCTCAAGGGTCACCCGTTGGCAGGGGTCAGGGGGCCCGGCCCTAGCTAGAATGGGGTCAGGGTCTGGGCCGAGGCTGAACCAAGATCACTGCCCAGGCCAGGTCGGGCTCTAGCCACACACCCCACTTGTCTCCTCCATGTCTAGGGCCCACACCCCCAGGTGAGAGCAAAGCAGTGAAAGCCCCCTTTCCTGCCCCAGGCAGCCAGGCCTGCGGCTCAACCAGGCCTGCGGCCTCCCCCCAGGGAGGGGCCCTCCCTCCTAACCACACCCCCTCGGTGAGGTCACCGAGCAGGCCCCCAGGCAGGGCTGACCCAAGTCCACCAGCCGCTGCTCCTGGCCGCCACCCCCCATGATGCGGGAGCCCTTCTGGGAGCCCAAGGCCCCTCCCTCTGGCCTTCCTACCACCGGCCCCACGTCACTGCTGGGCTGGGACCCCAGCGGCCTCCACCCGGGCCGGCTCTGAGCCCTCTGCTATTTCCAGACCCCTTAGGGGAGGCCCCATCCTGGCCCCTGTTTGCAGATGAATAAACCAGCCAGGGAGAGCTGGAGGGCCTTCTCTGGGCCCTGACCAAGCCAGGCCCCGGGAAGTGCTCCCCGCGGGCGTTCTCAATCTCAAGTCCAGGAGGCTCTTCCCAGTGGCACAGCTGGTTGAGAAGCTGGAGTTTGCAGAGGGCTTCAGAGAGCGCCAGCCTCTCTGCACCCCGGACCCTGTATGATATTGGGGGGAGGCTGGAGGACCACGGCTCAGTGGGGTCCCAGGAGAGCTAAGGAGGGGGGGGCATGGGAGCACCGTGGGCGGGGCTGGGACCAGTGGGCTGGCGCCATGGGCGCAGGCATCCTGTCCCGCGGTGTTCGAGCAGCAGGGCGAGGGGGCGGGGGGGGGGGGGGGGGGGGGGGGAGACGGGCGGGGGGGGGAAGACGGGCGGGGGGGGGGGGAAGACGGGCGGGGGAGGCTGGCTCCGAGGGATACGGCCCCCTCCCCGGGGCGGGGCTGGGGTCCTCCCGGTACGGCCCCCGCCCTAGCGCACCCCGGCTCACCGGCGCGCAGGCGTCCCGCCTCCACCGCCTCCGTTCGCGCGAGGCCGGGCAGGGCCGGGACGCGGTGGGTGAGACCCAGTGCGCGGGGCGCGCCGGCCTCCCCACGGATGCTCCGCGGCCAGGCTGCCGGGGGGGCTATTTATAGCGCCCAGGCATCACGTGGGCGGCGTGGCCGGTGACCGGCGAGCGACCCGGCTTGTAGTGGCTCCCACACCTGCCGCCTAAATATAACCACGACCCGGCCCGCGCGCAGGGCAAACAAAGGGGCGGCGGAGGGCCGCGCCGGGAGAGGAAACGCCGCGGAGGAAAGGGAAACGCAAGGGCGGGGGCGCTGCTCGCGCACCCCGCCTTCCTCCCGCCGGGCTCCGGCGCCCTCCTGAACCCTCTGGGGCTCCGCATGGCCTTCCTTCTCCAAGGAAGGATTCGCTCTGCGGTCGTGAGGAGCTCAGCATGGAGCCAGGCTCCTGGCGGGACCGCAGCACGAGCCAAGGCCCAGAGGGCGAGCTCCCTACGTTGCAAATGGGAAGGAGGGTGCCTGTGGCCCAGGTGGGTTCCCGAGGGTGACAGCCACAGGATGGTGGCCCACCACCTGGTCTGGCCCTGAAGCCCTCCTGCTCCAGCCTCAAACCCGGGGGCCCCTCCACTGTGTGCCCCCTTCGTGGCCCTGGCAGCTCCTGCCAGACGCTGCTGTCCCTCACTGAATCCTCACCACACCCCTGGGCGGGCGCTGGCGCCCCGCCCCGCCCCCCGCCCCCCCACCCCACCGTATGCAGGTGAGGAAACCGAAGCACCCGGACACACAGGGAGCGGTCTCCACATCCCGGCTCATCCTCCAATGCTCAGTGCAGACGCCCCCTCCCCAGAAGGCCCTCTGTGATGGGAAGCCCTCCCTGGGTCTGGGCCTGCCCCGCCCAGCAGGGTCCTGGCTTCACCTCCTGGAAGCACCATGTCAGGAACACGAATGCTCACCAGCCTGTGAGCCCCGAGAGTGCAGCCTGGCGCCGCAGTCAACCCTGTACCTGCCCCGGCCCCGGCGGAGGCCCTCGGAAGGGGGTGGAGCAGGGTGGGGAGAGCCCCGGCACACAGGGTCCCCAGAGGCCTTGCCTCGCTGGGAACCCGGCTCTGAGCCCAGCTCCCAGACAGCCAGCCTGGCCCCTGCAATCATCGGTCAGCACCGCAGGGGCGGGGTGGGAGGAACTGGCCAGGGGCCCAGCCCAGAGCACGGCCCCCTCCCAGGCTCTCCCCACACACATACCCAGAGAGTGTCAGCCATGCCGGGACCCGCACTCTTCCCACCCTCAGCCGGGCAAGCAGGCAGAGGAGGTGAGGATAGGACAGCTGTGTACAGGGCAGGAAGGCCCGCCGGAGCCCCCTCCCAGGCAAGCCAGGTGGCCTGCCCACCGGCTCACAGCAAGGGCTCCTCCACCCGGAACCAAGGTGGGCTCGGGCCAGAACTCCCAGTCCAGTGCTCTTAGGTCCCCACTTCCAGCAGCCTCTTCCTAAAGGCCAGCTGTGGGAGCTCAGGGCCCCACCACTCTCCCACCTGGACCACTTTCTGAGAGTCTGTCCCCTCAGACACCATGCTGGACACTGCGTCCCATGAACAAGACACGTCGGCCACACTGTATTAATAAAACAGCAGCTCAGAGGGTTCGAGGGGCTTTGCCCAAGGAAACAGAAGAACCCAAGCTGGACTGTTTTGCTGGGCCCCAGAGACCCTGCTCATCCTGACCCTGGCCCTCTGGGAGAGAGGAGCCCCGGGCAAGCTGCTTCTGCCGCCCCACACTGCATCCTCGTCCGTGCAAGGTGAGAGGTCCCACCAAGCTCTGTGCCACTGCACCCAGGACCCAGAGCCCACCGTGCTGCCGAGGCTGCAAACCTGTCCACCCTCGCCTGGGGCACCTGCTGCAGCTGGCAGAGTCCCAAGCCCTTCAGAGAAGTCTATTTTTATCAAGGCAGGAGCCGTTCCTGGAACCCTCCCAGATGAGCCCAAGTCCACATGCTGCTCGGGGGCCGGGAGGGGAGACCCCACAGGCCGAGTCCATGCTGATGCCCCAAGAAACCTTGCCAGAACCCTCCTGCCTCTGGACCCGTGGCACCGAGGGTCCAGCCCTATCGCTGCCCAAGCTCCACCGCCTCCTCTCCCACCCACCCCGCCTCCCTGCAGCCACACGCCTTCCGAGCAGAGAGTCCTGGCCCCAGGGTAGGTGTGTCCTGAAGGAGGAGGGGTTCAGAGGCTGTCGACTCCACCCACCTCCAGCACAGGGCCTGGCACCAGGAGGGCTCCCCACTTGTTGTGGAAGGAACAAGTGACCCAACGTTCTGGGCAGAGGTCCAGATCCGGGAGCCATCCAGAACCCATCACAGGATCCGAGCCCCTGAAGTCCAGAGGAAACTCAAAGGTCACTACGCCATCTGATCGCCAGCCTGCACACCTCCGGTGACAGGGTGCTCACTGCTCCTGGGCAGCACCTTCCACCCTCGGGCAGCTCCCCGAGTTATGAACCCCTCCCTCCAGGGCCTCCTCAGTGCCCCCTGCTGGGATGGGGACCAGCGGCAGGAAAGTTTTGGGGCCGAATAAGCCAACACAGCAGGCACTGTGAAGGGCAGAACTGGAGGATCAGGTGGTCAGGGAAGGCTTCCTGGAGGAGCTGGCCGGCGAGGGGAACAGGCATGCTCCTCGTGTCTGGAACCTCATCATCAGGGCTTGACCAGCTGCCCTGACTCCCTGTGTAACCCGGGGCCAATGCTTGCTCTCTCTGGGGCTTGAGGCCTCCTGTATAAATGGTGACACTGCCAGGAAGGGAAGACACCTTCCGATGGGGCCCGCTCCAAGCTGGTCATGGGGCGCCCAGGCTGTGACCTGGAAGCAGAGCTGTTGGGAGCAGGCTTGAGTTTCCAGCCGGGGAAGGCACCTGTTCTACCCTCCGGGATCTGGAGATGGGGAAGAGGGCTGCGAACACACTCCCTGGAGCTCCACCACTGCCCCTGGGAGCTGCATGGGCCGCCCTCACCACACCGTGGCTTTGATGGTGCCTCGTGGGGCGTGGTACCCACTTGCCAACCCAAGTGGCCCGCCCGCACGTGCCCTCAGCCGCCAGCACTGACCGGGCCGGCCACAGCTCCAGTGCAGACCCAGGAGCCAGAACTGCCACCTCCGTGGTCAGTCGTGAGTGTGGCCAAGGCCGCTGTGCTCCACCCTGGCTGCCATCAGGCACCCTGGGTCTCCTGAACCCCATGGGCACGCCAAGCCCGCCAGGCCCACGCTAAGCATCCCTGGCCTCGATGGTACCCACCTGGCCGGCACCCACGTGGTGAAGGCTGCCTGCTACCACTCTGCAGGCTGCCCTTGCCCCAGTCCTGGCGAGGGCTTGGGCCTCCCCGCCTTGGCCTCAGCTGGCCTGGCCACACCCTGCTGGGCCTGGACACTCCCCTGAAGGGACCTGGCACGAGAGGAAAGGAGTAGGGCCAGAGGAGGGGGGCGGAGCAGAGGAGTGACAGGAGGACGAGGGCCGATCTGCCTGCAGAGCTCTGGGCTCGTGGGTCTGGGGTTGAACCCAAAGCTGTCTGTGACCACCTGCCCCTCGGAGCCCCGGCTCCTCACCAAAAGGTATGACAAGCCTTGCCTTGCTGGGGTGTCGAGGGGACAAAGGGACAGGCACTGACGGCTGGAAAACGAGGCCTCTGTGGCCACCATGCAGCCGCTCAGACGAGGAAACTGAGGTGCAACAGGGAAGCAGGACGGCCAGGTGCCCTGCAGGTGCCCCTTCCTCCACCCCGCTGGGGGGAGGTCCCCCGCCTGGGTGTCAGAGACAGCACCCCTCCCTCCCAGACCCAGCTTCCTGCCGGGGGCTTACAGCTGGGGGCACAGATGGCTTGGAAGGTGTGGCGACTGCTGGCCAGGCCGCCTGTGACATCACACAGGGACACACTGGCCGCAGCTCACGCAGGTGTCCAGGTACGTGGGGGACTGCGCCCCTGGGCTGCCTCTGCTTGAAGCTCCACTGTGCACCCATCACTGCCCAAGACGCCCCACGCCCACACCTCCCCCCTACCCAGGCCTCAGCACTGGCTCTGGGCCCATTCTGCCACCGGGGTCCTCCCTGCGGCCTCCCCTGCTCCCGGCCCAGAGCTCAGGACTCCCTCCAAGGGGGACAGAGGAGCCAGCATCCGTTCGTTCATTCATTCATTCATCCAACTTACGAATGTTCATTGAGCATCTTCCAGTGCCGGGTGCTGGGCTAAGCTTGGGGGACACAGGGGAAGAAGTCACCGGAACAGGCATAAAGCCGGCCCACCCCCAAACGGGACTGCTGACCGCCCTCCACCCACCCCCACCCTGAGAAGCCACCTCCCACGGGCATGGGCGGGCCGGCTGATTACAACACTGCGGCTGCCCCAGGAGGGGGTGGAGGTGCCCCCCATGCAGGCAGCATTACTGAGCCAGGGGTCACCTCGCCCCTGGAGCCAAGCCCCCTGGGTTCCTCGCAGAGACCTCCCTCCACCCTGTGCCTCAGCTTCCCGCGCTGTCACTCACAGGGTTAGAACGGAGCATTTTCGCAGCGCCACCTGTCGCTGGGCTACCCAGGTCCCACCTGGGCCACACCTGCCAGCGGCCCAGCCTCCCCTCCCCTGGCTCCTGCAGGGGGAGCATCGCTCCCATGGAATTCCAGGCACTTGACCGCAAGCCTTTTTCCCTGGGACCACGCCGGGTTCCCCTGCAGCACCCCTCCCCCAGCTCCAGATCAAACACCATCTCCTCCAAGAATCTTTACTGACCAGGTGACCTCCGCGGTTACTCTCTGTGCCTCAGTTTCCTCATCTGCAAAGAGGGAAACGACCGCAACTGCCTGACAAGGGCTGGCACGGAGCACCACCACAGCCCGGCCGTCAGCACTGCCTGTGGTACCCTCGCCCCGGAGCGCAGACGCCGCCCCCTCCTCCAGTCTCAGCATGGCCACCCGCCTCCGCCTCCTCCAAGGCTGGACGCAGAGCCCTTGACCCCGTCCCTCATGTCAGGGCCTTGCCTCCCCGGGTCCCTCCCCCGTGCTGCTATGCCCCTTCCACCCCAGCACCCCCAGGCAGCTCAGGACCCCACCTGAGACCCAAACTCGGGACACAGAGCTGTCCTCAAAGGAGGCCCGCCCACCCTGCCCCCCATCAGGGGAGGGGAATCGCAGGGACCTCCAGCCCCCCACCCCTCCCTTCTCTCTCTTCCACCTCCATCCAACCAGCTGGCCCACCCTCCCCACCAGGGTGGGTAGCAAGAGACACGTGTGTTCTTATCTCAGAGGGAGGCTCAACACAGGTTTGATGAGGTCTCCAGCCCCAGACTAGACCCGGGATCAAGGCCCCATGTCATTCCCCCACCCCCACCCCCACCCCCAGTGAGTGGTCGCCACAGCGAGGCCTGGCCTGGGGCTGGAGATGATATGGTGGCGCCCACCCTGCTGCTGCCCACACAGCATCCACGGCTCCCTATAGCCTAGAAAACTAAGTTCTGAATTTTCAGCCCCGCCCCTCTACCCTCAGTAGGCGGAGGGAAGGAGGGGGCTATAGGATTCATGCCTCCAATCTCCCTTTTCTTTCTGGGACCCAAAATGCCCCCAGACACTCCTCACCCACAAGACCAGGTGAAGGTGCCCTCCTCCTCCAGGAAGCCCTCGGTGCCCTCCAGGCCTCGGTTTTCATTCCTATGTGTACCTACCCAGCATCCGTGTGGGCACTGGGGGTCGGGGTAAGTGAACCCTCGCGACCCTACCCTCAGGGCAGGGTGGGGGTCGGTGGGGGGACACACAACCAGGCGGTGGATTGAGGTCGACAGAAAGGACATTGACTGGGGGGTAAGGGGGTAGACATGGAGGCCTCTCTGAGGAGGGGGCTTCTGGGCAGAGACTCAGGACCCACACCCACGGCAGGGGCCCCCGAGCGGGGACACATCAGACTCCCCGTGAGCTCCGCGAGAACAGCGTGCCCCGTCCAGCACTGCTCGCCAGCGCAGGACCCCTTCCACCCCCGCTGTCTCCGTCACCCTCACTGCTACACACACCCCCATCAGAGGCCAAAGACTTATGAGCCCCGTTCCACACGGAAGCCAGACAGAGAGGCGGAGCGGAGCCACCGAAACCCGGTTTTCCGGTTCGAAGCCCAGGGTTCCTTCTCTTCCCCCCAATGAATCAATGCAAACGTCATCCATTCAGAGCCCGGGCCCGGGGGAGTGTTAATACAGACAAGGCCTTCAGAGCAGCGGGAACGGATGCCAGGAGGCCCAGCCACAAGCATCCGCCACCAGGCTCCCGGCCCTCAGCTCAGAGCCCAGCACCTCTTGCTTCGACCTAGAAAGCGGGATACTTCCAACCCCCTCAGGGGGTTATTAAAACCCAAGACAACAATGGATGACAATCTAGGCTACCACTTATTAACAATAATATTAATGGCGGCCGTTACCACCTGTCGAGAACCTGCTTTCTGACACAGCCTAAAGACTGTTAGGGTCAAACAGATGGTGAGGTCCTCTGTTCATCGGCCGGGCTTCTGCGTCCCTGGAAGCTCCACGGATTCATTTTGTACGAGGGGACTTAACGCGGCCGACAGGTTGCTGTGAGGCTCAAACTCCGAATCTGCATTGATGGCCACACGAACCACAGACTGCCTGGGGGCTGGGCCCTCTCCAGCCCCCGCAGCACCTCCAAGGGCACCTGCTGGCCAGGTGGCCCCGGCTCCCTTCACGCCAGCTGGCGAGGAGTGGTTATTCACAGCACCTCCTCCTTTCACTCCCCAACGTGATGATACGTGATCACCCGTGTGGTCACTGCATCGTGACCCTCGTTTAACACGAGGACACGGGTGCAGAGGAGGCTTGGTCACTACCCAAGGGGCAGAAGAACCAGGCTGGACCCCGGCGGGGCCTGAGTCCCTTCTCTGCACTGTGACCCCGTCCCACCTCTGACCGTGTGACCAGGACCGCTGGTCACCCTCCCCCTGTACCGCCGAGGCACAGGGCACCAGAACCCGGAGGCCCGGGCTGCACAACGTCACAGAGCCTGGGAGGAGGGTGTACATTCCCACGTGGGCCAGTCTGGGCTCTGGAAGGAAAAGGACCCCTCGCCCCATTTGACGGAGGAAACCACTGAGGCTCCCAGCTGAGCTGCAAGCATGAACAGGAAGGCCTGGGGACCCCCGGGCCCCGCCCTCTCTTGGGGTCTGCCCACTTCCCGGTCCCCACCCCACCCGAGCCTGCCACGAGCCCGCGGACACTCACCCTCCGTCCTCAGTCCTGGAGTCCGCAGAGGCCGGCCCCCAGCCCAGCTTTATCCCCGGCCTGGCCTCCCTCCCAGCCTCCGGGCCTCCCGCCCTCCCCACGTCAAAGGCCCTGGAACCACCCGCCTGCCCGGGAGGCGGGGGCTCAGGCAGGGGCAGCCCCGGAAGGATCCCGTCTCCCAGGGCGGCCCCGGCAGCTGAGCAGGGGGGCTGGGGCACAAGTCTGTGGTCACGGCGGGCACCCTGGTCCCGGGAAGAGGGCAGGAGAGCCCCCCTCCCCTGCTGGGCCGGGCTCCGGGGCCCGCAGGGGGCAGGACAGTCCCCAGGGCCCTGTAACTGCTGGCAGCCAGAGCTGACGGGGGCAGCAGGGGCAGGCGGGGCCAGCTCGGAGATAGCGGGGAGGGGTCAGAGGCACCAGAGCCCAGGCCCTGCAGCTGGGAGGGTGGGGGACCGGAGCGACAGCCTGGAGGCTTCCCGGGTCTCTGGCGCGTCTCCGCACTGCCTGCTGTGGGCTGGAAAGGGGGTCCAGGGCCCTTCCCTCGCGGGGATGGGGAGCCCACCGCACCCCCATCCACCCCCAGAGAAACAGCCCCGCCCTCTGCAGCCCGCCCTCAACCTAAGCAGCCCCCTGGTGCCCTCCCCAGCCTGCTCAGGGGGGCAGCCAGGTTTGCCCAGAGCCCCACTGAGCCCGGCGCTCAATTCCTCCTGTTTCCTCCGCAAGGAAGCCAGCGAAGAAGCGAGTTAGCCCACCCGGCCCAGGCCTGGGATCCTCAGCCCTACAAAAGCACTGAGGAAGTGGGAACCCCACCATGGGGGAGGGGCTGTTCCTGCTTCCCAGATCAGGGTCACGTGCCCCTCCCCCACCAGGATGCTGCCCCAGTCACGGTGACATCAGGAGGGGTGGAGCCCATGGGGGGGGTATCTCACGCCCACCCAGCCCCCAGGGCTGTACTTCTAGGGGGCAGAGGGAGGCCACCAAGAAGTCCACGCTATGCCTGCTCCCTGCCAGGTGAGCAATGGGGGCATTTCCTAGCTGTAGGAGGGGCCTCCACCCCATGCCACCCAGACGGCTACCCCATAACCTCCCCACGTCCTGCCACATCCACAGGTCCCCACTGGTTCCCACCGGCTGCCACCCCCAGACGGAGGCCCCTCCTAAGGGCCCATCACCCAGGCTCAGCCCGTCATGGCTACCCGGTGCCTCGGCCAGTCCCCAAAGCCCTCCCCAGCCACCCAGCCCTCCAGCCTCACAATACCAGGGACCTCAACACAGAGACGGGTTGCCCACCTTTCTGACGCCCAGGCTTCACCACCCTCTTCGGGGCCCCGGCATCTGTATTCACACGCGCAGCTGGGCTGACCCGGGCAGTTGGGAGCAGTGTTCTGTAGGCCCTGCGGCGCCCCCGGCTCCCTGCTTGTAGAGCCCCCAGTCCCAGGGGTCTGGTTGTCTGAGATGCAGAGCCCATCACTCTGCAGTGTGGGGCGCTGGGTTGGGATTCTAGCCAGGGGGAGCAGAGCTCTGACCTGCCCCGCCCTCGGACTTGGACCGGCGCCCACAGTCCCCGGCGCGTTCCTCCTGGGCCCCGTGGGGCTGGTACCAACTCCTGGCCCCATGCCGCCCCGTCTCCGAGGCCCCTAAAGGCCGGTGTCCAGAACGGGCGTGGCGTCCCAGCAGGGCATGGAGTTTCACAGATCCACTTGAAGCTAATGGCCCCTGTGAGGCGCTCGCACCCCCAGGCCCCCCTGCTCAAGTGAAGGCCCCCAGGAGGCCCAGAGGAGGCCCCCGATCCTGGCCTCCCCGAGAGCTAAGTGCTCCCCAGGCAGAGCCCCAACCCCTCTTGTTCCATGAGCGCATACACGGGACCCTCAACAGGCAGAGGAAACCCCGGGCTTAAACTGGGCTCCCGGGCTAGGGCCTCAGAGAACAGGGGGCGGTGGGTGCCGGGGCCCTCACAGAGGGTCTGTGTGGCCTAACAGGCCTTCTCACTGGCAGGGAGGAGGCTGCCCACCAAATCCTCACCCACCAGGATCAGCTGGAGAGCTGGCAAGGGGACAAGGCCCGCAAGGAGCACTGGGATGCCCACGGCGGCTGAGAAAGTCCTCCCCGGCTGCTGTGTGCCCTGGGCCCATCGCCTCACCTCTCTGGGCCTTCTGAGTCACCAGCACAAAGCAGGAGTAACAGGCCCGTTGAAAGATAAGAAAACAGAACTGTACCCCGCAGGTGCCCACGGAGTTTTCACGTGGCCTGCAGGGCAGCAGGTGGGGTGCACACGCAGGTTCCAGTGAAGCCCACCCTGCAGAATGAAGCCTGATCAAACTGGGCCACGGCCCCAAAGCCCTCTTCGCGGAGGGGTGGCTATGGCTAACTCCTTGGGACCCCTGGCCGGTGCGGGGACGGCTCCCCGAGGGCGGGGAGGGACAGAGGAGGAGAAGGGCTGTGAGCCGCAGCCAGCACCCCGCAAGTGATGCGGCCCCTGCCCGCCGCTCCTGGGCACCCCCATCCCAACGGGGAGCAGGGTCGGCTCCCACCCCAGCACCCTCGGCGGGGAGGTTCTGCCCCCAGACAGGGCAGCCAGTCCCCTGTGCCCACCCAAACACTCTGCACCCACCAGGGAGGTGGGAAGCAGAACTGGCCTGTCCTCCACGGCTGGACCCTGTTAGCACGGTGCCCGGGGAGCTTGTGGGCCCCAGGGGCGAGTGGACCTTGCAGCATCAGGGTGTGGTGGCCACTTCTGCTCACCACCACAGCCAGGAGGCTGGCCAGAGCGGGAGAGAAGCACAGTCTGCCCAGGTCACAAGAGAGGAGGCTGCAGCCCAGCCGAAGCCAGGTCCATGGGCCACCCAGCAGCCTCAGGACACACACAGCCACCGCCCAGCTCAGCCCTCCTCTTACCTCCCATGTAGGTCCCGTCCCTGGGCCCAGTGTCCAGCCCCATGAAGTGGGAGAAGGCCCAAGGACCCCTCCGTGCAATGGCTCCGCGCCGTGCCCTCGTCACAGGCCGCTCCCCACATCCATCCCCAAAGCCGCACTGGAAGACACCCACCGCCCCATTTTACGGATGAGGAAACCAAGGCTCAGACCACGCAATCAGTGACTTGCCTGAGGCCCCAAGCCAGGATTCCCAGCCAGCCCAGGGCGGGCACTTTCTGTGTACATTCTCCTTCAAACAGCCCCTGGAGGGAAACTGAGGCCCAGCCTCCCACAGATGTCAGGGCCCCAGGAGGCGGCCCTATCACCCGGCGCCTGCCCCAGTCCCCGGGGCCCCCCTCCCCTGCTGCGCCCGGAGCACAGGGCCACTGATGGTCAGGCGGGCAGGAAGGGGGCACGAGATCACAGAGGTGGCCGGGGCCGCTGGCCAAGGCCCTGGTGGACGCACGTCAGAGGGGCCTGCAGGAGCCGCGGGAAAGAGCTCTGACCTGGCCTCGGCAGGCCACGTCCAAAATAACCAGCCCCACCGCCCTGCAAGGACTCAGCCGGGCGCACGTAGGCCTCTCGGCCCCAGACGCTGCCAAGCTGGGCGCGGAAGGTCACAGCTATTTCTGGGCCAGCCTGGCAGCAAGACGCAGCCCCCCAGCGCCCCCAAAGAGCCGGCGCAAGAGGGGCGGTCGAGGCAGGCCCCAGCCCCAGGACGCGGGGTCTCTACCTGTGGCCGAGGGTCTGCTGGGGGACCCCACGCTGCTGCCTGTTCTCTCTGAGCTGGCTCCCTTCCAAAAAGCCCATCGGGGGCTTCCCTGGTGGCGCAGTGGTTGAGAGTCCGCCTGCCAGTGCAGGGGACGCGGGTTCGTGCCTCGGTCCGGGAGGATCCCACATGCTGCGGAGCG
This sequence comes from Lagenorhynchus albirostris, assembly GCF_949774975.1. Lineage (NCBI taxonomy): Eukaryota > Metazoa > Chordata > Mammalia > Artiodactyla > Delphinidae > Lagenorhynchus > Lagenorhynchus albirostris. Next base: position 79,859,650 of record NC_083111.1, on the reverse strand, counting down.
GCTGGGCCCGTGAGCCATGGCCGCTGAGCCTGCGCGTCCGGAGCCTGTGCTCCGCGACGGGAGAGGCCACAGCAGTGAGAGGCCCGCGTACCGCAAAAAAAAAAAAAAAAGCCCATCGGCACCATTAGTGTGTCAGGGTCACGTTGGTCCCACTGGCAGTTAAGGGCCTTCTCGGCCACCAAGCTCTGTGCTAGGCCCTTGGCCGGACAGAGAACCACATCCGACCCCTGAAACAAGCAGGGGCTCTGCTCTCCGCTCTCCAGTGGCTCCGACCCTAAGCGCACAGGGCTGCAGGAGGCTTTGACAGTGGCAGGGACCCCCCGTGCCCACACGGGCACCCCCTGCCCTGCCGGGCCACACCCCCGGAGATGCCAGCACTGCACCCTACCACACACAGCCTCCACCCTACCACACACAGCCTCCAGCCTGGGGCTCCTCCTGCCCCATGTGGGTCACCACCACCCCCATAACTTTGTGGGCACCAATGACCATGTGGCCCATGGGAACCTCTGGCCTCTGGGCCAATGAGGCCCAGAGAGGGCAGAAGACCCTGAGGTGCAGCCCCACTCACACCGCCGGGCCAGGCAGGTTCTCTGGGGGCCGAGGGGGAGGGGACAGTCCCCTCTTGTCACTCCAGGCCCAGGCTTCTGCCCCACAGCCTTGTTCAAGCTGTCCCTGCCCACAGAGTCTGCCCTTCCCAGCAGATCACGAGCTCGGGAGCCTGGCCTGGCTCCCATCCTGGCTCCCCCCTGCCAGCCATGTGACGCCGGGCACACCCCTCAACTTCCCTGTGCCTCAGTTTGCTCATCGGTAAAACAGGTTCGCTGGAAGCTCATCCTTCGCGGAGCTGCCGTTGGCTCTTCTCCCGGGTCTAGAAGGACACTCCGCTCCCAAGCAGCCTTGCCTGCGTCCCCCGAATGTTCCCACCGTGCCGGGCGCCCCCGGGGGCTCTGACAGGACTCTGGCACCCCAGGAGGGTCCACGCTCAGGTTCATGGTTGTCCCAGTGGGTTCCTTGGGACACTCAAGGGGACCTCTTGCCCGCAGGCTGTCTCTACAGACACGGGGACCTGAAGACCTGAAGGGCAGCCGGCGGCACGTTTCCAGAATGCGGGGGGTTTTTTGGGCTGCACCACACAGCAGGTGGGATCTTAGTTCCCTGACCAGGGCTCGAACCCGTGCCCTCTGCAGTGGAAGCGCGGAGCCCTAACCACTGGACCGCCAGGGAAGCCCCTCCAGAATGTTTTTGAAGCCAGGCCCTAGCAATGAGGCACCTCACAGGACCCTACTTGGGCAACGCCAGGCTAGGGCACCCTGGGCCCCAGCCTCCCAGCTGTGAGGGTCGGAGAGCCTCCTGGCCTGGCCCCCCGACTCCTGCTCGCCTGTGTGTCTGGGACCGTCTCTCTGAGCCTGGGCACCAGCTGTGAAGAGGGACCATGAAGGCTCCCGGCTGTGAGGAGTGTTGCAGGCGGGCCATGCTGGTGGTCACTGTGTGAACGTCACAGCAGGGGTGGGGGCAGACCACACACCCCTCCCTGCTTCCCCTGTGTCCCCACCTTGGCCATGCCGTGGCGACAATGACCTGAGGGTGGCAGGATTAGCTCCTGGATGCAGGCATCCCCTGCCCTGAGAACGGCCGAGGCTGGATGCCCAGCCCAAGCGGGCAGTGGGAAGGGCCCAGCCACAGGGAGCCCAGTGCCCGCCAAGCGCCCAGCCATGCCACCCTCCCCACGGCCCCTGCCGCCCCCTCAGCAGCCCCGCCAATGCCAGCAGAGCTGCCTTCCCAGACAGAAGGCAGCAGAGGGCCGGGCACAGCGCGTCCTGGGGAGCTGGGCATCAGGACCCAGGCTGCCTACACCACCCGCCTTAAGCACCTGCCCAGCTCCCAGGGGAGGAAGCAGGGAACCATCAGACTGGATGAGCCGAGGGAAACCCCTCCTCTCCCGGGCCTGAGCCTTGTGAGGGGCTGAGGCGCCTTCCAGCCTGGGGTCTGCACTGGCCCTGGCTCCCTGGGAGGCTCTGGGCATTGCTGCGGGCCAGAGGGCAACCTGTGCCAGCCCCTCCACCCCTCCCTGCCCGGGGCCAACTTCAGCCCCTTTCCCTGGGCTGCACAGCACAGCACGACAGCCTCCCGGGAGGGGCTGCGGGCTGAGGGCTGGATGAGCTGGCCTGAGGGTGGCCCCCAGGGCACAGGAAAGGCTCCACCTGGCAGCATCACGCGGGCCATTCCCACGGTCGGAAGGACACAGCGGCTCGCAGGCCTCCTCCAGCAGAGCTGGGCCAGGACTCCGGGGGGCAGCCGCGGGTCAGCCCCTCGGGGACCAGGAGGCCCCTGGCTGCACCTTCAGACTGGGCAGAAACGCCCAGAGCCGAACAACAAGGTCCTGCTGCAGAGCACAGGGAACTGCTGTCAACATCCTGTGATAAGCCGTAATGGAAAAGAACATGAAAAGCGATGTCCGCGTGTATATACACACGCACATATACATACATGAATCACTTTGCTGCACAGCAGAAATTAACACCGTAAATCAACTATACTTCAATTGAAAAAAAAATAAATGCCCATAGCCAGGTGGGTGCCCAGGCCCGGCAGCCCTACTCGCCAGGCCTAGCAAGGCCAACATAAAAAGAAACGTATGCAGGGACAGAACGGGTTGCGGGGCACACTTCAGAGGCGACCAAACGGGCGCCCTCTTGGCTTCATCTGACCCCTCGGCGATTCTGTGAGCTCCGCACGGGGCACGGACCTGGGGTGCAGAGCAGGGCAGGGGCTGCTCTGTGCCCGCACCCCCAGGTGCACCCTGCTGCCCGGGCTCAGGGGATTGAAGCAGGGGAGAGGCCGGAGACAGATCCCAGACGAAGAAGAACACAGGCCCCACGCATCAGGGTGATGAGGGTCACGGGGCAGGGGAGGGCGGGGACTTTGCACACAGACGTCTACCTGCCCCTAAGCCTCACTCCTCCATTCACTCAGCAAAACTCAGGCCAGGGAGGAAGGATGGCCCACCTGTCCTCCCACACCCGCGGAGCACCCCACGTCCCAAGCAGCGAACAGGGGCTGCTTCACTTTCTCTTGCAAGCGAACCAAGCCCCTGCCTGCTCGAACCCTGGGACAGAGCTGGGTTACACCCTATTTTGCAGACTAACTGTGGGCCTGCTCAAGCCAGGCTGTGTGGGGCAGGGGAGCCGTTGACATTTTTTTTTAATGGAGATAAAATTCACCTAACGTGACGTTCGCCATTTTACTATTTCAAAGTGTGCACTTCGGTGTTTTTTTAGTACATTCACAGTGTCGTGTGATCAGCACCACCACCAATGCCAGAACACTTCCATCGCCCCCTAAAGAAACCCACAACTGTCAGCAGTCACTCCCCAACCCCCAGCCCAGCCCCTGGGCACCGGGAACCTGCTCTCTGTCTCTGTGGATTTGCCTGTCCTGGACACTTTCCACAAATGGAGTCATCACCGTGTGGTCTTCGCGTCCAGCGTCCTGCATTCAGGATAATCCTTCCAAGCGTCACCCGTGCTGTAGGGTAGATCAGGACGCTGACCGCTAGTCCGCTGTGTGGAGAGACCGCATCTGCGTTACCTGCTCTTCAGCGGACGGACATTTGGGTCGTTTCCAGGTCTGTTTTTATTTCACCCACAGGGACTGAGCTGCAGCACGTACCAGGGGAGCGATGCTGGACAGGGGGATCCAGGTGACACAGGGTGGGGTGGGCAGAGAGGATCCAGGTCCACACCTGGGGGCACCTGGTTAGCCCCTTCCCAGCCCGTCAGGGCTGCACCAGGCTGCCGAGGGCACTGGGCATGTCTGGAAGGGACAGAGGCCCCAGCAGCCAGACGGAGGGGGAGGGGCCCTCCAGGGTTCCAGGCGGGACACTGCTGGCCTTCAAGGATGGGAAAGGTTTGTCAAAGCCTTTTTAGAAGTTAAAAACACAACTATCACACGTAAAGTGAGCACGAGTCTGAGGTCTAGTCAATCATCTGTGATGGAGCTGGCGGGGGGCAACGCTGGCTCAGAGAATTCACGGCACTGAGTGCTTTCAGCCCGCGGATTCTGAGCACTAAAATGCGAGAGGGGAGAAGAGACCAGCGGTGTTCGATGGGGCCCCAGGGAGGCAACCTCCTCCACCAGACAAAACCGCACATTCATGCGACCCCCCCGAATCCAGGCCCCACTCAATCAGAAGCAGGTACGGACATCCCCTCGAGAGCTGCATTGCCCAGGCGGCCTGCTGGACGGCACCCAGTAGTCACAGAAGGACACGCCGCCCCCCTTTTGCCTTAAAAGATCCAACTGGGTGAATGGGGTAGGTGTCTGGGTGGAGGGCACTGCCTGAGCAAAGGCCACAAGGCAGGAAAGGGCAGGGAGCAGAAAGGTGACCCAGCCTTCAGGGGAACCACAGGGAGCTGGTCCCCAGGGCAGGCGGGCTTGCGGGGCACCGGTCCTCAGAGTCCCAAATCCAGGCGTGTCACAGAATCAAGCTCAAGGTAGGGAAGTGGGAACTTCCCACAATCCTCAGCGGGGGGCAAGACGGCTGCCATGGGTGGTGAGACAGCAACACCTGGGCCCAGGAGCCTGGAGCCACCTGGGGTGACCAGGAACCTGAGGAGCATCGGCCCAGAACCAGGCCCCCGCTGGCATCGCAGGTCCCCCCAACCCTGCCCCCCACTCCCTACGTGGTGACAGCTGAGTCCATCCTGTCCTCCTCGGCTGAAACCCTCCCATGGCACCCACATGGCAAAGAAGGAAACCCTGTGCTTGTCCTTAGGCCTGAAAGAAGGCCCTGCCCCCCTGACCTCCTCCCCCCACTCCCTTCCTCGGCTCCAGCCTCACCTGCCGTCCTGCTGTTCCTGAAACTTGCCTCTGGGATCCTGCCTCCGGCCCTTTGCACGTACTGTGCCCTCCGCCAGCTCTCTGCCCTGCACCATCCCACACAGCCACCAGGCCTTTGCCTATGGGCGCCACCTACCCAGGACTCCCTCCTGGCTCTCCTGTGCCTGTCCAGACTCCTCCTCCTTGGAGGCCGGCTCGCCAGACCACAAACACTTACTGAGCACCTCCTGAATGCCCTGGCTATGCTCTAGGTCCAAAGGAGCTCTCCGGAAGAAAAGCTCAGTTCCTAGCAAGACGGCCAATCTGGCCATGGCAGCCAGGTGGTGACCCTGAGGGCCAGGTGCCCCCAGACCACGGCCCCAGCAGCAGCAAGAGAAGAAGAGAGGCCCTGGGCTGCCGAGGAGCCCCTGCCCCGGCTGGACTCCCGACGCACTGAGAAGCTCCCATCTCAACCGACTTTCCACCCAGACGCCCTGGCAGAAGGGGAGGGGCGTGGAGAGCACTGTCTTGTCACGTACCATCAACGGAGCACGCAGCGCCCAGGAAGAAATGGTCTGAGGGCTGAGGCTAGCCACCATCCCTCGGCCAGTCTCCTCCCCAGCCTCCCCAGATTCTGGGCTCTCGGCGCAGGGCTCCCCTAACACCCCCCAAGGCTTCTCCCATTTCAGCAGCATCCCAGCAAGCGCCAGGGAGCCCAGCCTCAGCCTCCTGCTGCCTCCCCCACTCCCGCTCACGCACACAGCCAGCGTCTCCTAAGAGAGCACCCTTCCCTCTGCTTCCACATTTCGCTGGACTTAGCATTTCATTACAAGGCAGCAGAGCGAGGCCGACACTTCTCAGACCTGGGGTCAGCTGCCCTCTACCACCAGGAGGTAGCCGATCCCCCACAACCCACGGCGGGTGAGGCTGGGTCAGTGCAAGCAGCACAAGCAGCAGGCTTGGGAAGGTCACTGACCCTCCCGGGACAGGCTCACGGGTGTCTGTCCTCGGCCCATAGGTGCCCATGGATGCCCCTGGACCATCCAGTCTCACCCAGGACTGGCCGGTGGACACGCCTCCCGGCAGCATGCTCCTGAATCCCGGACCCGCCCGAAGCCCTGGTTCTCACACTCACTTCCCCGGGGTGGGGTACCGTAAACTCACCCTGGCCCCGAAACCCCAGCACACTCTCTGGGAGGCTTTCCCCATAAGAACCTGCGCCAGAGCCTTCCAAAGGGAGGGGGGGAGGAGGGGGGGGAGGGAGGGGAGGGGAGGGGGAGGGGGGGAGGGAGGGGAGGGGAGGGGGAGGGGGGAGGGAGGGGAGGGGAGGGGAGGGAGGGGAGGGGGAGGGGAGGGAGGGGAGGGAGGAGGGGGAGGGAGGGGAGGGAGGAGGGGGAGGGAGGGGAGGGAGGAGGGGGAGGGGAGGAGGGGGAGGGGGAGGAGGGGAGGGAAGGGGAGGAGGGGGAGGGGAGGGGGAGGAGGGGGAGGAGATGAGGGGGAGGGGAGGAGGGGGAGGGGAGGGGAGGGGAGGGGAGGGGGAGGGGGAGGGGAGGGGAGGAGGAGGAGGGGCAAGGGGAGGGAGGAGGAGGGGGGAGGGGAGGGGAGGGAGGGGGAGGGAGGGGAGGAGGGGAGGGAGGGGAGAAGGGGGAGGGGGACGGAGGGGAGGAAACCAAGGTGGGGTGCTCCTTGGCCTCCCCAGGGCTGGCTGGGCAGGGCTGTCTGACCCCTGAGCCCACCAGGCTCCTTCTGAAGACAGGAGGCCCAGGCAGGCACAAGGCAGCCAAGTAGACAGGACGTGAGGCCCTGAGGGGTCAGCGTCCCTCCTAGCGCCGGGCAGGCCCAGCTGGCAGTGTCTGTGGGAACAGTCCCCAGGCCTGGCCGGCCACACTCAGGCCAGTCAGTGGGCATCGGGGCTGCAGCAAATGCTGGGGCAGCTGGGCACGTCCCGAGGGGCGGAAGCCCAGGCCCTGACCCTGCTCCAACCACGCCGAGACCTGCAGGCTGATCTGGGGGTCTCGTGGGGGTCCTGGGGGAGGGGCGGGAGGGCTGGGGGAGGGGAGGAGAGAAAGAGGTCTGTGGGGCATGATGACCCCTACCGTCACCATCCACGCCCCCAGACCCCGCCCACCTCCAACGCCCCAGAGGCTGCCCCCTTCCACCTGCAGCGCTCTCCCCCCAGCCCTTCCCCTAGACACCTCCTCCTTGACCCTCAGCTTCCTCTGACCCCTCCCCGGGGGCTGGGGCTCCTCCCCCGGCTCCCTGGACCCCACACCTCCCCTGATGTCACACAGTCCACCCAGGGCCGAGGCTGCGGTGGCCTCACTGCTGTCTGCAGACCGTGACTTCGTGGGCTGTGGCCATGCTGGGCCTCATCGGGGGCCTGTGGGGGGCAGGGGCAGCTGACGAGGTGGACGGACAGACGGACACCCTTGATGAATGGTTCAATCTACACTCCAGCCCACACGCCCAGCGGGCTCTGCCTGGCCCTGTCCTCCACGTTCCCTGCCCCCTACGCTCCACCCCGGGACCCCCAGCCTCTGGCTGTCCTCACAGGCCTGGGGGCCCCTCGGGACGGCCCTTCCGGTGACTTCCTGCCAGGGAAGCTGGGAGGAGGGGTAAACAAGGCCTCCAGATGGCTTCCTGCGGCTGCCCGGCGACCGTGGGAACGGCCCAGCCCTCGAGGCCACGGAGGATGGAACAGGAGCAGGGAAGGGCTGCACCCTCAGCAGACCACCTTCTGCTCACCGCGCGGTGCCCCCTTTTACACCTCCCAACATGCCCACGAAAGGGGTGCACACCTCCATTTACAGAGGGGGAAACCGAGGCACGGACCGGCACGTTAACGCCAGGCCAGAAGCAGGGCCTCCCGCTCACCAGGTGCCCCCTCCTTATCAGACTGCCACCCACCGTGCAGGCAGGTCCTCCCAGCCCCGTGTGAGAAACAGGGAAAGCTGAGGCCAGAGAGGGGAGGGTCTCCCGGGCCAGATGAGCCGGTGGCTGTACTGGGGTGAGATCCACTCCACCCCGGTCCCACACACACCTGAAGGCCCCTCATCTGTAAACGAGGGGACGACAGTCTGGCTCCAGGCCGTTCTACAAGGACCGCACAGCCCCGACTCAAGGGGCACCAGCCAGACACGCCTGCCACCCTGGGCAGGGTACGTGGCCTGGGAGACGGGGCAGTGACAGCCACTGCCGCACAGCTAGCCGTGAGGATGAATGCCGTGCCCTGGACCAGCTTCACTCCGGCCTAGAGTGAGACCACGCCAGCGCCCCTGAGGGGTGCTCTTAACTCAGGCCCCGAGCTCCCCGGAGCTGCCTCCGCCCAGCTCTCCCTTCCTGGAGCCCCTCCCGCCAGCTCCTGTAATGCCCACATCCTTGAAGCCCCAGCCAGACACCACCTCCTCTCAGAAGGCTACCTGGACTTCCTGCTCCAACACGACCGCAAAATCTTGGGGACACACGCTCCAGGAAGGTGACAGTCGTCTCCTGCAGGTCCTGTTCACCCACGGTCCCTCCCGGGGTCAGGACCACCTTTCTCCGCCCTCTCCCATCCCCCACAGGGGCCAGTGCAGGCCTGGCGGCCCCTCAAGAGGCACAGGAAGGCAGGAGCCAGGACAAGCCAGTAGGCTGCCTCCCCAGCCCCGCTACACAGCGGCCAAGCTGGTGGTGATGGGGGCGAGAGGGAGGCAGGGCCCTATTTAGGAGCGGCTGTCACGAGGGTACTGATTCATAAACAGGGTCCATCCAGACCCGGGCCCCGGGCCCCGGGCCCCCAAGCGCCATTAGGAGAGAGGCCCACCGTCGGTGGTGAGGGAAATTTCCAGTGAGATACATCACGCTGCACGTGGGCAGCCTGTCCCCGTGAGATCCAGCATGTGCCCCGCAGCCCAGAGCCCAGAGCAGCTGTGAATTTCCGGGGCTGTCTGACTGTCATCACTGAATCTGTACTGAGCAACACGGAGCACTGTTTGGATGGTCCCCGGCCCCAACGTGAGCTCCTGCGCCCAGGAGGTACCGTCACAGCAGGGCCCCAGGCCCTCTCTGCCCACTCCCTGCACAGGGTCTGGCCCAAGAGCACAACTTGACAGACAGGGGAACTGAGACACCCACGGACGGCCCTTCCCGAGGTTGCAGGCTTCAGAGACTGTAAACGGCAAGTCTGCCGGGCCGGTCACAATGGGCAGACGCAGGGCTGCCAGCAGGTCGCCTGGCCCAGGTGGCTTGGGCTTAACCGCCAAGACTACCAGCTTTGTCCTGACCCCCCACCCAGTCTGCTGTGGGGCCCAAGGTCTGCTCCAAGCTCTCCATTCTCTAGACAAGAAAGCTGAGGCCCAGTAAGAGCAGGGTCCAGCCCAGGGTCACCCAGAGAGGCCTGGCAGAGCTGGGGCCACGGCTCTGGGCCCCCTAGGGCTATGCGGAGGGGACTGCGAGGTCACCATGGGGAGCCCCGGGCACCCCCTGAGCTCCGCATGGCAATTCCCAGCAGATGGGCCGCTGGGCAGCCAGCCAGAGAGGAGTGAAGGCCAGGAGAGGGCCCAGCGCTGAGCCCATGGGGAGATGAAAGGGGAGGAAATGTTTGGCTTGGCAGGGCCTGGTCCAGGCAAGGGAGGAGGAGGGGCCTGTCCCAGCACCAACAGACGATGCCCGGAGGGTGCCAGCGGAAGTAGCAGGAAGGGGCGCCCGCTGGGGGCAGGCACAGAGCAGACAGCACGTGGAGCCCACCGTAGGTAGCGGTGGGGCGGTGACGGGACACACAGGCGGTCGCTGCGGGAACTCTGGGTGGGGTGGCGGGGAATCCTCGTCGCTCTCCCGCGCCTCTTCCAGGAAGCCTGAGTCACAAGGGGGGCCCCGGGGCCAGGAGAGGGGCCGGGAGCACCACTCCCATGGGAAGGGGACAGGGCAGGGCTGCCTGCCCGCCCGCCTCCTCCAGCTGGGCCAGCCCTTGCTTCGGGGTCTTTGTGGCGAGTGAGGCCATGGGAACAGGCTCCTGCAGCTCCCAGGAGGGACTGGGGGGAAGGAGGAGCTGGTGACAGCAGGTCAGAGCCCCCCTTCTGCAGAAGGGGAAACTGAGACCCCAGAGGAGAAAAGCTGGCCCAAAGGCAGACGGCTAATGGCCTTTCATTGCCTAAGGGGGCTCTGGGCAGCCAGGCCGGGATCTGGGGAGACCCACAGCGGCACCCACGGACGTCCTGGCTGAGTCCTCTTCCAGCACATCAGCCCCCAGCCACGCACCAGAGACCACCCCTCCACCCTGCTCTAGAACACTCCATGGCTCCTGCCGCCCCTTCCCTCAGAATCTGAGTCAGGAAACAGAACCGCGGCACGACAGTCTGCGGCTCCCAACCTTCCATCTGCCCGCATCAGCCATGGGTGCTTCCTTCCCGGGGGCATCAGAATCTCCTGGGGGACGTGTGGGCGCACCTCAGAAAGCACCAAGCATCTGGGAACACCTCCTCCATTGACAACCTTGGGTCTGATCCAGCCCCTCATTTGCCGGTGCAGAGTGGAGACCCAGGGTGGTGACACCCACCCCTGGACCCATCCAGGACCCAGCCAAGCTCTGGCCAGGCACACAGTAGGTGCACAATAAAGGTGGCGGCCGGGAATATCCAGGATAGAGAGGGCATTTGTGGCACAGAGGCCTGAGAAGCTGGGGCAGCGGGAGGAGCCGCGCGGGGCTCAGGTCTGATTGCCGGACCAGTTTCTCCTCAACTCCCTTCTGGCAGTGATGGCCGAGGACAGCGGAACCCCACTCCAGCCATCCTGGGGGATCGTCACCTTCTAGAGATGAGAACACTGGTCTCCACAAGGCTCAAGCCACCACCTTGCCCGCTGAGACCCTCGGGCACTGAGGCTTAGGTCCTCACATCCAAATGTACACACCAGGGACTTCACTGGTGGTCCAGCAGTTAAGACTCCACGCTCCCAATGCAGGGGGCCCGGGTTCAATCGCTGGTGGGGGAACTAGATCCTGCATGCCGCAACTAAGAGCCTGCATGCCGCAACTAAAAGATCCTGGACGCAGCAACGAAGATCCTGCGTGCCACAGCTAAGACCCAGCACAGCCAAATAAATAAACAAATATTAAAAAAAAACAAAAAACAAAAAACCACCTGCCTTGCAAGGGCTCGCAGAGGACACACACTCCCAACTGAGGCCTGGGCGGAGGAGGGGACAGACCCCAGGCAGCAGAACGGTCACTGTGGCGGGAACTGGGCCTGGCTGGGGCTTCCACACACCCCTGACCTGGGCGGCCTTCCAGAGTCCCAACAGGAACAATTCCCAGCCCGCCCGGGGGACTCGGGGCACTGGGCCAGAGGCGGGGTGGGACAGAGGGGCCTCCTCCCTGAGCCGTCACTGCCCAGAGCCCCCGTGACCTCGGGAAGTGAGGAGCCTCACTGAACTTTGGCCTCTCGCTGCAGGACAGGTAGACAATGACCCCAGTTGCTGGGGGACAGACCAGGATGGGGGAGGGGCCCGGCACCCAGCAGGCACCCAGCACACCTGGTGGCTACCTTCTCTGAGCCTCGGCTTCCCCACCTGGAAGGGGAGCCACCACCCCTCTCCCAGAGCCCCGGCGGCAGGAGACGCTGTGACCCTGGGGACGTGGACAGAGTCCTGCGCCACACGAACGGACCTGCCCTCGTTCCCTCCAGCCTGCAGAGTCCCTCCAGGCCCGGCTTCCTGGCCAGGAAAACGGCAGGGTGCATTGGCCAAGCCCTGGGCCCTCCGGCCAGCCCGGCAGCCCACCTCCCCACCCGCCAGAACCCCCAGCACTGAAGGCAGGGTCCAGGAGAGCAGGGTCACACCTGTTCTGTTCCCTGGTCCTCAGTGCCCGGAGCCCCACCTGGCAGAGTGGACCCTGGCCACATGCATCAGTGGGCACACACAGCCCCACCCATCACGCGGCGTCACCGTCCCAAGTGAGAGAAAGGTATTGTGAGGTTCGGCGGGGACACGCCCAAGACGGCACAGCCACCTGTGTGTGTGGGCGCCTCCACCTGACTGCCATCTCCCGGGGCCAGGGCCCAGGTCAGCCTCGATAACAGCTTATCAGGGCCTGGCACACAGTAGGTGCTCAAGTTTTGGTGACTCAGTGAGAAAGGAATGCCTGACGGGCTGCTCAGAGCCAGACTGCTCAGGGAGGACCGCCACCAGGACAACAAGGACCCGAGGAGGCATGGCGCCACGGCCTGAGGCGGGACCTGCCATCGTCCACCCCTCAGTCCAGCACCGGGCCTGGCACACGGGGCGTGGCAAGCACTATGGGGGTGTTGTGGGGTGGCCAGCTCCCCAGGGGGACATCTGGGGGGCAGCCTCTTCTCCTGAATACCTGCAGCAAGGGAGGCCTGGGTGGCCGTGGGGAGACCCCCCCCCACGCCTGCCTCAGGGCCCATTTACTCCTCACAGCAGCCTGCCAGGAAGGTCAACCAGCACCCACTTCACAGGTGGGAAAACCAAGGCTCTGGTGAGGTCTGCAGGCTGAGGGGCTGGACATGACTCCACCTCTCTGGGCCTCAGTCTCCTCATCTGAGAAGTGGGGTTAGGAACTTCATGGGAGGATTTGAGGTCAGTGAGGCAAGGCGCCTGCACAGAGCTGCAAAGGGGTCTCCATTTGGGCAAGGCCATAGGCACCCTGTGTCCGCTGACCCGCTCTGGTCCACAGCCCCACACTGCTCCGGCCTAGGAGCAGGCCCCCCTGGAGTCCACACACCTCTGGTGCCCAGCACCCAGGCACCCACCATCACATGCAGGGCTGGCCAGAGCCGGCCAGCCAGGAGAGGAGGCACAGCGCATGCCCACCTGCCAGGGCCGGAGTGCCCGGCACACTGTGACCAGCTGGCCTGGACTCTACCCATCCTCAGACCCACTGTCAGGGTCCGGCCTGTGGGGTCGCCATGCTCCACCCAGGAAGGCCAGACCAGGGCGACAGCTGCTCTACTGGCCTGGAGCTGACACGCCACCCACCCCAACTCAACCGGCCACCAGCTAGCTGCCCGGGAGAACACAGGAGCGCATCACGAGCCGCCTGGGACAAGGCTGGGACGTGCTCTAAGCTGGGGGACTGCTTGGACAAATGAGGCACCGCCGGGCTACCAGCCCCAGAGTGGTCTGAAAGCCGGGGCGCGGACCTGTACCGGGACTTGGAGCTCAACCTCGTTGACGTTCGCCGGCACCCCCCGCCATCACGACGCAGGGAATCCGGTGGGGTTGTGGCGGGCAGGAGCGCTAGGGACCAACTCCCCCCAAACTGTGCGGAGGAGGAAACTGAGCCAGGGGATGGGAGGCAGCACCCGACACCCTACCGGCCCTTGGGGAAGAGGTATTCGGGGGCGGGGGGAGGGGGTCACGCCTCCCAGCCCGGGTGTCCCGTCGCCGCAGGGGGAAGCGGTGGGCGGAGTCCCGAGCCGGCCCCCCGGGCTGAGAGTTGCACGTGGCAGCCTCCAGGCCCGCGCTCGCGCCGCAGCGGCCGCCGGGAGCAGGGTCCCTGGACTTGGGTAGTCGGCCCGCCCTCGGCCCGCGCGCGCCCCGCCACGCGCCCGCACCACGCGCGCGCCCCCGCCCGAGCGGGCACGAGGAAACTGACCTGGCGGTCCGGACGCCGGCTCCACAGGCGGAGGGCTCGGGGCGCATGCGCGTGCACGCGGGCCCGGGGCGCGTGCGCGGCCCCGCTCCGGGCGCGCGGGCAGGGCCCGCCGCATCACGTGGACGGCGCGGCCCAATGGGAGCGCTCTCCACACCGGAGAGACGCGGGCGCGCGCGCGCGCACCGGAGCCCCGCCCAGGTGGGAAGGGGCGTGTCCGTGGGCTCTGACTGTGGTCCAGTATCCCTCGCAAGGCGGCTGCTGCGGGAAGCCGGGGCGGTTGGGGGGCGGCTTGACCCCGAATGCGGGTGAAGAGGGCAGGGTGCGCCGAGGCTGAGGGATGGTGTCCGGGGTCCAGGGATTTCAGGAAACTTTTGGAGTCCTGGACTTCATCTTGTGTCGACTGGGGCTGAGCCCCACGCGCACGGCGCGTTGCCGTGAGGATGGGTTACGGAAAGCAGACACCTGTCCCGGTGCTTGGGGTCAGACCGGGCCTCGAGGCCCCCAGGCCGCCCATGATACATGGGGCGGAAGGTGGCTTTCGGGGAGCGGATGCTGGGGCCCTGGGAGATCTTAAGGTGCCCCCTTGGGGACTGGTGAGGAGGGCCCCTTATGGATCAGCCCATCCTAGGGAGCTCATGGCTCGGCCAGTGGTGACATATGGAGGAAACCCAGGACAGAGGGCGCATGGAGCCTGGCCAGGGTGTCCCGGGCGCCTCACTCACCCTACCCTGTCCCCCACACCAGTCCGTGGACCCCCAGCCCAGCCAAGTGCCCAGCCTCTCCTTCCAGACTCTGGACCTGCCTCCATTTCTCGGAGAGGATGCCCTCCGACCACCCACCCACCTGGACCCCTGGAAGGCAAGAGTGAGCCCATCCTCCTCTGTGCGGAATCCTGCAGGGCCCCACCTCACTGTCCCCAGGCCACCTGAGCAGGCCCAGGCTCACTCCTCCAGGTGCCCTCCACCTGCCACCTCACTGCCACTGTCTCATGCACCTGCGTGCAGTTCCTCCAATAGTCAGGGTCCATCCCACCTAAGGGCCTTTGTGCTTACTGTTCCTTCTGCCTAGAAAGTCTTGCCCCAGACTATCCCTGTGGTGCCGTCCTTCACGTGTGGTCCCTCTCAGTTGTTGTCTCCTCTGAGAACTCAATCTCCGCTAACCATCCCCTCACTCAGCCCCAGAGCTGTGCACCAAGTTCTGCCAGAAAGTCACAGGCAGTGACACATAACACTGATCGTGGTCTGGGTGAGGACCTCACCCGTGTCCCCATCTGTGTCTCCGGCGCACAGACCTACATCTGGCACACCAAAAGTACACTCAGTCATGGATGGGGGGGGTTAGATGGCCCCCAGAGACCCCCGATTCCTCCCTAAGAGGCATCAGGGGCTCAGAGGGCAGAGCCTTGCCGATCTGGGTTCAAATCTCAGTTCGCCAGCTCATTTAATGCCTGCACAGCCCCATGAGGTAAGGACAATTGTTCTCTCTATCTTGTAGATGAAGACACAGAGAGATTAAGCAACTTCCAAAGATCACACTTCAAGTCGGGAGTAGAGCTGGTCCAGGCCTCCCTCGCTGAACCACGAAGCTGGGCTTCCCTGTCCTCCGTGCCTTCAAGCAGGGGAGAGTGGGAAGGCTGTGCTGTTGGAAGAGGCAACATCTGGCATGCATTCCAGCTTTGAGGGCCTAGGACGCCTCCACTGAAATGGGAGCTGGGCACCCACTGAGGCAGCCCATTTCCAGGTCCTTTTTTTTTTCAACTTTTTTTTTATATATATACATGTATTTATTTTTCGCCATGTTGGGTCTTTGTTACTGCGTGCAGGCTTTCTCTAGTTGTGGTGCGCGGGCTTCTCTTTGCAGTGGCTTCTCTTGTTGCGCAGCATGGGCTGTAGGTGCGCGGGCTTCAATAGTTGTGGCTCGTGGGCTCTAGAGCGCAGGCTCGGTAGTTGTGGCTCACAGGCTTAGTTGCTCTGCAGCATGTGCAGTCTTCCTGGACCAGGGCTCGAACCAGTGTTCCCTGCATTGGCAGGTGGATTCTTAACCACCGTACCACCAGGGAAGTCCCGGGTCCATTTTAATTACCGATCTTTATTTTTTCAATGTTGAGCTTGACCTCGAAGAACAGCACCTGCCTCCCTAATTTTCATACTCTTCCTCCTCGCCTGCCCCAAATCTTGGAGAGGTTTCCCCCATGGATGTGGCCTTCCTCATGGGCTGCGGTCCCTTTCACCTCCACATTCTTGGCATCAGTATGGGGACCCGAGGAGGAGGGTCCAAGAGTTCCACTCCCTAAACATTCACTGAACTCCAGCCTCGTACCAGACACTTACACCCACTGTCCCACCAAGTCTGCACTGTGCCCTGCAGAGGAGGGGCCACCACCCCCATTTTGCAGATAAGGAAGCTGAGGCTCAGTTAAGGCAGAGCTGGGATTCGAACCGAGGTCTGGGGAGGCCAGAGCTGGCACCCCTGCTGTGAGTGGAATGGGCGGGGCAAGAAGGGGTGAGCTGAGTGGTGATCTCATAGCAGGAAGGGTTGGCTCAGAACTTATCTCCTTTACCCGGGAAACGGGGCCACAGAGCTGATGGCTGAGTGAGGGAAGGACAGTCAGGATCCCGACCTGAATTCCAGATGCCCAGATCCTCCCTGGGGTTGAGGGCCCCACCCCATCTACCCCCAGTCACTGGACCTGCCCACCACCCCCCAGCATGGCTGAGAGGAGGCCCCCAGCTGGGGAAGAGGGCCTGCAGGGGGAGGTGGGTTAGGAGGACCGGACTGGGGAGCGCCCGCCGGTGTGACAGGATTAGCAGATTAGCTCCAAGGAGGACAAAGGCGAGGTCAGTGCTAAGTGGATTTCCAGAAAGCGGCCTGGGCCAGCGGAGGCAGGACCACAGGTGGGGGCCAGAGCCGGCCGCGGCCAGCGGGCAGCTGCACGCCTTCACCTCTCCCTGCCTCAGTCTCGTCATCCATAACGGGGTCAGGGTGACAGCTCCAGCCTTGGGGGATGAGACTTGACACCGGCTTTGTTCCACCTGTCGCTGAACAGGTGCCCAGTAGACGTTCTTAGGACTTTCCTTCCAGAATCATCCTCAGGTCCCAGCATCATACGTGAGCAAAGGGAAAAAGAACTTCTGGTTGTCTTTTGGGGTTTTTTTTGGCTGTGTCGCGCGGCATGTGGGATCTTAGTTCCCTGACCAGGGGTCAAACCCATGCCCCCTGCAGTGGAAGTTCAGAGTCCCAACCACTGGACCACCAGTGAATTCCCAAAGAGCTTCTGGTTGAACGTTAAGTCAGGTAAACGCAAAAGCTGGGTGCGAGGTATAGGACGAGAAGAGGAACCTCGGGGACTGACTCCTGGTGGCCACGTCACACCCATCTCAGCTGCAGAAGCAAAGGTCCGTCCTGAGCCCGGTGGGACCCTCCTCCCCCCGACAGTGCCCCACCCCCAGGGTGCACCGGGCCCCGAATGTGTGAACCAGGACAGCCCTCACCTGTGTACCCACCCAGCCTCCCTCCTGCAGACAGAGGGTGTCTGGAACACCTCCAGAGGCCCTGGAAGCATCGAGAGATCT
The DNA here is from genome assembly GCF_949774975.1 of Lagenorhynchus albirostris. Lineage (NCBI taxonomy): Eukaryota > Metazoa > Chordata > Mammalia > Artiodactyla > Delphinidae > Lagenorhynchus > Lagenorhynchus albirostris. The sequence continues at coordinate 79,842,667 of NC_083111.1, read as the reverse complement.
CCACAATGCCCCCGTGTGTTGGCTTTCCCACCCTCACCTGGGATCACCTGAGTAAACCCCCTGCACCCAAGTCCCGATCTCAGGCTCTGCTATCGGGGAGCCGAACACACAACTGTGTTCCAAATATGAAGAGGAAACTGGACTTGGAGAACAAGGCCTTGGGGGTTCATCACTCTCATTCCCAAATTTCCAATAACACAGTCAAGTTGCTTAAATGATGATTTTATGTGCGCTCGCTATGCTGCGAAACAGTCACCTCAAACTTAGTACCTTGAAACAGCAATGACCATCTGTCCTCTCCGGGCACCTGTGGGGCAGGAGTTCCGACGCTTAGCTGGGCAGTTCTGGCTCAGGCTCTCGTAGCAGCTGCAGTGGTGGCCTGGCTGCATCATCTGAAGGCCCACCTGGGGCGGGAGGATCCGCTCCAAGCTGGCTCACCGCCCCAGCTGGTCAGTTGTGCAGGCTGTTGGCTGAGGCCCATCCCTCCTCTTGAGAGCAGGTCTCCCGGGGGGACGTCCTCACCAGACAGCGACTGGCGTCCCCCAAGTCAGCGACCGCAGAGAGAAGCTGCCATGCATTTGTAACCCAGCCTCAGGGGTCGCTCATGCCCCTCCCCACCATTGTCCATCCATCACAGGCCAGCCGTGCAGTCAGTGTGGGAAGGACAGGGCCCGTTCATGGGCCTGCAATCTGTTCAGGAGGCAAAGGCAGCAACAGAATGAGCTCTGGTCCCCGCAGGGGAGGCGGGGGTCCTCCCTCCCAGTGCCAGCATGGAGGAGGGGCGGTTCTTTTTATTTATTTACTTACTTACTTATTTTATTTATATATTTGGCTGCATTGGGTCTTCATCGCTGCGCGCAGGCTTTCTCTAGTTGCGGCGAGCAGGGGCTACTCTTCGTTGCGGTGAGCAGGCTTCTCATTGCATTGGCTTCTCTCAGCCTTCAGTAGTTGTGGCACACGGGCTTAGTTGCTCTGTGGCATGTGGGATCTTTCCGGACCAGGGCTTGAACCCGTGTCCTCTGCATCGGCAGGCAGATTCTTAATCACTGCACCGCCAGGGAAGTCCGGAGGGGCAGTTCTTAAGCCCAGACTTCTGAGACTGCCAATGGGGTGGGTGTGGGAGCCCTGGGGGCCATTGGAGCTGGAGAACCAGTGGAGCGGAGGGTCCCCAGCTAAGCCTGGAAGTTCCAGCCCTTTCACCGATTGCTGGCGCTGACAACCACGTGTTGAGTGCTGTGCCAGGCTGTCCTGGGGATGCTGCAGACTGGCGTGGGAGAGCCCACCCAGGCAGCTCCCCAGTTACAGTGGTCAGGAGCACGTGGGGAGGCTGCTGGGCCTGGGAATTGAGAGGGTGCGTTCCAGGCATCAGCACATGCGTAGGGCCTGAAGGCCAGGCAGCCATTAGGCAAGCAGCTCAGGAAGAGTGCTCCAGTGTGCGCCAAGGCCTCCCTGAGGACGGCCATGGCCGGCTGTGTCCCCCACCCAGCCCTGCTGACCCCTGGGTCCATCTACACCCAGTGCTGCTCTTGGCGACCTCCAGCTCCATCCCAGGAGCCCCCAGGGCGTCAGATCAAGCCCACCTCCTGGCCTTTGCACAAGCGGTGCCGTCCACCCGGGATGCTGCAACAGAGAACTAGCAGCCAGAGGACCCACCAGTGAGGAGGCCTGGACACCGACGCAGCCTGCATTCCCGACACCTCCCGGGATGGTTAGGACCAGAAGGCTTGAGGTGGACACCTCCAGGCGCCAGCCTGGAACAGGCATCGGGCACGCTTCGCGAGCGCCCCCTCGTGGTGACTGTGAGAAGGGCCAGCGGCTCGGGAGTGAGACCTGGGCGGTCACAGGCCTGAGGTCAGCCACGGGCGCGATGCTCTAGGGTCCCCATCGGGCAGCGCTTATGAAACAGGCGGCCCACAGTTTGGCTTCACGCTGGGCCCAGGAATTACGTAGCCGGTCCTGCCTGGCCCTCCACCCAGCCCCAGTGACCTGGGTTGCCAGGGAGATGGCAACAGGGAAGTGTGGGAGTTGGAGCCCCAACACTCAGTTCAGAATGAGGCGCAGGGGGGTGAGCCACACATCCAGGGGATGGCCCGTAACCCCTCCAGGGACCCCCCGGGGAAGGGAGAAAGGAAGGGACTGCGACGGGAAGAGCAGGGCGTGCCACCGCCGCCAGAGCCCGCTGGCAGCCCCACTGCGCTTCTGCACAGCCCTGGCGTAGGTCTCTTATCTCAGCCCTCTGGGATCCCCAGTATATCTGAGTCTGTCCCCACCTCCTGGGCCCATGGAGGACGGGGTCCCTCCTGCTCGGTCTCCTCAGTATAGGCACTGGGGACAGGGGCCAAAACTGTGCCCCAGGAGCAGGGTCTTGGTGCTCCAGGGCCGGGGTTGCCCAAAAGGGGCAGCAGGAGGCTCAGGTTCTCACGGAACCACCTGCAGCCACCCTGGTACTTCCACCCACCGAGACTGTGGTCCTGCACGAGGCCTCTGAGTGTCAGAACCCCTACCCCACAAAGCCCCAGAAGAGGGTCTGTCCTTTCACCCCGACACCACGAGGAGAGCTTGTTTCAGTGCATTGCCCCCCTCAGCAACCGAGGCCCAGAGCAGATAAAGCTGGGAGCCCTCCCGGGTGCAGTCCACGGTCAGGGGGCCTCGGCGGGCACCGAAAGGGTCATTGCACCCCTCACCGAAGTTTGCACCCAGGAGACGGGGGTACGGTACTTGCGGAAGGCCGGAGGGCAGTCTCTCCTGGGACTAGGCCAGGAGGCTTCCTGGGGAAGGAAACACCGCCACTGGGCCCTGCAGTGGGAGCGGGGTTAGGGTTTGTCCCAATCGGGATGGGGGATTCAAAGGCCCAGGGGAAGGAGGGACAGCAGGACACCAGCAAGACGGGAGTGACAGGTGAGGGTCCTGCAGCAGGACCACCAGCCGTGTCTCAGCAAGCTCACCCCCAGTGTAGGTCCCCCCCAGTCCCCTGCCCTCAGCACGGGGCTCAAAGGTGGGAGCTGCTGACGGTCTGCGGAACAGCAGGGCTGACTGCTGGGGAGGGTGGGATGGTACAGAGAGGGTCCAAGGAGACCCCAGTAGACCCAGCAGACTGCAGGGGCAGCTGGCTGGCCATCCAGGCATCCAGGATTGGGTAAGAGCTGTGTGGTGGCCCCAGGGCAGTGGGGGCTGTCCAGCCAGGTCTCCCCAAGTCTGGCATGTTCTGACCCTGCATAGTGAGTCCCCTCTTGGGGAGCCTATAGGGGACAGAGGGCAGCCTCGGAACAGGTGACCCCATGCCAAGGTCATGGGGCCCCCAACAGTGACACTTCCCAGGAGATAGCGGGTCCAGGCCAAGCAAACCTAATGGGTCTGAGCGTCCCTAACCCTCCCATCCGCAGGACAAGGCCCACATGGATCCAGGGACGGTGGGAGGCTACCGTCAGGCCTCCCCGAGCCTGAAGATGCCACGTCCTCCACATTTATGTATGTGTCTGTCTTCTCCAGGGGTCTGTGATCCACTTGCTGCCTTGTCCCCTGCCTCCTTAGTGGCGGGCACTCAAGGACAGGAGCCCTGTGGACAGGAGAGCTTCGGCCCCTGTGAACCGCAGCCACCAGGGGGCAGCACAACTCTGTAGCCTGAGCTCCCTGCTGGAGAGCCCCAGGAGGTGGTGGGAGAGAGACCCCACGACTCATCACACACACCATCTCGGGCTGCTGACCGCCGCACGGGAGACTTTGTGGGGAGACTGAGCCCTCGTTCCCAGGAAGCTGCCAGTGCTGAAAATATGACCTAATAATGTAGTGAGCTCCCTATCACAGGAGTGTCCGAATATAGACCACGTGCTGAACCTCTACAATGCTCTGAGCTAGAGGGTGCAAACTGCAGAGCACATTGGAGCTGCCCATGCCTCAAGGGTTTGCACCCCACAGAAAGACAAATATCATACGATATCTCTTAAATGTGGAATCTTAAAAAAAGCGTACAAATGAACTTATTTACAAAACACAAGCAGAGTCACAGATGTAGAAAACAGATTTATAGTTACCAGGAGGGAAAGGGGGGAGGGATAAATTAGGAGATTGGGATTGACATATACACACTACTATATATAAAATAGATAACTAATAAGAACCTACCGTATAGCCCAGGGAACTCTACTCAATACTCTGTAATGGACTCTATGCAAAAAGAATCTAGAAAAGGGTGGTTTATGTATATGTAACTGATGTACTTTGCTGTACACCTGAAACTAACAACATTGTAAAGCAACGATACTCCAATAAAAAAAATTTTTAAAAAGGGACTTTCCCTGGTGGCACAGTGGTTAAGAATCCGCCTGCCAAAGCACGGGACACGGGTTTGAGCCCTGGTCCAGGAAGACCCCACATTCTGCGGAGCAGCTAAGCCCGTGTGCCACAACTGCCGAGCCCGCGCACCTAGACCCCGTGCTCCACAACAAGAGAAGCCACCGCAATGAGAAGCCCACGCATCGCAATGAAGAGTAGCCCCCGCTCGACGCAACTAGAGAAAGCCCACACGCAGCAATGAAGACCCAACGCAGCCAAAAATTAATTAACTAATTAATTTAAAAAAGAAAAAGAGTTTGCACCCGGTACCATCACTTACCAGGGTACTGGCTACGGGTCCCTGGGCTGAAGGAGTGGCCGCCCTCGGCTGGGGCCCCAGTCTGCACCCCCGCCCCACCATCTGCAGGTTCTGCGGGTGATGCCATAGGCCCTGCCCTCCAGGGGCAGCAGACAGACGTTCACGGTCTGGGTGACACTAGGAGGATGCTGCAGGCCCCCGGGGTGGGCGGGGCAGCACAGGCAGAGGAATGGCACACGCAAAGGCGCAGAGGTGCAGAAGCACGTGGCAGGTTGGCAGCACGAAGGCAGCTGGCAGCACCAGGACTGGGGCACACGGTCAGGTGCGCCCAGACGGCAGAGGGTCTCAGATGCCACGCGACATGCCTGGGCTTTGCTCTGCGGAGCAGGACGTCCTTCCTGGGCTCGGCCGGGCTCACTAGGCATGGTTAGGGCTGCAGCTGGCATCTAGCGAGTACTCTTCATGTGCCAGGCCCTGGCCAAGCACGTTTCCTGCTGCATCTGCTTCTCCCCATTTAACAGAGGAGAAAACCAAGCCTCAGAGAACAGCAGGAGTGCGTGCAGCAGTGGAGGAGGCAAGGCAACCCAGACCCCCACTGCCGATGCTCTCAGCCACCCACCTGCTGAAGACACACTTGGGTGTTGAAGACAAACTGGGGGGGGGCACCCTGTGAGAGATAGGGGAGAGAGCTAGGGCAATGGCCCAAGGCAGTGAGGAACAGAATGGGTTCATAACAGGATGCTGGGCTGGGGAGACTCACACGTTCGTCTAGGACTTAGACAAGAACAGTCAAAAGTGGACCCCACGCTTGGCGAGGCACTGAGGTGACCCACTGGAGGCTCCTCCAGCAGCAGATGGGGGAGGAGACGCCCCCAGTTGGGGGGAGACCAGCCTGCTGTCCCGGGCACAGCAGCATCTGAAACTCCTTTTGGGGAATTTTCTTCAGAGCAATTTATGAGGCACAGGAGGGACCAGGCGCCACCCAGCCCCACCTCGCCTGTGCCCAAACACGGCGTTTGGCAGTGGGCGCCCTCACTTGGCTCTTGGCCCAGGAGGCGGGGCTGCCCGCCAGTAGATGGACCCCACCCCCAGCCCGGGTGCTGGGGGCGTCTGGGCGGCGATGGCAGAGGAAACAGACCAGTACAGTGTGGGGCTCATCACTTCTTTAGCAGCGGATTTCTTTTTGCAAACAAAACTCCCCAGGAAGCCCAAGTTATCGTTCTGAATTTATTCGTGATTCAACGAGCTTCAGTAGAACACCTGCTGCGTGCCAGGCCTGTGCCAGGAGGAGACAGCGACAGGAGAATGCCAGGCAGCTCGGTGGGCACGAGCGAGGGCGGTCCCCGCACGCAAAAAGCAAAACGCGTCTCGGCTCGGACACGCCCTGGGGAGGTGGGGATTGTGACCATCCCAAGGTCTCAGACAGGAAGTGACCACAGAGAAGAATCAGTGTGATGAAGGAACTCTGGAGTGACGCCCAGGTACGTGCCCCAAAGACCGAGCGCAGGGACTCAGACCAAACCTGCTCGAGACTGTGCTGCGAGTCTGCTCAGGAAGCCAAAGGTGGAAGCCGCCCAGATGTTCATCATCTGGTCACAGGATGAGCACAGCTCGGTCCACCCTGCAGTGGAGTATTCTCCAGCCATAGGAAGGAGTGAGACCTGACACAGGCTACAATGGGCATGAACCTTGAAACCATCACGCTCAGTGAGAGAAGTCGGATACGAAGGACTACGTGCTCTGCGAGTCCTTTTACCTACGGTCTCCAAAACACTCAAAGCCACAGAGACAGACAGTACAGGAGCGGTTGCCAGGGGCTGGGCAGAGGAAGGGGAGTGACTGTTTAACAGGTACAGGCCTTCCATGTGTAAACCTTTTGGTGGTGGAAACGTTCTGGAACTAGATAAAGGTGATGGTTGCACGACACTGTGAGTGTACCAAATACCACTGAACTGAATTGTACACTTTAACATGGTTAATTTTATGTTATGTAAATTTTTCCTGAATAAACACAGAGTGACAGGGTCTCTTGGAGAGACCAAGTGGCCTGAGAGCCCCGAGGCAGAGGTCACGGCTGTGCGTCTCCTCCCTCCCACGCTCGGGGGGTCACTGTCCCACCCCCTGATGTGAGGCGTGGCCATGCCACCGACGTCAGCCCTTGGGAACAGGAGCAAAGCTACAGGGGCACTTCTAGGCCAATGCATCTAAGAGCCTACGACTGAAGCTTCCCCCCTCCAATGGCGGTGGATCCTGAAACCTCATGTTGGGACCGCAGAGGCTTCGTGTGATGGTGGAGTCTCTGTCACTAGGGTCCCCAGGCCACCAGGGAGCAGGAGCCCCACCCCCCCTCCCCTGACCTGCAGTGGACACGTGGTGTGAGTGAGAAACATATCTTCACTGTCTGGGCCCCTGGGAGTCAGGGCTGTGTGTTGCTATACTGACCTCTCACCCACTCTGGACAGGTGACATCTGAGCAGGGCCCTCAATGAGGCTATAGGAGTGAGACAGTGCGGGGAACCTGAGGGAACAACCATAGCAAAGGCCCTGAGGCAGATGGGTGCCCAGTGTGGTCAAGGACAGTCATGGGTGGAGCCCAGAGGCCACAGTGGGAGGCCAGAGCCCGTGGGGCGTGGGGCCTTTGGGGCCTCCAGGAAGCACAGGCTGTCACTGTAAAGGGACGGGAGCCCCAAGCCATTTTAAGCAGGGAATTACAAGGTTGGATTTAAGCTCTAGGAAGATGCTCCGGGCCCTGTGGAAATGGGCACTTTGAGCAACAAGTAATGGAAACCAGGACTACATGGCTTTCCCCAGGAAGGAAAGTTATCTCACATAACACGAACCACAAAGGGAATGGGGGCTCTAGACACAGATCCGTCAGGCTCTGGCTGTGCTGCTCTGAGATTCTTCCCCACCTTCATTCTCGGGTGGGCTCCGTTCACGGTCACAAAAAGGCTGCCTGTTTATCCAGGGACAGAAGAAAGCACAGAACCCACGAGGCCGCTTCTGGTCACCTTTCACTGGCCTAAATCAGCCTAGACTTGCCCACCCCAGAACCAATCCCTGGCTAGGAGGGAGGGCAGATGATCTGTGATTGGTCAGAGGGTTGCACTGTAAAACCCCCAGCCCAGCCGCGCAGAAAAGCCCTGGGAGCTCAGATCCACGCACTGCCTGGAAGCCTGGCCAGAGCCTCGAGAATCCATGCAGCTCTGGCACTGCCCAGCCACCTGCCACGGCTCCCCATCGCCTGCAGGGCAGAGCCCAAGCTCATGAGCGTGGGTGGGACCGCGTGGCTCCCACCCGTGTTCCTAGATTATTGCTTCCCTACAATGACTCTGCAAAGTCCATACAACTATTCCCTTCCCTCTAGAGGTGAAGAAACTGAGGCACAGAGAGGTTAGGTAATGTGCCCAAGGCCACAGAGCAGGTAAGTAACTGGTGGAGGCAGGATTCACACCCAGGCAGCTGGCCCAGAGCTTCCCACCCTTCCCACACTGCCTGCTTTCTGGCCACGCCTCCCTTGGACGGCCACAGCCCAGCCTCCTGTCTCTGCTACTGATGCCTTCCCCTCCACCGCCTACCAGTGTGCCCCTCCTCAGTTTTCCCAGACAACCAATTCAGATGTCACCTCCTCCGAAAGCCTTCCTGGGCTCTACTTCTGAGAGAGTAGGGACCTGGTAGCCTGGGGCCAGGACTCAGGTGTGACTCGGGCCTGCTGGGTGAGTCTCTGAGGACTCACCTGTGAAATGGGGATGGTGACAGAGCTAGGTCACTGTGTGGAGGGTGCCCTGAAGCCCCCTGCGGCCCCCGCCCTGTCTCCGACCAGAATAAGCTTGCGGCCTCCCTCCTGCACCTGGAGTTTCCGCTGACAGCCCCAGCGTAAACACAGGGGGGCCCGGGAGAAGAAGTGTCAGCCGGCCTTAAACAAACCTGCTCGCAGACCGGAGACGAGGAGCAGGCCAGCCGGCGGCGGGGCCTTGATTTATAACAGGATTTGATTTATAAAAAGGGAAAAATAATTATCCACAAGGCCTCAGACACAGTCTGTTCTTGAATGGATGGACGGATGCAGGGATGGAGGGGGGGTGGGCGGGTGGATGGATGGGCAGAAAGAGATCATACCTACCTGAGACTAACCTCAGGTAGTAACCATCAGGCAGGGTCTAGGCTGGAAACTGGGAGCCGAGAGGGCCGGCAGCCCAGTGTCCACTCTGACCAACATCTCAGTGTGCTGGCAGGAGCCAAGCTTGGCCCAGTGATAGTCACCCCTGGCTGCACACCAGAATCACTGGGGGAGCCTTTTCAAATGCTGATGCCCAGGCTCCCACCCAGACCACTGAGGCCAGCCTCCCCAGGGCCTGGCCTGGGCCTCTGTATCGGATCCAAACCCCCAGGTGACTCCCAGCCCACACACTCAACCCCGCACGACCATGAGATGGACCCCAGAGCACATCTGTTATCTCATCTGCTGCTCTCACTCTAGTGCCAAACGCTGCTGTCCTCCTCGTGCAGATGGGGAAACTGAGGCACGGGCAGGCTCAGTGACTCAGGTAGGAGGCAGCAGGGCTAGGATGACAGCCTAAACGTGTCATCACAAAATGTCCCCATCACCTCAGCTGAGGACACATCCCAGTCTCTCCAACCTCTTGGGGAGAGAAATGAGCCCCAGAACGGGGTCCAGAGCGTCGGGGCAGAGGCCCCTCCCCAGCAGCTCCCCCAGCCTGTCCTGGCTCTGACCCTCCAACTCTCAGTGTGACCGCGGGGGCCGCCTCCCCCTCTGCAGAGAGGGGCCGGACCACACCCCGGCTCCAACCCGTGCCCAACAAACTCCAGCTGCTGCCGCTCGGTCACCACCTTAACGGTCATCTTAATGCCGTTGCCATCATCACCATCACCATCATGTCCATCTGTGTCTGTGGCTCTGATGACCAGTGTCCCTGCCAGACCCAGTGCTCTCCCACCTCCCCACAGAGGAGAGCCTGAGGTGCAGGGCCTGGGACAAGTGCCCAGGATGGACACTGGGCTCAAGGCCTGAGAGCAGGTGAGGGAGGGGCCCGAGCCCAGAGTCCCCCGCGTTGGAGGGAAAGCAGGCTGGGGCCCAAACATTCAGCCCCACTCTCATTCCCTCCACTGACTTGCCCAAGGTCACCCAGCTGGAGATGGGAACCAGATTCTCAGCCACCAGAAAACACCCTTGACCGTGGGCAGCCATCCTGACAGCCTGAAAACAGGCCTTGGCCCCCGCCCCGGCTCCCTCACTCCTACCCCAAATTTAACCCACGCCCAACCCCTCCCACCCATCTAAACACCTTCTAGGCCTGGCCTCTGTCCTCCTGACATGACTTGTAAGCAGGAAGTAGCCAGCAGGCCCTCCCAGGCGGATCCCAGACACCACCAGCTCCATCGGGAGAAAGAGGAAGGCTTGGGAAGGGCCTCCCATAGGACCCAGCAAGCGCCCCGATTCCCCATCAAAAGAGAGACCTCCCTGGGGCAGGGACAGGGCAGGGCACGGAGGCCACAGGGTCATTTGTAATGCGTGAAGACCTTTCTTAAGAGATGCCAGGGTCAGATGGTGGGATGGCATGTACCCAGGCTGGGTGCCCTACTACTGACCCCAGCCAGCAGATGAGCCCTGGTCCCACGCTGAGCCCCGCCCCTGGTCCCACGCTGAGCCCCGCCCCTGGTCCCACGCTGAGCCCCGCCCCTGGTCCCACGCTGAGCCCTGACCCTGATCCCACGCTGAGCCCCGCCCCTCGGCCCACAAGCTAGGAGGCGGAGGGCTCACTGGTCCTTACTGCAGGTGAGCACGCTGAGGCTCGAGCCGTGAAGCCCCAGCCTTGGCTCCCGCAGCTGGACCCGAGCCCGGGCCTTGGACTCTGAGTCTGGCACTGTCCCCTCCCACCAAATAAAGCTCCTGAGGACATGACCAGGTCCCTGGGAGGGTCACAGGCGCTTCTCCTGGGCAAGTGCCCTGAGGCCAGCCCAGCACTGACAGAGGGCAAGACCCGGTGGGGCTGGGGGCCAAGCTCCCCTGGAGGCCTCTGAGAAGACAGCACAGGACAGCACAGTCCGATCTGGGGGGAAGGTGCTTCCTTAGTGGGAGACGACCTCACACCACACCCCATCAGCAAAGCCAGGGATTCTGGCCTGGCAGGGAGCAGACGTCCCAGCCCCCAGCGTAGACCCCACCCACCCGGGGTCAGCTCTCTGTAAAATGGAGGAGGCTGTCAGACACACAGCTGCCCCTGTGAACCTTCCGGGGCTGCATGCGTTTCTGGTTCCAACTTGAGAAAGACACTAAACGTATACACTGTCTATTACACGTCGCCCCAGTGGGGTCCGGGGCTGCCCCTTCCACCAAACACCGATCGTTCTGAGCGGAACCCACAAGATCCCAATACCCTCTGGCTGGTTACGGCCGAGGGGGTTTGAGCCCCTTCATCTGTACCTCACCTGCTGCTTTCCCATCTCAGAGCAGTTTGGTCTTCAGGACTTTGAGTGGGGACTCTGGGGACTATGCAGCCTGCACCTCTGTGTGGCTGTCCATTGGCCGGTGCCTGCCCACTCCCTGGTGCCCCACCCCAGTGCCCTCCCTACCCACCAACCCAGAGAACTGGCACCAGCTTTCCAGAAAGCCACTGTCCTAGCCAAAAGAAACAGCAGCCTTCCTCCCGTTCCCACCAGCTGCCCGCTCCTCAGGGCAGTGGGCAGGGGGTGGGGCTCCATGGACAGGGACCCGGACATCCTCCCAGCACCCTGATCTGGGCTTTGCCCCTGCTGCCCAGATGGACAGACCAAGGTCAGGGAGGAGACAGGCTGGGACGTGTCCAGGGCACCCTCGGGAGGCAGGGGCCAACCCAGGCTCCCGCCACCCACCACGCCCCATCAGCTGGAGAAACGTGGGGATCACATCCCCAAGTGCCTGTTTCAAATCCTCGCTCCACTGCCTGTTAGCTGGGTGGCCTCGGGCCCCTGCCCTCTCTGAGTCTGTTTCCTTGCCTATAAGAGGGAGGGGTAGTACTGATGGTTCATGCCACCCACCCCGTCCCCTTCACCAACAAGAGGTGGCTGCCTGGCCCCCGGAGGAGAGGGAGCGGAGGAGGTCGGCCACCAGGAAGAGCGACCTGTTTGTAAGAGGGGTAGGAAGCACGCTGGGGAAGCCTGGAAAGGCAGGAAAGGGGTCCAAGTGCCTGCGACGGGGCCATGCCAGGCTGCCTGCCCACTTTAAAAATGACTGGGCAAGGACTTCCCTGGTGGTCCAGGGGGTAAGACTCCACGCTCCCAATGCAGGGGCCCGGTTCGCTCCCTGGTCGGGGAACTAGATCCCACATGCATGCCTCAACTAAGAGTTCGCATGCCGCAACTAAAAGATCCCGCGTGCCACCATGAAGACCTGGCGCAGCCAGAACAAATAAAGAATTTTTTTTAGTGATGGGTTTGGGCATTCCCTAGCGGCCTAGCGGCGAGGACTCACGCTTTCACGGCCGTGGCCCGGGTTCAACGCCTGGTCGGGGAACTGAGATCCCGCAAGCTGTGCAGCGCGGCCAAAAAAATATGAGACGGCGTTTGCATTCATTGAGCTCCTACCGTACACCCTCACATACACTGAGCATCAGAGAGAGAGAAACAAGTAAAATTCTGGCCCTGTCTGGGGGGACCTAAACATCCAGTTAGAGACAGAGTTGGCCTGGGAGATCCAGACAAGTGACCAGGGCCCAAACTGCCCTCAGAATCCAGGGCTTAGAGAAGTCAAGCAAGGCAGGCCTCGTGGAAGAGGTGGCCTCAAAGCTAGGGTGGATTTGGATCTGGAGAGAAGTGGCGAGAACAGTGGGGGCAAAGGTGTGGTTATGGCAAGGAACTCAGCCTCCCCCAGAGACGGTGGGGAGAGGCCTCAGGGTGGCATCTCTGTCTCCGGCGGGGGGGGGGGGGGGTTGGAGCCTGGGGAGAGCCTGTCCCGGAAGCTTTAACCCCAGACTCTTAGAAGTGACAACATCTTAGCAGTTTGGAATCGCAGAATCCCAGAATCAGTGATGTTTAGAGTCTGGGGTCTCTGCGTCCCACTCCTCAGAGGTCATCAGTCTTCCTGGCCGCCCAATGCTGATACCCACTCAGCAGCTCTGGAATGTGCCCATCCGGGCTCTATTTTGGCCACTTACAGTGACGGGGAGCTCACCGTCTTCTGGGAGGGAAGGTAGACAGGGCTGTGTAGAGAACAGCGGCTGCTGCGACAGTGTCCCTGCGTGGCCACTGCCCCCTTGCCGGTCCCGCTCTCACTCCAGGGTCAGCAAATAGAGCCCAGGCGTCCGGAGCCACCCGCCAAGTCCTGCTGAGCAGACAGAGACAGACAGAGCTATTCCGGTCCCATGGTGCCTTGCAGAGGCCAGGAAAGGCTAAAATAGAAAGCAGGTCCCCAGGAAGGCCCTGCAGGGGATGCGGCAGCCCGTGACCTGAGTGGGCCAGGCTGGCGCTGCCAAGGGAGCCACAGCCCAGGCCAGGCTGGGGCAGCTCTTGGCGGCCGGCCTGGGCCTCCAGGGCTTGGGCAGAAGGCTACCTGTGGACAGGGCCCTCGACCTGGGAGAGGCCTGGAACCAGCACTCCCCGCCCCGGGTGCGGGGCTTCCAGGATGTGGGGAGCTCTCCACCGTGCCTGGCGGATGGGTTCCTGAAATTTCCTCAGAGGAAGCAGACCCGCTCAGCAGGGCAGTTTCAGTGCTCTGCAGGCCCCGCGCTGCTGCCTGGGTTCAACCCCCAACTCCGCCCCTTCCCAGCTGCGTGACCTCTGGCCTTGCTTCCCCTCCATCAGACCACGATGGTTACAAGGGTGCCCCCATGGAGGGCCGTGTGGAGAACACCGAAGTGCACCCCTGCCCGACCTGGCCAGTCACAGGTGAGCCGTCGGGGGAGCACCTGCCCAGACCTTGGGGAGGTCAGAGGGGGCTGAGCAGCAGCTGAGTTTGGAGAGCCGAGCCCCACTCCTGGCCTCAGTTCGCTTACCTGTAAGAGGTCGGGCCACCTGGGCAGGTGGGCTCCACAGCCAAGCTGGGCAGAGCCGGTGCGAATCCCGGGAGGGCCGGTGGGAGCGGTGACAGGCTCCTGTCCCTCAGCCAGGCCAGGCTGGGATGTCTGACACAGGGAAGACGGTGCCACCAAGCGAGCTCTTCCTGTTTGGAAATTCCTCCTCCGGCCGCCACAGCCCAGCCGGGATACATGCGAGGGGGTTGCACGCACGCCTCCCAAGAGGACTTGACGCTAACCAGGAAGCTGGGGAGAGGCGTGTGTCATGCATGTGCGTGCACGTCCGTGTGTGTGCGGGAGTGTACATCAGTGTGAGTGTGCATCTCGTGCCCGTGTGTATAGTGCAGGTGTGTGTGTGTGTGTGTGCATCGCAGTGTGCAGGGGGGGGTGTGTTGGTCTGTGTGCACGCATCTGTGTGTGTCATGCATGCATACGTGTGCATACACACAAGTGCATATAAAAGCGTGTAAGGGCCGGAGCAGGGCTGGCCTCAGGGTCTGTGTGTGCCGTAGGGATGGGATGAAAGCGGACGCTTGTATTTCAGGGCTGGGATGTGGAGAAAATGTGCTGTGGGGTTGAGAGGTCAGCCAGCTCCTCTCTGGCTGGGGACGTGGTCAGTGGCCTAGCTCTGGGCGGCAATCCCCACATCTGTAAAGTGGGATCATAACTGCACCTGCCTTTCAGGGCTGTTGTGAAAATGAGGTGATGCACATGGAAGCCCTGAAACAGCCCCTGGCGGGGGGTAGAGCAAGAGCTCAGGGTGAGACCCTGCTGGGGCCACGGTTCCCTCTGTGAATGATTCTCTGACTTTCTTTCCCTGAGACCTGCTGCCTGGAACCATGGCTCCTCCAGGCCTGCAAAGGCTGCCGACAAGGCCTCCGCCTCCTGCAAGCCCTCCTGGGTTGGACCCACCCTTCAAAGACCTAGGGCTTCCCTCGGCTTCCTCAGGGATGAGCCCAGCCCCGCCCCCGTACCTCCCTGCCATTCCCACAGGGGCCCCTCCCCTCACTCCGTGGGGCCTCGGAACCTCTGCCAAGTCCCCAGGCCCCCCTTCAGCAGCACCAAAAGCCCCCCCTCCATCTCACCCTGGGCTCACCCAGGGTCGGGTCCACAGTCTCAGCAGACGCATGAGGACGGCTGCTCTCACAGTCCCAGACGCTGCGCTGAACGAATGATTAAACAACCCTGCTCCGGTCACTCAGGCAGCCCAAAAGTTAGGAAGCCCAGGCCTGGCTCACGCCAGCCTCTGCAGCGATCCATTTGCTGTGTGGCTTTAAGCAGGTCTCTGTCCGTCTCTGGGCCTCAGGTTCTCCACCTGTAAAAGTTGAAGGTGGCACAAGATGAGCTCTGAGGGGCTTCTGGGTAACAAATGAGACCTGGAAGAGTGGCTCAGGGAACTGAGGAGACAAAGCCCAGGGGTGGTGGTCCCGCGAGCTTCAGAGCAAGCTCCCACCATAACTGTGCTCTAGGCCCATCCTCAGTGCCCTGGACATCTCCCCACAAAGCACGTTCCAGCTCTAGTTGGCCCGCCCAAACGAGCTCCGTGCATTTAAGGACACAGGGGTGGGGGAAGGGTGGGCATCTGTGCCCCACCTCAGCCTCATTCACCCTCCAGAGAGCCGGCCCGGTTTCTCCAGCTCTCCCACCGGCGGCTGTGGGCCTAGGGTGAGTCCCCACCTGCGGCCCGTTTCCCCACATCTGTTGGGGATGAGCGTTCCTGTGAAACGTCCCACGTGCAGTGGCAGGACTCGGTGCTTCCTGAGAGGAGGGGGACTTGGCCTGGGGCCTTTCACCGGCCACGCTGTCCCCACTTTATGGGGAGACGCTGAGGGTCAGAGCACATGAGCGAGGGGTCCAACCGGGCTCGAACACAGGGCTGCCCAAGGGCCCCCCAACGCAGACACACAACACACTCACACGGTACCCCGACAGCCTACCCGGGCCTCCCCTGTGGCTGCCGGGCCCTTCCAGGGAGTCCAGAGCACAGGAGGGGGTGCATGGCCATTGAGCCACCCACCAGCCCCGCTACCACCTGTCTTGCCGGGATCACCCCTTCTGGGGGCGAGTCTTCCCCCACCACCCAGCTGGCCTGCGTCCCCTCCCCCGCAGCGCCCCTCGCCCCGCCTCACCCGGGGCAGACTGTGTGGCCTGGGTCCCAGCG
This sequence comes from Lagenorhynchus albirostris, assembly GCF_949774975.1. Classification (NCBI taxonomy): domain Eukaryota; kingdom Metazoa; phylum Chordata; class Mammalia; order Artiodactyla; family Delphinidae; genus Lagenorhynchus; species Lagenorhynchus albirostris. The sequence continues at coordinate 79,826,904 of NC_083111.1, read as the reverse complement.
CTGTTTACATCCCCCGGCAGCACCGGGATGAGGGAGGATGGATGAGGTCTGGCGCTGCAGGCACCAGGGTGGTGAGAGCAGCGGCCTGGCTGTTGCCGCGCGTCCCCCGCCCGCCCTCGGGCCCCCGGGCTGCTCTGCGGCTTCTGTGGCTTAGCCCCTCAGGGTGGCGGGCCGCAGGGGAGGGGCGTCCCGAGACACGACTGTGGAGCCTCACAGCCCAGCCGCGAGCGTGGGGGGCTTCTGCAGCTCAGCGGGCTCTCTGCCAGGCTGGCTCCAGGAGGGGCAGCCCCACCCTAAACTGCTCGCGTCAGACCCACCAGAAGGGGTCTGACCCCTGAGCCAGCCAACACCTGACCCCTGACCCCAGACACAGACAGCCTGGCCTGACCCAGCCTGTGGACGTGACAAGGGTGAGACTGTCCCTGTGCCCCGTCTCCGCTGAGGGCCGCTGTTGGGGTTGGTCTCCCCGAGCCTTGTGGGCTCCGGCACCCACCCCAGACCCCCTCAGTCCTACAGAGAAGAGCGCCCTAGAGTGAGAGGTGCTCCCCGGCAGTACACGGCATCTGCTGCGTTCCAGAGAACCTCCCCGAGGTTTCTTTGGGAACCAGCCTTCCTGTGCTAGCCCAGAGCCCCGCGGCCCTCAGAGAGAGTACGGGGCCTGGCAGGCCCTGCCAGTGACTCAGCGGCCGCGGGCTGCCTCCAGCTCATAAAACCTGACCCTCAGATGGCTCAGCCCTCCGGCACCTCCCACGTCTTGGCTGCCTCCAGTCTGCCCCTACCCCTGCCCCGCACACAAACAACGCTGGATCCATACTCCCCCAGCAAGACCCTGGCTGCCCCTGCCTTGCCAGACAGGAGCCAGTGCCAGCCCGGGTCAGGGACCTGGATGGGCCAGGGGCTCCTGCACCACCCTGGGCCTCAGTTTCCCCTTCTGGGACAGATACGACAGCGTTCTAAGGAGACAACGGCAGCCTGTGGGCTCAGCCCTGCATTAGTAGGGAGCCCGTCGAGGGGGGCAGCGAGGTTGCTGCAAGGACCACCCTCCCCCAGAATCTTCAATGGCTCCCCACTGCCCTCGGGTCAAGTGTCCCATTCTGGTCCCCACAAGGGCAGCTATAACTCCATGTGGAAGTGCCCTGCTCATTCCTGCCTTCCACTCACGGGGACCCTGACGTGCAGTTCCCGCTGCCCGAGGACCTCCCCTCCCTCTGCCCACCCAGGCTGCCTACCTCCTGTCACCCCTGCCTCTGCCCGGCTGTGCTGCCCTCCTGGCCAGCGCCCTGCGGCACCCCGCTCCCTCTCGCTGGTGCACTGAAGCCGTGTCCCCCACCAGACTCAGAGCGTGGCGGCCAGGGGCCTGTCTCTGGCCTGTGTCCTCAGTGCCCAGCCCCAGGCCAGTAGGTGCTTCGTCGAGGGGTCTAGGGTGGTTCAACCGCATGAGTGGGCAGGAGCACAGAGACAGGAGAGCAGAGGTGGCGCTCAGGCACAGGAAGCGGCATGTCACAGACTTGGCCCTGAGCCCTGCCTGACCTCGACCCCAAAACCCTGACCCCCCAGCCTGGCCACAAGCCACCACCCTGGTCAGGGTGTCTGTCTGGGGAGGCATGTCCCTCTCAGCCGCTACGTGTTCCCGCAGAGCCACCAGCACTCACAGAGGTTATGCTGGGTCACACGTGGCGCCAGGCCGGTGCACGGCGTCAGGCATGCGTGTGCCCCTGTGAGGCCACATCCGCCCCAGGGACACACACGAGTGGACGCAGAGACCCAGACAACACACGTTCGAGACCTTGGTCACGGGCACAGACACCCCAGGGCCAGAACAGGCAAACGGAACTGGAGAGCAGCGCGGCAACCCAGACCTGCATGGGGCAGCCAGGATGGCCAGAGGCAGCCCGGGATGCCTTTGTCCCCTCCCAGGCAGAAAACCGATCTGCGTGTGTCCCCAGCTCCTAGAGCACACGTGAGTGCCAGCCGAGCTCTCCAGGGCCCAGGGAGCCTTCCCAGAGAGGACACTGTGGGGGACAGAGAGCCGGGCTGGAGCCGCTGTACCCCTTCCCCTTCCTGGGTGGCGCAGCTTCGGCTCTGCCCTCCGTGCCTCAGTTTCCTCCTCTGCCTGGCCGGGCCTGCGGACTCCGCTGCCCCAGGCTCCCTCCCCCAGGGCCCTGAACCACGCTCCTCAGGGGGCCGGCGGGGGCGGGGAAGACGCCCGCCCCGCCCCCACCCCGCCCCCGCCCCGCTGCCTTTGCCCAAAAGGAGCCCCGAGCGCGGGCCTGACGTCAGCCCCCAGGAAGGCGAGGTCCGTAGGGAAGCTGCAGTAAGTGGCCCACAGAGCCACAGCCGCGGCCGTCTCCTCTCCACGCGGGCGAAGGTGAGGTGAGTCCCCCTCGGGCCGGCCGGGCCTCCCCTCCCTGAGATGAGATGGTGGGTGCCGGGGTCCTCACGCCCCGTGCAGGCAGGCAGGCAGGCAGGCAGGGGGCAGGGGCAGAGAAAGACCCGGGCTGGAGAGAACTCAGAGCCCAAAAGTGGCTTTGCGGTCCCACCCTGCAGGGAGCCATTGTACAGATGGGAAAACTGAGGGCGAGGGTGAGGGCAGCTACAGCTGACCAGGCCAAGTGAGGGATAGGGGAGGGAGAGCTCCCCAGGGCTCACGGGGACATCCCTGCTGTGCCCAGCCCCACCTGTGCTGCAGGGCTCCCAAGCCCCCTCCTCTGGACTTCCTTCCTTCCTTCATTCATTCAGCACTCTCACTGGTCAAATGCTGGGTTCCTCGATTTCCCCGTCTGGGCGGCCCCAGAGGTCAGGGAAAGGGTTGCGGTACCCCAGAGGCACTTGATGAGCTCTGGAACCTTGGCCACCACCATCCCCCAGGCTGGGGCAGGGCCAGGGGGTGAGGGATTTGTGGGGACAGGCTCCGACCAGGGCACACCTCCTGACATCCCACAGCTCAGGTCCTAGGCCCCAGCCCGGCCCTTCCCCACCCTTGTAGGGTCGGAGAAACTGAGGCCCAGGGCCCACCCAGCCCCCTACGTAGACCTCGCGGCTGGCACTGCCCCCGCCTGGCTCTCTGGTGGTGCCGGCCCTGAGAAGGCAGCAGGAACAGGGTCCCGAGGGGGGGACGGCCAGTTGGGAACTGGCCTGTGGCCAGGGTGCCGGGCAGGGCGGGCGAGGAGCAGCTGTGCGTCCCGGGGCAGGACTGGGAACGGAAGGGACTGGAGGCATGGTGGCAGCAGCTCACAGCCCTCGGACGGGCAGCTGGCCCTACCGGTGGCCCCCACATTCTTCTGCCAACCTATGGTCGCTCCCAGCCAGAGGGTTACCAGGGCACCACCTCCCCTCATGGCTGTGTGGCCGTGGACAAGTTGCTGCGTGTCTCTGAGCCTCAGAAAAAGCAAAGTCTGCTGCTTCTACAGCCCCGGCATGTGGGGGAGGGGATTGGACGTTTCCTGAGCACCTCCTGGGAGCCTGCGGGCTGGTCTCCTTTTGTCCTGCGGTAACCTGATGTGATGAGGTGGGTCTCAGCACACCCACTTTATAGGTGAGGAAACTAAGCCTTGAAGAGGCCAGAGGGGGCTCTCAAAATCATTCATTTGTTCATTTAGCCACAGCCCAGGCCTTGGCCCTCACGGCACTGCCAGTCCAGTAGGGGAAAAACAAGAAACGAATAAATATGAAGCTGTCAGCTGGTGGGAGGGCTGCAAGGCAAAAAAAGCAGGTGGAGGTGAAGGTGTGCGGGGAGCTGGGTGATCCGGGAGGGCCTCCCGGAGGAGGCAGCCCTCGGGCCTGAAGAGCACTGGTGGACCCCAACCCTGCTCTGCCCTGCTGGCTATCACTACACCCAGGCTGCCCCTCAGACCCCTCACGGTGCTCTGAACACAGAAGCCAGTTCCCACCTCAGGACCTTTGCACTTGCTGTGCTCGTCCCACTGCCTGGAGCACTGTTCCCCCAGGTCCTCCTGAGGCCCCTCCTGCTCCTGAGCGGCCAAAGTGGTCCCCCCAGCCACTTTCTAGCCCACTCCCCCCACCCTGCCCCTGACTGCAAGCTCCACAAGCTAGAGCCAGATCTGCCTGAGACCCTCTGTGCCCCCAGCACCGGCCTCAAGGCCAGGTCTGCTGCCTCCAAAGCATGTGGGGTCCTCATTGTTCCTCTGACCTTGCCACTGGGCTGCGTGCCCTGGACCTCTGAGTCCTCCCCTGTACGGTGGGACGTGGTAAACTTTCACTGGCATGGTGCAGACAGGAGGGTCCACAGAGCAGGGTTCAAATCCCAGCTCCTCCGCCCCCAGCTGGGTGACCCCAGACAGGCCACTTAACCTCTCTGTACCTCAGTTTCCTCACAGGCAGCACCAACATGGGGCATCTTGGGAGGGGTCATGAGACCCTGGGAGGGGTCATCTTGGATGCAAGCTATGAAGTGTGGGATTAGGGCTCTGCCCCAGTGGAGGGGTGTCCAGGGGCCCAGGGAGGACTGTGGGCGTGGGCACTGCTGGTGCTGGGGGCCTTCAGCAGGTGACGCAGGCAGAAGTGGCATGCCGGGCCGAGGGAACGGGCAGAGACCTGGCAGGGGCAGCCGCAGATCCATGACCTGTGCCCCTGGGGAGGCTGGGTCAGGGAAACGGTCAGGTGCTGCAACAGCTGCAACCATCAGGACGAGGTGAGGGATGAGCCAGGGTGGCAGGGAGGGCTGTCTGACCCCCGGCAGGACCCCCAGGTGCGGCGACGCCTGAGGCGGCCCCTCCCAGAGGAGCTTGCATTTCCATCAGAGCCCAGATCTCAGCAAGGGCTCTCAGACAGTGGAAGGGGAGCCCAGGTGCCCGGCACTCCACCCACACCCACGAGTGACCCCTCTCCCTGAGCTGGGTGGGGGGCGCCCTGGCCAGGATGGGGAGCTTGATGCCAGCTGGCGCCACCTGGGACCTGCTGGGTGACCACGGGCCAGACCGGCCCCCTTGGGGGCCTCAGTAAGGGCCCAGCTGTCCCTGGATGGAACAAGCAGAGACTCAGACTAGCCAAAAACAGCAGGCAATGTTCTAAAGCAGATGCCATGGAACAAGAATAATCAGAAGAATAATCAGGCAGATGGTCCCCCAATAATGGCTATTTTGGCCTTGGAAGGCTGTGAGGGTCACCCCAACAGGGGCACAGGCACATGCAGGTACGCTGTGTACCCAGAATCTGATTGCCCACAAACCCCAGGGCCAGAGATGCTCACCCCTCCCTGGTCCCACCCCTGCCTGGGCCAGGAGCCAGTGGACCTAGGTTTGAGTCCCGGCTCCGTCAATTTCACGCTGTGTGTCCTAGGGCCTGTCACTCCCCCTTCTGGACCTCCACTTCCTTGTCTATAAAACCCACGACTGCCGTGTGGACGCAGAGTGTCTGGCATGGCGGCTGGTTCCCGGCAGACGCTCCAGGCACCTTGGTCAGGAAAAAGGCTGGGCCTGTCCTCCGTGCCTGTCCCTCCCGGCTCCCGATGCAAGCAGAACATGGGCTCTTGGGCCACACTTCCAGGCAGGTACCTGTTGCCCAGGGCTGAGGCCAGGCCCCCTGGCTGCCCCGGTCCTGTACACGGCAGGACAGGAGGCAGCCAGGCTGCGGGCTTGGGGTCTGCTAGGCAGCTGGGCGGCCACAGAGGACACACAGGGATAGCAAGGTGGTTTCAAGAGAAGCCAAGGAGAGGTCAGGATGCACCCCCCACCTGCCGAGGAGGGGAGGTCAGTGTGGCCCGGGTCCCCCTCGCAGTCTGTGGGCAGGTGCTGGCCCCTGAGCCTCTGGGTCTTGGCTGTGTCTCTGGGCACACAAGGACCCGAAAGCTGTAGGTGGAGGCAGCGGGGCGTGATCCCCCATCGGTGTTCAGTGGGGAGCTGGTGCGGCCCTCAGGCTGGTTGGAGAGGGAGCCCAGGAGGGGACAGGGTCAAGTGACTTGGGGAAAGATACTCATTCCCCGGGTTTGAGAGCTTCACAAAGGCTCTGAGAAGGCCTACACTGAGCACCCGGTGTGACCCGGGCCTCTCCCCAAAATGGGCAGGCGGGCCCAGGCAGGCCTCCGTTCAGGTGGGAAAACAGGGGTCTCTAGCACTGCTGCTGTTGTCATTATATACCTTCTTTGGGGGGGCACCTGCGGCCGTTTGGCCACCCAATACCCCCAGCTGTCCTGCCGATTTCATTTGTTGGTTTGCTCACTTGTCCATTCAACAAACATCAATCGCAGCATCACAGGTGAAGGAACAGAGGCTCTGAGACTTGAACCAAACACCTCTGCTGAGCACCAAGGGGAGGGGGAGGCGGAGGACAATGGGGACCGAGGGACCCCCGACGATGGCCAGGGTGACCGGGTGGGTTTCCTGGAGGAGGTGTTAAACCTGCTCGGCTGGGAAGACTGGTGGGTAGTGAGGGTGGAGCCGAGGGCGGGGGCCCTGGGACACTGGGTGGGCTGTAGAGGGGCTGGGCCAGGCAGGGAGGGCACCGGATGCCTGGGTGAGAAACGGGCCTCGCCCTGCAGGCCCTGCCGGGCTCGCTCAGCGGTTCACTCAGCCAAAGAGAAGGATGGGTGCCGCTCTGCGCCCGGCTGTTCTGGGTGTGCTGGAGGAGCAGACGGGAGCACTGCCCCAGCCCCGAAGCCACCAGGCCCACCCCGAGGTGCTCACGGTCCAACGGGGAGGCACTGTGGGATAGTGCTGGGCTGGACGGTGCTGGGGCAGGAGCAGTGGGAGAGGTACTGGGCCAGCCATGGTGGAAAGACAAGGCTTCCTGAGGAGCTGAGGTCAAGAGGAAGCCCTGAAAGCGGGCAGGAATACTGCAGTGCGGGACGAGGAGCAGCTTGGGCAAAGGCACGGAGGTTGGAGGGTGCCTGGGGCGTTGTCATTCAGTTGGAGCGCGAGGAGACTGGGGAGGGGGCTCCCCTAGCCTTGCTCAGAACCTGAGGCTTTTCCCGGGGAGGACCCCTGCCCAGCAATCCCAGCTCCAAAGCCTGGTTGTGACCAGATGCCTGTGAGGAGAGCATATTGCGGGGGGAAGACATCCTTCACCCCCCATATTCCTCCCCTAGAGGGTCTTGGAGCTCCAGGTCTGCAGATCTGGGGGGGTAAGGGGAGACGTGCCCCCCTTACCAGGCACCAGGCGGCAGCAGTGCACTCCCACCGCGCCCTCCGGCACCGCTCCACACCTGCACCAGGTGCTCTGAATCAGCTAAGGCCCGCGGCATCCCGGAGGAGCCGTGTAATACAGCTGTGCCAGCCCCACTCCACACAAGTGGAGACTGAGGCTCAGCGAGAACCCCTGCAGGGTCAGAACCCTCACTCCAAGGTCAGGTGGGGCCAAGGGAGGGAGGCCCACAAGGTTACCTATGGCCAGAAGCCCCAGGGCCCAGCTGGGGGACCCCAGGCTAGTTGCTGAAGCTCCTGTCTCTGCATCCTGCATCCTCGTTGATAAAACATGAATTGTGCCCCCTCCACGATGATAGGAGGAATCCAGATGTCTCTCGCCAGGGCCCCATGGGTAGGGGGCAGAGAAAGCAGACGTATTTCTAGGGAGGCCAGGGACTGTAGGCTTGGGTCAGAGAAAGTTAATTTATGCTACAATATAGAAAGACCTTTCTTATTTTCAGAGAGTTTTGCATTACAGTGGGCTAACCTGGTAGGTAGTGAGTTCCCCGTCCTCGGAGGAGTGCAAGCTGAGCTTTTTTTTTTTTTTCGCTGCGTTGGGTCTTTGTTGCTGTGCACGGGCTTTCTCTAGTTGTGGCGAGCGGGGGCTACTCTTCGTTGCGGTGCACAGGCTTCCCACTGGGGCGGCTTCTCTTGTTGTGGAGCACGGGCTCTAGGCACACGGGCTTCAGTAGTTGTGGCACGTGGGCTCAGTATTTGTGGCTCGCAGGCTCAGTAGTTGTGGCGCACGGGTTTATTTGCTCCACGGCATGTGGGATCTTCCCGGGCCAGGGCTCGAACCCGTGTCCCCTGCATTGGCAGGTGGATTCTTAACCACTGCGCCGCCGGGGATGCCCCACAAGCTGAGCTTTTGCACATTCATTCACTCACCCACTTGACATATACTGAATGTGAATGCGCAGGCCACTCCTCCAAAAATTCACAGGCTGGTGGGGAAACTGGACACGTGGCCAGGCAACGACAGAGCCTCGGGTACAGTGAGGGCCCAGAAGGGGCAGCAGATCTACCAGAAGCAATCGGGGGGGGGCTCTCTGAAGGAAGCGGCATCCGAACTGAAGAAAGCTGACAGGTGAATAAGAGGGTATCGTCAGAATTATTTTAGGCACAAGTGACAGAAACTCCAAAATAACTTAAGCCGAAGAGGGAGATAACCAAGTCCCAGACGACTGGCTTCAGGAAGGGCTGGATCCAGGCGCTTGAACCATCCTGTCAGGACTTAGTCTCTCCTCCTGGTGGGTTTCCTCTAGAGGAATACGGCCATCAGCAGCTTGAGTCTCATAACCAGCTAGAGTGGCAACCCCAGGGAAGAGAGCTGCCAGCAAAAGTCCCAGGGCCGGTAGTGACTGGCTGGGCTGGGGTCATGAGGCCACCTGTGACCAAGCACTGTAGCCTGGGGTTCTGTGTTACAGGAGCCCATGTCTGAGGCTAGGAGCTGAGCAGTGCCAAGCCACTGAAGAACTTTATCCCACACATGGTGGAGGGAGGCTGAGACTTCCTGCCCACGGGTCCCAAGGGCTCCTCCTAACCTGGGAAGCACTGGGCCTGCATCTCGCCCCAGTCCCCAAGCCGCCGGGATTCCACGACCATCCCTCTGCCCTGCTCCCTGAAAGAGCCCTCCAGAGCAGTCTTGCAGCCAAGACGTTCCCAAAGGTGCAGGCCTTCAAGCCTTGAAGGGCTTCCGAGCTGGAAGTACCCTCAGAGCCACCTGCCCATTGCGTAGATAGGGAGACTGAGACCTGGGCAGCCTGGGCAGTGGAGGAATTCCTGACCCTTCCTCCCAAGACCCTAGTTTCCTCTGAGATGGGCGGGAGGGGAAAAAGGAAGGAAGAGAGGTGCAGGAGGAGGGAGGCCCCCAGGGGCCTGAAGCCCTGGGCCCCACCCGCACAGCTGCACTCCAGCTGTTCAGTCCACCCAGGACCAGCACTCGCCCTTGGGGCCTGGGGCTGTGCAGAGTCCACTCTGCAAGGCCTGCCTGCCCGCCCTGCCGTCCTCCTGCTGCCGTTCTCCACAGGGCACCTCCCTTCCCTAACCCTCACCTTTGTTTATACTCGGCCCATCTCCCATCCCCTCACCAGCTGAAATCCTCTCAGGACCCTTCCAGGGCCACGTGTTGACAATGTGTCGGTACAGCCTCAGAGAGGGATCCCAATTCTGCCCACTTTACAGATGAGGAAACTGAGGCTTAGAGACTTTAAGGTCACAAGCCGGTTCTGAGATGGAGCCAGGCTTTGGGTGGGGCGTCCAGGCCAGAGTCGAGACTCTTAGTGGCTATGCTCCAGTGCCCCCAACCCACTGTGTGTCTCTTCCTCTGACCCTGAGCCCCCGGAGAGCAGGTCCGCGTGCCCTCCGCTCTGCCCAGGGAAGGGCCTGAGCATGGGTGGGCGGAGCAGGCCAGGGTAGTGGCTGGTAGATGTGTGAAGGCTCCCAGCCTGGGTCAGTTGCCCTGAGGCAGTTTCCAGACCTTGAGCCCGGCACGGTGCTAGGCACTACGAGGACGTGGCCCCTGCCCACTGGGATCCAGCCAGCTGACCCCAGCTGCAGGCTTCGCTGCACCTCAGCCAGGACTAGGGCACCTGCCAGGAACGGGGAGGGGACAGGGCCATGCCTCCACTCTCAGACTGCTTCCTCAGGCTGTGGAAAGCACTAGTGACCCCAGTTAGCAGATGAGGAGAAGGCGGCTCACTGACTGGCCGAGGTCCAGGGTCGAGGGAGTGGTAGGGCTGGGCTCGAGCCCAGGTGTCTGGGACGCTTGTGCTTGCTCACCACCTGGGGCCCATCCAAGGGCCAGGTCTGTGCCTCCCCACTCGGCCTGGGTGTGAGGGCCAGCGTCAGGCTATCCCCACAGAAGAGCAGAGGCTTCTCCCCTTTCCCCTCATTCCAGGCTACATTTAGAGTGGAGCAGGGTGGAAGGCAGGCGGGGAGTGGGTGCCCACAGTGCACCTGCTAGAGGAGGGGACCGTTGCCTGGGTGCCCGCCCTCCCTCAGGCCCAAGGACCCAGCTGTGGGCTCGCACTAGGCAGACCCAGGTTCGAGCCCTGGCCTGTCCCTTCCAGAGCCTCAGTTTCCTCTGAGTGAGTGGAGGAGGCCAGGAGCCAGGTGGGTAAGGAGTTACCATCACCAGTGCCTGGATCTGCAAGGGAACCAATGCCATGAACCCGCTCAGAAACTGCAGAAAGAAGGCGCTGTTGTTACGTCACTTTGCGGGCAGGGAGGCTGAGGCTCAGAGAGGTTAGTCAACACCCGGGGTGACCCCTCGTGAGCGGGGGCCAGCCCCCAGCGCGCACCTCCACTGGTTACTCTTACTGGTCAAGTGCTCCCCGCAATGCCCACCACCCCCAGCCATCACCAGCTGTGACATCCCACACCACACTGAGCCCCATCTTCCCACGGGAGTGTGGACAGGCCCAGCCCGGGCTGGCAGATGGGGGTATGGGGTCCTGGGTGTGGACAGAGGGAGAAGCGGACATGGTGGACGCGAGGGCGAGTCAGCCCCAGACTGGAGGACCGGCGGGACCACGGAGGGCAGGGCTAGTGCTGAGAGCATGGAAGGGGGGCGCTCTGCTCAGGGCTCGGGGGGGCCCGCGGCAGCCCTCGCGCTTGACCAAAGCAGATTCAGGGGGTGGAGCGGTCCATCCCGTGGAGCCTCAAGGAGGACCAAGAGCTGAGGCGGTGGAGACCACGGGGGAAACCGAGGCCCAGTGAAGGAGTGTCTGCCCTGAGGCTATGTGGGGTGGAGGCAGCTCAGCCCAGACACTCCCAGCCCGGTACCTCCCCGGCTCCAGAGAGCCGAGCGCCCTGGACTGTGGATCCCCGAGGCCATCAGCAAGCCCACCTCCACAGGGCCCAGGGTCTCACGGTTTGAGCTCCTCATCTTGCGAAACAAAAGGGATCGTGAGTAGATGCCCCCAGAGAGCGGCCAGTGACTAATCAGGTCAGTGTGTTATCACCGTGAGAGGTGAGGGTGTGCTGGGGCCGGCATAAGCAGGGTGGGGTGGCGGGGGTCTTATCATACAGACAGAGACAGCCAGACTCAGCAGAGAGCAAAGGGGAAGAGATGGTGGTGTAGAAAGCGGGGGGATGGGAGGGCCCGGGCTGTGGCCGCGATCTGAGCTTGGCCGGCGTGACAGATGCCAAGGTTCGTCGTGTTCCGGGACTGACCTCAGTGTGTGAGCGGCGGCGCCCAGGGCGGGGACCAAATCAGACTCTCGGAGCTGAGAATCATGGTGCGCTTGGCTGACGTCCTCCGTCCTCACCTGCCCGGCCTCTGGGGTGTCCCGCGCATACCCCTGCTCTGGAGCTCCAGGCGTGCAGCCCTGGCCCACACCACCGGCACCTTCAGCGAGGTGCTGGCCAGCGTGTGAGGCTGTCCCTGGGATGGGACTCAGTGCCAGAGGAAACCTGTGGTGTTTATTATTTGTCTCTGACTGTCACATGGATGCAGACCTCATGCAGACACATTGGAAAACCGAAAGGCGCGCGAAAGGAAATTCGAAAACCTGTTTGCGTGTGTCTGGGGCCAGCTCCTGTCTCCCCGGGCCCTTCCTCCTGGGGGTTTGCCGAGGCGTCGTGTTTTCCACAGTAGAGCAGGGACGCGTTGGGAGGCATCCCTCTCCTTCCTGGGGGACTGCGGGGGTCCACGCTGCCCGAGGACGAAGCCCACAGCCCTGAGGCACCAGGATGCCAGCCCCACAGCCTAGCCTCATCACCTCCCCTCGCTGCTCCCCAGCCCCTCACGCCCACAGGTCTCTCCCTGCCCCGGACATCACTCTCGCACGCTGTCTCCCTGAGCTGCCGTTGGACAAACACATCCAAAGACCCTGTGTGTTAGGGGCTGGGGACACCGGGCAGAGGACAGCCCTCCCAGAGGACCCCGTGAGCTGAGGCCCGGGCCCACTTGCGCTGGAGGTGGCCAGAGGGGCCGGACACAGTCTTGGGCAGCATCCGACTCCTCCCGGCAGCCTTGAGAGTTAACAGACGCTCAGGGCCGGCGTCCCGGAGACAGAGGCTCAGCCGATGCTGCCCTCTCTGAGCTGGAGGATGGGGGCGGCCGCCTGCCCTGCCAGGGGCTCCCTCCCGGCCAGGTTGGGACCTGAGCCTCAGCTAGCAAGAGGTCCCCTGCTGTGCCCACCCCTTCCAGGCTGGCATTCGGTCCCCAGTCCCCCAGCGGGCACGACTTCCGCTGGGTGGAAACTGCCAGAAGGAGCCTGTTGCTCGAGGATGTGCAGTAGCCGTCCAGGGGGAGTGGGCAGCGTGAGGCCCGTTCACAGCAGACGCCTAACTTCCCTTGGTCGCCAGGAAGGGGGAGGGGTCTTCCCTCCCCTCGCGGGTGGGGGAGGGCACACTATGCCTGGGGTGTCCCATGTGCCCTCACCTCCTCCCTGCTTCTCCCCAAAGCCTTCTCCTTTCTCCTGAAAAAGACAGAAATGTCCTTATTTGGAGGATCAGCCTGGCCCAGGGCGGGGATGGGAGCCTGTTAACCCTTCGTTTATAAACAAAGGGATAAGCCTCAGCAAGTTAAACAGCTCAGCAGGAACAGAAACAGGGTGGGCGGCCCCACCCCAGCCTGCCCCCACCGCAGTGTCTGGGCCACCAGGCCTGGACCAGGCAGGGAGCACAGTGTTTATTTAACTCACATCTGCTGTGCTGCCGCTGCTGGGACCTGGCTCCAGGCTCGAGCCCCAGTGAGCCACCCCACGTGGGCCTCCAAGACAGCAAAGGTGGCTACCTCTCAGGGCTGGGGAGAAACTGGGGTGGCCAGGGGGCTGGCTCCCAGCTCCCCAATCCCAGCCTCCTGGACCCTTATGAGGAACTTCACCCAGGGCATTGACCTGGTGCCAGCCTTGCAGGAGGTGAGAACAGATGGGTGGCCTGGAGGACAGGGGCTGTGTCGCATGGGTGCAGGAGCTGTGGGCTGGGGTGACCGAGGGCACGGCTCTGTCCTAGCAGAACCGTGGTGTATTTGGCACCAGCTAATGGTGCGCTGAGCACTGCTGTGCTCAGTTAATCCTCCCAGCAGCTCTGTAGTCCCAATGATCTAGATTAGGACGTGAGGCACAGAGAGGTTAAGCGACTTGCCTGAGGTTGCACAGCGAGCGAGGAAGCAACTGGAATTGGAGCCCAGGCTCAAACACCACACACTTGGCCCGTCATCTTACCTGTGCCACACCAGTCGCCTTTGTCATCTTTCAGTCCCGGTGACAGTCTTGCGAGGCTTTTCGCCTCCCATTACAGCAAGCAGCAGGTGCACAGCACTGGCATTCTGCTGGAGCTGCACGCTGGCAAGTGCCAGGGCCAGGCCAGGCAGAGGCACAAAGGTGGGAATGTTGGGGTGCTGGGTGGGCAGACGAGCCAGGTGAGGTCCAGCCTCGGGGCAGGGCTCCAATAACCCCAGGGTAACCCGGTCTCCTTCCTTCCAGGCCCCGGGCGTGCGCTGGCCGCTGTCATGCCCTCCGCGTCTTCCGCAGGGCCCTCGGCCGTGGCTGCCCCCAATGCCACAGCGGCAGCGGCAGCGTGGACCAATGTCAGCATGCCGGAGATGCCCCTGTTCCACCTGTTCGCTGTGCTGGACGGGGAGCTGCACGCCGCCTTCCCGGGCCTGTGGCTGGCGCTGATGGCCGTGCATGGCGTCATCTTCCTGGTGGGGCTGGTGCTCAACGGGCTGGCGCTGTACGTCTTCGGCTGCCGCACCCAGGCCAGGACGCCGTCGGTCATCTACACCATCAACCTGGTGGTGACTGACCTGCTGGTGGGCCTGTCCCTGCCCACGCGCTTTGCTGTCTTCTACGGCACCCGCGGCTGCCTGCGCTGCGCCCTCCCGCACGTCTTTGGCTACTTCCTCAACATGCACTGCTCCATCCTCTTCCTCACCTGCATCTGCGTGGACCGCTACCTGGCCATCGTGCAGCCCGATGGTGGCCGCCGCTGGCGCCAGCCTGCCTGCGCCAGAGCCGTGTGCGCCTTCGTGTGGCTGGCCGCCGGCGCCGTGACCCTGTCCGTGCTGGGCGTGACGGCCACCGGCGGGCCCTGCTGCCGCGTCTTTGCACTGACCGTCCTGGAGTTCCTGCTGCCACTGCTGGTCATTAGCATATTCACCGGCCGCATCATGTGTGCGCTGTCACGGCCGGGCCTGCTGCGCCAGGGCCGCCAGCGCCGCATGCGGGCCATGCAGCTGCTGCTCACCGTGCTCGTCATCTTCCTCGTCTGCTTCACGCCCTTCCACGCCCGCCAGGTGGCTGTGGCGCTGTGGCCCGACGTGCCGCACCACACCAGCCTCGTGGTCTATCATGTGGCAGTGACCCTCAGCAGCCTCAACAGCTGCATGGACCCCATCGTCTACTGCTTCGTCACCAGCAGCTTCCAGACCACCGTCCGTGGCCTCTTCCACCAGCATGGAGCGGGGTGCGAGCCCAACAGCTGCAACGTGGTCAGCACGCGCAAGAGCTCCAAGAACTCGTCTCACCGTCACATCCTCGGCGCCAGACCTCGAGCCCTCACGCAGGCCCTGGCTAACGGGCCTGAGGCTTAGTTGGTAGGACTTTGCAAGGGGGCCAAAGGTCAGGGCTGGACTGGACACGCCAGGTCGGGGACAGCACAGATATCTGCTCTACCCGGATGGCAAATTGGGTTCACCTGATCAATTTGGTGATGGCTGCCCAGTGCAGTGCCTGGAGGAAGTGTCTAAGGCCACTGTGCTGTGATTGATTAGCAATGTCTGCCATGGGCTCTAGATAGGATGTGGTGATCTGAATGCTGATAATTTGCCATCCCTAAGGTAAATATTGTGTCCATTGAAAACTCAGAGGGGTAGCCAGGAGCTGCTTCTCACTTGGACCATTCAGCCTCTAGAAGGGGTCCCTGAGAAACATGGACAAAGATGTTTTAGATACTGGGAATTTCAAAGAGGGTTAAAAAGATAACCTGAAGGTGTTCCCTCCCCACCCCTCTCCCTTTTTCTCCCTCCCCCACAAAGAGAGAAGAACAGGAACAAAAAGGAAGTGTTAGAGGACACAAATGTTATGTGAGCGGACGTGAAGGGTTCACGTCTGCAGGGCCTCCATTTGAGGCATCCATAAATCACACAGGAAGACAGCCTGACACCGTGGGGTGCTTTGCTGTGAGTACTGTGATACCTGGGCTGACACTCAAACCAGAAGCTACCCTACAAAGGGGAGACTGTTTTCCACCCACCAGCCATGAGGGGGAGGCTGAGTGGCACATACAGGTGCCATGAGTGGGAGATGGCCAATCACAACTCAGCCCCACCTCCTCCAACATCCCCTTGCCTGCCCCGTGGAGACCACTCAAATCTTCCCAAAGCCCTCCACTTTAGGAACCATCTTGGAAGACCCTGCCCGCTGGCCCAGGAGGGCAGTAGGCTCACAGCCCATCCTATGGGTGAGAAACCAAGGGCAAAGACACAGAGACTGGAACCCAGGCCTGCTGGCCTAAGGCCACCGTCTCCCCACACTCAGAACCCTTCATTCTCCCTCTCACCTGGCTCATCATGCTTCCCTGCCTTTCCTGGGGAGGGATCATTTCTCTGGCTTGGGCCTCTGGTTGCCTCCTCTGAGCTGGACTCCAGGATAGCCTCTGCATGCCTTCTAGTCGAATGTTCAAGCTCCCATGAGCCCTCTCTAGACTGCTGTATGGGGGGAGGGCGCCTGTTGTGAGAGAGGAGCTCTGGGCGTCCCAGGCACCTCTAGCCACCAGGCTCCACCCTCTCACGTGGCCACCACCACTGAAACTGGTGAGATGGAATCTGGGCCCCAGGTTTGCCCTTTGTCTGCAAAGAAGTGTCCTACATGGGACTTCCCTGGTGGTCCAGTGGTTAAGACTCCGCAGGGGACATGAGCTCGATCCCTGGTCAGGAAACTAAGATCCCACGTGCCACACGGTGCAGCTGAAGAAAAAAAAATAGTCCTACGTGCTCGGCGGCTCCAGACAGAGTATCCTGGCCCCGAGTTCAGGGCCCTAGTGCAAGGCCTGGATGGGAGGCAGAAAGGCCATTTATATCCCCATATTACAGACGAGGACACTGAGGCTCAAAGAGGGAAAGGAGCTTGCCAGGGTCATAGAGTACCCAGGTACTGCAAGGCCAGTACTGTCTGCTGGAGCCCAATGGGGTTGGCTCCTTTGGCCCTAGGACCTTGTGGGGTGGCCAAGGTGGGAGATGCTGGAGCCCGGGGGAGTCCAAGCCCTGCTCAGTGAAGTGGTGGGGGAGCTGGACCCAGGGTTGCTTCCTGGGCCCGGGTGCTCAAGAAGCAAGGGGCGTGGTTGTCAGCACCAGGACCACCATCCTTGGCCTTGACTGGTGCCGGGCACAGTATGCAGCCTCCCCCCACCTCCCTGCTCAGAGAGGGGCCCAGAGCTCCATGGAACAGAGGAGGGGCCTGGCTCTCGGGAAAGGAGGGTGCGGGAGTGGGTTGTCTGTGCCAAGAAGCCCACGGCGACAGCGATGCTGACCCCAGGGAGTGCCACTTATGATGGGTTTTCAGGCGGGGAGGCTCTGCCAGAGCTTTGTCTCTCCCCGGCCTGCAAGCCGGCACCTGGGCAGTCACACAGCAGAGGAGGGAAAGTTAGTGTGAGGTGTTTGTCCCAGCCCAGCACCACCTGTGGGCTTTCCTCCAGGCTCAGCAGCCCTGATTCTATCCCAGGTTCTCACTCTAATTTATACTAAAGAGCGAGTGGCTGACTTGAGCTGACTGCTGTGCGTGGGGGTGGAGGGTTTGCAATGCTTCTGGAACAATCCCTTCCTCAAGGAGGAGGGCGGTCTCTAAGGTGAGCCAGCGTGGGTCTCGGCACACACTGACTGGGCGCCTGCTGGGTCCCAGGTCTGTCTGGCCCTGCTTCACACCCAGTGTCTCGTTAGTCCCCACCATTCATGGAAGTAAGAGCCCAGCGCAGAACTGGGATCCAGATCCAGGGTGGCCAAGCCCCCTCCCCTCATCCCACATGTGAAATCCCACCATCCAGCCTGGGTTCCTCAGGGACTGGAAGAGCCGTGGGGATAAAGGGTGCCAGGGCCCAAGGGAGCCTTCCATCACCCCCCAGAGCTGTCTGATGGCCCCCTTGCAGAGCCCTCGCTAAGTGGGCCTCAGTTTTCCCCACTCTCTACTCCTCTCCCTCCTCTCTGTAGCCTTGCAGCCGGTGGACAGGGAGCTGAGGGCAAGAGATTCACCGCACGTGACCCCACAACTTCCTCAGGCACTTGCTTCCTCCTCCTGACGGCTGGCTCCTCCCCACTCCCTCCATGGGGACACGGGCCCAGGAGCCTCCAGAGGCCAGACTGGGACAGTCCTTTTTCCCACAGGGGCCAGAGTGCGAAGTTTCTGCAGTCCCCTCCACATGGCCTCCCTTCCCAGATTTTTGAAAAGCCCAAGTGACGTGAGGTGGCTTGTGTATTTATATCTGATGTAAACATTCTCCTTAACGAGGAATCCTCGTCCTGAATTAAAACTGTTTATTCCCTTCGTGCCCTTGACTCAGCGCCCTGGCTGGCGGGCAGGGGTCGCCGTGGGGCACTGAGCCAGGTGGGGGCCCCCTCGTCCACCCAACTTCGCTCACTATCCTGTGGTTGGGGACAGTGGGCTCCACGGGAAAGTCTGTGGTGGTGGGGTCATGGTTTTGCCATCACTGCTGGGGGCAGGCACAGGGGCTTCTGAAGGGCGAGGGTTGGAGGGGATGCAGGTGGTAAGGTGTGGGCCGTGGGTGGGCACAGTAGCTGGTTAGGGGCACAGACCAGCAGAGTGACGGGTCGTCGCCCCAGCCTGGTCCCAACTCCGCCTGCCCAGGGAGAGAACATAGACGTGGGCAGGTCAGCCAGCCTGCCCGCAGCATCCAGTCAGATCACCCACAGGTATGATCCGGAGGGAGGGGCTACGGCTCCGCTACAGCACGGGCTTACAAGGCAAGAGCTGCTGAGCTGTCCACCTTCTGAACTTCCCCGTAAGCCTGGGCTGTCACCCCATCGCCCAGACAGGGAAACTGAGGCTCTGGGCATCCGGCAGGGGCCTCAAACCTGAGCCCCCAGGCCCCAGTTCCTGCCTCACACACGGCCCGGGAAGCACGGGGTAAGCAGGGCATTGCCCGGGTGGGGCTCGTCACTCTCGCTGTACGGCACCCTCAGAGGCCGGAGGCGCCTAGAGGTAAATATTAGGGCCTGTTTAGATTAAGCTCCATTAATAGCAGGAAATGTCCCTGGGCGCCCGCCCCGGCTTCCTGGAGGCCTCTGATGCCTGAGCAGAGGTGGCGGCCCTGTGAGATGGCTGTCCCACCCTCAGGTCCTGGTTTACACCCCACACTTTTGCCCACACCCTGCCTCTTCACACTCCTCCCTCTGCCCTCACCGCCTCCCATTCTTCAGCCCCTCGGGAGGCTCTCAGTGCCCCCACCCCCGGACGCAGCCCTCCCCTAGCCCCGGACAGGGGAGCTCAGGAGGCAGGTGTGAGGGGGACCCTTGAATGAGGTGAAGACCCCCATGGGACCAGTCACCCCTCGCATCCTCCCACACACTGGGGCTGACCCCATGCCCGAGGGGTCTCTGTTCCCAATTCACAGAGGAGAAAACTGAGGCTGAGCGATGCAATGGGACCAGTCCAAGGCTACCCCATGCCACCTTAAAAACGGAGCTGGAATGTCCCACCCGGACCTGCCTGACCCCAGGGCCAAGGCCACCCCCAACCCCTGACCCCTGGACAGCAGCCAGGACAGCTGTGGGCCAGGGAGGTCAGGGACCAGTCAGCTGAGTGTCAGCAAACAGAAGGGCGCCCCCAGGTGCAGGAAGGGGGCACGGTGAGGGGACTGGGGAAATGGCCCCCGCCTTCCCCTGCTACCGGGCCTGGGCCCCTGCTGTCTCCCTGGCTTACCCACCACCCTAGCCCCGCCGTTTGCACTTGACCACCTGCCCCTCGGGGCCTCCCCAGCCTCCACTGGCGGGAGGAAGGCACAGAGCTTCCCGACAACCGCACCGGGGGTGTCCTGTGTCTGTGTCTTGGTCTCAGCAGGTCCACTGCCCGGCCAGTCTGCCCAGGACCAGCCCTGACTGTCCTCCTTGTGGGTCCCTCCCTCTCTGCCCAGCTGTCCCGGGGCCAGCACCTACCCCACTGCAGGACAGACCACATGGCTCAGCTGTGCCCTCCGGACTGGATGCCTGCCCCACCGGTGCCCTTGGCCCCTCGCTGATCCCTCAGGGACTCCCCACCCACCCACCTACCCACCCCCATCGTCCTGGTTCTTCAGATGATGTTGACGCGCTGTGCTTTGCACTGAAGCATCTTCTCTGCAGGCCCTGGGGAGTCTGCAGCCTGGGGGCACAGCTGGGCAGGTGGGAGATCAGAGCCCCCCACCACACCATGTGGGACCAGCCACGTAGGGGCATCCGGGAGGACTTCACGGAGGAGGAGACATTCAAGGCTCTTCCCTCCTGGTCCTCACCTTATCCACCTGGCTTCCAGACCCCTCGGGCTGGGCCTCTCCTGAGGCTGTGGTGCTGGAAGCTTTTCAAGCATCCAGTGCCCGACGGGATGGCAGGGCCAGGGTGTTTCACCCCCATTTTACAGATGAAGAAACTGAGGTCCAGTGGGTGCGTGGACACAAGCCCACGCACTGGGACCATGCACACCGGTCCCAGACCAGCTCATCTGCTGATCTGCTGACTCTGGGACCCTTCCGAGCATTGGCTCTGCCACCTGTAAGTAGGAGTCTGCTGCCCAGACCGCAGGTGCCCCCCAAACTGAGACAGCCCCCATCCGGCTAGAGGCGCAGCCTAGGAGTCCCTCCAAATCCCCATGAGACCCCCGCCACACCCCTGCCCCTCTCTGGGCTCCAGTTTCCTCATCCGTAATCCGGAGCTCAGAATGGCTCCCTGCAGTGTTAGACCTTCAGTAACCAGGTCAGCAACGACTGAAATGTGGGACGCTCTGTGTGTGTTTATGAACCAACCTGGGGCTCTGTTCCCCCTGCCCTGCAGCCCCTCGGCTTCTCGGGCCCCAGTCCTGGGCAGGGAGGTGTCCTCACAAGGCGTGGGGTCCCCAGTCACACCACAGGGAGGCCTTCCCGGGGCACCCCTGGCAGAGTGGGGGGCTCCTGACGGGGGTCTCAGATGGAAGTAGGGATGAGGTGCGTACCCCAGGGGTCCAGGCTGTACCAGTGGCCTGGGGAACCGCTTCATGGAGGAGTCCTGGGACCTCTGAGGGTCTTCTTGCCCCACCCACCCCCATGGGTACCCCTGCGAGTGTCCTGCCAGGGACTGAAGGTCAAGTTCTACTCCACAGGGGTGACATCCAGGACGCTGAACTCTACTCCACCCTTCCTCTCCAGAGCAAAGCCACGGGAGGCAGCTCCTGGGACCCCAACTGCCAGAGGCTCGTGGAGTGGGTGCCGCAGTCCAGCCCAGGGCAGGGTAACAGGGCGTCTGGCCCATGCCAGGCCCCTTGGCCACACCAGCTTCTCCAGCCTTGAGCAACTCACACGCTGTCCCCGAGACTCCGTTTCCTTCCTCTGTGTCGTGGAGGATAATTACACCCTCTGCCTTCAGGTGCAATCGTGAGGAGTAAACAGTTGTGTGTGTGCATGTTATGTGTGCATGTTATGTGTGCATGTACTGGGACGTGTGTGTGTTTGTTGTGTGCATGCATGCATGTGATTGTGTATTGAAGTGTATGCATATATTTGAATGTGTGCGCACATGCGTATGTTATACATACATGCATTGCATGTGTTGTGTGCACGTGTGTGAGTGCACTGTATGTATGTAGGTACATGAGCATATACATGTGCATGTGTTGTATATGTGTGTTGTGTACATGTATATGTATGTTGTATATGCGTTTGTTGTGTGTGTTGTGCACATATGTGTGTGCATGTGTTGTGTGTACATTTGTATGTGCATTGTGTTCTGTGTGTATGTATTTGTGTACATGTGTGTTGTGTGTGCATACGTTGTGTGTGTGTGCGTGCATTGTGCGTGTATGTGTGTATGTAATACGTGTGTGTGTGTGTGTGTGTGTGTGTGTGTGTGTGTCTTCCCACGGTGCTCAGCTGTCAATAAGTAATGATTAAAGTGAGCTAATGAGGGCAATAGGGCTTCCCCGAGGAAGGTCCCAACACGTTCATTCATTTTCCTTCATTCCTTCAACAGCGTCCTTTACCTTCCTGTGCCAGGTATGACCTGAGGGTCTCCCTCCCAACAGGACGCCTGCCCTCCCCTCCCGGGCGCACACGCACACACTGGTCACAGTGACTGAGACACCTCCATCCTCACTCATCCCTCTGGGTGAAGCCCTGTCTTTGAGCTTCCCCCTGATGCCTGCACCCATGGTGTGTGGGGGGGCACATTCTGGTCTCAGGCGGGCAGGATGCCTGCGTTCTCTCTCGGAGCTGCCAGTGATCTTGGGCCGGCGCCTCCCCGGCTGGCCCAGCCCCCCTGGCTGATCCCCTGGCACCACCGGTTGGATGGAGGCGTCCGGGGGGCTGCGGCCACCAGGTGGCGCTGCTGGCCCAGGACAGGCGCCCGAGGTGTCTGCCGCCAGCCAGGACCAAGGAGGGCAGGGACCCTCCTGATCACCTCTGCCACCTGACCCTCGGGGGGTGGCCCCAGAGCTGGCAATCCTGGAAGGCTGCTCAGAGGAGCTGCAGCTTCCTTCCCCTCCCGGAGAGAAGAGTGACACTGAGTCAGGAAGCCCCTGACCCCTTCAACTCGGCCACCTTCCAGGCAGCCCCTCACGCCAGGTCTGTCTCCCCACCCGCCAGAGGGGCGGCTAGGCGAGGTGATCGCAGAGGGGGAGGAGCCAGCCCCTCCCTGTGGGCTGTGGAATGAGGCCGACGACTGACTCCATGACACGCGGGGACGGTGGGCTCTGTGGGCAGCTGGGGCTCCCCTGAGATGTGCCTCCTCTTCTGGCGCGTGATCTAGGGGGAGCTGAGAGCCCCCCAAGGCCATACTGGGGCCCCAGGTGAAGAACCTCATTTCACCATCTCATGAGCCCAGAGAGGGTAGGACAGCTGCCCTGAGTTACACAGCCTGGCAGCTGAGACTGCTGTGTGGCAGGAGAGAGAAACGCGCCCGAGGGCTGGGATGTCCGGACAAGCGGTGCTCTGCATTTCCAACCGCAGCGCTGGTACCAGCTCCAGGCTGTGGAAGGAGGCAGGAGACAGCCAGATGGACAGGTGGAAGCCAGGGAGAGACTGCCCTGGGCATGAGTCGCTTGGTGGTCCCTGGACCCTCTGCTTAGGCAGAAGGGACAGGTCCTGTACTGGACACAGAGGGGAGTGACCAGTAGGCACTGGCCTGACAGCTGAGGTGTGGCGCCGCCCATGCCTCACCTGCCCACCAAACTTCCACGCAGCCGTGCTCGTCGGGGCGGGCTGCAGCCCCCAGTCCGGCTCACTGAGGAGGGCAGTCTGGTCCCGGGGCTGGCGCAGGGCCTGGATTCCTGGAGACGTCAAGTGGGACCAGCCTCTCCCGAGGAGCCCCACCGGGAGCCCCAGGAAGCTCAAGTCGAAGGCCCTGGGGCCCAAGACCCCCGGCGGGCCTCCCGGAACAAGGGCCAACCACCCCTCCCTCAGACGTGCTTCCCTTTCCAGATATTCCCTCCCATCCTCCCATCTACCCACCCCCTCAGCCTGTGTCCCCTTCCCGGAGCCCCTTGCACTCCCCCAAATATCAGGTGTTTGCTGGGCTGGAGAGATGGACACAACCCTAGGACCCTGAACCCTAATTCTGTACACCAGGACCTTGACATCCTCCCTGCATCCATCTTCCTTCACTGAGATGGCTCTAGAACCTTCCGGCTGCTCCCGTGTCCCCTGCCTGTGGCCTCTGCCCACCCCAACCTCTCACAGGGGGAGCCTCAGGCCTCGGTGCTTGCCAAGGAGACAAGAAATGGGGGGCCAGGCTGAGGGAGCTGAGAGAGGGAGGTTTGTGGTTCGCGGGTGTTCCCGGAGGCCCCTGAAACGTGGACTTCTGGTCGGTGCACCGAGCACTTGTCTTCCTGTGACAATCCACCTTTCCTGGTCCCCCCGGCGGCTGCAGGCGGCACCTCACAGGGTCCCTGAAATGCTCTTGGAGCAGCATGTCCCCCCCACGCCTGGGAGAGGCCCTCGAGAGACAAGACAGACCCCACAGAGGGGGTGCTGGCTGTGAGGAAGGGCGTTCAGATGCCACACATGAGAGCCATCCCAAGGGACAGTGGGCCACAGGGTGCAGGAAGGGAAGGGAGTTGACAGGCGGGGCAGTCAGAGGCCCACCTGAGCCCAGTGCCAGGCACACGCTGGGCTCTCCAGAAAGATCCGTGCTTGTGGGGCCGGGATCAAATCCCAGATCCTGTCCTTAGTCGCTGTGTGACCTTTGGGTAGGTGAGTTGACCTCTCTGAGCCTCATCGGTAAAGTGGCTATGCTCATGCTAATTTGAACTTCTCAGGTTGTTGTGATGAAAATGCAGGGGAGGGGATGAGGGGTTCAGCTGACCTCTACCCACACGTTAATAGGAACAGTCCATCGATGAGCCACTCAGCGAGCACTTACCGAGCACCTGCCACGTGCTGCCTGGCGCAGCGTGAAGGACACAGCCACGGTCCCTGCCTTGCGGAGCCCACCGTCTGCTGCAGGGTGGCGAGGTCCTGGTGGAGACCACGGAGGGCTCCACTGCCAGCCAGGGGGCTGGGGGGGCTTTCCAGAGAAAGGGGCATTTTGCTGAGTTTTGGGGGATGCATACAAATCTGGCCTTCAGAGAAGCAGGCTAGGACATCTCCCGGGGTGGCAGAGCCCCCGGGCGGGGGGGGGTGGGGTGCAGCTACGTCATGGAAAGCATGGGGTCAGAGGCCAGCTGCCCGGCAGAAGGCCCTCAGGCAGGTCACTTCCCTCCCCAGCCTCAGTTCCCTCGTCTATAAAATGAGGATAAAAATGCTGTCTCCCCATGAGATAATGGCCATGGAAAGGGCCAGGCGAATGCTAATATTCCCTATTTAATTTTCCATGTTCTTTTTTGAGGCCAGGGTTATTTCTGTGCACACTTGGCTATTTCCAGGCCAGAGCTCGCCCTTTCCCACAAAGGATCCCCACTCCCAGGCTGCGGCAGGAGGACAGGGCCAGAGGCACAAGGAGGAACAGAAATGGAATGTCTTCCCACGAGGGCAGCACAGACCCCCCAATGCGCAGGGGCCCAGGGCGCCAAGAGCCCAGCTTGAGAGCCCCCAGCACACAGCTCCAATTCCAAGCCGCCCTTTAACAGATGCCGTGGAACTGATGTCCACAAGATGTCAGGAGGAGGAGACGAGAGAAATTACCAACACCATGTGTGACCTCATCACCCCCCCGCCCCAGGAGCCCCCCCCAGGAGCCCATCCCCCACCCAAAGGACAGACCCTGGGGCTGACACCTGGAGGACAGGTGGGCAAGGAGGGAGCACAGGGTGCCACGTCACCTCCTGGGGTCTTCCCCTGCCCTCCAGCCAGGTTCTCTGCCGCTGGCCAAGGAGCCTGGGCACCCTGGGCAGCCTCCCCCAGCCTCTGGAAAGCCCTCTGTCCCCACCACCTCTCCCCACAGGAGAGCCTGCAGGACCCTCTCTCGGGGTCCACCCCGGCTGTCACAGGCCCTACCTCAGGCACAGGATGGAGGGGGGCAGGAAAGACCAGGGTCCCCCAGGGTAGGAGGGGGCAGGGAGGAGCCTGGGGGCATGAGAAGGGGGGTGGGAGGCCAGGAGGGAGGGAACGGTCAGCTGGAGATGAACAGTTTGCTGGAAGCAGGGGCCAACAGGCCTCACCCCAGTTGGGTGGAGGTCCCCAGCCCAGGCCCTTGCAGGGACCCTAAGGCCCAGCTAGCTCGATTAGTGATATCTGCTGTGGGGCTGTGGGTGGGGACGGGTATCTGCGCAGAACTCTTCAGCTCCTGGAACCTCGGAAGCTGAGTGTTTAAGAATCTTCAGATCCAAGAGCTCTGAGACCCTGGAACTGTAGGATTTGCCAATTCTGGAACCTCAGGCCGGAAGGTTATCTGCAGAATATCTGCTGTGCTCGATCTCAGTCTGGAGGGACCTCACACTCCCCACCCAACCCCTCCCCAGCCCAGCCTGACACGCACCCTGGAGGGGGCAGAAGCCCCCAGTCGCTAGGGGAGGGCAGGCCTGGGGTGGTGAAGCCTGTGGGAGAGAGCACAGCCAGGACTCCGCAAAGAGTTCAAACCCCGACTTCAGCACAGTTAAACAGCCATGCAGTGGAATATTATTCAACCATCAAAAAGACGGAAGCACTGACACACGCCGCAACACGGATGAAACGTGAAAACATTACGCTACATGAAAGAGGCCAGACACACACACACAAAAATCATAGTGCATGATTCCATTTAGAGGAAATGTCCAGACAGGAAAATCCACGGGGACAGAAAGGAGATTAGGGACTTCCCTGGTGGTCCAGTGGGTAAGACTCCACGCTCCCAATGCAGGGGCCCAGATTCGATCCCTGGTCTGGGAACTAGATCCTGCATGCATGCCGCAACGAAGACCCAGCACGGCCAAAATAAATAAGTAAATAAATAAAAAATAAAATCTTTAAAAAAAAAAAAGAAAGGAGATTAGTGGTTGCCAGGGGGTGGGGGCAGGGAATGGAGAGTGACCGCTTAATGGATCCAGGTTCTCCTTTTGCACTAATGGAAATATTCTGGACCTAGGACTTCTCTGGCGCAGTGGTTAAGAATCCGCCTGCCAGTGCAGGGGACATGGGTTCAAGCCCTGGTCCAGGAAGATCCCACATGCCGCGGAGCAACTGAGCCCGTGCGCCACAACTACTGAGCCTGCGCTCTAGAGCCCGTGAGCCACAACAACTGAAGCCCGCGCGCCTAGAGCCCGTGCTCTGCAACAAGAGAAGCCACCGCAAGGAGAAGCCCGCGCACGGCAACGAAGAGTAGCCCCCGCTCGCCGCAATTAGAGAAAGCCCGCACGCAGCAACTAAGACCCAACACGGACAAAAATAAATTAATTAATAAAAACTATATTTATTCTGGACCTAGATAGAGGGGGTGGTTGCACAACACTGTGAATGTACCAAATGCCACCAAACTGTACACTTCACTGTGGTGATTTTATGTTATGTGAATTTCACGTCAATAAAAAACAAAGGAAAAAAAACTATTAAAAAACCCTTATCTGAAAAACAGGGGTAACAACACCCCACAAGACCGCGGACAGGATTAACCAGAAGTACCATCTGTACGGTTTGTGGCCCGCCTAGCACGGCCTGCAGCCAGCCTGGTGCTCAGACAAGGCCGGCTGAGGCGAGTCAGCAGGGGAAGGGCAGCCTCACCACCAGCTCCAGAGTCTCCAGGGAGACCCCAATGTACCCCAGAGAGTGGCCAGGAGACTCCACCCACTTCCGTGTCACCTGCCACCCCTGCCATTCCCCTAGGGACCCCAACCCCACACAGGGGGCGGGGGATGCCTCCAGAAGGGCCTGCCTGTGGCCCGAGGGGATCACAGCCCTGCACCAGTCCGAGCCCTAGCCCACCCCTTTCCATGGGCCTGCGGGCGGGGCACTGCCAAGGGCTCCTGGTGACCGCCACTGGGGGTTCGGGGATTGGCCTGACCCAGCCCTGCTCCATGATGGCAGCTGGGCGGGCCTCGGGCCTCTGGGCCTGGAAAGCCAGTCGTAGTCTCCTAGGGCTGCTGCACCACACATCTGGCGGCTTAAAACAACTCACATTTAACCTGTCACAGTTCTGGAGGTCAGGAGTCCTGCGACCCAGGTGCCAGCAGGGCTGGTTCCCTCCGGAGGCTCCAGGGGAGAATCCCTTGCCTTGCCCCTCCTGCCCCTCCCAGCCAGGGCCGCTCCCCTCAGGGCCCCTGCAGGGGCCCCGCACCCCGGCCCAGGATCCATCATCTCCAGGCACACTCCTTCCCTCGCCTCCCCCAGCAGACTGGTGCCCCGGGTGGGCGGGTCCTCGGGGCAGTGCCCCCTCGTCCCAGCGCTGGCCACAAGGCCTGCTGCCCAGCAGACCCTGGGGACGGCGACCAGGTGCCTGAGAAGGGACATCCCAGGCGCTGTCCCTGCCCTCACCCCAGCACCCTCTGCCCAGCCTTGGCAATGAACTCCTGTCTCCCAAGGCCTCGGCTGCGCCAGCCACTCACGTAAATAAATGTTCCCATCGCCACTGACTCACGGATGAGAACACCGAGGCCCCTGCCCGGGGCCACCCACCTCCGGCCCGCCTGGGAGCAGCCCTTCCCCTGGTGGGGACGGTGCCACGAGCCAGCCGCATCAGGGCCACCTTGGCGTCCTTCCTATTAGAGTTCAGGGTCTTGGTGATCTAGCTCCAGACCGGGGGCCAAGCTCCCTCCTGGCCCTGACCTGTAGGGAGCTGGAACCGGCCGCTAAGCTGGAGGCGGCTTCCTGGCGCTCCCACCCGCGTTCCAGTCCCCCTAGCGAGGAAAGCTTCAGCTCAGCCTTCCGGGACCTCAGGGACCCCATGTTCCAGGAGACCGCCCCCCCAAGCCACAGGGACCTCAGAGACCCTGTGGTCCGGAAGACTGAGACCACACAAAGAACTCAAGAGAGAGCAGAGCTCTGGACGGCCCCTGGACGCCTTCGGCCCCCTCCCCTAGGGGCCGGGCAGCTGGGCCCGGCTGCAGCCCTTCCTGAGCTGGGAGGGTGAGCTGTCCTAGCTGAGAGCCCAGAGCGGCCCGGCACGGAGGCATGCTCAGTGGTGGCAGGGCTACTCTGTTCTGAGGGGTGGCAGGACGAGAGGGAGTGTGGGGACACCCGGGGGTGACCAGCCT
The DNA here is from genome assembly GCF_949774975.1 of Lagenorhynchus albirostris. NCBI lineage: Eukaryota > Metazoa > Chordata > Mammalia > Artiodactyla > Delphinidae > Lagenorhynchus > Lagenorhynchus albirostris. Next base: position 79,798,982 of record NC_083111.1, on the reverse strand, counting down.
GCTGCTCCGACACGGCTCTGGGTCTTGGTGGGGACCACGGTGGGCCTCCATTTCCCCCTCCATAAAGTGGGCGAAAGTGGAGCCGGCACTCAGGGTTCAGAGGGCTGGGGGAGGGGTGGGACGCCAGGGGCTTGACCAACACCAGCAGGAGCCCTCCCTCAGCTGGTCGGCTCCGAAGGTGCAGCTCGGGGATTGGAACCCAGCTTAGGCTGAGCGCAGAGCCCACCCCGAGATGGACGTGGGAGGAAAGGATTGCTGCCCAGGCCACCCGGGCCAGGGCCTGGGGACCTGGGTCTTTCAGCACATTTTGCAGACTGAAAACTGGATTAAAAAAAAAAATTCATATTCTATGAAAATCTACTTGGGGTATGCTCTCATTTTTAATAAGTATTTAAGATCTACAATAGCACAGGACGTCTAGGAATGTTTGACTCGGTTATTTTTAGCAAACGTTTTGTATGATCACCTTTCGAACGAAAAGCTCCTGAACATTCAGCGGCACCAGAGGTGGGACAGGGAAAGGAGAGGGCAGGGAGAGGTGTCTCCCTCCTAATCAAGGTGTGGCTAAGGTCAGGACATCACTTACAAACAGAACAGTGGATTAACCGGGAGAGGGAGAGTCCTGGAGATAGGAAGCAGGAATCGATGCTATCAGGGTTGCTGAAATGTTAATTACAGACCTCCCCAGGCTCACAGACCAGAGCGTGCTCTTTATCTGCCAGCCTTCTCACCTCTGCTCTTCCCAGGCAGCCTCACCAGGAGGGGGAGGGGGCTGTTTCCTAGGTCACAGAGTAAACAGGCACTAGCACACAGGGGCCTCCGGAAATCCCGCCAAGCACAGGGTGAGATGTTTGGCCTGAGAGTACCTACTCTTGGGCTAAGCATTGCCCTGCATTTAAAAAACAGAAGGATCACAGAAGACCACCAACACCCTAGCGATATCACCGTGATATCCAACAGGACCGAGTCTAGGGAGATCTGAGTGTGGTGTGAGGCTGGAGCCCCCAGTCGAAAGGATTGCCTTGATCCACTGCAGCCATAGTGGTGAGCCGCTTTTCCCCATCTCTCTAGGCTTCCTCTGCTGTGCCATGCAGGGTGAGCCTGTGCCCTCTCTGGGCTCAAGTTGCTCCCTGCAGAATGAGAGAATGGGCCCCCCTGCAGCAGAGACGCAGGCCCTTCCTCAGCTGGCTGGGGTCAGCCGGGGTGGCGGGGGACTGGGGGGTGGTCCTGCCTGAGGCACCTCCTTCTGATCTCCACCCCACATTACACTGAATCCTCACAACATATTTTTAAATCATAGCTTAGTAACCTACTTGATAGAGGAGGACACTGCGACTCAGAGAGGTGAAGTAACTTGCCCAAGGGCACACAGCTCTTTCATGGCAGAGTTTGAATCCAGGACTGTGGGACCCCATCCCCATCCCAAGAGCCAACTCCTTTCCCTGCCATCTCAGCTGCCTAATCAGCTTCATTCAGCCTGTTTTCAGGGGTCTGCTGCTCCCATCAGGGTTAGGGTGGAGGTTCTAAAGATGAATCAGGGTGCTCCCAGACCCATCAGCACACAGGCAGGGTTCCATCCTGCTTCTGCCACCCCCCAGCAGGATGACCTTGGGCAAGCTCCCTAACCTCTCTGAGCCGCTGTTTCCTAGTCTGTAAATGGGCTGTTAAGAGGATTTATTTCCTGTATAAATAAGAGATAATGCAAAAAAAAAAAAAACGAACAAAGCCTGCTACACGGGACACCTTTAATAAGTGTCAGCTGCTGGCAGCGTCTCATTAGTGTTTGCTTAACACTGAAAAATCCAGGAACGTTATAGAATCAGAGGGATGTGACCCCAAGGGTGGCGTTTCAAGGCTGTGACAGTAGTCGGGGGAAGGGAAGGCCTGTAAAGGCCCAAGGCCCACGTCGAGGCCCCTCACCGTCCGCTCAGTCACCAGAAAGCCATAGCTCAGGGGATTACGGGGTGCTCAGGATGGATCTTATCGGATCAAGTGCTACCCTCCACTCAAGAGAATGAGTTCCCATTTCTGCTCAGCATGGCCTATCTCCCAACGCGGCGTGACACCCTGCCATCCCCCCAGAACTTTGGCTCTGAGCACCGTCACAGCCCAGCGACCCCCTCGTCCTTCAAAGTCCTGATACTGTGAACAGAAATAGGTGCCGGCTCAGAGCCCCCCTTGCGGCTCATCCTGTCCCAGCGCCCTGGCTTCATCCTCACGCCCATCTGCCCACCCGGGTCCTTGGTCACAGGCCCCAGTGAAACTGAGCAGGAACCTGTTGGGCCCTGCTGGACACAGAAGCCTTTCTGTGTCCCCCCCCCCATTTCTTGTTTGTAGGAAATAGGCTTCATTCGGCCTCCTTGACCTTCCCTGAGTTCCAAAGGGCAGATTCAAAGAGTTACTAAGCAGGGAAGGGAGAGGATGGGGGGGGGGGAGCAGTCAGGAAACAATAGTGCAGCCCCGGGGCAGGGTCCCGGCTCCTCCTCAGGGAATATACATATCAATACCTTTGAGTTCTCCGTCAGGAACTAAGGCCCCACCTACCCAGGTAGAGGAAGGTAACTTCAGGCGGAGATCAACATTCCTGGAGCACCGCCAACCAATCAGGAGAAGGCCACTCACCCTGCAGCCCTCACTCCAAATCCTATCTGTAAAAACTTCTCCCCGAAAACCATCGGGGAGTTCGGGGTTTTGAGCCCGAGCCGCCAGTTCTCCCTGCTGGACTCTGCGACAAACCTTCCTCTGCTCCAAACTCCAGTGCTTGGGTTTGCTTGGCCTCACTGTGTGTTGTGCACACGGACTGGTAACACCAGGACCCGCACCTTGCAGGCTAAGCTGGTCTGGCTCCGCAGTCCCCACCAGGCAGGCAGCTGGGGAAAAGGAGGCTGAAGCGGGTGCCCCTGGCCTCATAGGCACAGGAGGACAGGCCTATGGGGCTCCTCCCCTCCCCTAAACGTCCAGCCCTATCTACCCATGCCCACAGCCCAGCTGCAGCCAAACCCTGTCCCCCATCAAACAACAGCTCCCCATTGGGTGGCAGATCCATTCTCCTCCACTTTTCCCCAAAGGGCCAGCCTGGCAACAGACAGCTCACGACAGGGGAATGGAGATGAAATAGAGCCTGATATATTTGAGGCTGGAAGCAAAAATCCCAGGGGGAGGGAGGGGTGAGAACGGGGGGGTGTGGGGAGGCAGGGCCTGAAGGATGCATCAGGGGTCAGTCCCAACCTGTAGAATGAACTCTGGAACTTCAGGAGGGAGACAAAGTCCTGGAGAGTAACCCCCATCCCGCCACCACGCTCTCCCTCCAGCCCACGTGCCGCCCAGGTCTGGACCGAGACTTCGGCTCCTCCCCACCACCACCCACCTGTGCGGAGAGCAGATGATGCGCCCCCAGCTGCCCCAACTTAACCCTCAGTGAGCAGATAAAAGAGTAAGGCAGAGAGGCCAATGCCGCCTTTATTCCTGAGTGAGCGGATACTGGAGAGGGTGCTCAGGAGTACGGCCACAGTGGGCTGCCTCTCGATCCACCCCAGAACGGGGCAAAGGCCGGACCGCGGGGTCCCAGGGATTCAGCGGCCTTAGCAACTGCGGCGAGCCAAGGCTCCCTTGGCTGGGCATGCGCAGTGGGCACGCCGCCGGTAGAAGGGGGCTCCTGGGCTGGGCATGCGCAGAGGGCGGGCCACCTGCCGCCCGGGCTCCGGGGTTGGGCATGCGCAGAGGGTGCACCGCCTGTGGGCGGGGCTCCCGGGCGGAGGTTCCTGCGTGCCGCAGCTACCCTCTTCTCACCTTTTATGCCCCTGCTGTCGTGTCCAACTCGGCCCCACCCTTGCTCCCTCCAAGCACTGTCCCAGGAGCCAGGCTGATCTTTTAGATCAGAACACACCAACCCTGCTCAGTCCTTCCACGGCTCCAGCCTACCCTAGGAGGCCTGCCCGCTCTGCCCTGCCCTTGCCTTCAGCTCCTCCCCACACCAGGCAGTGGAGATGTGGCCACAGGACCTTTGCACTCGCTGCTCTTCCCCCATACCTCCCGATCCCACCTACTTCACGCTTCTTTTAGCTCTCAATAGTCACTTCCCTGTTCCATCCCTCTGCTCTTTGCCCCCCTGCTGCCAGCCAGGCATATCTCCAAAGGACTAAAGACAGTCACAATTTTGCGCCTACTCTTTATTTAAGTGACTAGTGTCTGCCTCCAGGCTGTCAGCTTCAGGAGGGCAGGGCTTTGTCTATTTTGTTCCCAGGGAAATCCCCAGTGCCTGGCATAGCATCTGGGACGTAGTAGGTGCTCAATATATGTTTGGGGGGTGTGGAGGAAGGGGAAAGGAAGGAGAGAGGGAGGCACCCCAAGGCTAGGCATTGTGGGATCTTTGGAGTACCCCGAGTACTTATTCTGAAGGAGGATGGACAGAGCGTGAGGGAGTGAACTCCCAGAGCAGGGTAGGGCTTAGGTCCTGGGAGCACAGTTCAGCTCAGGTGAGAGGAGGCCTCACACCAGAAGTGAGGAGGGGCCTGAAACTTCCATGATGTGGCCACAGATAGCTCTCTTGTGGGGACCCACATGCTCACACATGAGCTCATTGAATTCTCACCCTGGCCCGTGAGAGAGGTGTCCCAATGCCCCCATTTCTCAGAGGAGCAAGCAGAGGCCAGAGAGGTGAAGGGCCTCATCCCGGCCCCACAGCGAGGATGCGCTCCTGACCCCGTTCTCTGGTGCCCCGAGTCCTGGGGCAGCTGGCCCGCTTGCATGTTCCCTGAGAGCCCCAGCTGTCATGTGGGGTTAACCCTGGTGTACCCCCAGACCCGGGTGCTGAGGCAGTTCCTCAGGAGCCCCAGGAGCTGGTGCTGGCCCTCCCTCCCTGCACCCGAGGCCCTTGCCTCCTGCAGCTGCTGGGGGCTGCCCTGGCCTAGTGCCCACCAGCGTGTGAAGTGCTTCCCGAGGGAGTCCCCAGGGAAGCCCCCGCCAGCCCAGCACTCCCCACTTCGGAGTGCATCAAGGAGGAGGCCTTCCTTCCGGGCTCATCCGCCAGGGCCGCCAGGGTCAGGCCTCGGGTCACCCTCCAGCTGCGACAGGAAGCCTCACATTAGTCTGGAGTGGAGGGTGACCTGGCCCGCTGGGGACACCAGCTGTCTGGGCTGAAACCAAATTGTGCTACTCTGTGACCTGCCCGCTGGACACTCGACAGAGTCCAGACCTGGTGCTGCCTTCTGTGCAATCTTGGACCAGTCATTACAAGTCCCTCCTTGTGTGCCCTGCCTAGGCTGGTGTCTGAGGGTGGAATCCTTTCCCCCGGAAGGTGGGAACTTTCCCCCGGACGGTGGCCTCCCATCGGCCTCCCTGTCTCCACCCCGGCCCCCACAGCCCCTCGCCTACACCTGCGCTGTCCAAGACGGTGGCCACCAGCCTCAGGTGGTTGCTGAGCACTTGAAGAGCAGCTAGTCTGAACTGGGACGTGCTGTAACTGGGATTTCGAAGACCGAGTGTGAGAAAAATAATGTAAACTATCTCAGTCATTTTTATTATATTAGGTCAAATAAAATATATTATTAAAAAAAATTGTATGATTTCCTTTTCCTTTTTATAAGATTTCCTTTTCCTTTTTTAAAGTTGCTTATGTGTCTGGCATTGGATTTCTCTCGGAGACCACTGTCCACACCACCAACAGAGGGAACTTTCCAAATCTAAATCAGTCTCCGACTGAAAAGGACTCAGAGAAAGTCCTTCACGCCCCGTGTGGACTTTTCTTAAGACTCAGTGTCATTTCTAGCTGCTAACCCCCCCTTCCATCTGCCCCACTGTGCCACAGGCCCACCCACCTCGGGGCCGCAGGAGCCGTTCCCTCTCCTGGGAGTGCCCTTCCCCCTTTGTCTGGAGTGTCAGCCCTTCCTGGACGCTCCCCTGACCACCTCACTTGTCCACTCCAGCAGCCCCTGATGGCTTGGGCTTGAAGCAGGGTACGCGGTGTCAGGGTCAGGCAGGGTCGGGCTGAATGACACACCTCTGAGGCTCAGTTTGCTCACCTGTAAAATGGGAGCCCACGAACAGGTCCCACTTCACAGGGCCGTGGCACAGCTCAGAGAGTGTGCTGAGGCGCCCGCACGGGACCGGCACACGGTAGGTGCTTGGGAACCTTTGGTTGGAGGTGTTAAATGGGGAGATCACTGAGGCAGCCACCCTCCCAAATGCAGCCAGGAACTTCACAAACTTCCTGCGTCCGGTGCTGGGCTCCCGGGTGGTGGAGCAGATCCCACCCTTGCTTCCCAGCCACCCTCCCCCGCAGTAGCTGGGAGGTAAACCCTGAGCTCTGCTTTCCCCCAGGGCTGAATACAGGTCTTGACATTGTTTTTGTTTTGTCAAGGGTGTGATGGGCTTTTTAATGTTAATGGAGGTCGCCCACACCTTTTGGAGGCCCACATCTGCCAGACATTGAGGTAAATGATCTCAACTACCTGCCTGTATTATCAATAGTTTGCTGGGCTGCCTAACCCGTGCCCCCGAGGGGGCGGGGCCGCTGAAACGGCTGACTTTTATTGTCTCAGGACTCTGGAGGCGGAAGTCTGAGATCAAGGCTCCTTCTGAGGCCGTGAGGGAGATTCTGTTCCAGGCCCTCCTCCTAGGCTTGTAGATGGTGGTCAACGCCGCGTTCTCCCTGTGTAGCTCTGTGCAAATTCTCCCTTCTTAGAAGGACACCGGTCAGATCGGATTAGGGTCACCCTACCTCACTTTAACTTGGTGGCCTCTGTAAAGGTCCACCTCCAAACTAGGTCCCACCCTGAGGTCCTGGGGGTTAGGACTTGGACGTATGAATCTGGGGGGCACAATTCAACCCATAACACCCCCGTTTCCCAGAGGAGGGAGGCCCAGGTGGTTAGGAAGTGGCCCGGGACCACAGCGGGGTGCAAGCAGAGGGGCAGCTGCATTACTTGGAGGCAGGGAGGCTCCGGAGAAGGTGGCTCCCAGCCTGTGGGTGAATCAAGTTCACCAGGGCGGTTGTCACAGTCAAATTTCAAAGTCTGGGCCCTTGCATCAGCCTCCCCCTCCTCCTCTTCAACTAATTGGCCGTGGGTGCCCAGGGGGTGTCGATGTTTCTCCTCCAGGCCGCAGGTGATGGTTCCCACAGACAGTGTGGGTCTCTCCCTGCCTGCGGAGCAGCCTGGCACCTTCCCTCCTGGCCACCCGACCCCGGGGCCGGGATGCTGTTTTCCTCCCAGCCACGACCCAGGCAGGCATTTTCTCCCCTCACTGTGCCCATCTGTAAAATGGGCTGTGAGGAGGGTTGAGGAACAGGAAAGCCCGCAGTAGGTGCCCCAAGGTGCTTTGTGGGGAGCGGGTCGCTGGAAACCCCACTCCGGACAGCGGTCTCCACTCTGCTGAGCTCGGGCAGTCTGTCTAATACTCAGAGAAACTGCAGGGACCTGACCAGTTCGGTTAGTGGTGGTCGGGCTCAGAGAGGAGCAGGGGAGGGCAGAGCAGGGCTGGACCTTTAGGTTAGGCTGAGCCCAACCTAAAACACTCTCACCCTCTGTCCCTCTTTGGCCCCCAGGCTCTTCCTTGCCCCCAGTCCCAGCTGTGGAGTCGCTCCCACAGGGAAGCCTCCCCAGCCAGCCTCCTCTCCGTGGATTTGGAGCTGGTCCAAGCATGGCATGGCTCCTGCTCTTGCATTTGATGGTGGAGAGGAAAGTCTTTGAGAGCAAGGCGGCATCCTTGTTTAGTTTGGACGCAGTGGAGAGTGTGGGCAGGGCCGGGTGGTACCATGGCAGAAGGAACAGCGTGTGTGGTTGGGAGTGTGGCTGACCACGGGCCACCGCTCAGGGCACCCTCATGGTGCAGGTGGGGAGCCTCCTGCAGCCCCCTGCACCCTGCCCCGCCCCCACCCACCCTGGCTCCAGGCCTCAACATTTTTGCACATGCTGTTCCTTCTGCTGGAATGCTTTTCCCTATCCTGTCTGTTAATAGGGACCAGTCCCTCCTCACCACTTGGCTCAAACACCACCCATGCCAGGCGGCCTCCCTCAGCCCTGGTCGCAGTAACACAAGCAGCAGCAAGGTCTGGCTGTGCCCTTGCCCACGCTACAACCCTGCCCCATTTCCCAGGGGAAGAAACTGAGGCACGGAGACCCAGTCACTCTCACGCGGTAGCCAAGAGCCCACGTGAGCTAAGGCAGGGCCCCATGACTTCCTCTGTGAGTCTCACCTCCCAGAGCTCAGTTTCTTCATTCTCCTGCCCCCCCTCGCCCCAAGAGGGCTGTAGGGCCCGGGAGCGGGGGGCGCTGTGGGAGTGGAGTCCTCACCAATGGCAGGTCCCACACTGTGCCGCAGGACGCTCAGAGCCAGGCCACGGCCAGCAGCAGGGGCCCAGGGCCTCAGACCCTATGGCTGTGGCTCCTCTGGGGAGCAGGGAATCACAGAGGACGCCTGGTGTGTGAGCAGGTGGGGATGGGGCTGGGGGGAGCTGCAACCAGGGTGCTTGGTGTTGCGGGTGGGTTTCCTCCACTCTTCTTTTTTTTTTAAATTTTTATTTATTTATCTTTGGCTGCGTTGGGTCTTCATTGCTGCACACGGGCTTCTTCTAGTCGCGGCAAGCGGGGGCTACTCTTCGTTGCGGTGCGCTGACTTCTCACTGCAGTGGCTTCTCTTGTTGCGGAGCACGGGCTCCAGGCATGTGGGTTCAGTAGTTGTGGCTCACGGGCTCAGTAGTTGTGGCTCACAGGCTCTAGAGCGCAGGCTCTGTAGTTGTGGCGCACGGGCTTAGCCGCTCCACGGCACGTGGGATCTTCCCGGACCAGGGATGGAACCTGTGTCCCCTGCATCGGCAGGCGGATTCCTAACCACTGCGCCACCAGGGAAGCCCTCCTCCACTCTTCTGAGGCCACAGTGAGGGCCCACTGAAACCCCAGGAGCTCAGAGTCAGAGATGGACCGTGTGCTGTGGTTACCAAGGGCGTCACCCTGCAGAGACGGGGCAGGATGCTTAAAGTTCCCCATCAGCCTCAAGGAGTCTGAGAAGCGTCCAGAAGGACCTCATGTCTAAGGGGGGCCATGGCCTCGGGGATAAAATTTTGTGTCTCATCCTTGCTGTCTCCATCTTTGCTTTCCTTTATCGAGGACACTTCACGTAAACTACATCTTATATCCTGCCCGCAAGTCCTGTGCCGCAATGCTATCCCATCTTATGGATGAGGAAACTGAGGCTCAGCCAGGTAAGGGCCAAAGTTCCTCCCACACACCGTTGGCAGAGTCCAGGCCCAGTGTCCTTGCTGGGGCCTTGAGGGACAAGCAGAGGCCTCCTGCAGGTGGCCCAGGACACATCTGGCTCCAGAGCCGGCAGTGATCCTGCCAGGGTCGGGCCACTCACTGTGCGCTTCACTCCGTAGCTCTCCACTGGTACACAGGTGGCCTGCCAAGCGCCCCCATTTCACAGGCGAGGAGACTGAGGTGCAGGGAGCCCAGCGCCACACCGTGGTGTGTGCTGGAACCAGGATTGCAGATGGCATAAGGAGCGCGTGGCGGGGTACCCGCTGTAGAGAGACAGGCTGACGCCCAGAAAGGAGGGGCCCCTGCAGACTCTGGCGGCTGCTGCTGGGCCCGGGGGTCCACAGGGCACGGGGCACAGGCGAATGGAGCTCCGTGGGGTTCAAGGGTGGAGAATGGATAGGGAGTGACCTCAGCCTGTGGGGACCCCACGGGGGCCCAGGCGGGGACAGCAGGAAGGAGGGCCTTTGCCGGGCGCCTGGCTGACTCTCTCTAGAAGCCGGCGTCTAGAGAGGGGGCCAGGGACCAGGAGGGAAGCAGAGCAGACACCTGTGCCAGGTTCCAGGTGTGCCTGGGCCCGGGCATAGGAGACAGAGAGACCGTGCGTGTGAGCCCGTGTACGGTGGGAGGTGGGCGTGGCATCTGGGCTGGCTCTGTAGGCACGCGTAGGAGAGTGTGCCCGTTTGTGTGGGCACACGTGTATGAGCGCGTTCGCCTGCGAGTCTGAGGGCAGAGTGTGTGTGCGTGGCCGTGGGTCCACATCAGGTGCCCTGGGGGTCCCCCCACGTCGCTCTGGGAGGTGTCAGAGAATCGAATGACCCCAGACACCTGTGCTAGTGCCATGGGCCGTTACACACGGGGACACCAAGGCACGGAGAGGGGAAGCAGGTTGTCTGGCTTCACAGCTGGCAGAGGGTGGCGGGGACGTGAAAATCTGCATCTGGTTTCAGCCCGCACCCTCTGACCCCAACCCCAGAACTAGGGGCTGAGTCTCTTGGGGGCCGGGCGCTGGCCCTGCACTAAGAGCCATCACTCCACGGACCCCTCCCCGGGCTTCTGTGGGCTGTTCACTGCCTCGAGTTGCAGATGTGGACACGGAGGACCCAGCTGGCAAGGAGAGCTGCCCGCATGGAGACTGGCTGTCTGCATCCTGAGCAGGGCTCGGGAGGCACAGCTGCCGCAGGGTCTGCGTGGGCCCTGGGCCATCACTGCGGCTCACCTGCTCTCACCCGCCAGGCTGACGGACTTGAGGCGTTGCCCGGCTCCTCGTACCTTGCTCGTCCCCTCCCGAGACTAAGGAGCGCATCCCAAGGACCTGCACCTCTGTGGGCACAGCTGGCTCTCAAAGTCCTTGCTCTTAGAGACAGCCAGTGGGGATGGTGTCACCGGAGGGCTCCCCAGGCGTGGGGCTCTGGCAGAGCCAAACCAACCCAGCAGGTTCGGTGGGAACTGGGTGGGCCTCCTTCCATCCCTGCACCCCACCCATGCAGGACGAGGGTGATATTCCTGGCCTTGAGGACAGCCTGGGGCAAGGGACAGAGGGTGAGAGCTCTGCTGTCACCTGCAGTGGGGTCAGGCCACTGTGTTGCTCTCAACCTTTGTTCTGCGTCCTTCAGTGGAGCTCAGGACGTGGCCCGCAGGTTGCAGGGTGATACTCACGTGAGCAGGGGAGGAAAGGGCTTAGCACAGAGTAAATGGTCAATAAATGCCGGCCGTGGTTAATTAGGCTCGATGAGGCTGTGTTTATGAGAGTGGCCGGCACACCAGTGTGAGGTGTCCTGGGCAGGAGGGGACGCAGCAGGCAGGGCCCTCTGGGGGTCTGGGAGGGGCCGGGGCAGGACCCACCAGCCCCCGTTGCCAGTCGCCTCTGAATTCAGATATGCCCCCACCCCATGTCGGCACCACGTTCCACTCTTTTTTTTTTTTTTTTTTTTGCGGTACGCGGGCCTCTCGCTGCTGTGGCCTCTCCCGTTGCGGAGCACAGGCTCCGGACGCGCAGGCTCAGCGGCCATGGCTCACGGGCCCAGCCGCTCCGCGGCATGTGGGATCTTCCCAGACCGGGGCACGAACCCGTGTCCCCTGCATCGGCAGGTGGACTCTCAACCACTGCGCCACCAGGGAAGCCCTCTTTTTTTTTCTTTCTTTCTTTTTTTAATGCTTATTTATTTATTTGTCTGCACCGGGTCTTAGTTGCAACATGTGGGATCTAGTTCCCTGACCAGGGATCGAACTCAGGCCCCCTGCACTGGGAGCGCGGAGCCTTAGCCACTGGGCTGCCGGGGACGTCCTCCACGTTCCTTTCCTGATGGTCCTGACAGCTCTCGGGGTTCAGAGCTCCGGCTCTGGGGTCAGCCAGCCTGGAAGCCAGCCCTGGTTCTGCCGGACGTGGCCGGGGGACTTTAGGTGCCTCATTCAACAGCTCTGGGCCTCATTGTCCTCATCTGAGCAAAGGGAATCATGGTAACACCTGGTCCAAGGGAACGGGCTCTTGGAGGATAGAAAGAGCTGTTGTAGTGGTGCAGCCCCAGCTGCCACCTCGTCCCCCAAGAGCCCCAACCTGCCTGCACCCTAGCTGGCGCCACCCCACCTGCAGGCTCAGGCCGCGTCCTTGGGGTCCACCACCTCCCCAGCCGGCACTGGCACCCCCAGCCCTCCCCGCTGTTGGGTCTCTGAGTTCTCCTCCCCGTGGGCTCTTGGGAGGCAGCCCCGCCCTCTGACAGCCCCACCATCAGCCCTGGAGCCCTGCCTCGGCCCAGCGACTGCCCTCAGGTAGGGTGGGGACACATGAGCCAGGCCGTGGGAAGGTTCCTGAGTAGCTGGTGGCCTGGTCCAGGGGCGGGGGTGAAGGGGAGCCGGAAAACCGGAAGGGGGTTGAGCAGGGCAGAGCCTGGTCCCCTTGTGCTTGAAAAAGGTGACTCCAGCTCTGCGAAGGCGGCTGTGAAGCGGGCCCGACCGGATGCCAAAGCCGAGGTCTGGGCAGGCCGGAGGCGGGGGCCCAGCCGTCCTGCACACCCCCGCACGGCTGGCAGAGCAGAGGGAGGACGCCCCAGGCCCGGGCCTGCGAGCTGGGTGTGGGTGGCTTGAGGCTGCAGGGACTTGGCCAGTGGACCAAGCGCTCAGAGACGACGCCCCGCTGGGAGCCCTGCTGCCCAGGCCCCCACTGCATGTCCCTTGCTGATGGTGGCTCTCCCGGGTCTGTGTGCCGCCTCGCCCGCTCTGCTGCCCTGGCCTCTGCCCAACCTCGCTTGTCCTTCCACCCCTTCCCACAGTCGTGTTTGTTGGCCTCTCGCACCCTCATTCCTTCCCATTGTCTGCTGCATCTGACCCACCCACTGTGGGCCGCCTCCGGGGCAGGGAGGGCCCACCAAAGCGAACACCCTGTCACCTGGAGGCATCTGGCTGGGGCTACCTCTGAGCCTGTGCAAGCATGGCCTCCTGTCCCAACAAGGCTAGTCCGCACGTCACTCTCTGAGCACTGGGCCCTATTTGTCCACAGCCGGCCCCCAGCTCTGACACTGGCCAAGCGCTCACCTTGGCAACCAGATTCCCTTGCTCTGAGCTGACCAGCCCCCAAGCCTTTGCTCAAGCGGTACCCCCTGCCTGGAATGCGCCCCTGCCCACTCCCTTGAGTGAACCAGCCTTCAAAGCCTTCTCCAGGAAGCCTTGAGTCCCGAGGAGAAACACGTCACTGGTCCTTTCTGGGCTCCAGAGTATCTTGTAGGATGCGGACCTAGGCTGAGGCACCAGGGGATGGGATGTCCTTCAGGGCTGCGACTGCAGCTAAGTGACCTTGGAGTTTGAAGCACCTAGAACAATGCCTAGCAGAATTCTTTTCTGTTTTTTTTTATAATGATCGTGTCTTTTTTTTTTAATTTTTATTGAAGTATAGTTGACTTACAATGTTGTGTTAGTTTCAGCTGTACAGCAAAGTGAATCATTTATACATATACATATATCCACACTATTTTAGATTCGAGTAGAAGATTCTTAAATGAAAAAGAGGAAGCTGAATGGGGCTGAGCTGCGCAGAGAAAAGAGACCAGGCAGCCCTGAGTCTACCGCAGGGTTGTAGCTGCCATGTCAGGTTCACGGGCAGCCGCCCCGTGCTGAGCCCCGCGGTCAGTCACCCCTGAGTCCTGACCCCACCCATAGACTCCTCCCAATCCTAGTAACAGACTGACCCCTGACCCCCACTGAACTCTGATCCTAATGACACACTAAGCCCTGATCCCAGTCACAGGCTGAACTCTGACCTTGCCCGTGGACTGAGCCCTGATCCTGGTCACGTGCTGAGCCCTAATCCCTGCTCACATTCTCAGACCAACCTTGGTCAGACGTTGAACGCTGACCCTGGTTATACATTAAGCCCTGATCCTACTCTCCCCTTATCACTGGCTCTACTTTTACTGGCTGAACCCTGACCTTCTTTGCTCCCAAACTGAGCCTGTCCCCATTTCCTGAGTCATGACCCCTTTGCATCTGCTCCACCCCCTCCTCACCAGGCAGCCTGGAGAAAGGGGTCTCAGCTCACTTCCATCCCAGCCCCCAGCTCTGAGCCCCGGTCAGGGGTGGGCCTGGGGTGGCTTCCCGGGCCTGTAGATTCAGGAGGGGCTGATGAGCCTGCCCCCCCACCCCCACCCCCGCCAGAGGCATCACAGCCACCCGCATCGCTCCCTGCCTCCCAGCACGCTGTCAGGGGGACAGACAGCCCCGGGAACTCAGCCCACACGAGCTCCCTGGAGCCAGAGGACCTCAGTAAACACCATGGAAAAGAGGCCCCGCCGCCCGGGGGAGTGGGGTCAGTGCTCTGTGCAGCCCGCGTGCTTGGCTCCGGACTCCAGCCCCCCGGCAACTTCTCTTGGGCTCTCCGACCACAAGGTCAGACAATAACGACCCTGCCACAGGCAGCCACCCAACACGGCTACCACCTTGTCCCCCACGAGGCCTGCCTCCACCCACGCACGGTGGCTCTGGTTCATTACCAGCACCTCATTGCCTTTGGGTTCAGCATCGCCCTCTCCCACCTCCTTTTACAAAGTAAGAAACCGGGGAGTTCCCTGGGGGCCTAGTGGTTAGGATTCGGGGCTTACTGCCATGGCCCGGGTTCAACCCCTGGTTGGAGAACTGAGATCCTGCAAGCCGAGTGGCGCGGCCAAAACACACACACACAGACACACACACAGACACGCACGCACGCACGCGCGCGCGCGTGTGCACACAAAACATAAAAAATAAGAAACCACCGTTTGTAAAGCACCTACTGCGTGCTGTACCCTCCGGGCTAGACCAGGGCCCAGCACTGACCAGGCCTCAGTAAGGCTTCCCACGCTTTCCTGGCTTCTCCTCACCAGAGCCTGGGCAGTAAGGTCCTAGCACCCCACTGACAGGTGAGAAAACTGAGGCTTAGGGAGGCTTAGATAAACTTTCACCGTGAATAATGACTCCACAGCCCGTCCACCAGTCAGTCCTGCGGCTCAGCGCGTGTCCAGCCACCGCTCTTCTCACTGTCACCGGCAGCTCTCCCCTGCACAGTCACAGAAGCCCCCATGGGTCTCCCTGCTCTGCCTCTGCCCTGGAAGACCTTTTATTTTATTTTTAAACATTTTTTAACAAGTGTATTTATTTATTTATTTGGCTGCGTTGGTCCCTGTTGCTGCGCTCAGGCTTTTCTCTGGTTGCAGCAAGCGGAGCTTCTCTTGTTGCGGAGCACGGGCTCTAGGCGTGTGGGCTCGGTAGTTGTGGCACATGGGCTTAGTTGCTCCGCGGCATGTGGGACCTTCCCAGACCAGGGCTGGAACCTGTGTCCCCTACATTGGCAGGCGGATTCTCAGCCACTGCGCCACCAGGGAAGTCCCCGAAAGAGCTTTTAAAACGTTAAGTTCCCTGTGTCTCCCTCCCTCCTGCCCAGACCCTCCTGGCTCACACTCCCGCTCAGGGGGCCTTCCTGGCCACCTGCTGCGGAGAGCAGCCCCCCCCTCCCCGGCCTCCTTCCTCGGCTTTCTTTTTCTCCATAATATTTATAACTATGGGCTCCTATTACTTACTTGTTGCTGTGTCTCCCCACTAGAATATAAGCCCCTGAGAGCAAGGACTTAGTCTGTTTCCCTCACACAGGCTCAGCGAAACCTTGTAGACAGCCTGTTCTATTTGCTGTACGAGCGACCGTGTGAACTGGTGACCGCGTGGATGTGTGAATGGACGCGAGGGCAGCTAGTTTCTTTAAATATTAATTAATTAATTAATTAATTAATGTGGCTGCACCGGGTCTTATTTGCGGCATGCATGCAGAATCGAGTTCCCTGACCAGGGATCAAGCCCAGGCCCCCTGCATTGGGAGCGTGGAGTTTTACCCACTGGACCACCAGGGGCCCAAAGAGGCCCCCCTGCACTTGGTGGGGTTGGGGGGAATGCCCAGCCCCCAGCATGAGACCAGGCTGCTTCCAGGGTGGGCAACCTCAGGGCTGTCCCCTCCCCTCCAGGCCTCTCCCACAGTCCCCTTTGCAAGGGGTGCAGATTGTAGAAGGAGGAATTGTGTTGGTCTGCTTCCTTCACGGCAGCTTCCACAGCCTCTAGGACAGTGCCTGGCACAGACCGGGTACTAGTCCACATTTATTGCATGAATGAATGAAAATACGTGGGCCAGCCCTTGGCACCCAGGGAGGTAGCAGTAAGTGCTAGCCATTGGTGCAACTACCCCCCACCTGAGCTCAGGCCCTTCCCTTGCTCTTAGGTCTCCATCTGCAAAATGCGGACAAAAAAACTGACTCCATAGGGTTCCTGTGAGGCTCCAATGAGACCGTGGACAGGAAAAGTGCCTTATAAAGTGTGCATTGCACTGTAAATGGTGATTCAGGACACAATCAAAGCCCAGCTCTTTTTTTTTTTTTTTTTTTTTTGGCCGCGCAGCTTGTGGGATCTTAGTTCCCCGACCAGGGATTGAACCCAGGCCTTTGGCAGGGAAAGCGCCAAATCCTAACCACTAGACCACCAGGGAACTCCCAGCCCAGCTTTATTTTTGCTGTGTGTCGGGGGAGGCAGGGATGACTGTGCGCTGCAGTGGTCTGGGAGGGCTTCCTGGAGGAGGCATGCATGGACAGGCAGACCCAAGGAGGAGGAGGGAGGGCACTGCTGACAGGAGGAACAAAGGCAGGAGGAGAGAGGAGACCCACAGGACTGAGGGAGCTGCCGACCACGTAGCAGTGGGGGTGGGAGTCCTGGCTGAGGACCGTGACCTGGCTGGAGCACCCCAGAGGCCTACCCTGCCCTTGTTGACATCAGCAGCTGTGGCCTGCACCAGAGGCCCTGGGTGGGGTGGCCCCACGCATCACCTGCCTTCACCCTTCGTTCTGACAGGTCCTGCCAGGTGCCCCACCCTCCACCTGCCATGGGCGGCTGCCTCCCCCCTTCTCTCCAGGTCACCCTGGTCATTTGGTTCATGGCTGAGCTGAAGGCACTCTGACTGCTCCTCAGTGTCCCGACAAGTGGACTCGAGATGCCGAGTGGATGCTGCAGCCCCTCTGCACCCTGACAGTCTGGGAGGTCCTTGCTCCGTGGCCTTGGGCAGAAGACACGAGGACTCAGAGCCAGCAGTCTGCGTTCAAATCCTAGCTCGGCCACTTGCCCCTTGTGTGACACCAGGTCTGCCACCTTACCTCTCTGTGCCTTGGTTATACAGGGACACTGACACGCTGAGCACAGGGCTGCTGTGGGCGTGAGGGGACCATGACCAGGCAGGGCCTGAGCTGGCGTTCGGTCTGTTCTGGCGATCACCCTTTATCATTCCCCAGGCTCTTGAGTCCAAGCCAGATAAGCATTAGTACTGAGCCCATGCACCCAATTTACAGATGAGAACACTAACGCACGGAGAAGCAGAGAGATTCATTCACAGCCAGGACCGACTACACAATTTTTAGGCCCCCAAGTAAAATGAAAAATCGGGTTCCCGTGTTCACAAGTTATTAGGAATTGCAAAATCGAGATGGCGGCAGCACATTAAACCAAGTGTGGGGTCTTTCTGAGCGTAGGGCCTGTGTGAAACTGGCAAGGAAGGGGTAAAGCTGAGACTGGAACCCAGATGGGCTGGTGCCCAGCTGGCCCCACCTGAGGATTCCTGGGTCCCTTTCTGCCAGAGCCCAGGCTGCCCAGGTATAGCCGGGGGTTCCTGCAGTGACTACAGGCCCCATAGGGATTTGAACAGGAGGGATCACTTAATAAGGACACCAGTCATTCCATTGAGAGGCTGGCATTCCAGCTATGGTGTGTATGTGTCTGTGTGTGCTCACCCAGGACACAGAGGCAAGAGAATGGTCTGGAAGGAGCCTGAACTTCCAAGGAGATGCACGTGTGAGCCCAGCTGTCCATATGACCCCGGTAGCTCTGTGACTCTGAGTGGCCACATGACCATGGGTCACCCTATGACCGGGTAGCCATATGACCCCTGGCAAATGTCTGACCACAGGTGATTGTATGACTCCAGGTAGCCATATGACCCCAAGAAGCTGTATGATCCCAGATGCCCATATGACCCCCAAGAAGCCCTGGGAGGCTGTATGACCCTGGGCAGCTGTAGGACCACAGGCATCTCTATGACCCTAGGCACCTAGATGGCTCCGGGCAGCCATACACCTCTGAGAAGCTGTATGACCCCACGCACCTCTGTGACCTCAGGGAGCCTGCTACTCTCTTGCCAATTCCAGCACCTGGAGGTCCCGCCATGGATTTGTCCCCCTTGGGGCTGGGCAGGCACTGTCCTCTCAGGTCTCGGGTTCCATCATGGGCAATTGGGGTACTTTGCCTTGCTTAAGATCTGGGACCTGTAAGGTGTGGGCCCACCTACCCTGCATCCCTGGAAGTCCACACCCCACTCTCTGGGGGCTCCCAGCCTCTGCTTTCACCTCTGGGCTCAAAGAGATGAGGTCTTTCTCCCAAGGTCACACAAGGAAGTGGCAGAGGGAGGAGCCTGCCCCTATGCTCTCTGTTCTGGAGGGAGGGTGTCTGTCAGGCAGACAGCTGCAAACCAGCACCCTGAGAACCCGGCCTGGCTCAGAGCAGGTGCTCAGAAATACATAGTGATAAATGAGCTTACTAACTGAGATCTTGGGACTCTGCAAACGAGTCTGTTTTTAAAAGTGTTTGTTGCTGAAAAAAAACAAAGGAGAGGGGACTTCCCTGGTGGCGCAGTGGTTAAGAATCTGCCTGCCGATGCAGGGGATACGGGTTCGAGCCCTGGTCTGGGAAGATCCCACATGTTGCGGAGCAACTAAGCCCGTGCACCACAACTACTGAGACTGTACTCTGGAGCCCACGAGCCACAACTACTGAAGCCCACGCGCCTAGAGCCCGTGCTCAGCAACAAGAGAAGCCACTGCAATGAGAAGCCCACGCACCACAATGAAGAGTAGCCCCCGCTCGCCGCAACTATAGAAAGCCTGCACGCAGCAACGAAGACCCAACACAACCAAAAATAAATAAAATAAAAATAAATTAATTAAAAAACGAAACAAAACAAAGGAGAGGTTTGCAAAGGAGCAGAGGAGGCATCCACTAAGGGTGTCCAGCCGGCACACACGTCTGTGTCAGCGTGTAGACCGCAGGCTCAGGAGAGAGCTCCTTGCCTCAGTTCCCTAAAGAGATGTGGTAAGGTAGGGAAGGGGCCAGGAGCACAGTAAGCCCTCAAATAATGAGCAGGCTTATTGTCTCAGTGAAATCCGCGCCGTCCCAGGCTACCGAGTTCCAGGCACACCAGCTCCCTTCCCCGTCTAGACCCTGGGAAGAGCTGCTCACTCACGCCGGCGGATGCTAACTCATCCACTTCTCACAACAGCTCTTGAGGCAGGAGCTGCCACTCTTGCCTCCTGGAAGATAAGAATACCCAGGTCCAGGGAGCTGAGGGCAGAGCCAGGCTTTCAGCCCAGGCGGGCGGCTCCCAGGTGTGCTCCTGACTCACCTTCTCCAGGTAAGGTCCCCTCCATTTCGCAGACTCAGGCTCATGTACAATGAGGTCAAAGTTCAAACCCAGGCCCTGTGACCCCCCTGAGCCTGTCTGCGGATCACCCCTTCACTTCCCAAACCCTGTCCTGCCCCGAATCTTGCCCCTCCCTCCTACCTCTCCCAGGCCCATGCTCCCATCCTCCCCCTGTCTCCTGGCACCAGAATCAGGAATGCTAAGTGTCACAGGGGCCCCATGCCCTCTGCTGCAGGTGTCCCGAACCTGAACCGGGTGGGGTCGCAAGATGAAGATGAGAGCTCCTGACCCATGTAGGCATGTGACTGTGGGAAACAGAGTGCTGAGTCCATTCCTCAGCAAGTGCCCAGTCAAGGTTGGCTCATGTTGTTTCAGGGGTCCATGGACCGCCCCCCCAGAGTCTCTGCATGGGCCCTAATTAAGAAATTCCTAGGGGAAATTCCCTGGTGGACCACTGGGTAAGACTCCATGCTCTCAATACAGGGGGCCTGGGTTTGATCCCTGGTTGGGGAACTAGATCCCACATGCATGCCGCAACTAAGAATCCGCATGCCGCAACTAAGAAGAAGTCCACATGCCGCAACAAAAGATGCCACATGCCACAACGAGGATCTCCTGTGCCGCAACAAAGACCCGGAGGAGCCAAAATAAAGAAATTAAAAAAAAAAAAAATCCTCTTCTCTCTCTCATCTGTCACCCTCTCCATCCAAACATGTCTGCAGCCGTACTGTGGGCAGGCTCTGGGATGTATCAGTGAACCTGGCCTGGTACCCGTCCCTTGGACAGGACTCACAGACCACTAGAGAGGCAGACAATGCCCAGTTACAGTTGGGAATGATTGGTGAAGGGGCAGAGTGCCTCAGAGCTCATGGGAGGGAGCCACTCACTCCTCCATGGCAGAGCATCCTGGAGGGCTTCCTGGAGGAGGTGATTCCTGGCAAACTTCCAGAAATGGTCAAGGTTACAGTTTTATATTGATAGTTCTTAGGCCTTGGGGGGGGAGGTCCATGGATGAGAGGGACATAGCCCTGCTCCAAGAGTCCCCAGGTGAGGTGGGGAGAAGGCAAGCTCACACAGGCAGTAATGGAGATGTTGTCATGCCCCAGGCTCCCCACAAGTGTCCCTGCAGGTCAATGTGCTTACAAATGAGGACACAGGATTCGCTCCATCATTTTGTTTAAGATTATTCAGAATGTACAGAGTGCCAGCCGAGCAGTAAAGCAAAGCAGGTGTGAAGCTCTTCTGAGCACAAGGCCTGTGCAACTGCCCGGGTGGCACACCTGTGACAGGTAGGTGCCCACACACACCCTGCTCTGGAGCCAGGCCAGAGTCCAGGGCAAGAGGGTCTCCCATGTGTCCAGCTCTCTCCTTACACGACTGGGGGGCCAGCCATTCAGGGGGAGTGAGGAGAAGCCGGGTAGGGGCCCCGTCGGCCCCGTTCGCAGGCCACGCTGGGCAGCTGGATGGTGGGGCCACAGGCCACAGGCACATTTTCTGCTCCATCTTGGTCAGCTCAGGCTGCTACAACAAGAATACCATAGACTGGCCGGCTTAAACAGCAAACACCTATTTCTCCCAGCTCTGGATGCTGGGAGATCTGAGATCAGGGTGCCAGCAGGGGGTTCTGGGGAGGGTGTCCTCCTCCGGGTTACAACCTCACCCAGCCTTCCTTGGTGCACGCACGCAGAGAGAGCGGAAGACAGCTCTCCCCTGTCTCTTCTCACAAGGGCACTAGTCCCATCAGGAGGGCTCCATCCCCACGACCTTGTTACCTCCCAAGGGCCCACCTCCAAATATCATCCCACTGTGGGTAGGGCTTCAAGATGAATTCTGGGGGGATACAAGCATGCAGTCCACAACACCTTACTTGGTGGTAGCACCTGGATGAGGACCTGGCCGGTTAGGCTGGCATGGAGTGTTGGCAGAGTGGCCCTGTTCCCGGTCCTCGTGCAAATGCGTGCACATGTACATGCATATACGCACGTACATGCACACGTGCAGCGTTGGGCACGTGCACATTGGAGCTGTGCTTTTCTTTAACTTTGTTCTCTGTCCAATCTCTGTGTGGAGCTCTGGATTACAGAAGGCAATTCATCTGATGTTTCTGTATCTCATGCATTTCTTTACACTTTCAGAAACACTTGTGGAGAGCCTACTGAGGGTCAGATCCTACGCAAGGCTCCACAGCTACAGAGGCTAGTAAGCTGCATTGTCATTGCTGTCATTCCATTGTGTGACTATCTCACAATTTATGTATCTATTCTATGGTGGACGGGCATCTGTGTTTCCCATTCCACTATGGGATCCTTAAGGCTAGCAAGCAGATCTTGCTGCCAGCTCTTGTCCTAGAACCTGGCATGGTACACAGCACATAGCAGGCACTCAGTAATTATTTGCTGAATGAATGAAAATAAAGAAGATTCAATAAATACCAGCGTTTAGTGAATAAGTAAACAAAGTTATTAAGTCCTTATGCTGTTCTCCTTACTATATCAAGTCTTCTTAAAAAGTGTTCTTTAATCCTCATGATGACTTGTGGGCTAGGTATTATCAGAAGTCTCATGAGCAGATGGGGACTCTGGAAGGTGAAGTGAGGTGCCCACGACCGTATAGCTGGCACACAGGGCAGGTGGAGCTGCTTCTCCCTCCATCCTCTGGCCGTAAGAGCCAAAACCCAACAGGGCAGGTCAATAGATAGTTATGAGCACTCACAACGTGTCAGGGGCCACTTCGGGCTGTTTATATATACACTCCTGATGTTCTTAGTAACCCCTCATTGAAGTATCACATACACACGGAAAAGCACGCACGTGATGAATGCGCAGCTGGAGAACATTTCATAAACAGAACACGTCCCTGCAACCAGCACCCAGATCAAGAAAGAGAACCTCACCAGCACCCCAGATACCCCCTCTGTGTCCTGGCTCTGGCACTCCCTCCTCCGAGATTAATCACTATCCTAATTTCTACCACCATTTATACATTTCTACCAATTTATCTACATGGAATTCTGCATGCTTTAGGGTCTGGCTTTTTTTCCCCCTCAAAATCATGTGTGAGAGTCATCCACATTGTCGTATGTAGTAACAGATTATTCATTGTCATTGCATTATGTGAATATATCACAATTTATGTATCCATTCTATGGTTGATAGGCATTTGGGTAACTTCCACTTTCTGGCTATTACAAACAGTGCTGCTATGAACAGAAAAAGACTCATATAAGATAAGCATCTAGGAGGTCATAGGGTTTACATAGAATCCAGTACTTCTAAACAGATTTCCAAGATGGCTGCATCACTTTGCAGCCCCACTAAGTGGGGTATGAGAGTTCCAGTTGCTCCACTTCCCTGTCAACACTTCATATTCTCAGATTTCCTCATTTTTACTGCTCCGGAGGCTGTGCAGTGCACTCTTTATGTCTCAATCCCTTCAGCAACCCCATGAGATGGATTTTATGATCTCTATATTACAGTTGAGGACACCCAGGCTCTGAGAGGTGAAGTAATTTCTCCAAAGCCACTTAAACCCTGGCATGGGCGCAGGGCTGTCTGACCTCAGCGCATTATATCATCTGTTTCACTGTTTATCAAGCTGCCTTCCCCGACCTTGTCCCCAGGAGTTCCCATTAGCCCCATCCCAGGGATTACAGCCACTCTGCTTGCTGGCTGATACTGGATCGGTGCCGTGCCATGAGTCAGGCTGCGGAGTGGAAGGCCCCAGGTCCGGGGTCCTCCCCAGCTCTCCGGGGCGCTCATCGACTGGAAGGGGCAGGGGGTGGGGAGGGGGGCGCACTGAGCGTGGGAGATGGGGGTGGCGCGGGGAGGGGGAGATGTATCAGGGCGAGGTAGGGACGACCGAGTGGAGGGTAAGAGGAGGGTGTTTGCCGTCGCAGCTGGCGGCGGAGCCCACCCTTCCCGTCAAGGGCTGGGGGCGGGGGTTGGGCTGGGAGGAGGGAGTTTGCAGAGGTCTAGGCTGGTGGCGGGCCAAGGGGCTCTCCAGGCCCCTCTGCGAGGAGGGCGTTTGGGGAGAGGGAGGAGCGCGGTGAACGGGAGAGACGGGGGTTGCAGGTTCTCCCTCCCGCGGCTACCGAGAGGCACGCAGCCGGGGTCGGGGGTCAGGGCTCCAGGTTAGGGTCTGGTGCTCATGCCTCGAGGAGCGGGGGCTGGGGGGGTAGGCACGGCAGCCCCTACCCCGAGGCCGGAGGCTGGATGCGGCCAGGGGCGGGGCCTCGGCTGGCGGGGCGGGGCCGAGCAGTGGGCGGGGTGCACGGAGACCAATCGGCGCGCACGACGCGAGCCCCGCCCTGACCCCCGCGGCGGCTGCTGCATAGTCATGAGCGCAGGCCGGCGCTGCGTCAGCGGAAGCGGCGCGCGGCGGCTGTTTCCGACCTGATAAAGCGGCGTTGTCCCCGCGCGCCGGCCACAGCCTCGCAAGCGCTCCTTCTGACCCCGGGTCTATCGCTGACTGACCGCCTGCCCGGCCGGCCGGCCGAGGAGCAGCCGTCGCCGGGTCCCGCCGCCGCCGCACCCGGAGCGCCGCGCCCCCGCCGCCACTGCCCGGCCCGGCCCGGCCGCCCCGCCGCGCCGCCGCCCCGCGGCCCCGGCCGGAGGAGACAGGTGAGCGGCCGGGCAGCCGCCCCCGACCCCGCACCTGGGCACCCGGCACCTGCTGCTTCCCATGTCCACCCCACCCCCGCGCGACCTCGAGCTCCGGGTCCCGCTCCCGGCCCTCCTCGGCATCTCTTCCCCGGGGAGGGTGCTCCCACGCCATGGCCGGGAGCCTTCTCCCGCCTGGACACCCGCCCCTGTCCTTGGCCCTCTCCCTTCTCCCCGACTGCACCTGCCCGTCCTCGTCTTCGTCCCCCCAGCCTCCTGGAACATCCCGGGCCCCTCGCCGCGGTGTGCACCTTCCCATGGACCCTGTCCTGGTCGCATCCCTCAGCGTCCCCCACCCCTGTCTTCTCGGGTTACTCTACTCGGAGGAAGCCTGGCGCCTCGCCCCCTAGGTCCCGACCCTTCCCTGCGCCCTCGGTTTGATGTCGCCAACTTCTGAGAGTTCAGCCTCTGTCCCCTTTGCCTGAACCCCTCCTGCCCCCAGCACACGCACGCCCTCAGCACGCCTAGCCGGGCTTCCACACTTGGAACTCCGAGCTGACCCCCGGGGCTGTGCCTGTGTTTTTGTCTTATCTGCACTGTCCTCTGGTCTGTCCCTTTGAAGACACCTCTATTTCCCGCAGCCAAGCTGTGCCTGGAGGAGAGGGGCCAGTGCCTCGGTGCATCCAGGTCCAGAGCCCCTGCCCTGCAGAAGTCCCGGCACATTCATCTGCATCTCTGCACCGCTTTCCCTTTCCCTCCTGCCTCGCCCTCCTAGAGCTCTTGAACTTAACCCATTCCTCCCCAAGGTGTGTTGCTCTTGACTGGGCTCCGGGGGAACACATTCCAGCAAAGGGCTTTTTCAGAGGAGGTATGTCAAAATGGGAGGGGCGGTGGTTTGAAAAAAAAAGCACAGCCTCCTGATTAACCATTCATAGTGATTCTAGGTGTGTGTTTGTGTGTGTGTGGGGGGGACACACACTTGATCTCCTAGGGAGTGTGAGATTTTTTTCCTTTCCAGTGGGGGCACAGATGGGTCAGACTGAGCCAGTCAGCCCCATTGGATACCCCAGTTGACTCCCGCAAAAAGGGGCCTTGTCGCTTCTGGTTTGGGGGGCATCTCGTAGCCTAAGGCCTGGGGCGGCAGGAGGGTGTAGGGGATGAGTGATCGAAGCAGCTGTTGTGGGTTCACATGATTGTCCGGATCGAAGCCTGTTTCTCCTGGGAAAACCCGGGCCGATCTTTGCGGCATTACGTGAGTGAGCCCTGCCCTTCCCTGCACCTCAGCGTCTCTGCTTCTCCCGTCAGTAACGGACAGGTAGGGTTACCCACAGGGGGAATCTTTCGTCTCTTCCATTTTGTGCTTGTAGTAGGAGAAAAAGGAAGAATATAAAAAAACTGGAGCATTGGTTTACCGATGAAGTGTACTAAATGGCTGGGCATGAGAAACAGTGACCCCAGCCTCCTTTAAAAAAAAAAGCAATAATCTTCTCACTTTGCTGCTAGATCTGAATTATGTATTAAAAGAAGGAGTAAGAGTTTGTTCAGTGCTTGAGAGATCTTGCAGAATCCACTTGAAGGTGGGGAGGTGCAGTGACTGTGGCCTGGAGCTATGTAGGCCCCAGGTGGGAAGACCCAGGCAGACATAAAACGCCAGGGGTTCTGGAGAGAGGGTGGGGAGTAGGTTGTCTTAAAAATCAGGACTTTCAGTCCCATTCAGGCTAATTGTTTTTCATGGGCAGCAGCTGTAAAGGGGAGAAGGGGATCTTTTGAGATACATTTGAAATGCATATGAGGTATTTAGTGTCGGGTGTTGTGTGGACTGGGTGTCCCCCCGGGGAGGCTGCCCAGGGGGCTCTGGGCCTGTGAGAGTTGCCAGCTTTCCTTGCAGAGATGCGTGCTGCAGCCTTGGCCCTTGTCGCATCGTGAAAGCAGAGCAGAGATTGGACTGGGTGATCTCCAAGGCGGCTTGCAGTTTTTAACGTCCTGGGGCCCTCTCTGCCTTCAACTTTGCTTGTTGGAGAGTGGGACGGGGCGGGAGGAGCCTGGGAACGGGACCCTGCCCTCTCGGAGCCGGGAGATCCCGCCCTGCAGGTCTGCAGGGGAGGAGGGGCTGCGGCTGTGGCAGCTCCCCAGCCCCAGGGGAGGAAGGGGGCCCAGGAAGGTATTTTAGCCAGCATTTAGGGTACTTGGTGTTGGATTGGTTTTGTCCGTGTTGTCAGAGGGGCGGGTGGGGAGGAGAGTGGACGGGCTTCCCCGGGGTCTGGGCTTTGCTCTCATTTGCTGCCTGTGGCGCCGGTTGGTCCCTGTCAGTCGTCTGCACCCTCTGCCCTCTCTCACTCGTCCTGTGGGGCCCCGAAGCCCAGACCTGTGTAGCCGGCAGGGGTGGTTCGTGACCTAACAGCCTGGCACGGAGTGAGGGTGACTGGTGAGCGCCGTAGGTGGCAGACAACCCCAAATTGCAGTGCCCTCCTCGGGAACACCCCTGGCAGACCCGTGTCTGTAATTTGCGGAGCCGGAATGCGCTGGAAGCCGTTTTCCCTACTGAGGACGGGCGAGGATGCTGCTCCGCACTCGCTTCCTCTGGTTTCCTAGTTTTTTTTTTTTTTTAATCACAGCAGAATTCCGTTGATGAAGGTGTACTCAGCAAAACCCCATTAGGAGGGCTGCCTCGACTCCAAGCCAGGAGACATGAGAGCACTTTAGCTCTGCCGAGTGGAAATCTGACCGGAGGGAAAAAGCCTCCCAGATGAAGAGAGGCCACATAGAAAGGAGGGGGCGGGAGGGGATCCCCCGAGCAGGGGCTCCCAGGCCGAGGCCAGGCCCGCCACCCCTCCCCCACCCGTGCCTGGACAAGGTCCCCTTGTTTACATCAGCTTAATTTTCCCACCAAAGTCAATGAACAAGGATCTTTTTAAACATGGAACTTTCAAAATGTGCTTCGAGTGGCTTTTTTTTTTTTTTAAGGGTATGAAATGCTAACTAAGCCTTTGTGAAATAAGGCACTTCCGCGAACGGGGAGATTGTGGACCTTTTCAATGTGGGTGCAAAGGAGGCTTCCCTGCCTCTGTTCACAGCAGTATTCACGGCAGTCATTTCCATCCCGCTGCCACTTGGGCAGTGGTGACATTGCTTTGTGTCGCTGCTCCTTTGGCAAGTGACTTTTAGAGGAGGCATTTTAAGAAGATTAAGACCCACAGGCTTGCGGGGCAACAGCATGATCCCCGCTGTTTCCGTGGCACTAAGTGTTCCTTTTACACCCGGGTCCTGCAGCAGGGCCTGGACACTTGTCGTTCCCAGCATAACCGATGCGGATGTGCTGCCCGGATGCATGGGCAGTGGGTCTGTCTGGGTCGTTTGTTGAGTGCGCTCATCTTGGGTTAAGTACACTGCTAGCTTTTTGAGAGAGATGATGGGAAAGGAAACAGGTTCCCAAGGTTGGAGAGGTTTCTGAGTTCTCTTTGGCTAGTTTGGAAGCTCACGCAAGACAGAGGTCACCAGGGTCCATAGCAGGGCCCGCAGGGAGCCCCCAATGAGGGCGCACGCTGTGCTGGGCATTTTGCCCCCCAAGTGCAGGGTTGGGGTGCTGGCTGTCCTAAGGTGGGATCCTCCCGCAGCTGGAGGATTTGCAGAGTCTTTTCAAGTTACTGAGCAAGGCTGCCTTGCCCTCACTCCCCCCCACTCTGCTTGGCCCCAAGCCCAGGTGAGGGAAGCTTTGTTCCACCTGGGTCGTTGGTGTTTGCATCCTCCCAAGCCTGTTGAAGGATTTCGCTGGCAGTGAGGAAACCTGCATTCCTGAAGCAGTGCCCGAGAGGTGCTTTATTGTGCCGCCTTGAAAAAGTACTTTCCAACCTGGGATTATGTGGCGCAGCTGGTTTTGAGTTTTTGGAGTTTGCTGGAGGGTCTCTCCTGGGGTTTTGTCTTTAAATCCTGGAGCCAGGTGAACTGGTTGGCAATCAAATTCTTCCCATTTCAAAGAAAGGAAAATCTTGAGTGCAAAATTCATAGCAAACCCTTAATACAGATAAAGAGAGTGCATTTCTGGTCCAGATGTAGTGGTTGCTGTACTTTTACATGCAGATCTCGCTGCACAGTTTTAAGCGACCACTTGGATATTGCAAGGCCAGACAACAGTAAATAAGCTCCTCGTTGCCAACGTTTTCGTCACCATTTTAAGGAAACGTATTTATCCAAAAGAGGATGAGTTTGGGTTTGGAAAGAGAAAGGAATATTTTCCCATCAATTATCTTGAGGGGAGGGGTTTGGGATGAACTTGTTTATCCAGAGGGCATGGACGGAGGAGGGGCACCAGCTGAGGGTGTGGAAGGCTGCGCTTTCACCATTGCGATCACCTGTTAAGTTGGGGCTGTTTCAGAGGTATATTGCCTTAAAGCAGAGATCTTCAGACATTTTTGACCCGTTCTGTAAAATAACTTTGAAAAACTATGGGCACCTTTTTAAGTTGACATCTAAACTTTTTCCTTGTCGTTTAAAATAATGAAACGCTCTAATGACTTGAAAGCCTACCATCGCCCTTTGAAAAAAGGAGCAAAGTGTTCTGAACAGTTTTAACATGTGCATCTTCGTTTCTTCCTGAGCTCCTATGTTTGCTCCACTTTCCCTCCCGGATTTTACTCTAAGGCCACGCACTTTGATACTTGAAAGCCTTTTGTCGATCATTGTTCACACTTCTCTGTCACCAGAGTACACATAAACCGCAATTTAAAACATTTCTGTGATTGTGAGGCTGTGTTAATCCAGAAGAATTTTTTGTCACTGTAAATATCGTCAGTGCAAAAGTGGTCACAGAAGCAGAAATGTATTGTTGATCTCGATAATTACTGGATGTACAAAATAAAAACATTGGCAAGCGTGTCTTAAAGAGCTAGCTGGGTTGTGGGGGGAGGGTCCCTTTAAGGTGCCTCAATTAAAGGAATTACCCACCTGTCCTTGATGCCAGTTACACCCCACCACAGGGACTGAGGAAGGGAGAGTGTGAAGGTGACCTTGGTGGAGGGGGAGGGCACTGAGGCTGGGACTTCACCACCGGCCCTGTCACAGGCAGTTCAGCGCTGAGGATCTGTGAACTCAGACTCTCCAAGTCACCCACACCTGAGAACCCTGAGAACGCCTTTGCGTTTGCACCCATGCCTTAAGGTGCGGTGCTGCTCTGTCACCTTACTGTGCTCGGTGGATGGAGGGGTAGAGTATCTGCCACTACTTCACTAAGTGGTGGCGTCCATGCTGATACACGTGTACTTGCATATTTGATTGCATGTTTCCTAGATGGACTGTGTTAAAGGGCAAAAGGCAATACAGCTTGTAAGTGTGCGCATTTTGGTTAGTGGCAACGCGTTTTTATTTGGTTGGGTTAAAATTGAAGCCTATGGAATAGTGCTTTGAGTTAAAGAGGTTTTCGTTCGCCCTGCGGGGATCCTGTCAGCTTGCTCTGCCCGGCTCCCTTCTCCGGCTGCAGTGAGTGTGTCTGCAGGGAGGAGAGCGCGGTCTTTGCTGGTCTCCAGGGCGAGGGCCCCTGGGCTGGGGGAGGGCCCCTGGGGGTACAGAGGAGCCTGACGGGTCGGGGTTTGTGGAAATGGGGCCTCTCTCCCTGAGAAGCGGGTGAGGTTGGTGTTAGTTCCCAAACCTTCCTCCGAGCTGTTTGGAAGTCCTGGGCTGGTGTTCTCTTAGCTCAGCTGGAGATGCTCTCAAAGCATGGACACTTACTGTGTTTAGCCTAAGAGCCAATTGAAATTGGATAGGAAAGTAAGTTTAGTAATTAAACAACGACAGATTGCTCTGCCTTCACGCCCTGAAACAGGAAGTTCTTTGGCTCCAGGGCTGTAGAACGCGGTGTTGGGGGATAGCCTGTGACCCGTGAGAGATCCTGAGTAGCCAGGGGTCTCTGCTAATTCACGTGGTGGGGAGGAGGGCAAGGCTGCTCGCCCAGCTCTGTGGACGTTGCTCATGGGGGTCAGCTTCAAGTCCTACCATCGTTTGTCCTCAGATCCAGCTGTTAGCAATCCACTTAGGAATGCTTCACGTTGAATGTGGACAACATGGTTCCTCAGATTGTGAGGCAGAACCTTTGTTTCTAGAGATAAGTGAAGGTGGGGTCATGTTCCAGGGATCCTGGGGTGTATCCAGGTAGTGAGGAGATGGGCCAGGCGGTGCAGCCTCACCCGCCCTGTGGAGGGGGGTTGGGTGAGGAGCCTCCATTGAGCTCTGCGCACAAATCCCAGTTTACACTTGGCATTTTGGGCCTTGATGCTAAAATCAAGGGTTAAGGCCCTTACAACAAGGGCTTAGAGACAGGCCTGGGCTGCCCACGGGAGATCAGGGTGCCCAGGTGACCCTGCACAGCGGGGTTCAGTATGCATGTCGTGCTGGGGGAACTGGGATACTAGAGTCACCATTAGTGGCTTTTTAACATCACTTACGTAAAACTGTCGCATTAAAAGCTCGGTGGACAAAAAGCCTCCCCATCAGGCCCTCTGCTGGTTGGAGCTGGGCCTTCCGGGGGCCTCCAGCGCTGCTTCTCTGTCACTCTGGGCACCCACCGAGGGCAGCTGGGATTTGGAGCCGGGCCTTCCGGGGGCCTCCAGCGCTGCTTCTCCGTCATTCTGGTGCCCACCGAAGGCAGCTGGGATTTGGTGCTGGGGAGGATTGTGGGGTTGAGGCTGCCCTTTTCTTGGATTTGCCAGACGGTGGGCTAGGTTCTCAGCGAGACTAGTGGGACGGGCAGCTGAGACAAAGCTCAGGG
Organism: Lagenorhynchus albirostris; assembly: GCF_949774975.1. Lineage (NCBI taxonomy): Eukaryota > Metazoa > Chordata > Mammalia > Artiodactyla > Delphinidae > Lagenorhynchus > Lagenorhynchus albirostris. The sequence goes on along the minus strand of NC_083111.1, from coordinate 79,768,412 downwards.
CTGTCTAAAACATGCCTAGCTAGCTCATCCTTGAATTATTCAGATGTTGAAAGTGTTCTTAATTCTGAAGAGGATCCGGAGGGGCCCTGTGCCTTACTCTGCAGCAGAAATGTCGTAGAGCCCGGGGCTGTGCCATCGCTGACGTGGTGACCTTGGCCCAGAAGCCGCCCACAGCTCGGAGCTTCAGCCTCTGTTAGAAGCAGGGGAGCATAATGCGTATTTGTTCCTGGCACTTAGCAGGCCCAGGGAAGTAACATGTGGAGGGCTGGGTCCTGTGCAGAGCACTCGGCTCAGCCTCTAACAACCCGGCTGGGTCTGTGCTGCATTTCAGAGAGGAAAAGGAGGCACAGAGAGGTTAAGCGACTCGCCTGAAGCCACACAGTAAGCGGCTGAGCCTTGGAGCTCACCCATGGGGGTGCTGGGCCCGAGGTCTTGGGTCTCCTCTGTGGCACCGTGAGCCCTGGGGGTCGCCTCCACCCAGACGCATATACGTGTTTCTGAAGTTTGGGGATCATGGTTTTCTCTTCAGTGCTGTGACTCCGTGTGGAAAATATCGGTGCATTTCCACAGAATGAAATGTTTAACACTCACCAGACGCGAAAGAAAATGGCGACCATGTTTTCAGCAAGTGAACAAGGCGGTGGCAGTCACGCTAACACCGCAGACGGTGAGAAGAGACGGAGGGCTCGTGCGGCATCCTGGGGGTGCAGGTAGACGACGGGCAGTGTCACCGGCTAGCTATCAGTCCTTGGTTAATTCCTGACCGTTTGAGCAACTGCGGAGAGGCTGTGCGCCGATAAGAGCCCTGTGGAAGGGGGCAGTTTGTGGTTGTGAAGTTCAGATAGGCCTTTGATTCAGTCTCGAGGGGCTGGGGGAGAGCCTGGAAGCCCAGGGAGTGCAGGCCATGCCGCCTGCCTGGCTACCATATGGTTTGGGGAGAGTTTTAACAGTTTTTTTTTTTTTTTTTTGCGGTACGCGGGCCTCTCACTGTTGTGGCCTCTCCCGTTGCGGAGCACAGGCTCAGCGGCCATGGCTCACGGGCCTAGCCGCTCCGCGGCATGTGGGATCCTCCCAAACCGGGGCACGAACCCGTGTCCCCTGCATCGGCGGGCGGACTCTCAACCACTGCACCACCAGGGAAGCCCCCGGGTTAACTTCTGAATTTGCTGGTCACTCTGCACGGGAGGGGTGGTATCCCCGGTGTATAGATGAGAAAACTGAGGCCCAGAGGCCTTAAGGAGTCCATCTGGAATTCTATCTCGGGATTGAGTGCCTCTGTTAGAAAATCTGCTAGGGACAGTGGGAGATGCAAAAACAGTTTTAGCCTAAGCAGAGAGGTGACAGCTGAAGAATAATACACAAACAAGAGTGATGACTGTGCTGGCCGAACACACAAGATAATTATTATCATCCTCAGGTGAGCCTATTCAGGGAGGGTTTCTTGGAAGTGGAGGCTCTTATAGCTGGCTCAGGAAGAAATAAAGCCTGACTGTCAGGGCCTGAGGACGCAGTGCTGCTTTGGATGGTGGAGATGGGATGCCCCTTCAACTACATCTATTTTAATAAGTGACGACCCCACCTGGGTTGCCACAGTGATGTGTCCGGGGAAGAGGCACCGCCAAGCTTCGATGGTGCTGCCCTCGCCGGAGCCTGACCGCCTGGACTGCTGGGCGGGGCAAGGCCTTTGCCCCAGAGCTGGAGGACGGGGCAAGATGTGCTGCTGGCCGGCATGGAGTCCTTGAACTTCTCAGATCCATTCTTCTCTGCCACGAGTGGCATCTGTGGGGCCCCGCTGTGCCCTGCCCACTGCGGTTCGGCTGATGGGAAGGAGCTGCCTTCAGCACGTGCCCGTCGAAGCACACGGATTAGCCGTGGCTTAAGTGTGTTTGCTCACGGATCAGCCAAGCCCCCTGCCCCGGTCAGCGCGTGTCGCTCCCCACTCACCCAGCTGCTCTGCTGGCCTGGCTTCCAGTCTCCCCTCCTCAGGGTCCCCGTGTTCTTGCTGCGGCCGGGGCCCCTGGGCAGCTCAGGAGATGAGACTGCAGCTGTACCCGCTTGGTGAAGCCTGCACACCCCCAGGTCCCCGCGGGAGGGTGGCTGCTGCAGGCCAGTTTCTCTGCCGCGGAACCGTCGTAGGGTAGCAGGTGGGGGGCCGAGAAGGGGCTCGTCCGCCCTGGCGTCTGCTGAGTGCTGGGCAGCTTTCACGCACAGCTTCTGGCATTTGAACGTAAAAGAGCCCTTGATGAGCTGTTATCCCCGTTTCTATTGATTGATTGATTGCTGTGTCGGGTCTTCGTTGCTCTGTGCGGGCTTTCTCTGGTTGTGGTGAGTGGGACCTACTCTTCGCTGTGGCTCGTGGGCTCTAGAGCGTGGGCTTCAGTAGTTGTGGCGCACGGGCTTAGTTGCTCCGCGGCATGTGGGATCTTCCCGGACCAGGGCTCGAACCCGTGTCCCCTGTGTTGGCAGGCAGATTCTCAACCACTGCACCACCAGGGAAGTGAGATATTCTTATCTTTAATAATGGGATTGAGGGACTGACAGTGTTCATTTCCCAGCATAACTGCCTCCCCACCCCTGGAAGCCAGAGGGAGCACATGTGGCCATCGGCAGTGGTGCCTTTGTGGTTCCATCCTGTACTTTGCAGAGCGCCATGCGTTTTTTCCACGTTGTGGGTGTGATATAAGTAAATTGCTGTCTTTACGGTGAATTGCTAATTTGCGTTAAATAGGGCCTACATGTCCAGTTTATGTGGAGTTGCCTTTAGGTTCTGTTTTCCTCGCCACTGACCCGAGTGGCAGTGGCTGCACGTATGTGTGTGAACCCAGTTCTGATGAGTCACGTGTGCCTTGGGCCCTGAGGGCACGCAGGCCTCAGAATCTGCTTGCACTTCCTACTTACTGTCTTGCAGCTGAGGGTCAGTTTCAAGGCTGATGGGTTTTGTCTTGATTTGATAACAAATTGACCAAGAACTTCAGAGAGTCCCTCCTTCATACTTGTCTGGAGGTCGCGGGATTTGCCGTTGCCAGCTTCCGTGCCCCGGGGTGACCGCATGTGTGTCAGTGTCATGGAGGGGTACTCTGGCTGTATCGTTCTCATCCTGCTGGTGGCAGGAAGCAGGTGGCCTCCACAGGCAGAGCCGGGAGAGTTAGCACCATACAAAGGGGTGGGCAGGGCTCCGGGACCACAGCAGCCCCTCTGGAAGCCACCCCTGGGCCGAGGGGCACTGGGAGCAGCAGTGACCAGGGCCATGCGAGGGGAGGGGTCTGTAGGAGGTGGGGTGGCCTTCCACAGGGGGTCCTGGTCAACCAGTGGTGACGCGTCAGGGCGGGAGCCTGGGAGCCCAGTGCCCTCGGCTCTCCTGCTCTACCCCTGGGCAGAGTGTGCCGGCATGTGGGACCAGCCTCCTGCCTTCTGCCGCCTGGCGTGGGAGCTGACAGCTGTGGGTTTTATGGTAAGTTGGGGTCTTGGCAGTGCCGCTGAGAAACCCAGGCCCCCCATGGGCTTGTGGGTTTCAGGCCCCTTGTGCACAGGCCGCTTTCTCCTTTCCCGGGGCTGCAGATGGGCTCCGTGGTGTGCAGGGTAGCTTTGGAGCATCTCGAGGGCAGCTTGAGCCCCCTGATGCACGTGCGCTGGGGGTACAGTGAGGGGCTGGAAGAGGGCGGAGAGCCTGGGCTGGATCACGGTCTGAACCCCGTGGTCCCAGCGCCTGGTGGACGGCTCTGGAGCCAGGCACCAAGGGAAGAGCAGGACTGTTCTCTGGGTCTGAGGGAGGTGGGCGATGCCCAGACCCCACGTTTAAGTGCAGATCAAATTAACGTATTACCTGGAGTACAGCTCGTGTTTGTTTATGAAATGTGAGGCCAGTGTTTTGCTGGCCTGTTTTTTTCTCACTCGTGCCTCCCCAGCTTGCCCCGTCCTGGGTTACTTTTCAAAATGAATGAGCTAATACAATATACAGAAGGTTCAAAACAAGCTCATTATCGCCCTGGCGAACCACGTAAATAACATTTATCCTGGACTCCAGTCCAGACATCAGGGCTTGCCAGGCTGACTTTATTTCGTTTGACAGAATGACAGTCGTTTTACTTACAGTGGTTTGTATTTTTGTCTCTTCCTTTAGGATAAATTGTAGAAATTGTGGTTTGATCTTTACTTTCTGATGTCACCGTGTGTGTGTATGTGCGTGCGTGTGTGTGTGTGCGTGTGTGTGTGAGTGTGTGTGTGTGCTCCAGAAAATTCTCAGCTCCGCAGTAATCTGGGCTGGTCCTTGTCGGTTTTCCTAAATTTAGAATTGATCTTTCCACTTTTCTTTGTTTCTACCTGCCTTTTTTGTTTGTTTGTTTGAACCTAAATTGCTCAGCTAAATTCTAAAGGAAATTACAAAAGTAAAGACTGACTTTAAAAAATCATGAAAAGATGATGTAACAGCCCTATCACAGCAAGAATCCCTCTGGGCAGTTGAGTGACTCTGCTTCCCTCCTCCTTCCCTCCACCTGGTTGGGGTCATGGACTCCTTTGAGACTTTGCTGAAAGTTATGGACCTCTTTCTCTCAAAAGTGCAGAGACACCATCTTTTGTGTGTGTTATGGAGGATTCATGGGTCTCCTGACACCCCCGAGTATGGTCCCCCGGGCCCTGGTAGAGGGCCCTGCACGGTGGGCTGCCTGGTCTGTCGCATGGAGCGGCTGGCGCTCCCCGATTGGCAGTTCCAGAGATCAGCCCCGAGGGCGGTGGCTCGAGGTGTTTCCCGGCTGCTGTGACTGGGATGTGGGGCGACGGCCCACTGTACTCGGGGGTCCGTCAATGGCACTGGAGAGTCTGAAAGCCGTGGTCCGAGCGCCAGCTAGAGCGGCTGTGGGATGCTGTCATGACAGTGACATTGGGATGCTCCAGTTCACTTTGTGGGGAACGTAGTGTAGTTAAAATTAGCAGCAGGAGCCTCCAAGAGTCAAGGTTGTCCAAGAGAACCGAGCAATGTCGTATTGGGTGGCGGGTGGAATTCCCAGCCCAAGCTAAGCCGAGGTGGAAGGGTCAGGCTCACAGCTGCCACTCGCGGGGCCTTGGTGCTAGTGCCAAGTCCTCAAGAGGGGCGCTGGGTTAGACCTCTGCCGGCGCTGCCCCTTATGTGGTTAATCCCAGAGGTGGATGTGGCCGTCTGCTTGGAGAGCGGGCCACCCCGCACCTGCGGGTTTCCCATCCACGGATATGGAGGGCCGACCACACCATGCAGTTTTATAGTGTAAGGGAGTCCTGAAACCAGTCCCTCATGGGTACCATGAGACGGATGTATTCATTTATATAAGGTGTAACATTATAGTACAGTATACTCTCTCATATGTGTGTGTATTATGTTATAGCAAGTTATCTGTTATGACATTATTTAACTGTACAGTATAGCATATTGTACATAATACACATTATATGTATGTAATGTGTATAGCGGAGTCTAATATCGTAATGTGTACTTTTTAAGTTTTGCTCTTTTTTTTTTGTTTTGGCTGCGTTGGGCCTTTGTTGCTGCGCGTGCGCTTTCTCTAGTCGTGGTGAGCGGGGGCTACTCTTCGTTGTGGTGCGCGGGCTTCTCATTGCGGTGGCTTCTCTTGTTGTGGAGCACAGGCTCTAGGTGCGCAGGCTTCAGTAGTTGTGGTGCACAGGCTCAGCAGTTGTGGCTTGTGGGCTCTAGAGCACAGGCTCAGTAGTTGTGACTCACGGGCTCTAGAGCGCAGGCTCGGTATTTGTGGCGCACGGGCTTAGTTGCTCCGCGGCATGTGGGATCTTCCCGGGCCACGGCTCGAACCTGTGTCCCCTGCACTGGCAGGCAGATTCTTAACCACTGTGCCACCAGGAATGTGTATTTTATTTCAAGTTCTTTGGGGGGATGTCTAGGATTCCAGTCCCCCACCAGCTCCTTTTCATTGATAACTTGAGGGACAGCGTGTTTCTTAGGTCTGAAGCTGCAGGGCCAGGCTCCCCTTGGTGCCCCTGTGTCCTGGGCCTGCTTTGCCCTGAGTCTGTTTGCCTGGCAGAGCAGGGGGGCCTGGGGTTTCCTCCGGCCTTCAGCACCGGCCTCCTCCGGGCCCCCTCTGCAGAGCCCAGAGCCACCCGGGACCCCCCCGCCCCCGCCTCTGCCACTGGGCCAGTTAGTTTTTCTTGAGACAGGACGTGTGATCCTTTCCAGCCCACCTCCGCTAAGTGGGGAAGAACCCAGAGTCCCACCCGCTTATCAGATCACCTCTGCATGCTCTCCAGAAAAGGAAGCACAGCAGTTCCTGATAATTCTCAGCAATCTCTTACCCCATCTGCAGCCCTAAAGATTAGAATTATGGGAAGCCACAAGTCAAATCACATCTTTGTGACTTTATGCTTCACTCTAATGGTTGTTATTGTGTGTGAAAGGTGAAGTAAAGGTTGTTTTAAACTTTTTTTTTTTTTTTTTTTTTTTTTTTGCGGTACGCGGGCCTCTCACTGCTGTGGCCTCTCCCGTTGCAGAGCACAGGCTCTGGACCTGCAGGCCCAGCGGCCATGGCTCACGGGCCCAGCCGCTCCGCAGCATGTGGGATCCTCCCGGACCGGGGCACAAACCCGTGTCCCCTGCATCGGCAGGCGGACTCCCAACCACTGCGCCACCAGGGAAGCCCTAAACTAAGACTTTTGATCAGGCCAGGTTTTAATTTCTTCCTTGAAAGGAGCAAGCACAGCCCTCGCTGGCTCCCCACCTCGCACCCAGCAGCCTCTCTGTGCCGTTTCACGCCACGTTTCCAAAGTGTGCCGTGGTTCTAGACACCTGTGTCCAGCTGCCTGCCTGACCTCTTCATTTGGAGGAGGAGGATTCCCACGAAGAAGCAAGACCAGGATGGGGCTCTGGCCTCTCCCCTCTGATTCCTGCTGTCTCTCCCAGCCCATTAGCAACACTGTTGATGGCTCATAAGAGCACTGGGAGGCGGTACCGCTGGCAGGGCTGCTGTTCCTGTGTGCCCACCACTTAGCATCCTTCTGGACAAGTGACCTCTAGTGCCTCAGTTTTCTCGTCTGTAAATTGGGGCTAAGAATAGTATTCATCACGTTGAACTGTTGCAAGGATGGAGTGAGTGCACATATAGAAAACATCAGCAATAGTAATTGGCGCCTAGGAAGTACTTGCAGAGTTTCAGCTGCAGTGTTGCACCCGCACGAAGCAGTTGAAGACCCAGTATCTGTGGAGAGACTTGCCGGCTCCCGAGAGGAAGGGATGAGATCGCATGGGAAATCGGGCCTTCCGGGGGCCATCCACTCCTGGGTTGGGTGTTGGAGCGTGTGCCTTCGTGCAGGGGCAGAGCCAGCACTCCTGGGCGCAGGGACGTCGGGCCGAGCTGGGCGGGAGCGGAGGGAGGTGGTGCTGGAGGAGGCCAGCAGGGGGACCGGCAGCTGGGCTGTGCGGCACGCTTGGCTCCGTGTCCTGGCAGCAGCTGTGGAATAGGGCGGGCTGTGAACAGAAGTGAGGTTCTGGTTCCCTGGGTGGGAGCTGGTTCCCCAGTGCCGGGTGGGGGGGGACTAGCTTGGGGTCGGGGCGTGGGAGTGGCCGGCCTGTACGCACAAGTTGTGATCCGGTTGGGAGGGTTGGAATTCTGGGAGCTGGGAGGGGCCTGGGCCTGCACGGGGTGGGGCAGCACAAGAGCCCAGGGGCCCATGGCTTGACCCCCCCAATGGAACCCTTAGGGTGCTGGTCTGCTGCTGCCCGTCTGAGCCCCCAGCCCAGCGGCCATTGGCCCAGCTGCACCTGCTGCAGCCCTTGGAGGGTGGTGTGATGGGAGGTGGCACAGTGAGCCTTTTACGGCCTGAAGTCTTTTCTTGATAGACTTATCAGATGCCCCAAAGAAAAACACCTCTTTAACCAAATACATAATTTTCCTATTTGTAGTTAACTGCCTGTAATTGGCTGTTCAGCCAGCTCGGCCATCTTGGCCTTGGGAATGTTCCATGTTCCTTTGGAGGAATTTGGAAATCCAGATGCACCACGCAGGGTTAACAAGGGGGCCAGCCCTGGGGTGGTCAGGGGGGCGCAGGGGCTTGGAGGGCCTTGGAGGAGGGAGGCTGGGGAGGGCGGTCCCGGGCGAGGTGCGCACCCGGCTCGCCTGACCCTGTTTGATGGTAGCTCACTCATGAAAACACCCATGACACACCCAGGTGACCTCACCTGTCAGGCTGTCAGGGCAGCTGAGTCATGATGCTGTAAACTGTATCCCCAAGGGAAGGTTTGTAGCTGTGGTTATGTCTTCTCCCTGTTAAAATTAGTCTGGAGGGGAGAGTGAGGTGTGCTGAGTTTATAGCTTGTCTATCACAGGCTTCCTGCCAGCCCAGCAGGCCTTTCTCCTGTGATGGCAGTGCTCTCCACGTGTGGTTTTAAGCGGGATCCGAGCTCGTGGAAGTGGGAGAGGTGGGACGGTGCTTGCGGCCTGGAGAGGACAGTGGCTTCCTTGGTCGGGCAGTGGTCTTGGGACCTGGTTTGCCGCTTTGCTGTTCTGGCATTCTTAGTGTAGGGTGATGGATACTGCAGGCGGAGCCCTACAGCATCACGAGGAGCACCCCGCCCCCTGCAGCTGGCGGGGAAGGTATCTCGGCGGGGCTGGCCGCACGCAGGTGTGAGCAGTTTGCAAAGGGCAGTGACTTTTGTTTCGCTGGGGGCAGGTGTGCACAAGGTGGACGACAGCGGCGTGGAGGGGAGGGCTGCTGCTGAGGGGCCGCCTCCTGGCTGGCTGCAGACACGGGCAGTCCTCCCGCGGGTTAGGGGGCTGAGGGGCCGCGGGAGTCTCCTGGCTGGCTGCAGACACGGGCAGTCCTCCTGCGGGTTAGGGGCCCAGGGCGGGGGCAGGTTAATGCAGGTTATTGTGTCCATTGGGCCTCAGTGGGGAAGCGCTTGCTGTTCAGCTGTAACTTATTGGGCTTATATTTGCCTTATTCTGGAGAGGATTTAAGATGGCTTAGGTAGAGAATGTACTTCAAAGGCGTTTTTTCCAGATGCAGCAAGGTATGTCTGTAGCCCTGCATGCTCATACCTCACTCTGCCTTGGTCTGTTTGCAGTGAGCGCACAGGGCTCCCCGCCGGGAAGCTTCCCGGGGGCACAGAGGGGCATTTGCTGTAAGCCACCGTTGTTCCTCCTTGTCTGTTCCCAAGTCCCATCTTTCTGTCAGGGAGCTGGAAGCAGAGGGACTGTGAGCTCAGACTCCCGCCTCGCCGGGGGCTGGGAAGGGGGCACAGGTGGAGGTGTTAGGGCCCTAGCCCAGGGGCTGCCAAAGGGCTGGAGCCAGGCCTGTCTCCCTTGTGCCTTTGAGGCAGCTCTCTCTCAGGAGATGCCCAGAAGGGGGGCCCGAAGTGCCCCCCACGGCCCTCCCTCCATGTGACCCCCTCACGCCCTCCCTCCCCGCTGCCCCTTCCGGCTGACAGCCCTCATATGTGTCCTGAGAAGCGGTGTCTTGTGGACTCCCTGCTTGTGGACTGACGTCAGAGGGTGAAAAGCCCCCTCACTGGTTCTAGAAGCGTTGCTAAAACTCCTGATGGAGCGTCTTCAGGGACTGTTTGGGGAAGACTAAACACCCTCATGTTTGCACACATCCTGGGCTCCCTCGGGTGGGCCTCAGGAAGTGTGTACAAACCTGTGCGTTCAGTTGCTCCTTCCTCTGTCTCTTGAGCGTTTGGTACCAGCCTCTGTCATGGGCCTTCAGTGTGCATCCTGTCCCTGCCTCTCGCTTTCCCCCTCGCCTTGCTGGCCTTGTTTCTGGGGGCGTGCAGGTCCTCGGGAAACACCTTCAGTGAACGTGGGCACAGATGTGCACCGCAGGACATGCAGACGCGCAGGAGTTTAAAGACCAGCTGCTCGGATGGGATTTATACCCTGGGAGTGTGTGTCCAGTCCTCTGAGTTGGGTCCCTCTGCGGAAAAATGGGACACGCTGTGGTCTGGGCTGAGCACAGGGCCTGTCAGCCTGGAGGGGGCACTCAGCGATGCTTCAGGTGAAGGTTGAACAGCTGTGGGTGACTGCCGGTATTGCAGCCCAGGCAGGGACCGGCCGTGGCGCGAGGCTGTGGCCCTCAGCTCAGAGTGATAAGTGGGGTCGTGACCCAGGAAGGCCTGTTGAGATTTTGGGTGTCGGGTGTGGTCCCAGCGGCTGCTGTTGCAGAAGCTCTCGGGCCGAGGCCCCGGGGTGAAGGCAGGGACTCGCGCTTCCTTCTCCCTCGCTGGAGACGGTGAAACGCGGGCGGTGGAGGGAGCCGGCCTGGGCGGTGGAAGGAACCCTGCTGGGGAGCCGCGCTGACCCTGAGCCCCACTCAGCTCCGTTTCTGGTTCTTCTCAGGCCTTTCCAGTCATGCGTTCTCCGGAGTTGGCCTTGCTGGGGGCCGGTGCGTGGGGTGAACGCCCAGGAGACACACGGCGGAGTGGACACTTGCTTTCTCCCGTGTGAGGCCCCGTGGGGACACAGAGGAGTCCCTGGGCTGGGGAGGGGGCAGCGTCCAGGAGGACCCGCCAGAGGGAGCGAGAAGCTTTCTGCATCTCAGCCTCTTTGCAGAACTGAGCCGGACAGGGGCCAATTTGGTATATTGGATTAGGTTTTTATCCCCCAGGAGAGAGACCAAATAAACAGAATAGAGTTACTTTGGGCCACTGGCCAAACGGGAAATATTTTGGGTCTGGTGACCTTTTTCTTCGGGTCACTATTCACTGTAGAAGGTTTTGACCCGTATTCCATTTCAGAATAGGAAGAACGGCTTATTTTTCAGAGTGGCAAATAAGGAAAAGAATGAAAGTATCTCGGAGTCTCTGTTTCCAGAGGCTCCCCCGGGAGGAATATTTTTATAGACACCAGACGTCCTCACCAGCCCCGGCCAACTTTCCATCCCGGGATGATGGGGTATGCCGTGAGCTGGCTGGCGCCTGCTGGGCCCCTCCGCTCGCCTCTAAAGCCAGCACCTGCCCCTCTTGTCGCTGCGGCCAGCCGGCCTCGTTGGGGCCCGTGCTGCGTGCCTCTCAGCTCCCCCTGTGACTGCGAGCTCTCCTGGGATCTTCGCAGATCACAAACCTCAACACGATTGAACTGCAGAAGGTCACTGTCATCCCTGAATCTCAGGGTACAGCAAGTGCTTATATAGCTGCTGTCAAAAGCCGGGGAAGCAGTGTGACCTCAGCCCTTGTTAAGGCAAGGCTGTGCTGTGAAGACCACACAGACGTCCCACGGCTGACTCACTCAACCTTGGTAACGGGCACAGGGTCCACGCAGCACGTGTGTGACGTGTACAGCGGAGGCTCTGCCCCGTGTAGACGTGCGCGTGGCTGGCACGGACTGTGGTGCTGGACCACCAGGCACCGTCCGCCTGCACCCTGACTTCATGTTGCCGTCGGGGTTGGAACTGCTCGGCATCTCGGGTCTCGACTGGGGGGCAAGTCCGGGTCTGCGTGGCCCCTCCCTCTTCTGTGCCTTTAAGCTACGGAGCGGTCGTCATGGAAGAATCCCTATAGCTGTGCGGTGAGGGGACTGAAGCCCCTTTGCTGCCCTTTGTCCCGTGGCCCCGGGGTCCCCCTAAAAGTGTAGGAAGAGTTGGGAGCAGCGTTGACCTGGGATTTCTGGAGAAGCTGAGACCTTGTAGGCTTCCTTGTTTGTGTTCCATGCTGCCTGCGTCTCCCGTGTGTCCCTGGGCACTGGACGGGAAGCAGGGGGTGGGGGTGGGGGGAAGCCCAGAACTTGGGGGCGGGGGCAGCTCCTGTGACCTTAGACACCGGCCTGCTTGGAGGGGCTGCTGCTGGCTCCCCACGGGGAGAAGCGCCAAGTGCCCCCAGCTTTTCTCAGCGTAGAGGCCCTTGACGTCCTTGGGGGGGTCCTAGGCTCGCCACCCTTGGCCCCCCCCAGAAGGCTCTGCATACAGCTCAGGACGTGCAGGGTCGTTTGGTGGTGAGGTTGTGGAGTTCGGATGTAGCAAGCTGTAAAGGAGCAGAGCTCAGGTGGTTGGGTGGTTTACCGATGATCCCCTGTACCTGCAGCCTGGCCAGAAACGCCTGCTGGCCGCCCGGCGCTGGTTCCACGCGGAGCCGGACCCAGGTCCCCTGCACCAGGCCCGCCCCGCTGGACTGGGCGGAGGCCGTCTGAACTTGTGCAGACCCTGTTCTGCCACCTCTCATTCTGGCCTCATCCAGCTTGTGCCACTTCCAGGCGGCCACACAAACAGTAACCCTGGAGCCTTAGGCGGGAAAGAGACAAGTGCAGGCCCCAGACCTGCGGCCGCTTGCTCAGGCTCAAAGGCATAGCCGCCTCCACAGGGAAGGAGGTCGTCTGTTGCGTGCAGCCTGGGCCTTGGGCGATGAGGGGTGAAGTTGGCCACTCTGGAGGGCGAGGAAGGCGAGAGCAGAGGGACAGCAGAGGGGAGATGTGAGGGCGGGGTACCAGGAGGGCTGAGCCGAGACAACGTCCGAGGTGCCCCTCAGTCTGGCTACGCCTTGTGCTGGGGACAGAGGAGCAAGGGGCCTGGAAAGTCAGCGGGAGGAGAGGGGGGAGTGAGTGATGCCCCCAGTGGGGGCAGGACAGCCTAGGGAGGGAGGAGGGGCCACAGGCTAAAGGGAACTGTGTCACTGGTCACAGGTTGCATGGGATGTGGCACACCTGTAGATTCTTCTTGTCGAGACAGGTGAGCACGCGTATCGGGCTGTTGCGAGTTCACAGAGCCCTCCTCCAGCTCCGTTCAGGACAGACGGCCAGGTTTCAGAACTTTGAGGAGGCCCCGGTATGGGGGCACCTGGGAGGCCAGGAGGGGCTGGTGTCTCTGTCGCTGTCGTCCGGCACCCCGGCCTCCTGGCCTCGTTTCTCCTTTGAGGGTGGGGGAAGGGCTGCACCATGTCTGGCTCCTCCAAGCCGCCACCGTCTCTGACCTGGAGCCCGACGATTGTGGCTTCTTGTTCTGCTTCCAGAGGAGCTTCGTGGCCGTCCTCACATTTGCTCCAGGCTCCTTGAAGCCCCACGGCCCACCTGGGTGAACTCCGAGCTCTTGCCCTCCCAGCCCTGCGCGCCCCCGGTCTGCCTTGGGGCTCTGGACAGCACGCCTGACCCCCTCCCAGGCCTGCCCGCTGGGCTGTGCCGTCCACACGTGGGTGTCCCCATGGAGGGGAAGGGCGGGTCACGGTGGAGGGAGCGAACCCACCTGCTCTTGCTGGAAGCCCCGTGCCCGGTGGCTGCTGGGGGGCAGGCAGCGCGGACACAGGATACCGCGTGGTCTAGGCCAGGGCGCCTCCCCTCAAGGCACCTGAAAGTTGGGGGTGGGAGGGTCAGGGAAACCCTCACCTAGACGTCCAGTTGCCCGTCCTGCTTTCCGCTCTCCCACTCTCCAGCACCTGTTTACACACCTCCTTGCTGGTCATCCTAGTGGTAGGGCAGGTACTGTGCAGGAGGCAGGGTTGTGGGTCAGCGGCTCGGGACCTTCCTTGACAGAGAGAGGCTGCACTTGGTTCTGCTAACTGAGTAGGACCCTCAACCTAAATTGTTTTACTAATAAATATTTATCTTTCCTAGTGACCATTCTGGGTAAAAATCCTCAGAAAACTGACGGCATCGTCATTATTAGATTACTTTTTAATTCTTCTGGGCCATTCAAACCAAACTTAAATTCTCAGTTAGCCGGTTCCCGGTTGTTTTGGTGATTTGTGTTCTTTAGGACTAAGTACCTGAACAGCGCATCCTCTGCAATGGAGGCGAACAAAGGGTTCCATTCGCCTGGGAGTTTTCAGCACAGTCTTCTCCGAATGTGATCAGAGGTGCCCGTCCTCCTTCACAGCCCTGAAGCAGCAGCATTATTCCGCATCACTGCATTATTCTGCATGACGCGTCGTGGCATTATTGCATCCCCCAAACTGTGTGTTGGTGTGGCCGCCACCTCCAGGTGTGGGATCTGCAGGCAGAATGTCTGAGTCACAGCTGTTACCAGCGGCTTGGCATCCACATCTCTGCACCGTTTCCTGCCGTCGAGTTCAGAAGCTCAGCTCGTTTCCGGAGCGTTTTGAGCTAACTCGTGGGATGCTGAGACTCTTGAGGCTGCCCTGCTCTGTCTCGGAGGGAGCATGGCATCTGAGGAGCCAGGATGTGGGGGTCCAGGTCTGTGGGACCCCGGCTGAGTCTTCTGTCCCGCCCCTTTTGCAGCCACTCCCTGAGCCACCTGCTTCGGGGGAGCCTTTCGCGTCCCCTGGTGATGCCTTCGTCCCCTGTGCTGTGGCCGCCGTTGTGAGTTTGCATCCAGCTCCTGCTGAGTTTTAGGCTCACAGGCCCCCCGGGGGAAGTCAGGGTCAGTAACTTCTGGAGCCAGTCGTGGGAATTGGCCACAGAGCTGTGCCGCGCGCCCACCCGACTTGGCCACGGGGGTGCTGACCGACAGGGATCCCTGGGCGTCGTGTTAGCCCGCCCTCCCCTGGCTGCTTGCATTTGGCCACCCAGGCGACCTACCTGTCTGTCAAGAAATTAAGTTTAAATCACAGTTAAGCTGGAACGCTCCTTGTTCACTTTCACCCCAACGGTCATCTTAAAATCTCTCCTTTTAATTAACTCCATTTTCCCTGCCAGGGTGGTTTGCAGACAGAGTACCTGTCAGGGGCCCAGGAAGGGAAGCAGGGGCGCGGGGCCCGGGTCCCAGGGCACGGTGGCTTTTGCTCCCGTCCGGTTACTGCTGTTCCTTCTTTTTTTCTTTGTAAACCTGCTTCTTTGGCAGCTTTCACTTCTCATGTAGGCTAGTCCCAAGCTAATATTTATCCTGCGAAGTATCTTAAAAATGCTGGAGGGCGAGTTATTTTCTGAGAGCTTTATCAATCTTTGAAAGAGAGTCATTGTTACATTGATAAACTGAGGCACTGCCTACAATGGCCAGATTGTGTTTGAACTTGCAACCTTTAACGCAACAGTTAGTTTTTGTTAACAGATGGAATAGTGTTGGCTCTTCTTGTAAAGAGGTCTTTATCCTTGTGTTTTTTGTTTGTTACTGGGGTGCACTGGGAGAGGGGAGACCTGGCACAGGGGAGCTGGTTTTGTAATACATTCGGGTGTTACTCATTTTATGATTGGCAGGCTTTTTAGGAATGTGGACTTTTGTACTCGGAGCCCTCACTTTTTATGAATTGTCCCTTTAAAAGTGGAGGTGCCTCCTTCCAATGGGAATACTGGCCTCGCCATGCAGTCTTCAAAGACCTGACAGCGCGCAGGGAAGGAAGAGTGATATAAATAACAAGAATGTGCAGTAGGCGGTATTATTTGTGAGTGGTCACCAGGTTTCAGGTCTAAAGGAAAGCACACTGAGAGTGAACTTAAATAAAGAGCTTTCCTGAGGGTGTTATTTGTCAGTAAAAGGAACCACTTCTGGGTCTTCTCCAGAGCCCGTTTCCCCTACCTGGCAGCCCCGCTCGACTCTGGACTGGGTGGACTGGAGGCGGGGTGCTTCCTGGGGACAGGACGGTGCCAGGGGGCCCATGTCCACGCCCCCGCCCGGTGGTCCAGGAGCGAGTGTTGGGTGCAGGCTCAAGCGAGCAGAGGTGAGTCCGGAAGTGGGTCCTGCAGCTTGGGCACAGGGACAGACGTGGGAACTCGAGCGTGGCTGGTGGGGGGGTGGGTGGATAAAGTCTGGAGACGGAGGTCCGGAAGGGAGTTTAAAACGTAGTTACTGGGGGCTGGGAGCCCGGTGAGGGCGCGGGGCCGGGCCGGTGTGGGCAGAGGGGACTCAGGTGGGCTGCCCTGGGGACCAGAGGTGGGGGCATGTGAGGTGCCGCCCGTGGTGCCCTGCCCTGCGGAGGTCTCAGTCAGCACCGAGCACTTCCTCCTGGTCAGGCGACTCGCTGTTCCTCTTTTGTCTCTTGTCGTTCTGTGTGCCTCTGTCCCTCCCTCCTGACTCACCCCCTGAGCTGCACACGGAGCTGCCATGGCCTGAGGGGGGTCGGGAGGCAGTGTGTGTCCTGGGTCTTCCTGCTGCCTCCCCGCGGTCACACGGGTTCATCCCTGCCCATGCCCCAGCGTCCCTGTGGGTTCAGCATCCACGTTTAAACCACTGATGGTTGGCCGAATTGTTTGGGGGATGCACGGAGCTTCTACAGGGGAAAATGTGATTTCTTGCTCACATAACTCTCCAGGTCGTCTTCTAGGTGTCTCTCAAGCACTATACATCTCCTGAACTTTTTCTTCTCCCCCAGTGGAAACTCTGTACCTCTTAAATCAACCAATCTACCTATCTATCTATTTATTTACCTATGGAGGGATTCCAGCTTTTCATTTTTCCCCTTTTACACAAAACAAAGTAGAAGAGATAAAGTAGGATTAAAACTGCAAAAGTAGTTAATTGGTAGAACACATATACACAGAAAAAATCCGGATAGGAAGACAAGCTTATTTACAATGAGGAAGCACGTGCCTTGCGTTTATGTTTAATACATCTGGAAAGTCATCGTAAGCAGTAAGGTCCTGTGGTTAGTGCTGTGTGTTCTTAAATTTAACTCCTGTTTCTAGAGGTTGAAACACAGGTTCTGGTATGAGGATGCTCTGCTGGGCTGACCTGAGGGTGTGTGTGTGTGTGTGTGTGTGTGTGTGTGTGTGTGTGTGTGTGTGTGTGTGTGTGTGTGTGTGTGTGTGTGTGTGTGTGTGTGTGTGTGTGTGTGTGTGTGTGTGTGTGTGTGTGTGTGTGTGTGTGTGTGTGTGTGTGTGTGTGTGTGTGTGTGTGTGTGTGTGTGTGTGAGTCCAGGGTGCAGCGTAACTGATTCGTGGATGGGAAGTGAGTGCTGTGTTTAAAAAGCGGTGACTTAAGAGCATTATCTTTCGTTTTCAGTAGAGGTAAAATCTACTCTGTTTTGATCCCTCTCGTCTCACAGGCACATGCAGTGACTGTAATACACGTTCAGGTCATGCTGTCATGTGGCGTTTACATAACTAGATACAGTATGTTTATGTATTTGAGGATTCCATTGTGCCCAGGGAGGCTCGATTTTAACTATTTCCCCAGGTTTTAAATACTCTTGTGCTTCCCTCTCATAAACTTTTTTTTTTTTTTTTTTTTTTGCGGTACGCGGGCCTCTCACTGCTGCGGCCTCTCCCGTTGCGGAGCACAGGCTCCGGACGCGCAGGCCCAGCGGCCATGGCTCACGGGCCCAGCTGCTCCACGGCATGTGGGATCTTTCCGGACCGGGGCACGAGCCCGTGTCCCCTGCGTCGGCAGGCGGACTCTCAACCACTGCGCCACCGGGGTAGCCCCCCTCATGAACTTGTGTCCAGCTTAGTGGAAAGGTATCACTCTTTGGGCACTATCGGTGGTCATTCTTTGTACTTACGGTCTTACCCGTGGCTTCCTGACCATGTTTGCATCCCAGTCGCCACTGGATTGTGCGAGCATCAGGCACCCAGGTGGGGGGCCTGGTGGAGCTTGCTCGTCCCCCGGACGGTAGAAGGCAGCACTTGTAGCCACATTTGGCAGCCCCTGTGTCGATTTGCACTGTGCGGTGTGGGGTATCGTTTTGCAGAAGGCAGCATATGTACTTCTGGCCCTGATTGTGTTAGGTGTGCTTGGAACCATCTAGCCCTCGCACCGGTGCTGGCGCTCACCTGGATGGCAGGTGCCTGGGAATTCTGGGCCTCCTTTCGGGCTCAGACTCTACTTCCCGCTGCTGTGTTCTTTTCTGTTTTTTTAAAAATAAATTTATTTATTCATTTGTTTATTCTTGGCTGCATTGGGTCTTCTTTGCTGTGCGCGGGCTTTCTCTAGTTGCGGCGAGTGGGGGCTACTCTTTGTTGTGGTGCGTGGGCTTCTCTTTGCGGTGGCTTCTCTTGTTGTGGAGCACGGGCTCTAGGCATGCGGTCTTCAGTAGTTGGAGCACGCGGGCTCAGGAGTTGTGGCACACAGGCTCAGGAGTTGTGGTGCGAGGGCTCTAGAGTGCAGGCTCAGTCCTGTGGTGCGCGGGCTTGGTTGTTCCACAGCATGTGGGATCTTCCTGGACCAGGGCTCGAACCCGTATCCCCTGCATTGGCAGGCGGGTTACTAACCACGGTGCCACCGGGGAAGCCCCCACTGCTGTGTGTTGGCTGTGTTCTCAGCTCCGGCAGGAGGCAGCCCCTAGATGGAGGGCAGTGCTTAGTCCTGGGGTGTCAGCACCCATGGTTAATGAATGAGAAAGAAAAGGGGCTTGTTGGTGTTTGCAGCCTTGGGCCTGGGGAGTCTGGTGCCCTCTGGGCTGCAGGCAGGGGAAGATGCTTTGTAACCCCTGGACAAGAAGTAGAGCTCCTCAATCCAAAGTGGACCTGTTTCAGACCTTGCTGCAGGGCTTTTCTGTCTTGCCAGCCACTCTTGGCCTGGAGAGAAAAGAGTTGACCCTGACTCCTTGCTGGTAGTCGAGGCTGACCATGAGTACCCCTGAGTGCAGTGCATTGTGGGCGAATCTGTGATGAACAAAGTAGGCGGTGGTGCAGCTCGGGGCGGGTGTCTGACGTCGGTCCAGTGGGGAGAGGGCTAAATAAAGCAGAGATAAATCTGAGCTCCAAGAGGGGCTATAGGTGTTAGCGAATGCAAAGCCCCGCGGTTGAGATTGGAAGCTGGAGTAGCCACCGAGTGAAGGGTCTGGCCAGGGACACAGGAGGGGGGAATAGCCTCCATGTACCAGAATGTTTGGGAGGGATCTGCTGTGTTCCTGGGTGCGGTTATAGAACAATCTTGAGTCACTTTATTGCTGGTGTCAGATTGGGGAAAGCTTCTGAGAGGCTTCTTGGTGATCAGTTTCGAGTCCGTACCAGCTTTCCGTGGACCTGCCAGCAGCTCAGTGAGTCCACAGGTGGCTTTTCAAACCTGCCACCCCTGCCCCTCCTCTCCCATCCAACCCTCTCAGGCTGCGTGGCGTTGCAAACCTCTCTCTGCACTGTCTAGGCCATCTGAGATTCATCTTCGTTGTAGAACACTCCTGAATATCATTCCACATATCAAGGTCTTATGTGATGTTTGGATGGGGCAACCGGAAAAATCTGTTACCTTTTTTTAAATTAAAAAATAATTTGGGGTTCTACAGAAGCAATAAGTGTAGATAGATAGAGAGATAAAATGATGAATCACTCAGAATACCTCTGCATCCATGCCTTAAAAAAAAAAACTTAACGGGACCATAATGTGTACTTGACTTATAACCTGCTTCTTCCCCCCCCCTCCGCCCCCCACAAGTAAGGTCTTTTATTTGTCACCATTGAAAGTCTGATTTTTTTTTTTTTGCGGTACGCTGGCGTCTCTCCCATTGCGGAGCACAGGCTCCAGACGCGCAGGCTCAGCGGCCATGGCTCATGGGCCCAGCTGTTCCACGGCACGTGGGATCTTCCCAGACCTGGGCACGAACCCGTGTCTACCGCATCGTCAGGCGGACTCTCAACCACTGCACCACCAGAGAAGCCCAAAAGTCTGATTTTTAAACAGATTCTTGGACTGGTGGCTCATATCCAACAGCTCGTTCAACTTTAGCACCTGTCTCATCCCCAGTAGCTTTTCCAGAACTACTACCTTCACCATGTAGCCCCATGAGTTTTCCCAATTCAAACTTGGGCTTCTTTAGATTTTTACTTTCCTAACAAAGACTTGATGGAGTGGATAAATAGATTGGCAGGCCTTTTTCTATGTCTTTTTCAATGCTGTCTGGAATCAGTTTATCGACCACCTCTTTCAAGTCATTTGTCTGCACCTCTCGGGTCACGATTTCCATCATCATCTTGCGGATCTGGTGGACCTGCTGGTGCCGGGCATAAGAGGTCTTCTGAATCTGATTGTTGCTTTTTTTAGTAAAACCCACACAGAATAGACGAAGCAAATAACCATCGGTAGTCTTGACATCAACATGAGGTTCAATCATGGTCCGCCATTTTTTGACCGTGGAGCACGTTTTGTTACGGGTAAGATAGTAAGATCCATGCCCTGGGAATTAGTCAGGGAGTTTTTGCCCTGAACATCCTCAGTAATAAGCTTGATTTTCTAAATGCAACTTCATCATTCTGCAGATCAGCAAGGCTCACTGCAAGCACACGACCCTTGAGGCCATCAGATGTGATTTTGGTTCCGTGAGTTCTCGTGACTCGTGTTTTCCCAGTATTTCTTATATTGAACATAGCTGGTGCTTTCACATCACACTAATCTTTCTCAGAAAATGGGCCAGCCGCTGTCTTCTCGGCTCCCTCTTGACCGCCTTTCGTGAGGCGCTTGTTCTTTCTGACTGCCGTGGTGCTTGCTGCTCCGAGAGCCAAAAGGGCTATAATCTGCTTTTTTCTACCTAATTTTCAGCACGTTTCCATGTCAACAGGTAATCCCACAATGTGGATTTTGTGTCAGGATCTGCCTTACTTTATGTGACCAGGTCTTTTTTGGACACTTGCAGGTTTCTCGGTGGTGTAATCAGCATCCCTGTACAGGGCTTTGCTTTCCAGAGAGTTCCAAAGAGCAGAATTGCAGGATCAAAGGGCGTTTACATCTTAAGGCTTTTTATACATACTGAAAGCACTGCAGTTTTTTTTTAAAGAAGACCTTGGGAGTAGGAGTTTATTAATTAATTAATTTATTTTTGACTGTGTTGGGTCTTCGTTTCTGTGCGAGGGCTTTCTCTAGTTGTGGCGAACGGGGGCCACTCTTCATCGCGGTGCGCGGGCCTCTCACTGTCGCGGCCTCTCTTGTTGCGGAGCACAGGCTCCAGACGCGCAGGCTCAGTAGTTGTGGCTCACGGGCCCAGCCGCTCCGCGGCATGTGGGATCCTCCTGGACCGGGGCACGAACCCGTGTCCCCTGCATCGGCAGGCGGACTCTCAACCACTGCACCACCAGGGAAGCCCCAGAAGTCATTTTTGATGGAGCCAGGACTGTCATGATTAATTGCACAGGTGATAGTACTGCTTACTTTGAGCACTTCAGCTTCCGGGGTCCCAGGAAAGCACTGGTTCTGAATAGCTGACCTTTCCAGGCAGCAGGGGGATTCAGGTACCAAACTGGGTTTCTTCCTCACAGAACATCGGGGGCCTCGCAGGTGAAGGGGTTACCCCTCTCTGTAGAGGGGAGGACCGATTCCGTGAGCTTGCAGTCTGATTGGCACCATTCGGGAAGCTCCCTCCTGCCCCTCCCCCTTCGTGGCAGCTGTCCTGTGCGCTCCAGCCGGTCCCCTGAGCTGGGCCGAGGAAGCCACTGCCTTGCCTTCCCCTGTCCCCTGCCTGCAGTGGGCCTGAGGCCCAGCACAGGGGCTCCCCGATGGGGAATGTCCTTGGACCGCGCCTCCCTCTGGGTAAAACCGACTGTAGGTAACCATGAGTTGGTGGGAGGGGTTTTGAAGGGTGTAGAGACTTCACGAGGTCTGCAGTGTGGCTTTAGACCACGTCCTTGGTAGCTCAGCAGTGCCAGTCTGTCCTGTAAATGGTGCAGGCATGGCTCATCCCCTCTGTGGAGTCCTGACCTTCAGCCACATTCAGGTGTGCAAGGGTCGGGGCGGTGACTGCAGAATGGTGGGGGTGGTGGTGTTGTTTTAATTTATTTTATTTTTATTTATCTTTGGCTGCATTGGGTCTTTGTTGCTGTGCACAGGCTTTCTCTAGTTGCGACGAGGTGGGGCTATTCTTCATTGCGGTGTGCGGGCTTCTCATTGCAGTGGCTTCTCGTTGCGGAGCATGGGCTCTAGGCGCATGGACTTCAGTAATTGTGGCACGCGGTCTCAGTAGTTGTGGCTCGCGGGCTCTAGAGCTCAGGCTCGGTAGTTGTGGCGCATGGGCTTAGTTGCTCTGCGGCATGTGGGATCTTCCCGGACCAGGGCTTGAACCCGTGTCCCCTGCATTGGCAGGCGGATTCTTAACCACTGCACCACCAGGGAAGCCCCTGTTGTTTGTTTTTATGGTCTCAGAGAGTAAGAATGAATTTAACCCCAAACTAAAGCTGTGTATGTTCCCTTCATTCACCAAAATGTTACCTTTCCAAAAAAAACTAGTTTTGATTTTAACATTCCTCAAATATATTTCGTACTTCCTCTTTTGAAAAACATTGACATTTTGTGTTTACCTGACACATGGACCGTAATTCACATAATCCCATATTGTTAGACAGTTGAGTTGTCTCCAGTTCTCCTCTTGTAGCACCGCGTCCTTTTTTGCCTTAGGTACACGGAGAGTCTGGAAACTGCTTTGATTTGATATCCCACGTAAGTACCATCAGAAGGGTTCATTACATCTCGGCAGTCTTTAGCGGTATCCCTTAATTCTACCCGTCTTTGAGGTCTATTCTTTTTCCTTTTCGTTTTGGCCGTGCTGTGAGGCTTGTGGGATCTTAGTTCCCCGAGCAGGGATTGAACCCGGGCCCACGGCCGTGAAAGTGCTGAGTCCTAACCACTGGACTGCCAGGGAATTCCTTGTTTTTGATTATATGTATGTAACGTGAGGAATCTTTCTTTTCATTTTTTAAAAGTACCATTTGGTTGTCAGGAGTAGGCAGCTTGCCTGTCTCTTCCATATCGTGGATGACAGAACCTGCGTTTATTGGTACCTGGCCCTGCGCCTTAGATGAAGTAATGCGAAGTTTGGCATTTTAGGTGGAGCCTGGAGCTCAGTTTTCCTAGGCTAGCTGGGCTTCCAGGAAACGCCCAGTTGAAAAGCATGCTGCTGTTTCCATGGTAGCCAAAGCTTCACTCTGACCCCAGCAGCTTAAACTAGCAAATTGATGCTAGAAGCATTCAGAAGAAGGGGAAGGAAAAAAAAACCTCTGGCAGCTTTTTAATTAGAAAACAAAAACCCTCCTACTCACCTGATTGTGCAAATGAAGGAAAACCATGTAAAGGTCAGAGGTGAAAAGTTAGGTGAGCGGGTCTTTCTGTGTTTTCCTAAGAAGGTAACTGTTGCAGAGAATGTTTCCTTTGGGGACAAAGCAGTGTGTCCTTGTTTCAGTGCAATTTCCTCCCACATGAGCATTCTGGGTGTCGGATGCTAGGCCTCGCTTTCCTTCGCGTGCCGGGAACAGTTTGCTTTAGTGGAAGGTGAGGACGGATGTTCTGTTCGGGAGCGTGCTGGAGTTCCATCCTCATGCCGTGCCCTCTCGATTTTAGGAAGCAGGATAGATAGTATGTGCTTTGATAGGGTCCAATATTAAACGCGTCTTCTGTCATGTAAGCTGTCACTAGAGTTTGCCGAGTTTGCTTCCACGTGCTTTTCTGCTTATTTTAACCTGACACTGCTTTTAGATGGTCCGGAGCGGCAGCCGCCCTGTCCCCGGGGCAGAAGGGCAGGGGCAGCACGGAGTCCTGTATGGTGCTCTCTGTGCTGGCGGGGGGCGGGCAGGGGGCTCCCACACACCTGGCATCGGAGCTGACCGGGGCTCCCCCGAGGTCCTCCGGTGGAGGAGAGCCGAGCCTTCCTTGCTCCTTCTGGACTGGAGTCAGGAAGGGGGGCGCTGGCTCCCTGGTGCTTGTCATGAGCTCCACGCCACTCACCCCCTCGTCCTGCTGTAGGTTCCTTTCCTAAGAGATGATGCAGTCCTCCATGTCTGGGCAGGGCTGCAACCGTGCGGGACCTGCAGCTGTGCCCTGTCCCTGGAGGTCCTAGGAATTCTTGGTAGGAGTTCGTGGCTCTGTTGGCAATTCTGATGTTCCCTTTTTGGATGAAAAGGGGGCTTCTGGAGTTGGGTGTGCTGTCAGAGAAAACCCAAGGCCCTGGGAGTGGAGAGAGCCAAGCTGCCTGGCGTCCTTTCCATCAGCGCCCTGCCCTTGGCCGGTTGCTTCGCAACTGGAGGGTCATTGTTCTCAGGGGCCTCTCGGTACCCTTCCAGGAGGGCTCTGCCCCTGGTGCGCTTCACCGCTGTGGGTGCACAGCTGGCCCAGTTCAGCCAGCGTGCTGGGCGCACACGGATGGGCTCGGGCGTGCCTGCCAGACCCTCTGCAGGGAGCACCGTGGGCCGAGGCTCTTCCCCTCTGGTTTAGATGTGACCGCACTTGTCCTTTAGGTCCATCTGAGCCCCTGCCTCCCATCCTGCTCTCTGGGGTCACAGATGTTGGCCGGGGTGGGGGAATCAGAGGTGGTCCTCCTGCCGTGCTGGGGACCAGGAAGCCCAGGGCTGGCGGAAGCCCTTTTGATGCCTACAGATTACCTCTGAGGAGGCAGGGCCAGCGCTGGCCTCCCAGCTGCTCGGGCACGAGTCTGCTTAGACGTGTTAGATGTGTTGGCTCCACACAGGGCACCGGGAACCCCGACAGGCAGGACGGCGAGGGTTTGGGGTGCGCCACATGTAAACCCCAACAGTGAGAGCCACTGCTCTTGCCTCATTGAAGACAGTGGTTCCTGAAGAATCCCACATAGGCGTGACGTTGTGAGATGCTGTGCGCTACCTGGGGTGGGTGGGGGTGACTTAGCAAGTAGTTCTGCGGCAGAGCGCGTGCTCTGAAAGCTACGCACAGTGCAGTGTACCAGTTTAAAGGCGCGTAAAGAACGGTCTCTGCTGCTCCTTGGCACTGACACGTTGGCTTCTGCTTCCTATTCAAGAGAGCAGTGGATTTTCCTCGAGCTCTGCGATTATCCTGCTCTCGCCTCTAAAGGGGGAGGGATTTCTAAAAGTTAGTTTTTCTTTTTTGAACAGAGTAATCCTGCTTAGCCTGGTCCTCTGCCTTCTGTGCTTGCGAATTCATTATTATAGAGCCATCCGGGTGCCTGTGCCCACCCAGAGTGACCCAGGCTGCTCCTCGGTTGGCCCGTGGATGGGCGGCCCAGGCGCACTTACCTCCTGCAGGGAGCGCCTTCTCCCTTCCCCGGGGTGCCAGGGTGGGAGAAAGGTTGGGATGCTGGTGTTGGGTGCCCCCCGGGTCTGATGGCTCCTGAAGGCAAAGAGAGGGCCCAGGCCACCTCCAAGGGTGCCGCGCTGCCAGGACCTTGACAGCCGGGACTGTCTGTCCTGCAGACACACAAGAGGGGCTGAGTCCACGGCTCTGAGAGCTCACAGTGGGTGTGGCGTGTGCCGAGAGCCGCCTTGCAGGGTGCCCTCTGGTTGAAGAGACCGGGCACTGTCTGGGGAGGGATCAGGGTGCAGGGCTGGGCTGTGTAGTCAACAGAAGAGAAGCCCAGGAGAAGCGAGCTGGATGCCTGCAGTGCCCAGGCCTGGGCTGTCTCTGCTCATTGCGGGCTACTCATCCCTTGGGAGGCACTTTAATTAGACTGACTTGTTACGGTGTAGCAGTAGTTTCATCCCCTGGCGCCCTGGGGCCCCTTTCCAGATTTCTTTCCATTCAGTCTCTTAATACTCCGAATATTTGACAGACACACATATGCACGCACAAGAACACACACAGTCACATCCCTCCTCGTCCCCCCCACCCCGACTTCACAGCAGACAGATGGAAAGGAGCACAAGTCAAAAGGGGCGTCAGGTCTGGCGGGCGTCACGTTCGGTTTCTGAAGTGTCCTTGACTAGGTCTCGTGACACAGAACGCTCAAAGGCTGGGTTATGAAGAGGTAAGTCGTAGATCAGCTTTTGGTCATTTCTATCTAGAGGGGCAGTGCGCTGGCCGGCCGGGACCCTCGAGAGCGAAGGGGGCATGGCCGCCGGTGCGCCTGCAGCCAGTGGCTCACACTTGGAGCGAGTTGGCCTACGGGTTCTTGGGCCCTTCGGCAGAGTTCTGTCTCGGTGGGCCCAGGTGGAACCCAGGGATCTACTTGTTTCAGACAGATTCAGTGTCTCAGTCCATTTGGCTACCGTAACAGAATACCGTAGACGGGGGAAGTCTGTCTTGGGGGGCCTGCTTCCTGGTTCATAGATGTCTCTGGGGTCTCATAAGAGCACTGATCTCATTCACGGGGCTCTGCCCTCATAACCCGGTCACCTCCTGGAGGCCCCGCCTCCTAAGCCATCACCTTGGAGGGTAGGGTTTCAACGTGCGTATCTGAGGGGGACACAGACGTTCAGGCCAGAGCACACACTAATCCACATGGATGTTGGGCTGTGTGTTAAACATGTCTAGTTTAAGTCTATGTTAATTTTATAATTCTTTAGCCCAAATACGCTAGACTAGAGGCACACTTGAGTGAGTGATCACAGGAAAGTGACACACATAATACCTGAGGCAGGTCAGTTCGCAACTGGATAGTTTCAGGTGTGAGAAAGGGTCCCCAAGTCATGGCACGACCACCTCTTCATGCCTTTCTGGTCAGATGTTTTTGACTGTGTCTTCTGTTTTTCTAATGTAAGGACACAACATTTAAAAAAAATAAACTTTATTTTTTAGAACAGTTTTAGGTCCACAGCAAAATTTAGCATAAAGCAGAGAGTTCCTCCTGTAAACCCCCATCCTCAGACACACACAGCCTCCCCCATTACCAGCTTCCCCCGCCAGCGTGGTGTGTTTGGTAAATGGTCGATCCTCCATCCACACGTCCTAATCCTCGAGAGCCCAGAGTTGACGTTGAGGTCGCTCTTGGTGGTACGTTCCTGGGTTTGGGCACACGTGC
Organism: Lagenorhynchus albirostris; assembly: GCF_949774975.1. NCBI lineage: Eukaryota > Metazoa > Chordata > Mammalia > Artiodactyla > Delphinidae > Lagenorhynchus > Lagenorhynchus albirostris. Next base: position 79,741,966 of record NC_083111.1, on the reverse strand, counting down.
AGTGCCGTGTATCTGCCATTAGATAGTGGTGGTTTCACTGCCCTAAACATCTGTGCTCATTCTTTCCACCCTCATGCCACACACACGGCGGGTGGCAACCACTGGTCCTTTCACTGTTTCCGTAGTTTTGCCTTTTCCAGAATGTCATGTAGTCGGAATCCTCTAGCGTGTGGCTTTCTCAGGTTGGCTTCTGTCACTTAGTAATGTGCGTTTAAGGCTTCTCCATGGCTTTTCATGGTTTGATGGCTCATTTCTTTTTAGTGCTGGATACTGTTTCATTGATGTATTTATTGATTCACCTACTGCAGGACATCTTGGTTGTTTCCAAGTTTTGGGCATTATGAATAAAGCTGCTGTAAACATCCATGTGCAGGTTTTTGTGTGGACCTAAGTTTTCAGCTCCTTCGGGCAAATACCAAGGAGCACGATGGCTGGATCGCATGGTAAGAGTGTGTTTAGTTTTGGAAGAAGCTACCAAACTGTCTTCCAAAGTGGCTGCACCATGTTGCGTTCCCACCAGCAGTGAACGAGGGTTCCTGTTGCTCCACAGACTCACCAGCGTTCGGTGGTGTCAGCGCTCTGGACTTTGGCCATTCTAATAGGCGTAGAGTGGTATCTCATTGTTTTAATTTGCATTTCCCTGATGTCAGATGATATGCAGCATCTTTTCAGGTGCTTATCTGCCATCTCCGTGTCCCCTTTGGTGAGGTGTCTGTTCAGGTCTTTGGCCCATCCTTTTTTGTTTGTTTAAAATGTAAATTTATTTATTTATTTATTTTTGGCTGCGTTGTTGCTGCGTGTGGGCTTTCTCTAGTTGCAGCGAGCGGGGGCTTCTCATCATGGTGGCTTCTCGTTGCGGAGCACAGGCTCTAGGCATGCGGGTTTCAGTAGTTGTAGCACGTGGGCTCAGTAGTTGTGGCTCATGGGCTCTAGAGCGCAGGCTCAGTAGTTGTGGCACACGGGCTTAGTTGTCCCGCGGCATGTGGGATCTTAGTTCCCTGACCGGGGATCGAACCCACGTCCCCTGCCTTGGTAGGCAGATTCTTAACCACCGGACCACCAGGGAAGTCCCGAGAGGAAATAACTTTATAAACAAATTTACCAGAATGTTTTTTCTTTCTTATCAAGGGTACTTTGACCTTGCTTGATTTGATGTTATACCTTTTTAGCTCTTGGTCCAAAAGCTGGTCTTCTGTGTGGTATGCAGGTGTCGTTGGTCCGGTTTCCCCGGCTTCTGTGTCGACCTAGATTAGTGTTGTGTGCTGCAGAAAGTTAGGAAAGTCAGATGGGCTCAGCTGAGGCTAATAGTTGGCGATGTCTTATGAAGATACTAGCAGTTGTAGTGGATTTTCCGAGGGTAGAGATGCCTGCTTTATTAAATGGTGCGTGCACAAAGCCACCAGGCACCGCGCAGCCTGCGCCGCCCGTCTCCCGTGCCTGGAAGGCTGCACGCACGCCTGCACGTGCGGGCCCGTGAAGGGAACAAACATGCGTTAACCCCCCTTCGTCCATTTTCCAGCACGTGTGGGTCACTGACCTTCGTTACCGCATTCACACAGAGTATTGTGATTGTCATGTAGCCTCTTCACTGTAACTGAAGCTGGGATTGCCTGTCAAAAATTAGTCTGGGGACTTCCCTGGTGGCGCAGTGGTTGAGGGTCCGCCGCTGATGCAGGGGACACGCGTTCGTGCCCCGGTCCGGGAAGATCCCACATGCCACGGAGCGGCTGGGCCCGTGAGCCATGGCCGCTGAGCCTGCGCGTCCGGAGCCTGTGCTCCGCAACGGGAGAGGCCACAGCAGTGAGAGGCCCACGTACCGCAAAAAAAAAAAAAAAAAAAAAAAAATTATTCTGCAGTTAACTTTCTGATGACGTGACACAGCAAATGGTAGGAAGTCACGTGCTTTGGCACGAGTTACCCTTAAATTAGAAGCAGGACAGTAGGGGAAGTTGTTGATTGGAACAGTTGTAGTTTCACTTGTCTCAGTGCACCTGCGAATCATAACCAAATCGTTTTCAGTGACAGCCCGGCAGGCCCTGCGGCAGGCTCCAGGGTGAAACCTGTCTTCGGAGGTCGTCTGGTTTCTTTGAAGAGCAGACGCCGGAACAGGTCACAATGCAAACTTCTCCACACTTTTCAGCAGCTCGAGAGGAGGCCCTTAGGAACACGCAGCTGCCAGTGCTTTCGGGAAGCAGCAGCTAATCCTTGCATTGCTTCAGGCTGTTGTCATTTAGCTTGGGCATGTGTTTTTACATTAGGTGCTTCAGAAGAGAGCATTTTCATGGCTTTAGGTATTATATAGTTAACAACACCAGCCTTTGTATGAAATAGCTTCCTTAAAGAAAACAGTTTGCCTGCTGTAAGATTGCTTCACGGCACCATGTCATGAGCAGCGAATCTGGTTTTGTGTGTCCCTTCGGTCCCCTGGGCGTGGTGACACCCTGAGCGCAGGCGTCCTTACTCCACTCACGCCTTCCTTTTCTTCTTCTCAAAGCTGCCCTCCTTCCCTTTTCTGGCAGAGCAGAGCACTGATGTCCTCAGTGGGGCCATCTGTCTTGGGGCCCTCAAGGCAGAGTAAGGGTGGGAAGCTATAAAGGGAAGGCTTTCAGAGCCCAGGAAAGGTGCCTGCATGCCCCCTGGGTCCCTGTCCCACGCCCCGAGCAGGTGCTGTGCTTAGTTCAGACTGGGCCGGGGGTGGGGGTGGGGGGCGAGTCCAATTCTCCATTCAGGTAAGCGGGGGACTAGATGCATGTTGGTAATGGTTAGATTTGCTGTTAATTGGTTATAGTCTCCCTTTCCTCCATTTTCACTCAGTTAAAGAACTAGGTTATCAAATTAAAGTATAAAAATCGCTAGCATTCACTTGATGGGAAGGGACTCACATGGACTTTCCAGGGCATTGGAAATGTTCTGTGTCTCCACATAAACTAGTCAAAACTGATTGAATGGTACCTTTTCACCGAGTATAAATTATAACTGAGGAAATGAACAAGCACTCCTCCCCTTCACGTATGCAAACCGACCAGTTGGAAAATACAAAGGAAGAGAGAATCCCGTCTACAGTGGCCACAAAAAAGATAAAATAATTAGGAAGAAACTTAACAAGAAATGTGCAAAACTGTAGAAGGATCTTTTGACATCCTCCCGAAGGGCACTGGGGTGGACTGGGGTACATGGAGAAACTGCCCTAAGGATGGCAGTTCTCCCTCGGCTAGTTTATAAAATCAGTGGAATCTCACTGAAAATACCAACAGCCCCCCTCCGCCCCCCGAGCTAGTCAAGCTCTTAAAGGTCACACACTCATGAAGCTCTTGCAAATAAAAAGGCAGGAGTGAAAAGGAGAGCTCTGGGAAGAGAAGCTACAGAGGGAAGTGGCTCCCCAGACCTCAGGACCTGCTGGCGGCTCTGTCCTTGCATAGTGCCTTGCTGGGTGCGGGCAGACGGGCTCGCGGGACGGAGAGAACCGGGGATGAACCGAGACATATAGACCCAGTGCAGACGGAGTCAGTGTGAGATGATAAGGGAGAAATCTCCAAGTGCTGGGAGTGGACTTGTAAATAAATCATGTCGAGACAACCTCACGGCCATTGGGAAAATGGGACACAGCGAGGGTGGAGGGCCCTCCTGCCCTGCAGGCTGAGTTCTTCCCTCTGCCCCCCTCCCCCGCCAGAAACAGCGTCAGGGCAGGATCTGGATGCTGGACGAGCCCCCCAACAGGTCACAGCCCCGCCCCAGCCCTGGGCAGGCTCCCCTTTTGAGAAGACGGTGCTCGTGGCCGGGGCTAAAGTGGGACCCATGGGTACGTCTGGAAGTGCACAGTCCCTGGGCCACCAGGCTGGCCAGCAGCACGCCGAGTGTGAAGCAGACTCCGCTGACAGGTTAAGCGGCTGTGCCCGCCCCTGGCTGTGAGGGAGACGGTCACCCTACCCTGGAGAAGTCCTGCGAGTGGAGGCGTCCAGCCAGGGGCTCCCTCCCTCTCCCTCACGTTCTTTCCAGAGGCCACTGTTGGACCATTCTTAGAAATTTAGTGGGAACCCCAAACAGGAGGGACTCGGGTGTGGTGACTTGCTTTGCATCGTAGAGGGGACACGCTTGCACTGACCTGGTGGTCTGTTGGCGTGCGGCTTTCCTAAGGACGCAGGGCCCTTTGCTCCCCAAGGGTTCGGTCTCTACCTCCTTGGCTTTCCCAGTAAGTTCAAGACCTCTTGCTTAGCCATCTTTAGCCGATTCCGCAGGCCCTTCAGCACGTGCAGCCGTAGGCCTGGGGTTGGAACCCAGAGCCTGAACATGATGGAGGCCAGGCAGCTGGCTGTGCTTCCTCTGCAGCCCCTCGCTGGCTCTTACCCACCTTCTCTTTGCAAATAAATACCAGGAAATGCCACCACCTGTGGCCTAGGTGATCGACGGGGAGGGAACAGGTTGCACCTCTTCCTGCTTATAAACCTGACCCTAGACGCCACCCCTCCTCGGGGAGCCAGTGCCTTGAGCTCACCTGCGCTTCCTGTTCTGCTTTGAGCAGAGGCTGTTTTAGGAAAACAAAGGGAAGTGAGTTCACTTCAACTCAAAGTGAAGTTGAGTTTGCAGCTTCTGGGCTAGCTGATTGATTCAGAGTGTGATAAGGTTTCAGCGTTTTTAGGAGAGCCTTTTTCCTGTCTAATAATAACCTTAGGGAACAACCATGCTCTGCAGGATGCTGTGGAGGCATCCTGGCTGCTGCAGGGCGCTGAGCCCATCCCTGACCTCCACTCTGAGCCTCAGTAGCAACCCCTCCCCCTAGTCGTGACGACCAAAAACATCTCCAGGCATCACCCAGGGCGGGGTCCCCAAGGGTGCGGGTTGGCCCCGGGTGAGACCCACGGCCTTAAAATAATTCGAGTGCGCCGTTACACAGCTTTATTGCCTACTTTTTAGCCGTTGCTGAAACGACTCCTAGCGGAGTTTGCTGTATTTCGGGCCTGAGTCTCAGGATAGATACACAGTGGTACAAGGGGTGATGGGACAGAACTGAAGGGTTTGATGATTATAATTGAGTCCTTAGCATTTCTGAGAAAACCAGTCACAGTCGTTCGGCTGGTCAGTCAGTGTTCAAGACACGTCTGGATGTTCTGTCTTCACATGAAAATGACCCCTTACCTAGTGGAAAAAGGCATTTAAAATCACTGATCCTGTTCTGGTGTAAGAGTGACACGTTGGCTCAAGGGAAGGTCCCGAGATTTTTGTCTCAGGATGGGAATCACTCGAAGGGCAGGGGTGGGATGAGAACCGTAGGGTGTTGGAAGGTGTTCATGCTGGGTGTTTTGTTTTCATACTGTTTTGTTTACATTGTATATGTGAGAGAGTTTCATGGTAATGTTTTGTAAAAAGATTGTAGCAGGGCGCCAGTTTGGAAATACTTTTTTCCCCTCAAATAAATTCATTCATTCATTCATGCATTTATTTATTTATTTTTGGCTGTTTTAGGTCTTTGTTGCTGCACACTGGCTTTTCTCTAGTTGCGGTGAGCGGGGGCTACTCTTCATTGCGGTGCGTGGGCTTCTCATTGTTGTGGCTTCTCTTGTTGCAGAGCACGGGCTCTAGGCACACGGGCTTAAGTAGTTGTGGCACATGGGCTCAGTAGTTGTGCCTCACGGGCTCTAGAGCGCAGGCTCAGTGGTTGTGGTGCACGGGCTTAGTTGCTCCGCGGCATGTGGGATCTTCCCGGACCAGGGCTCGAACCCGTGTCCCCTGCATCGGCAGGTGGATTCTTAACCACTGCGCCACCGGAGAAGCCCGGAAATGCTGGTTTTAATCCGGATACTGATTATACAGTAGAGAGGACATTTATAAACGTGATAGAAATCTCAGGTGTGAAGGCTGCAGTTTGGAATTGTCATTAAACTTGAGGCCTAAGAAGCAAATTTGTAGGTAGGATCACTTGGACCTGTGATGCCCTGGGAAGTTTGGGCTGAAGGAAAGAGAGCATGAGGAGACCCCAGCGTGGGGGAGTAGTGAAGCTGGGGTTCCGGAGCCCCAGGGCAGCAGCTCAGCGGTGCCAGCAGTCGGGCTGGGGCTGGGGGCCCGCCATCACTTCCAGGGCTCCCTGAGGAGGGCACCCGGCGTAGGCCACCCCTTGATTTCTGGTCCTTTCTGGGGAGAAGGGGAGAAGGAGTTAAGATCATCTTGGGTTAAGTGAATATTAACCAGAAGTATTTTTATTTAAAACGATGGTTGAAAATTTTCAGTAAGCCCTCAGCTACCGACCTACCTTAACGTAACATCACATTTTCTGTGATTTCACCTCGGGTTGAACGGAAGCCGTGTCGGAAGGCCGTGTGCAGAAGAGCAAGGGTGTTACTGCATCCGTGCTCTGGCCTTGCACAGGGCAGACGGTTGCTTTCCTAAAACCTTTCTAAGGGGACGTTTCTAGTTAGGTTCTCGGCAATCAATCCACACTTGGTAGTGGTGTGTTCATCCAGGTAGAGACAGCGGCACAAAGCTGGGTCATAGGTACCGGGATGGTGGAAACAGGATTGAGGGACGGGTTCCAGGGCCCCGTGGAATGTCCTGTGCGGGTGGGGGTCCTCAGGCCCCTCAACGTGGTGTTCAGTGTTCGGCACGCGTTGCGTGTATGTTTTTTCCCGGAGAGGCACTCTTTCATTTCATTAGCAAAGGGCTTCATAACAAACAGGTCAAGGACCACGGCTGTAGACGGCCCACAAAAGGAATCCAGCGCCTCAGGGTGGACTCTGAGCCTCCCATGTGCCCCTTCCCTGGGCGGGGTCCCCGCACCCAGCGGGCTGTCACTGCCAAGGAGCTCTCTTTCTGTCTCCCTTTCTCCCTTCGTTGTCCCGTCTCTATCCTCCCCCCACGATTGATTCCATGCAGGAAAATGTTGTTCTTCTAAAAACTGGGTTTTGTTTTCTCCGCAGATGACCTAGGGTAAGGACCAGTGAACGGAGGCCCATGGTCTCCGAGAGGCTGAGGACCAGCCCCTCGAGCAGGGCGCCCGGATCCCGGGGTGGGAGGCCCTGAGGCCCCGTCTGACCGGGCAGGGCTTTTCCTCTCTTGCAGATCAACCAGTCCCTCGATGGGGAGCGACGGCGGCCTACCTCTGTGTGTCACCTGCCCACCTCTCTGTAGCAAGGAAAGGAGCTTCAGCACTTCTTCAGTAATGATGATGAAACTGGTATTAACTGAATGGCATTTATGGATTTTTAACTCTAATTCACAGTAAACCAGCAAGCCATATGTTGAATCCAACCAAAAATCGTTCTATTCTGCTGCGTGTCTCATCCGATTGTGAGAAGTTTCGAGATACCTGTTTGTACAAAGAGGAATATAAGTATTATTACTTGCTGGAGGAACACACTGAAGCAGAAAGAGAAGACGTCTTAATTTATCCTTAAAGATATATGATAGAATTATTTATATAGGTAGAGTAAATATATATATATATATATATATTTTTGGTGGTAATGAAAATGGCCCCGCAGAATGCCGACTCGGAATCTCTGCGAGTTCAGGAGTTGCCGGTGCCCCTGCCGGACCTGCAGAAGCCGGGGAGCGCGGAGGCGGAGACGCACGACGAGACCGTCAGCGAGGGGTCCATAGACCGCATCCCCGTGCGCCTGTGGGTGATGCACGGGGCTGTGATGTTTGGCAGGGAGTTCTGTTACGCCATGGAGACGGCGCTGGTCACGCCGATCCTGCTGCAGATCGGTAAGTGCCGCCTGGGCTTCCACGGGGTCCTGGCCCCGGGCCTTACACGCCCGTGGTTGTCGGCACGCACACGGAGCACCGCACGCTGGCTGACGGCTGTCCCCGGCCTCCTCTCCCTTCAGCCTCCTCCGATGGGCTTTCCCCGTGTCCCCTGGCGGGGGTGGGGTGGGGTGGGGGGGAGGTCCTCGGATGCTCTCGTGGAGTCAGAGGTCCCAGCCAGCTGGTGGCTGGGCGTTCGGGCGTGTGTGGCGTTCCCAAGCTCTGGCCCAGCGCGTGCCCACCTCCCCTGAGGCGCCTCCAGACGCGGCCACCAGCTGGGTAAGCCCTTGAACCCCGCTGCCCCTCACTCGTTCGTAAAGTGAGGTCAGTCGCAGACCAGCCCGGGTTGTTGGGCAGGAGACATGCCCGCGCTCAGAATAGGGCCTGGCTGAAGAAGACACCAAAGAATGCTGTGTGTGTTTGTTTGTTTTGTTTTACTTTCATCATATTGTTGTTATTATCGACTTAAATCTGAGTTTACTGTGGACTTTAGGTGGCTGAATGATGGATATTTCCAGAAATTCTCAGAGGTAACACTCAGGTTAGCATTACTAAGCCTGGTATATGAAAACGCTGGCATCCCTTCCAAATTACCACTGGGGGTGCCTTAGGCCCTAAAAATGTGGCCAGGGTATTTAATTTTCCCCGTTGTCTAAGAAAGTTTTAAAATCTGTAATTTTCCAACTGGATAAGGGGCCAAACTATTTAGAAGCATGTTTCATTCTAGAATTCCACATGTGTCTAGTAAAATATTTAAACAATCTATTTATTTTGGCTGTTACAGGAAAGTTTCTCTGAACGTGGTAAAATGTTTCTTGTTCAGAGAGCACAGGCTAAGGCCCAGCGTGGTGCATATCAATTAGAGAAGCATGCGGCCCGTTCAGTTATGAACAGGCCCCCTGGCGTCAGGGCGCTCTGCAGGCAGATGCACTTGGGCATTTCACAGCACAGCAGGTGCCGTACCTGTCTTGTCAGGCACGTTAATAAAGGAGCAGGCTCGTCACTCTTAGTGTTTAGGTTGCTGTGTTTCAACATGTTTTCCCTTTGGCATCGCCGGTGTTTTATTTTTCATCTTTAAAAATAAGAGGCCTGGGCTTCCCTGGTGGCGCAGTGGTTGGGAGTCCGCCTGCCGATGCAGGGGACGCGGGTTCGTGCCCCGGTCCAGGAGGATCCCACATGCCTCGGAGCGGCTGGGCCCGTGGGCCATGGCCGCTGGGCCGGCACGTCCGGAGCCTGTGCTCCGCAATGGGAGAGGCCACAGCAGTGAGAGGCCCGCGTACCGCAAAAAAAAAAAAAAAAAAAAAAAAGAGGCCTGAGAAAGTGGCCCGGATGAGTTAAGAACCTTTTCTGGAGAGCTGGGGGTGGTGGAGTGTGCACCACGTGGGTCACTCTTTGTTCTTTCATCCGTGTGTTGATCACCTCTCATTTACCCTGCTCACCTTCCTCGGGTGCCCACATGTGCCAGGCCACTGGGGGTGGATAGGGCGCCATGTCTGTCCCCGTGCGGCTTAGTCCTCGTGCTGGAGGTGGGGGAGTGACCCGCCTTTGCTGAGAGGAGAAGAGCTGGGGTGAGATGCCGGCCCCCAGAGGTTGCGGCACCCCCTCCCGGGCGGGCTGGGGAGACCTCTCAGGGTGGGCGGCTCCAGAGTGGCAGGGAGGCGAGAGGCTTGGAGACCACCTTTGTGGCCAGACCTCAGGGTGGGGTACATCCGGTGGCAGTTGATCTTACCAAGCATTTATTTTGTCCCTTTGATGTGCAGCGATGTGGGTTCGTGGGTTGAGGCCTTAAGGAGAGCAGTGTGGCTAAGCTCATGGGGTCAGAGTCAGGCACCATTATTTAACTTCTAGATCGTCTCACCGTGGTTATGGTGACAAGTACAGAATTCAGAACCTCTGATTACTGAGAAATAAGTTGGTAAGATTGGTAGAGATTTGGGAGCTCTTACTTCCACATTTCCTTGGTGATAAGTCATGTGTATTGTGGCTCAAAACCCTGGAACCAGCACAGCTCCTTGGAACTTTCACACTTTACAGGCTGTGAGTCTCAATTTCCACACAACTTACATTTCATTGTTTGGTTTTGAGTATTTCGTGTATTACATGAGACTTGTATCTATTTTAGGTATTCCGGGGTAATACGTATTATGTGTTTTACTATATGATACGTAGGCTAGACATTAAATGTAGCTTTTGAAAGTCGCAGGTACGTTGGTTCCACATGAACATCCAGAAATGGTGATGGAAAGAGGGAGGATTGTCCTCACAGGTGGCCGTGACAGACTGACCCAAAGGAGATGAAGGTGACCCTTGTCACTGACCCTGAACACTGCATAGGTCATGGTCATGGGCAGAGCAGGACTCTGGACAGAGGCTGTTTGCCCAGGTTAAAGGAATGCTGCTTAATGAGAGTTGTTCCTAGATGGGCTTAGACTGCAAACAGACGACAGATGGCCAGTGTATTTCTCAGGGTTGTACTTTCATTATACTCTTAGGGGCAACATAGTATTCAGAGTTTTCTGATCTGAGTCAGAGCTTCTTAAAGTTGTCTGTCACACCCAGAGGTGTGGTGTTTATTACTGGATTTTGTATATTAATAATTATTAAAGCTGAAACAGTATTCTCCCACTCAGCGTGGACAGTTTGATCCCCTTGATAGACACATGTCTGCAGTTGGAACCAACACCACAGTTAAGACCAGGAATATTTTCATTGTCCCAGGAGCCTCCCTAGTGGCCCCTCACGTCAGTCCACCTTGACCCCCGTCACCACCCGCCCGCCTCTGTCATACATAGTTTGGCCCTTTCTGAAGTTCGTGTAAACAGCATCACAAGTCCGTGGCCTGGTTTCTGCAGTGCTTTTGTGGTTGAGCCATCCGTCCTGCTGCACTGACTACTAGCCCACTGAGTGGACCCACCCCCCCTTTGCTCTATTCATTCACCAGCTGATGGACAGGTGGATTGTTTCCATTTGGGAGCTGTTTTAAATAAAGCTGCTCTGACATTACCTGCAAGGCTCTGTGTGGACCTGTGTTTCATCTCTCATGAGCAGAGACCTCGGAGTGGGCGTCTGGCCGCACGGTAAGTGCCAGGGTTACTTTATAAGAGAAGACCGTTCCCTCCAGCCTCCACATCCTTCACGGCATTTGTGTTTCCCTAATGAATACTGACTCTCAGCAGCTTTCCGTGTGCTTAGTGGGCATTCGTGTATCTTAGGTGAAGTGCGTGTTCACGTCTTTTGCTGACATTTCAGTCAGGTTGTCTGTCTTCTTAATGAGTTGTGAGAGTTCTTTATTAAAGAGTCCTTTATCAGATATGACGCCCTTGGGCGTCTAGTTCTGTCCGAGGGATGATCCTGTCTTGCACGTCGCTTCTGCGGTGAGTGGCGGTTTAGATGTGATGACGCGCAGCCCGTCCCCGGGCCAGGCTCTTGTGGTCAGTGTGTGCGTGTCCTCTGCCCCCGGGGAGGCTCCGAGCAGCGCCCGCAGCGCCGTCGTCCCGTCACTGTTCCTGCAGGGCCCCGCCCCGCCCCCTTTAAGGGCAGATTCAGACGGGCTCACCTAGTGGCCCGTGCCCAGGGGAGGCTCACCGTGTGTGTGTGTGTGTGTGTGTGTGTGTGTGTGTGTGTGTGTGTGTGTGTGTGTGTGTGTGTGTGTGTGTGTGTGTGTGGAAGGAAAGAACGAGTGACGCGCCTTAGATGCCAGACGTGTCCACGTGGCCTCGTCAAAGGCCGGACTCCTGGTTTCCTCGGTCCCGGACGGCCTGCCCCGACCCGGGCACATGAGGCCTCTGTGGACCTGCTGGCGTGTAGGACACAGAAGGCCTGTGGGGAACTAGGGAACACTAGGGTCAGTGCCCACCCCAAACGGAGCTAATATGCATTACCTCTCGTTCCAATTGCGTGTGTTTGCCCTTTAAGCGGATGTGGCCAGTCTCCGTTAGAGATGCGCAACCACTCAGATGAGGACACACGTAAATACTATGGAGACAGCGTTAGTCACCATCCCACGTGAGGAAGCAGAGGCTGGGAGGGCTGGTCCACCTGCCTCCCACCTGCCTCGGGGGAGCCCACCAGGGGGAAGTCGGGTGTTTAAACCTTGAAGTGTCTGGCCCGTGTTTCAGCTTCAGCATCCTGGCAGTGGAAGCTGTAGGTTTCACTGTGTTGCAGACCTTTCTGGTTTGTGGTCTCACGGCCATCTGCGAATAGAGCAGGTGGGCTGCGCGGTGAGCAGAGCTGAGGGAAGTCGGTGGTTTCAGCTTAAATCCCCAGCCCTCGGCCTGGCCCCTCCCTCCATCTGCATTTCAAGTCCGCTGTGTTGAGGACCAGGGGAGTCACAGGCTGGGAGATGGGGTGCCCTCCACCCCACAGCGGCCCGGAGGGAGGATGGATGGGGCGGGGAGTGGTCGCCGCAAGGTGGTGCTCGGAGGATACACGGAGTGTGCAGGCCCCAGGAATCGTGACTGGTTCCCATGTGCTTCTGTTGTCCCCAGCGGGCACCGAGGTGGGGAGCTCATCCGCCCCCTGCTGGCTCCACTTCACGGGGGAGACACTGAATTCTGAGTCCTCCTCCGGGAGGCGAAGCACACGCCCTAATCGGGAGGGAACAGAGCCCCACGTGGTCTTGGTTCTGATACCATGGAGATCCTGACAGCTTTGGGTGCTGGGCCCCATCAGGAGGGCGCCAGGGTGCGCCTCACCCGCCAGCAGGTTCCCTGCCCCTGCTTCTGGGAAGGTCCTGCCACATCCCCCCTGCGTGGTTCTAACCAGTGGCGGGCGTCCCAGCCCGTGGCCGCCCATCTCAAGTCGTCTGGGATTCACTTGGTAATTTTGTGGCATACTGAAGGGTAGTGGCTTTGTTAGAATCTGTATTTTCTATTTGGTTGGAATAATTCTTTTCATAATTGAGTGTGTCGCTGGAATCGAAACGGCTCCTTCCGAAGGTCGGCGGCCGTGCTGGGCGTGTGTGGGTGCTTCAGGAGTCCGTCTCATGGCGGCTGCTTTGAAACCCCACCATCTCTTCCCAGGTTTCCATCGCCTGGCGTTGAGGATGACAGCTGAAATCCGTATTTAGGTTAGAGTTAACTTCCGTGGTCCGTCTGTGAGCTCAGACCGTGGTGGTGGGGTAGGTACCGGGGAGCCAGCCTCAGCTACACGCCCGGGCTCTGCACACGCCCTTGGAGGAGGCCAGGTCATTTCTCTTCCCAGCGGTTCCGGGGGGCCAGGGCAGGAGCAACCCCACTGACGACAGGTCAGAAAACCTAAACTGGGCCGAGCAGCTTGTTACCTGGGGCACCCACCACCCAGGGAGCTCCACAGGTGACAAACCAGGTAACTTCATTCTCATGAGATGGTTCTTTTGCCAAACCAATATCTATTCCTGGTTCCTGACACGGTGCAGTGTGGTGGCTTCTCTTGTGGCGGAGCATGGGCTCTAGGTGTGCAGGCTTCAGTAGTTGTGGCACGTGGGCCCAGTAGTTGTGGCATGCGGGCTCTAGAGTACAGGCTCAGTGGTTGTGGCTCATGGGCTTAGTTGCTCCACGGCATGTGGGAGCTTCCCGGACCAGGGCTCGAACCCGTGTCCCCTGCATTGTCAGGCGGATTCTAACCACTGTGCCACCAGGGAGGCCCGTAAGTGCAGTTTAAATTGGAACACTGTAAACCGTTTGTGATTGCTGGCCCCTGGCGTGAAGTGTGTGCCCCGCCACCAAGGACACCGCAGCACTCTTGGCCTCGTCCACAGCAAGGCTTTTGTCCGGCCAGTTTGGGACCTGCATTGAGGGCCCCTGATTCCAAGTGAGCACCTCTTGTGCCGGAGCCTCTGGACCAGCAGCAGTGCTATCCCTCAGTGCTAGAAGGCGATGCTGCGTTGCTGGGCTGTGGAGGACAGAAGGCCCCTGTGACAGCAGAGGAGGAGGTGGGTGTGACGCCAGGACAGCCCTCCCTCCCTGGTCCTATTGGCCGAGACCTCTGGTCGGCACAGCATAGGAGGAACGCCCACCTCTCGTGGGAGACACTGCAGGCCAGCAGTCCCATGACTGCCGTCCCGTGAGCTCGGGAAGAAAACGGAGCAGGCCCAGTGCAGCCACCATGGTTCTACGTCGTCCCTCGCAGGGGAGGGTGCCTTTAAAAACTTCAGTTCTGGGCTTCCCTGGTGGCGCAGTGGTTGAGAGTCCGCCTGCCGATGCAGGGGACACGGGTTCGTGCCCCGGTCCGGGAAGATCCCACATGCCGTGGAGCGGCTGGGCCCGTGAGCCATGGCCGCTGAGCCTGCGCGTCCGGAGCCTGTGCTCTGCAACGGGAGAGGCCACAACAGTGAGAGGCCCGCGTACCGCAAGAAAACCCCCAAAAAACAAAACAACTTCAGTTCTGCTTTCTTGAATATACAGCATTTTCACCAAGTTCAGCGGTCACGTAGTGAGACTGCCGCCCCTCCTGCCCTGCAGCACCTGGTGCTGCCCCTGCAGGCAGCCGGTTTCGTGCGCCTTCATCAGGAGGTTCCCACACGTGTGACACACGCGACAAGCCCCCAGCAGCAGCAGAGCATCCAGGGCAGGTAGAGAGCCCAGGTCCAGGTCAGAGCAGAAAGCCCGTGGCTTTCTCTCCAGGCCGAAGCTGTGTGGCAGCCCTGGGGAGGGGCGGGGCGCCTTGGCTCCGCCCTCGCAGGAGGCTTCCCGCTGACCTCGGGGCTGCCCTCAGGTGCCTTCAGCATCACCGTCATCTCTCCCGCTTCCTGACAGGCCAGGTCTGTTAACACACTGGATTCCCACCGTTCGTCAAGCACTGCAGCTTTAGGAGGGGCCTGTAAAAATATGTTCTTAGGGTTCAGGCTCAAAGCGTCAGATAAAGGAGGTCAGGGGGCACCTATAAAAACTGCTGTTTTGTTAGTGTCGAGGGGGTTCTGGTAAGACCCACAAACCCGAGGCGAGGAAGAGGGTGAAGGTGTGGCATGCTGGGGGCTGGGGGCCCAGAGGCCCCAGCAGGCATAGCAGCACCCGTGCCTGCTTCCTGCAGGGCCTGTGGTCTGAGGGCAAGGGAGGGGCTGCCCAGGAGCTCCTGCTCACCAGCTCCTGCTGCATGCTGGCACTGGAGGTAGGTGCCCGTCATTTGCATGCCGTGTGTGTGCGCGTGTGTGCGTGGGTATAATGTGTGCGCGTGTGTGCACGGGTATAATGTATGCATGTGTGCATATTAATGTGTGTGTGCCCTCAGGTGCAGCTGATGAATCTGGCCTCAGAGTTGGGATCAAGTGGGAGCGTGGGGTCCCCTCTGAGAGTCTGGGAACAGCCTGCCCAGAGCCCTGAGCAGACCTCGCTGAGGGGCAGGCGCCCTCCTGGGCTGACCCAGTCTGTTCCCAGACAGCCTTTTCCCTTGGGAAGCAGACCCCCGCCCGTTGTTTCCTTCTTGGTTCAGGAAGAGTCCTGGAGGGAAGAGGAGAGTCATAGAGGAATGTCCTGTGGTCTCTCAGTTGACGGCGAGACGCGACTTCTCGAAACCTGCCTGATGATGGTCGGGGGCGCCGTGATGGCCTGGGAATGACCAAGTGGTTTGCAGGGTTATTTACGCGGAAGGTTAGGTTTAGTCTTGTCTGTCTCGTTCAGGAGGGGTGAAACTTTGTTCATTTTGTATATGTCTAGTTTTCTTCTTGAAACACTTTTCCACTTTCTGTCCTAGCTTAATGTGAATCAGGATTCCTAGGATATGATTTGTCCCAACTTGAACCTCACCTCTTCTTCCTGTGGGAAAAACCTACCCTTTAAAAGCACGCCTTAAAGAAAACATTCGAAGTTTAAGTGCCTTAACTGCTATAGTCATTTTCCTCCACTCCCCCCCCGGATTGCTGAGGGAAACTGACAGCGAGGCCAGCGCCGCTGCAGCAGAGTGGGAACGTGACCCGGGGGCAGCCCCACTGAATCACCCGCCGCATCAACACCCTTCTGTAATCCAGGCCCCTGCCCCCTCACCCCACCCTGAGCTGGAGGTTACAGCCGGGCCCGCCCAGTGCCTTCTTGTGCTGTTGACTCAGGCTAGCGTTCAAAATCCACAGGGCAGCGCCCGGGAACACAAGTCTTTGGTGAGAATTGAGCAATGCAGGTTCATATGCTGTATCCCAAGTGCAAACGCATGTCCCCTGTGGCGTCCTTGAGTGAGCACGATGTTGCCCACAGGTGACCTGCTGCGAGTTAACCTTTTGCACGACGCATCTAGCGTGGACCTTACAGCAGGTGTGCTTTACACTCTGCAGCGCTTCTGCGGCTCAGATGTGCCCGCTGCCTTCCTGGGAATCCCCTCATGTCTCATGGGCCCAGGGGCCTTCTGCAGGTGGCCCTCTCGGCTGGGCTTTCTGTTTTGTGAAAGGAGGTCTAGCACCTCACTGCCCTCGGTTTCCTTTGTGCCACAGAATTCCTGAGGCATACCTTGCTGGTTCACCTGGCACTCCTCGTTTTTTTTTTTTTTTTTACATCTTTATTGGAGTATAATTGCTTTACAATGGTGTGTTAGTTTCTGCTTTATAACCAAGTGAATCAGCTATATATATACACACCTGGCACTCCTTGATTTCACGAAGCTGCGTCACTTACGGGCTATTTTCAGAGAATCAGGCCACCATGTCGCCTGAAAGAGGGACAACTCAAGGAGTCTGGAGGCCTCGTACCAGAAGGCCCGGGAAATGGGCAAGTGGTCCAGGCGCGAGTGGTGGTTCTGGGGACCAGAACCCAGGGGAAGGACACAGCACCCAGCTTGTAACTGTGTTTGCTTTCGTTGCCCAAGCCGAGGCGATGCCCACAGGCCTCCAGAGGCTTTCAGGCCGCCGGCCCATGCCTGGGACATGTGAGGACCCTCGCTGTCACAGCGGGCAGGGGGTCCTGAGGCGTCTGGTTCTGGGCCCGTCCTCCGTGCCACCGCTGTTCAGTGCGTGGGAACCTCCCCTGTGTGGGGGTTCGGTCCTGGGCTGAGAATAGCTCAGAGTCTTTGAGTTTGGATTCTGCGTTGATGCTTCCAGTTTTCATTTTCAGCGAAAACCGGACCAGGCTTGGCCATCCTCCTTCAGGTGGTGGAGGGTTTCTTTGTTGTGCTTCTTATCCAATAGTTCTTCTCACATCGCTGGAAACTGATGCTGTCCAGTCCTGGAGAATGCTATCAGAAGGCCCTCTGGGGATGGGTTTCCCCTGGACCTGCCCGCCCTGCGTGGCGCTTGGCTCACCCTGAGGCTTATACTGGGTTGCCCGTCTGCAGGCCCGAGGGTAGGGGCAGGTCTGCTCTGCTCCCCAGGGTCCCCTGCTGTTGGGAGACGGTGCTCAGGCTACTCCCGTTGGGACTTGGGGGACGATTGTCTGGCAGTCGGTCCTTCCCTGTGGAGAGAGCGCTGGGCTCAGTCCTCGTCGTCCCCCTGCCCCCCGAGTGCCATCTAGCGAGGGGGCAGGTGCCGCCCACAGGGCTGGAGGATGGGCCTTGAAAGACTTTCAGTCTAAGTGAAAGAGTACAGACGCAAAAGGGCAAAGGCTGTGTGATCCCACTCCCATGAGGCCCCGCGCGTAGAATGTGGGCCCTGGGGGAGGGGCACGGGGAGTGAGTGAACGGGTCAGAGTTTCAGTCCTGGGGGGATGGTGGGGATGTCCCTATCACTGAACCCAGCGCCCACAGGTGGTGAGAGTGGTCACTTTTACGTGATGTATATTTTACCCCCATTTTTTAAATGTGAAAGAAACCTGGATGGGCCTTACAGAATATCTGACTGAAAACTGGATTTCCTGCTGACGAGAGACTAAGGAAGCCTGAAGGGTGACACATGGCCCAGGCTGGGAGGTGGCAGACTGCCCGCTCTCTCAGTGGACGAGAGTTCCAGACACACATGTGTGTCCGTGCCCGGGAGCCCTGACGTGACCGCCCACCCAGGCCGGGGGACCCTCGCAGTGCCCCCCAAAGCACAGGCAGCATGCCGGGGGGACCCATAAACGGGCAGGAGTTTGTCCAAGTCTCCTGAATTTTGACTGAGGTGATTGAAAACCTGTCGTGCAGGGCTGTTTTGTTTGCGTTGGGAAGTCTGGATTTCCTTGTGTTTCAGATCATTGTATTTTAGAAACAATGAAATGTCAGCTGCAGTCGTTTTTCCCAAGGAGCTCTGTGCCTGTTGTTCTTCCATCCAGCGCTTACTGAGCACCTACCTGCCAGGTGCCGGGGGGTGGGGGGGCAGTGCGGGAGCAGCCTAGGCTTCTGCTTCAGGTGGAGCCGTGTGCACGTAGGGTCCGTGTGGGCATGCCGGTGCCCTCATGCCAGCGATCGAAGGGCCCCTGGTCAGGGAAGGCCTGGAGGGAGGTCATGTAGCACGCTGGCGCCGAGGCTGTGCCTGGTGCTCACGGGGCCTGGGGTCAAGGTTGTGATTCATGGTCTGGAGAGGAAGAGTAGGAAGGGCAGTCAGAGTACAGGTCACTGCCCGCTCTGTCAAAGGGGAGCATGCGGACAACAGGAACAGAACAGGAGGCAACTCCCGGGCACAGAAAGGGGGCGGGGGATGGGGAAGCTGTGTGGAGGACGTGGCCCTGGGCCTCCTGGTCGCAAAGAGTAATAAGTAGGGGGTCAGTGAGCGAAGGTGAGTTGGCACATTCCAGGCCGTGGCACGGCAGGGAGAGGCGTAGAGGGAAGTGCGGCGTGTTGGGGAAGCTGTGACTAAGCCTGCGTGGCACGAGCTTGGTGCAGAGTCTGTTTGAGGGAGCTCTGGCCCCTGGTGGGCCAGATCCTAGGAGGCCTTCTGTGCCACTCCAAGGAGGCGATTTACAGAGAAACCCAAGCGATTCTGCCCTTGGCCAGTATTGCACACACGAGCAGCGGTAAAGCAAGAATGGTTTTTAGAAGTCTTTTTTTTTTAAATTTATTTATTTATGGTTTGGCTGCATTGGGTCTTTGTTGTTGCGCGCAGCTTTCTCTAGTCGCGGCGAGCAGGGTCTACTCTTCGTTGTGGTGCGTGGGCTTCTCATTGCGGTGGCTTCTCGTTGCGGAGCACGGGCTCTAGGCGCACGGGGTTCAGTAGTTGTGGCTCGTGGGCTCTAGAGTGCAGGCTCAGTCGTTGTGTACGGGCTCAGTTGATCCGCAGCAGGTGGGATCTTCCCGGACCAGGGCTTGAACCCGTGTCCCCTGCATCGGCAGGCAGATTCTTAACCACTGTGCCACCAGGTAGGTCCTACTCTTTGCTCTTAAAAGCAACCCGTATAGAATGTGTCCACCAGCAAAATATTTCCCAGATGATGGTAATTTTGTCATTAAAAACCCAGCTATTTAAATCTTACACGAAATACATACACATATATCAGTAAATTACATAAATCGTATGTAGATGAATCATTTGTCTTGGGGTGAGTGTAGGTTGTTTGTCCCCCGTTTAAGTGGAGAGAGGATGTGGGGTGTATCTTACAGCTTGTAAACTGATGGAAACATCACAGAAAGAAACTTGAAGGACTGCCACCCATCATGTTGAATTGGGAGTGATTGTTAGAAGTACTTTTATCTGCAAATCCCGCAGTGGAGGTGTGTGTAGCACGCAATGCAAAATGGGCAGAAACTGAAAGCGTTTAAGCCTCCGTTTGAGGCGATCAGGGCTGGGCACCTGTGTGCTGTGCTGTTGACCGTGGCTGGAAGAGCCCTGCCCCTGGGCCCGCACAAGGTCAGCACAGCCAAGGGTCAGGCCACAGGCTCCGCTCAGGAGGGGCGGGGGCAGCGAGCCTAGTGAGAGGGTGTGAGGCTTCATCAGTTTCAACCAAATTATTTATGTGTCCTTAAAGTCCCTCTAGACTTACACACCCTTGCATTTTGCTGTCATTTCACAGCACGATTAGGGGGTGTCGCTGCCTGCTTTGATGGCAGGTCTCTGGGCCCAGCAGCAGCTCCGCAGGGCCACTCGCTCTTCCTCTTCCTCAGCCGGGAGCCTGACTCTGCCCCCTCTCACTGCCGCCCTGCATTGCAGGCCTGGCCGAAGGCCTTTGGTCCCCGGGTCCTCCCCACAGTCTCCGGACTATGAATAAGTCCTCATTTTCTTCGCCGTTTTCCGGGCTAGACTGTGACAGCAAAGCAGGGTTTAACCACAGCCAGACCGGAAATGCAGTCTGTGTAGACCCAGCCACCATTTGGGTTTGAAGCGCCTTTCCAGGCACCAGCCGGCCCCCTGTAATCCGACACTCATGACTTATAAATGGGGCCTGTCGTGCCTCTCATGAATTTTAGTCATCCCACCTAATTGAAGAGCAGGGTAGGTGTCTCACGCTGTTGGTTTCGCGTGGGGTGGTCGCCAGTGGTGTGGCCTGGGGCAGGGTGGGCCAGGCCCAGCCCTTGCAGGTCGTCTGCGTCTCTTGGCCCACGTGTTCCACCTTCCCTGGCGGTGAGGCCACACGTGCGGGGGCACTGCAGCCCCTGTCCTCGGGGAGGGTAGGCCAGCTTTAAGGGGAGGACACCCACTTTCACAGCGGGTTCCGAGGTCGCCACGCAGGACAGCACTGCAGGCCGGGGCACGGAAGCCCCGAGAGCCCGGCTGCCGGGAGGAAGGCTCAGAGCCGAGCCTGGACGGGGAGCCAGACTGCGACCGCTGGCTTTCCCACATCACCAGCTCCGGGGCCCTGCCGCGCTGCAGTGTGGCGAGGCCGTGGCCGTGCAGAGGAGAAGGTTCTGGAGGCAAGCTGCCTAGGACCAGGGCAAGGGTGGGGCTGGCCCACCCCCTCACCACCCCTGGGACCCTTTTCTGGTGGGCGGGGTGGAGGGATGCTCTAAGTGCTAACAGAAGGGCGATGTCGAAACGGGCTCGTGAATAAGGCTCCCACGCTGGCCCAGGGATGTGGCCTGTCATCCGTCAGTCCTCCCCAGGGTCCTGGACAAGGCCCTCTGTGCCGAGGGAGCTGGGGCTCAGGAAGGGAGGTGGCTTGCCCAGGGGTCCATGGCCAGAAAGTGTAGACTCAGAATTGGAGCCTCTCCTTTTCTTGAGGGCAGGCCAGGCCTGAGTCTGCAGCAAAGGAGGAGAGGAGAGCGGGGCTAACGGTGTTGGTTCCCACTTCCCGCTCTTAGAAGTGAGGTGTGCGGACCCCGTGGTGACGATGCCAGCAGCAGCTGTTCCAGCGACCTAATCCCTACACGGATCTGCAGGTGACATCCTCTTACAGAGTTTTGCAGGTGAGGAAGGAGGCGCCCACAGAGTCAGGTCAGTGGTGGAGCTGGGATTTGAACTCGGCTCTCAGCGCCCCTGCCCCTCAGGAGCTGCGCCTGCTGCGCTTGGCGGAGATGTGATAACGGGAGATGGGGTTAGAGGTTTTTAAAAAACACTCCAGATCTTTATTGACAAAGGTAATAGCAACGTTTAGTAAGAATTTAATTTTTTGAGTTTCCAGACACTTGTTGGTTTTCGTGTAATAGCGTTTCAGGAGGCAGGATATGATGCGCAGACCCTGAAGGCCGCGCTGCTCGCAGCCCGGGGCGCTGGGGCCACAGCTCCTGAATTTCCCAGAATCCTCTGGGTCCGTCCTTGGCTGAGCACATCCATTATTTAAACACTAATTACGCGCTTGCAGGTGAATTGCGTTGACGAGGAAGGTAACACACTCACGTGCCTAACTACCTATCCATCTACACTTCACTGTCCCCAGCCCTTGGAGGTGACCTCTGTGTGTCGTGTCTGCGTGTGGAGATGTCACGCAGAGCCTCTCTGAAACCCCGGTTCACTGACCTCGCTTCGGTACCGTGAGGTCGGCCGGAGGGAGCACTGACTCACACCAGGGAAGTTGGCCGGCGTCCGCAGGAGGGGTCCCCCCGCCCTAGCGCGTGCTCCATAACCTCGCTCCACCGGAGCTTTGGGGGTGTTGCTGCCCACTTGTTATTAAAACCAGAGCTGTGGATCGCAGCAGATAGGGTGGTGGCTGGGTTCTTTCCCCTGACCCTAATTCAGGTCGCAGACTCTCAGAGTTGGGAGAGACCTTGGCTGCCACTGTGTCCAGGCCTTGCACAGGGGCCAGCCTGGGCTGGGGTGCCGAGTGGCCGTCGCGGGGCTCGGGGCGGGCTCGTTCCCCCCACCCCTGCCCTGGGCACGCTTGCTTAGTGCAGCATCTGTTTTGAAGAGTGTGGGATGGGTGCGTGGGGGGGAGGGGCCGGTGCTCCAGTCTGCAGTGGGCTGTGCTCCTGGGAGCTGCGGGAAGAAGGACCCCCGCAGCCAGGCCCCAGCAGAGCAGGAGGGGCGCCCATGGGTTTCCCAGAGCGTCAGTGCCTGCGTGCACCTGGCCGAGGGCATCCTGCTGGGCCCTGGAGGCTCCTCCTCGTTCCAGCATAGGACCAGTGCTCCCACCGAGGTGCTGGGCAGCCCCCGGGGGGGGGGGAGCTGGCGGTCTACTCCCTAGAGACTAAGCCCAGCCTCAGGACCAACATGAGGGGCTGGAGCATGTTTATTTTACCGGAAGAAAGGCCGTTCGGAACCTTCCGGAATTTGACTAATGGTGCCTTTGGTAAGTGCGAATCTGCTATTTCCAGACTACTGCCTCTCCATCCGAAATAGCTCATTCGGCACCAGAGTCCACCCTCAGGGAGCACCTAACGCATACACCGAACGAACTCTGCGTCACATGGCTCTCCCCGCGGCACTGATGTCGCTGCTGTCCCCGACGTCACTGGGACTGGCCCCCGCGTGGCCCAGGTGCTGGGGTCTGCACCTTCAGGCACCCATCCCTGCTCTTTAATGCTGTGATGAGGGACATCTGTGTTCGGTTCTGGGCTCCCAGGTCCAGCCCGGGGCGAGTGCCTGGACTCTGGGAAGGGGCTTGGGCCGCACAGGAGCCCCCGCGGACACCCACAGGGTCCGGCCAGTTGCACTCGGAACACCAGGGGTTGCTGTTCCAAGGGGGAGGCCCAAGAACAGGCATCTGAGCTTCTTTTTCTTAATCCTTCTTCCTACCTTCCTGGGATTCTGGAAGGCTCCTTCAGCTCTGTGGCCCTCCCTCCAGCTGGACGAGGCGTTGCCCCGCTGCCCAGTGCAGACCCTCTCTGCTCGGGGCGGGGGCGGGGGCTTTCCTTGGGACCATGGCTGCGTCTGGGCCCCGGGGCCTCGGCCGGACCCGTTCACGGCTGTGGCCCTCAAGGGGGCTGCTTAGTGCCACGTTCCCCGCTGGGTTGGTTACGTTCATCCCGGGTTACTGCAGGCTGCCAAGGTTCCCACAGAGAGCGGGTTCTCATGGCTTTAATGTTATCATGAAGGTTTTGTCTGAGAATACAAGCATATCTTGATGGGGAAGGCTTTGTCTATTGAGAGAAAGAATGTAGTTCCTATTCCCATTTCAGATCTTTTGTTAAAGATTTATAGGCAGCTTTCCCAGTCCCCTGGCCCCCTCCCCCCAGAAGAACCAGTTTATCAAAAAAGCCGCTGGCTGTGCTGAATGGGAGGCCGCGCGCGCGTGACTGAGCGTGGCCGCTGTCGCCCGTGACCTCACACAGCCCTCAGCGAGCGGTGACACCCTCGGCGTTTCCTGTGAACGGGGAGCCTTTCTGGTCCCACCATTGTTGTTCATTTTTGCCGGGAAGAAAACAAAAATTATTTACTACGCACCGGTGCTGCGTGTGTTTAGAGCCTTGCTGGGAAATGCCGTGTCCGGGGCATCCCAGCGGCAGCCACGCCAGGGACGGACGGGGTTGGGGCTGTGTTCTCAGGGCTCGCTCGCTCCTCCGGGGCTGCTCTGGGGACGTGATGGGAAGTGTTTGTCTTCCTTGCCCAGCGCGGGGTGACCCCGGCTGTCCCCACACCCAAGCACTCAGCTCCTGGTGGGTTCGCACTCCTTCTGCAGCCCAGGGGGACGTTAAGGAGAGCTGGGGACAAGGCAAAGGAGAACAGAGGCCGCTGTCGGTCCAGTCGGGCCTCCTGGGCGCTCCTGCCTCCTCGGCCTGACCAGCTGCTCCTGGTCCTGCAGCCTCTGCCCGGTTGCCCCTCCACGGAGGCCTTCCCTGGGTGTGGGGTGTCCCGTGCTGAGGAGGACGGGGTGCGAGTGGAAGGGCCCGGCAGCGTCTCGCGCAGCAAGCACGTGGTCCTGGCGCCCATGCTCACCGGGCTCTGCCGGGAGCTGGCATTTGTGCCAATGCCCTCTACCCTCCTGGGGCCTCCGGCCAAGTCTAATAAACAAGGGCCAGCTGGGTTGGCAGGTAGGTGGCCTGGTGACCTCCGAGGGCAGTTTCGGGATGGGGGCGGGGGTGCAGTAGGTGGAGGGAACGGGAGATGAGGAAGGAGTCGTTTGAACAGGGTCGGGTGGGGGGGCGACGATGGCACCCTAACCAGAGGAAGGTACAGCCCAGCCGCCTCGGCAGCTGTCGGAAGGACAGGCTGGAGCTGGTGGGGGCGGAGGGCAGAGCTGAAGGGGCAGGTGGGTCGAGGGTCTGACTCCCTGCCAGCCCTGAGCCATGTCCCTCGGTCTCTCGGGGTCGGTGCGCTGGTGAAGGTGGCCGAGGCTCTGGGGAGCCTGCAAAGCAGGTAATCCATACGCACCTGCAGCCCCTCCAGCTCCCTCTTGAGGCGGCCAGCGCTCTGGGTGGTGAGAAGCCTGGTGATGGTGGTGTTTCTGGGCGAGCAGGACACAGGTTTGGGGTGAATTGCTAACCAGCACCCAGCTTGACAACTTTCCTAATGAGTTCCTAAGAGTCACTTTAAATTGCGTGCCCGTTGTAATTTCAGTTATGTGCGTGTTTTCAGAGAAGGTGGACAGAAATTGCCAGTTTACATCTGTGAAGCACACGGGTCAGAGGTCACCTGCGTCTAAGGGGATGTGGCCGCAGAGCACAGGCTCCCCCGGCAGCCCTGCCCCGAGAGGCCACCTTCATCAGACTTAGCACAGGGCACAGCTCGGTGCAAAGGAGCCTTTTGGGGGGAGCGGGCGGGCGCTGCAGCCCGAGCAGAGTCATATGGAATGGAGTCTGACTCTGGTGACGCGCACTTGAACCTCAGAAACTGCGTGCGGGCTGAGCCGCGCTCTTAACCCGGGCAGGGCAGTGTCCTCAGCACAGCACCTCCTTGGGCGAAGTACACACACGACGGCCAGCGGGCACAGGGGCCCCGGGAATGTAAGTGCCGCTGCCCGAGGGGAACCGGCAGTGGGTCTGCCTGTCGGGTGCTGAAGCGTGAGCTGCCACGTGAGGGCTCCTTTGGGCTCCTGTCGCGGTCCCGGGGCAGTGCAGACTGCTCACGCCGTGCTCCCTCCCAGGGAGGGGCGAGAAGCCCGGGTTTCCAGGGGGCGCCTTCGGTGAAGATGGCCTTCTCTGTCGCCTTGCATGGCCAGCCTCTCCACGCATGTCCATGTCGTACATGTCGTAGTGTGTACTTGGGAAGAGCACAGGCTTTCCATCGGCCAGACCCTGTGTGTCCCACATTTGCCGGCCCGGTCAGTCAGGGGTGGGCAGTGGGCACTTAGCAGCCAAGGGCGAGCTGGGGCCGGGGCATGTCTCCCAGGCACTCCCTGTGTCCTCTGTGGTCAGTCTTCAGTTGCTCCCGTCTGACGCAGAGCCTTGCAGCTCACAGCCGTTCACAGAATGTTTGTGTAGGCCAGAGAGAGAGAGAGTGTGGACAAGCAGTTCTCTTGTGACCAGGCCCTGTAGCCCCTCTCAGCACATGGTCACCACTGTGGTAATGAGCCCATGGCCAGCAGCAGGCACTTGGCCACTGTCTGTGCCCCTCCAGCTAAGAGGCCGAATCTTCAAGGAACAGTTTTATCCGTGCAGTTTCCCCTCTAGTGCCTGTCAGCACTAGAGAGCATCCAGAGTAGGAGAAGGCCGGGCACCCGGTGAGCTTCTCATTGTGTTTTATGGCTTTTTCCCTGAAGATTGGCCTCACATGATGCCGCCCAGAGGGGCTAAAACACAGCTGGGTACCCGAACCCAAGGGCAGAGTGAGAGCTGGGGAACCCCTAATCCCATGTGTCATCTCTGCTCGTATCTCTTGGCAATTCCTGAAATGGGACAGATTTTAGCTAAAGCTAAAAAGCAGGGAGACAGTTTTGAGTCCGAGTCCAGCCAAGTTAATTGTTTGTTAAAACAAAAGTATCAACGGTGGTAAAACCCGAGAGGGACTGGGTAGCATGAGCGCGTCTCCTAAAGTTGGCTTCTCTACTTCTTGTTACGTGTTAGTGTTGATCTCATTTAAAACAGACACTCTTATGTGCTGGATTTGTGAACAGTACGAATGTATCTCATCCCACCAATGTCAGGACAAAATTACTTTTTTATACTCATTTCTTTTTCAAAACAGAGATCCTGAATATAAGAATAACAGTCCAGCATTTTGTCAGTGTTTTTCAAAATTGACGTATTTTAAGATCACGTTATTCCTAAATAATGTTCAAAGAGTGATGGGTAATCTGGATAGATACTTTTTTCTTGTATTTTCTCCTAGGAAAACTTTTAAAAGGCAAAAGCTTAACCAATAAGAGTATCAAATCAAATGTCAAGAAAGTATTTCCAGTGTTAGGACAATAAACGCATGTGCCTCAAGTTAAGCTGCAAAAATTTGTTATTAATTTCTTGGGTTTTTAAGCTCTGAAATACATATCAAGTTAAACTTAGTCAAGGCTGTTCTAAGACGTACTTAAGGAGAGAAGGAATCTTTATGTTCATTTTTTATATGTGTTTTATACCTGCGTATCTGTGCAGAAACGCTTTTACCAGAATTATTCATCGAAGTCCAGTTATTGACCTTTGTGTGGGGGGGAAATACATCGTTGTTCATCAGAGGAATGTAACAGAATATAGTCTCTGCCACACATCGTTTTACAATGTCTACGCTACAACTCAATACTATTAGGCATTTGGGGAGAAAAGAAAACGGAAAACATGACCTTCACTCCAGAGAAAAGGCCACAAGGCACCTGACCCCAATATGATGACTTGTGTTGGAATCATCAGACACGTTCTGACTCTGCTCGGGGACATAAAGGAAAACAGGCTCCAGGTGGAGAGTAGAAGATCTCAACAGAGAAATAGAAGCTATTTAAAAATCTGGAATTGAAAAATGCAGTATCTGAAATAAAAATTAACCTTAGGGATGAGAGAAGATTCAGTGCACTAAGAAATTGGTCTGTAGAAATGACTTAACATGAAGAACAGAGAGAACAAAGGTTGAAGAAAGAAATGAGCAGAGCTTCAGGAAGCAGTGGGACAGTGTCTGATATACGTGTAATTGGAGCCCCGGAAGAGAGGAAAGAGAACGGGGCATCAAAATGTGAAGTAAGAAATAACTGAAAACCTCCTAAGTTTGGTGGAAGCTTAAATCTACAGCTTCGTGAAGCAGGATGAATGTAAAGAGAGCCTCGCCTAGGCTCACCATAGTCAAACTGCTGAAAAGCAGCAACAACTGCTGAAAAGCAGCAACAGAGGGGAAATCTCGAGGCACCAGAGGAAGAAAAGATGTGTGTGTGGTCATGTGGGCTGCAGCCTCCTCAGAAGACAGTGGAACCGTGCCTTCCAGTTCTGGCGGGGAGAGGAGTTGGCCCAGAGTTCTGTATCCAGCAAAAATATCCATTAGGAACAAAAAGTGAAGTCGAGAGAATTTAGGTAAATTCTAAGAGCATTTGTCATCAGCGGACTCTGTAGGAAATGCTGAAGAAGCCAAAAACAGCTCTTCAGGCTGAAGAGAAGTGACAGCACACGGACACTGGGACCTCGAGGAGGAAGAAGGAAGGGTACGGAAATGGTAAGACGGGTGGTAAAGATAAAAGACCAGCTTCCTATTAATTCTTCTAAAATGAATGACTGTTTCAGGTAAAACTCGCAGCACAGCGTGGGGTTTATCGTGTCTGCACGTGAAACGTATGTTCCAGCTTCAACGTAAAGGGGCTTGGGGTCAACGGGCACAGACAGTCACTAATTTCTTATGTGATGTGAACGATATCCACTAATAGACTGAAAGCTGACATGTAAGGCAGTCTCTAGAGCAGGCACTACAAAATGATGCTAAAATGCCAACGTGTAAATTAAAATGGAAGGTGGAGAAATAGTTAACCAAAAGAAGGCAGGAACAAGAGGAACAGAGACCCCAGGAGGGGGCAGACAGGAAGCAGGTAGCAAAACGGCAGCCCTGACATCACCCACGCGAGCAGTTACTCGAAACGCAAGTGACGAAACACGCCAGCGAGGAGACACACCAGAGTGGGTGGAAGAGCAAGACCTGCCCATCTTCTTGTAAAACACCGTGACTGACGCAGAGGGTTGAGGTGAAAAGGTGGGAACAGGCAGCCTGAGTCGGCTGGGGGGAGTATTAAGCCCAGATAAAGGGGGCTTCAGATACAGACGAAGCACTGCTGGGGGTACAGAGGGCAGCTCACAGGACGGAAGGGTGGGCTCAGGAGTGAGGTGCCTGTGCTTCTGAGGAACAGAGCCTAAGACACGGGTGAGGCAAGGACAGGCAGAATCCAACAGTCATTCGCCGTCATTGTTGGGAAATTTCACACCCCTCTTTCCTCAGTAATAGGGCCGACTGAGCACAACTCAGGAGACGGACAAACCCTGGACGACACACAACCGCGCTGCATCTAGAGCAGGGGTTGGCAGGCGGTTCCTGTTGGGGCCAGAGTGAATGTTCCTGGCGCTCTGGCCGCGTGTCTGTAGCAGCTCCAAGCTCTGCCATGGAGCTCAAAGCAGCCGTTCATCAGCGGACAAGTGTGGCCTCGTTCCAATAAAACTTTATTTACAGACACTTTTTACATGTCAGGAAATGTGCTTACTTTGATCTTTTTCGACCATTAAAAAATGTAGCAACCTTCTTAACAAAAAGGGGCCACAGAGTTGCTCAGTCGTGTTCCAGAGCATTGACCTTGAGAAGGAGACGGGTTGGAACGAACACCTGTCCTCTGAGCAGCGTTGGGATGACAGTGGGGCCCTGCTGGCCGCCCTGCCCAGCAGCCTCCCTCCGGCCACGCCGAGCCGAGGTGCCAGGAGGGATCCAGTGCTGACTCCTCCCGTGTCCCCGACACCCGGGCAGCTGCGACGGATGATGCTGCAGGTCCCGCAACTCCCGTCCCTTGTCCCCTGTGAGAGGCCCGGCCGGGCTCGCAGGGCCTTCTGCTCTGTAAAGAGCTCCACCTGCCATGGCCAGAGAAACACCCACCCCCTCTGCCCCCGCCGCCCGGCACCCCATCCGCTTCTCTCCCTCAGACTCAAGGATGCTGCCCTCCCGACCCCTCAGTCCCTGAAGCGCCACGGGTCACCCTGAGATGCTTGTCGCCTGGTGAGTTTGCTGATGCCCGTCTCCCTGGGACTGGAAGCTGCCGAGGCCAGGAACCACCGCTCCCCCGCTGCATAGCAAGCACAGCCGGCCCCAGGGGTGCTGTGAGCCCAGTCTCCCTGCTCCTGGACAGTGCTGAGTGCGTTCGGCACCGGGAGCCAAGATGACTGATGCCAGGAGGCATGTGTGTGGTGGGCTGGCTGGGGGTGGGGAAGGTGGCCTGGGGCAGATGGTAGGCCTGGCGGGTGAGGGCACCGGGGGGTGGGGTGGCCAACCACAGCTGAAGATCAGACCCGGGCTGGGGGCTGGCCAGCAGCAGTGCGCAGGGTCAGAGGTCGGTGGTTGGGGTCTTCAGGCTGACCCCGCTGCAGGGGCACCTCGGGTTTGGTTCAGTTCAGCTGTTGTTGGTACCTCTGTGGGTCTCCACCCTCAGAGCTGCCCGTCTCTTGGGATCGCATACAGGTGGTTCAGCAGCTGTGGACTTAGAGCAGTGGTGGTGAGCCCTGGTGAGTGGGAGCCTCCTGGGTGGGTGACCCGTCAGTTCTAAGAGGTACCAGGTAGGGAGGTGAGAGTCAGCAGGTGCAGAAGCCCAGAACACTTCCTTGTGCCTGAAGCAGGAGGGCCAGGCCCCCGGGGAGACGGCAGGCACACGTGCCTGCGTGTGCGCAAGTGCATGCGTGCTGCAGCTCTGCACGGAGCCCCGTCACCAAGCTAGTCACCGTTCACGAGTAAAGTTGTGGCGTTTGAAAAGCCCAACAATAGTTAAGAGTCTGTCCATTGGGGTAAAAATGCTTTCCTTTCTCTCTGAAACCGACTACACCACACGCGCTAAATGGTTTTGTGAGGGAGCTGTTTTTGAGAAGCCTGATGCTTCGACACTGTGCGTTCTTGAGCATAGGAAGTGTCGCCGCGGCCGATGTGGCCGGTACCGCTGTCGTTTCCCCAGTGCCTGACTTTGACAGTGAACGCCGAAGACCCGGGCCTACCATGTAAACCACCGCTTGTCAGCAGAGCAGACTCGGCGAGCTTCTCATTTCCTGAAACACCAGTGTGTTCTGCTGACTTGAATCAGGAACAGAATTCGCCCTTCCTAAGGTTCTGTGTGGTGTAAAGGTCGAGGCTGACACCTTGAATTCTAGGCTGAATGCATAAATATTTTAATGGGCACGTTAGCAACGATTTTGAAAGGTGCTTCCCTCCTCCTTTGAAAACGATTTCCTCCTCCTACACAGTTTATTTTTCCTAGTAGTTCAGCACAATATTCCGTTTCTCAGGGCCTTTGGTGGTGTAAGACATTAGCTAACAATCGCTGGGGTGCCAAGGCACGCTTTTATTTTTTTTATGTAAACTCTTCACTGAAGTATGACACAGAGAGAAGGTGCATGGTCCAAGTCTCCAGCTGGGTGAGCTGTCACCAGGGACCCCCATCCAGATCAAGGTCAGAACACACCAGCCCGAAGCCCCTGCCCCTCCCCCGGGCGACCAGCACCCTGGCTTCTGCCAGCAGACACTCCTTTGGCCCCGTTGGACATCCTGTAAATGGAACCCACAGTGTGTGCCCTTGTGCACCCAGCATGTGCGGGATTCTGCCGCGTTGTCCTGCGTATGAATGAGACAGACTCAGTTTCTCGTTGTTCCAGTGGCGATGGGCGTTGGGTTTGTGTTATAGGGAGGAAGCATGTAGAGTGGGGTGGGGGGTACATAGACTTCGAAATCAGGCAGCCCTGGGTTTAAGTCCTAGGCTCCTACTTTTTCGCTCTGTGACCCAGGGCAGATTGCCTAGCTAAGCCTCTCTGAGCTTCGGATTTCCCGTCTGTGAAATGGATACAGTGATCCCTGCCTCCCTGGGCAGTTAGGAGGATTAAGCGCCGGACACAGCCCCCTGGTTCCAGCTGGACACACTGAGGCCGCCCCTCTTGCCGCCCCTCGGTAGCCGCTCCGAAGCCCACTGCTGGGGTCATTTAGTGCGTCCGTGGCTGCAAGAACCCTCTGCAAACCCTCGTGATTTAGATTTCAGCTGTGAGGCCCAGGATCCCGGGAGCGGAGCGTCAGTCCCCCGCCCGCCTTGTTGTGGGCTGACGGGCTCAGTGCCTGGTTCCCGAGGGTGGCGTTGAGCAGCCCCTGAGACCCCAGGCCCTGGTCAGTGCCAGAGGAGTGAGAGGGTCTTGCCCTCATGCTGCTGCCCCTGCAGGTGCCTCTCCATGTGTGCATGGCGGCCCGGGCCCGCTGGGTCCTGTGTCCTGCACAGTACGCTGTGTGCCCGCCTGCCGAGTGCGCCCTGGGCAGGTTCCAGGACACGGGCTCTTCAGCCCAGGTCTGGCCTCGGGCCACCTGATGCTTCACCGTCGGGCTTTGGCTGATTTCAGACACCGGGCCTGGCAGGTGGGGACGTCTGGCTGGGGGCTCTCTAGCTGGTAGGGGTGTGTGCGCGCGGCCCGAGCTGCCTGGGGCAGGCGGTCTGCAGCGCGCCCGCCCGCATGTGTAACGGCCCGCGTGTCTGTTGCAGGCCTTCCGGAGCAGTACTACAGCCTCACCTGGTTCCTGAGCCCCATCCTTGGCCTCGTCTTCACCCCCCTCATCGGCTCCGCGAGTGACCGGTGCACCCTAAGCTGGGGCCGCCGGCGGCCTTTCATCCTCGTGCTCTGTGTGGGCGTGCTCTTTGGAGTGGCACTTTTCCTTAACGGCTCTGCCATCGGTGAGTGTCCTGCAGAGCCCTGCCTGGGACTCGATAAGATGCGCATGTTTAAAGAATTTAGACCGGCTGGTCCCGGACTGGGCAGCTGTGCAGAGCCCTGGGCGCCCGGGCGGTGGCCAGGCCACGGGCCCCACGTGGGAACGCCGTGGGAACCTGTTCTCAGGGAGCGTTTCCTGTTGTGATCCGTTTGTTTTTAATGTGTATCTGACACCACGTCCTGTTTCCAGCATTATTTCAGAAATTATCTTTTCTCTTTTTTTTTTTTCTCCTTTTCTTAGGCTTGGTATTGAAAATGTCCAGACCTAGTGTGATACTTTTTTGTTTCTTTCGTGTACTTGTGGTTTGTTTTGCTTCTTTTTGTTGTTGTTTTGTTTTCAAGTAAAACAACTACATGTGGGAAAATAGCTTTTGCTTGAGAGCAACCGCCAGCACTGGTGAAAAACAAAACCCTGTTTTCTGGCAACGACTTTGTAAGTCGAAGGCTTGATCTGTGTTCTGACATAGGCGAGCCTGCCCCGAGTCCGCATCAGTTCAGGCGGGGGTCACTGATGCTAGGAGGCTCAGGAACTGGGGAGGGCGGCGCAGAAAGAAAACTTCGCTCAGCTGCTCAGAGGCTGCATGAGACCGCCTGGGGCGAGCTTAGTGCCAGCTTGGTGGGGGCGGCCGAGGAAGGCCTCCCTGAGCTGAGCGCCCACCCACCTCCCCTCCATCCAGATGCCCCCGGATCAGGAGTCCGGGGGTGCCGCCCTCCTGGCACCTGCGGGCACAGTTTAGAGGGCACGTTGCGGCTTTGTCGAGGAACTGTGTGTGCAGGTGGACCCGGCCCACTGTGGCCCAAACGCAGCGGCTCGGAGCTCTGGCCCGGTGCCCTCTGTCTTGCTGCACCTGTGTTGCTCCCGGGCATTGCCGGGTCCAGGTAGCCAGCAGGTCCCCTGCCCTCAAGCAGGGAGGGTGTGTCTGAGACCCGCCTCATCTGCAGAGCTCAGGGGCTGGTCCTGGCTTCCAGACCATGAGCCCAGTGCCCCCTCATCACTTTTGTGCACAGAGTGCCCCTCGGTCCCACGGCGGTGAATCCAGTAAAACCAGCTTTAGCTCAGCTGTCAGGGGAGCAGGTTGGTCTCTGGGTTCAGGGCCAGACTCACCTGAGGCAGGTGTGTGATTACGGCTCACAGCCTCCTTCCCAGAGCCAGGAAAGACAAAACTCTCCTTCCGTAAGGAGAGGCTGTGCCGAGGAGCACGTGCCCTTCGGGCTGGGGCGGGAGGCCGCTGTCTCCCCGGGAGGTCACTGCCTGCCACTGGGCTGAGATCGGCTGCTCCTTTGTGCCCTGTCAGGTCTGTCCCTCGGCGATGTCCCCACCCGGCAGCCCATTGGCATCGTCCTCACGGTGCTGGGGGTGGTGGTCCTGGATTTCAGCGCTGACGCCACCGAGGGGCCCATCCGCGCCTACCTGCTGGACGTGGCGGACAGTGAGGAGCAGGACATGGCCCTCAACATCCATGCCTTCTCTGCCGGTGAGCGCGCCCTGCCCCGCCCGTCCCCAGGCCCCGGCCCCCCGTTCGCCGCACCCCGGTCCTTACCCGGCTCGTCTGAGGTCGGCAGGGCTGGTGGAGGCTGCTCCCATGGCCTCCGCGTGAGGCTTTTTTGTCTCAGACGCTGGTGGGCGAGGCAGTGAGCTGAGATCCTGGCAGGGCCAGGTGACTGTGGTCTGGGGTGGGGGACATGCTAGCCGGGCGGCCCCAGTCCAGGGCCCTGTGCTGGCCGCCCCCTGCAGTCAGGCAGCTTTCCCATCCGACGGGAATGTGGGAATGTGAGTTCAGGGGATGGCGGGGAGCGCGGAGAGCATTCCCCGGGCGGGCAGGCGCCCGTTTCTGTCCGAATTCATGAAGCAGGAACCTGTCAGGTCAGGATTCCAAACCTGGGCTCAGGTGTCGTTCCTCATGTCCTTGTTCCTCCCATTTTCTCTGCGTGGCGGCCCTGGACCGGTGTGTGTGTGTGTGTGTGTGTGTGTGTGTGTGTGTGTGTGTGTGTGTGTGTGTGTGTGTGTGTGTGTGTGTGTGTGTGTGTGTGTGTGTGTGTGTGTGTGTGTGTGTGTGTGTGTGTGTGTGTGCGCGCGTGCGTGTGTGTGCGTGTGTGTGTGTTGGGGGTGTTGAACTCCTGCTCACTACCACCCCTCCCCTTCCCTCAGGCCTTGGCGGGGCCATCGGCTACGTGCTGGGGGGACTGGACTGGACCCAGACCTTCTTGGGCTCCTGGTTCCGGACGCAGAACGAGGTGCTCTTCTTCTTCGCGGCCATTGTGTTCTCGGTGTCGGTGGCCCTGCACCTGTTCAGCATCGACGAGGAGCAGTACGGCCCCCAGCAGGAGCGCAGCGTGGACGCGGCCGAGGCCCCGGCCCCCGGCCCCCGTGCCGGCGCCCTGGACGGCGGCGCCCTGTTCCCGGACGAGGTGCAGTCAGCGCACGAGCTGGCCCTGGACTACCTGGACGCGGGCATCGTGCGCAGCAAGAGCGACTCAGTGCTGCACGTGCCGGACGCCGCGCTGGGCCTGGAGCCCGAGCTGCTCTTCTTGCACGACATTGAGCCATCCATCTTCCACGACGCCTCCTACCCTGGCACTCCCTGCAGCACCAGCCAGGAGCTCGCCCGGGCCCGGCCACCCCGCCTGCCCCCGCTGCTCTGCGAACCCGCCGGGGAGGACGAGACCCTGCTGGAGAACCACCTGAGCACGGCTGGGCTCCCCAACGGAGGCAGCTCCCCACCCCACGGCGGCCTCGGCGGCTGCAGCCGGGTGGACGTGAAGCCCACGGCCACGGCGGGCTCCGGGCGTCGGCGTCGGCACATGTTCCGCCGGCAGGCCTCCAGCACCTTCTCCTACTACGGCAAGACCGGGTCCCACCGCTACCGCTACCGGCGCGCCAACGCCGTGGTCCTGATCAAGCCCTCGCGCAGCATGAGCGACCTGTACGACCTGCAGAAGCGGCAGCGGCAGCGCTGCCGCCGCCGCAACCAGAGCGGGGCCACCACGTCCAGCGGGGACACAGAGAGCGAGGAGGGCGAGGGCGAGACCACTGTCCGGCTGCTCTGGCTGTCCATGCTGAAGATGCCCCAGGAGCTGGTGCGGCTCTGCCTCTGCCACCTGCTCACCTGGTTCTCCGTCATCGCTGAGGCCGTGTTCTACACCGACTTCATGGGCCAGGTCATCTTTGAGGGGGACCCCAAGGTGAGCGCCCGGGCAGTTGGGGGGGCGGAGCCTGGTTGTGGTGACAGCCTGGTTCCCTGGCGCCCAGCAGGCCGCCCCCAAAGCTGCAGGGGCGCATGGTGGGCCGCCAGCCAGCGTGCAGCCCTGCTGACACGGTCGGGAATCATCATGTGTGCCGGAGAGGGCATTCACACTGGGGTCCGCGGCGAGCAAACGGCAGGCTTCGGCAAGTACTGGAGCGCCGAGGAGCCAGAGGCAGGAAGGCCCGCTCCCGCCGCGTACAGACGCCGTGCTCAGAGGGTTAAAGCAGCGATGTGCTGGGTTGTGGCCGGGCCAGCTGGGCGTGGGTCCTAGTCCCCGTGGCGTCAGCTGACTTGCACCTGTGCCCGTGTCGCCCAGAGTCGGGCTGGGAGGTCTGAGATGGTCCCAGCGCAGGCTCAGGCCTTCCCGCCCCACGTGGTCCTCACCGTCCTGTACTGTCTGAGCTGCGTCACGCGGCCTCTGGGCTCCAAGAGGGCAGAGGCAGGAGCTTCAGGTCGCATCTGCCAGAGGCGGGGCAGGAGCGAGGCTGGAGGGTGCAGACGATCTGCCACAGGTCCCGGCCTAGGCCGCGGCTGCTCCTCCGTGTGGTGCTACCACAGTGCTACACGGCTCGTCTGCAGTCGAGATGTAAACTTCCACGTCAGTGACCTCCTTTGCCCAGAGGCACAGCACGCTGTCCCCACCCCCTGAACCTCAGTCTCGTTTCTGGAACAGGCTCCATCCAACTCGACTGCATGGCAGGCCTACAACGCGGGCGTGAAGATGGGCTGCTGGGGCTTGGTCATCTACGCGGCCACCGGTGCGACTTGCTCGGGTAAGCGGCCCCCAGTCAGGTGAGCCGTTTGTCTGGACGTGCTCCATGACTGGAAAGACCGACGGGCATCCTGCTCTGTGGATGGCGGGCCCTGACCAGACGGGGCCACCCCTCAGGGACAGCAGTGTAGAAGTCCACTCATCCTCACCTTGGGAATAAGCCACCTTAGCCTGATACTGGGAACTGGTGTCCTGAGACCCGCCGTGGGCTGTCCTCTGGGCAGGCGCCTGCCCAGGCTCCTCGGGGAGGGGTCTGACCACGGCTCAGGGGGTGGCGGCACTGCAGGAGCTGTGCCCTCAGCCAGGGGGAGGTGAGGCAGGCCTCCTGGGTCCTGCCTGAGCGCATACGGTATGTTTGGGCCCTGCCGGAGGTCAGGGTGGCTGGAGGAGACAAGCAGCCTTTCCCTGGGGTCAGCTGTCCTGGGGGTAGGGAGAGGGAGTGGCAGGCTTCAGTCCCGGGAGCGACATGCTGGTACAGCTTCTGGAAACGAGGCAGAGCCGCAGTTAGGGGTCTCCTGGCTGAGCCTGGCCCGGGCCCCCTGCCTGTGCTCTTACCTGAGGATGACCAAGACAACAGCCAGGGGCAGCAGGCAGCCTTCATGACGGTCATAGTGCTGTCGATGCTTTAATAGAGGACTTCTCGGGAGAGCTAGGTCAGGAAGGGTGAGCAGGAGTCTGGAAGGGTGAGTCCTTCCAGACCCAGAGGGGGTGGGTGCTCGCGAGGAAAACCAGCAACAGCTCGGTCTTCGAGGCAGGACCAGGCACAGGGCCCGAGAGGGTGCCGAGTGGGCCTGGACTGGTGGGAGGATCAGGAAGGCCTGACCTCGCAGGGTAGGGAGGCCCCAGGGAGCTGCAGGACAGCACCAGGTCATGGGGTCTGGGACCAAGAGCTCCTCCTTCCTTCTGCGGTGCGGAGCCCCCGGCAGCCGCGTGGGGCACAGTGAGCTGTGGCCCGTTCGGGAGCACCATGTGGTGGCCTGGCGGGCAAAGAAGAGGGGCGGCCGCCTGCTCCTGGGCCGGGCTGAGCGCGGCGGTAGAGGGAGGGTAGCGCGTGGGCGGTGCCTGGCAGTCACCTGGTGGCCTGTCTCCGCAGCCCTGCTACAGAAGTACCTGGACAACTACGACCTGAGCATCAGGATCATCTACGTGCTGGGGACGCTGGGCTTCTCCATCGGCACGGCCGTGATGGCCATGTTCGCCAACGTCTACGTGGCCATGATCATGATCAGCACCATGGGCGTCGTCTCCATGAGCATCTCCTACTGCCCCTACGCCCTGCTCGGGCAGTACCACGACATTAAGGAGGTGCGTGGCCGGTGGGGGCGTGGGGAGCGGGTGGGTGAGGTCCTGGGGCAGGGTCAGCAGCTGTGGGCGGCTCTGGGGTTCTCACCAGCCCTGCTGCATGGGACATTCCTGCTCACGTCTTCCCTCGCACTCGCACCCTCGGCCTGTGGCCTGCCTGGGGTGGACTTCGTGTGTGTGGTCTAAGGTAGATCAGAACTTTTTGGCTTCCTCACAAAGGATGGGGATGGCCTTGTGACCCAGTGTCCCCCCCGCACTGCCGTGCCGTGATCGTCATAAGTCAGGTGTCTGTCTGGGGGCATCTCTGTGTTCTCTTCCGTGGGTCTGTCTGTCCTTAGACAGGTGATCCTTCACTGTCTTAAGTAGTTTTATAATAGGACCTGAAACCTCGTAGTATAAGTTCTTCAACTTGGTTCTTCAAGATTGTCTTGGGTATTCTTGACCATTTAAACGTTAGAATAAGCTTCTGGGATTTTTTTTTTATTGGAAACACATTGATTACATATATCAATTTAGAGAGAGTTCAAAGTTTATAGTATTGAGCCTTTATGATATTCCCTAAGTATGGTGTATTCTCTTAATTGTTGTAGTATATTTATAGATTCTTCTGGGCTTTCTGCATACACAATCACATCATCCATGGATAATGAGCTTTGTTTCTTGCTTTCCAATTCTTCTTAAAGACAATACTTACGTTTCTCATTTGTATTTCTTTTTAAAGGAATTTAGTTTGGGCTGCGTTGGGTCTTCATTGCTGCACGCAGGTCTTTTCTAGCCGCGGCGAGAGGGGGTTACTCTTCGTTGCAGTCCTTGGGCTTCTCATTGCTGTGGCTTCTCGTCATGGAGCACGGGCTTTGGCGCGCGGGCTTCAGTAGTTGCGGCATGCAGGCTCAGTAGTTGCGGCTCGCGGGCTCTAGAGCGCAGGCTTAGTTCTTGTGGCTCACGGGCTTAGTTGCACTGCGGCATGTGGGATCTTCCCGGACCAGGGCTCGAACCCATGTCCTCTGCATTGGCGGGCAGATTCTTAACTACTGCGCCACCAGGGAAGCCCCTCCAGTTCTTTTTTTTCAAACATCTTTATTGGAGTATAATTGCTTCACAATGGTGTGTTAGTTTCTGCTGTATAACAAAGTGAGTCAGCTATATGTATACTCCAGTTCTTAATAGGTTTAATTTATTTTCCTTACCTTATCGCAATGGCCAGCACCTCCAATACTATATGTTCGATAGAAGTCGGGTGAGGACGGGGACAGGCAGGCTGAGGGGAAGGCAGGTTTTGTGTCCAGGCTTCTGAGCTAATGTTCAAACCCTGGGAAGGATGATCGACGGCTTGACCCCCCGGCCCTCACGCCTGTGTCCTCCTCTCTTGCAGTACGTTCACCACAGCCCCGGGAACTCCAAGCGTGGCTTTGGCATAGACTGTGCCATCCTCTCCTGCCAGGTCTATATCTCCCAGATCCTGGTGGCCTCCGCCCTGGGCAGCGTGGTCGATGCGGTCGGGACTGTGCGCGTCATCCCTATGGTGGCCTCTGTGGGCTCTTTCCTGGGCTTCCTGACGGCCACCTTCCTGGTCATCTACCCAGAGGGGTCTGAAGAGGCCAAGGAAGAGCAGAAGGGCCTGTCTTCCCAGGCTCTGGGCGAAGGCGGGAGCAGCGGCATCGAGAAGCCCACGGTCCTGAAGCTGTCCCGGAAGGAGGGCCCGCAGCGGCTCGCGGAGACCCAGTCGATGGTCTGAGCCGCGCCCCGTGCACACACATTCCAGGGTGGGCAGGGAGGCGGGGAGGGGCATGGGACATCGCCCCTGCAGGCTGGCTGCTGTGGCCTTAGCGGCAGCGCAAACCAGAGTGGAGGCTCGGTAGTTGTAGGGTAGCTTTGCGCCACTAGGCAAAAATACCACGTTAATTACTTTTCCCACAATTAAAAAGAATCATTTGAAATCTTTTTTTTTTATTGAAAAGGATCTTTTAATTTCAACTTTGTCTTTTACTCTGCAGGTATATTATTCTGCATGGTTTAAAAGTATAAACCAGATTTACAACATAGACCATAAGTGATTTAGAAAAAAATAAGGATTTTGCATTTCTAAAGTTATAATTGAAAACAAAAAATATCTGATGTATTTTGCTATATCTTATCTGAATTCTTCAGATAGCAGTCATGTAGTCAGTGACTAAAACATTTTTATCAAATTTTTTTCCCTGTGGATGCCTACAGGTATTTGGACGTTCAGTCAGATCTCATCACATTTTGTTGGTGCTGCAGCTATTGGAGAGTATTTTTCTCTATGATTACTTTAGGAAAAAAAATTTTTTCTTCTTCTTTTTTTTTTTTTTTTTTCCCCGAAACTGTGGTTTTCTTGGAAGAACAGCATCTATCTCCTGTTTTCCTCAGAGTCTGCCGCATTGTGCCCGGGCAGCCCTGTTCGTGGGCGGCGGGCAACAGTAGTAGTGACACCAAAGCCAGGAGGAGGCAAGGCCCCCGGGTTCTCGTGGGGTGACCAGGGCAATTCACAAGGGCCAATTCCAGACCCCCCGCCCAGCAGGCTGGGATGGGCTGCCAGCGCCGGGGTAGCCCTTGAACTAGCAGACCTGCCCCTGCCTGCGGGCCTACCTGTGTGTGGCTGCCCGTGCCCAGCCCTCCTGCCCGTCGTCCTGTCCGAAGCTCCCTGGAGAGGTTCTGATTCTTGTGTTGCACTTTGATTTGTCTGTAAACCATTTGTGCGGGAAATCACGAGGGCAGAGCTCCCGGTGTGGCTCTGCCTCTGGCGCCCCACCACCAGGCCCACACGCCGGACACTCTGCACCCTCTGACCTCTGCGCCTGCTCACCCCGCTGGCCACTGGAATCGGAGCCACCTCACGGTGAAGAAGTGGGTCTTGGGACGGAAGGAAGGTCCAGTCCACGGGTCAACTCGGCGCGGTGTTTCTAGTTTCAGCGGAGAGCCAAACTCGGGCCCCGGGGAAGCACGGTCGTCACATGCTGCATCTGTTTGGAAATGCTTTTCAAACCAC
The DNA here is from genome assembly GCF_949774975.1 of Lagenorhynchus albirostris. NCBI lineage: Eukaryota > Metazoa > Chordata > Mammalia > Artiodactyla > Delphinidae > Lagenorhynchus > Lagenorhynchus albirostris. The sequence continues at coordinate 79,701,960 of NC_083111.1, read as the reverse complement.
ACTCTCTTTATAACTAAGCAGTTTCTGCTTTTCTTCTTTGGAACGGTCAGTCTAGGTTTACTGAACTCAGGAGAAAGAAGGGAGGCCTCCCGCCCATTACCCGGATAAAGTGAGAGAGGATTGTAATACTTCGCTGCCTCAAGTTGATGTTTTTTTAAATAAAGTACTTTAAAATGCATGAGAATCATGCTGCAATATGATCATTCTAAAGCAAACATATATTTCAAGATGAAGTTAAGCAGTTTTTAAATAAACTACTTGAATTTCCTGTGTGTTGAAAGGAGTAGCGGTATTTGATGTATTTGACCACAGCCTCTGGTCTTGCCCCGTCCGTTGCTGGTGGTACTTTGTAGGTTGTGGTTTGTGCCCAAGGAGCAGCGGTGCCTGTCCATGTCGGACGTGTCCACAGGCCACGTGTCCTCCCTCAGAAGCCCAGGATCACAGAGAACCGACCAGAAGATGGGAGTGTTTTCGATGGCATCATAGCTGGAGCATGACCTTGGGAATCTCGTGCTTGGATGGGAAAGCCCTTCCCACCACTGGAGGCCCTCTCGGTGTTCCTGAGGCCCCCACTGACCCACTGGCCATCCGGTGTGTGCTTCTCAACACCCTCCCCCTCGCCGCCTCCCGCTCCCCCCAGCCAAGCGGGTGCCCCCAGCAGGTCACTGACATGCAGTTCAGTGGCCTCCATAGCTTTCGGATGGTAGGTCCTCCTGCTGTGAGTCGATCGCAGCCTGCGTTTAGCTGCTCCTCGAGGGTTCTCCTGGCAGCTAGAAAACAGGGAGGCCGGAGAGCATAGACTATATGGGGATGGTGGCGGGGATGGTGGGGAGAGGGCCACCCCTCGTGGGCCCGCCCCTATCCACAGCCAGCGCTCCCTTCCAGACCCAGGGCCCTCAGGGCCCGGCTGGGGTTTGATTTATAGGAGCAAGAGGGGCTTGTGGCGAGACCACCACCTGGAAAGCATGTTGACCCTGGAGATCCCAGCCTTAAACTTGATCGTGATCTGCACCAGCGAAGACATCAAAGGACATTTGCTGAAGTCACTGTTAGGACAAGAACCACGCTGGAAAGTGCTGTGATCAAGGCCCGCAGGGAAGGGCGTGGCCGCTGCTAGCGGCTCCGGGCAGAAGCGAGTGTCCTGCCGTCGAGCTTTACAGAGTTCAAAGCCTCTGGCTGTTTGTGACCAAAGTGTGTCTTACTGTGTCGGTCTGGGAGGGCAGGTGCCTTGCGGTCTGGATCGGGGGCAGCCATGGAGCCGGCCCGCAGCACTGCCCTCCCGGCCCCTCGCCTGGGAGCGAGCAGGCACCATCCTTGCAGTGAGGTTATTCCCAGCTCGCACTGACTTGAAGCTCTGTCGTCACCTTGTGTCTTAAGAGGAGCCGAGAGGCAGGGCGGGCGGGCTGCGTGCACGCGGCGGTTGCCGCCCATGGCTCAGGGGTGTGTCCTATCGCTGTACCTCAGGGCGACGTGGGGCGACTGCCCCAGAGCGGTCCTCTGTGGCCTGCTAACTCGAAGGTCCTCTGTCTGGTGCTCCGGCCAAGGGGACTGGTCAGGCTGTGACCGGTGGGCTGTGACAACCCCTGGGTAGGCTGGCCCGGTGGCTGATGCTGGAGATGACCCTGGAGTTGGCCTTGTGGGCCCAGGGGGTCTGCGGGCACCACTCAGGGCCCGGCGTCCCTGAGCAGAGGGCCTGGCAGGGATTTGGTTGGTCGCCGTGTCATATAAATGGACTTACTACCAAAATAGGGTAACATAGGTCTGGTTTGCACCCCTGGTTCCCTATAAAAGTCTGCTGAGTGGAGAATCAAATCGATGCCCCAAACACGTGGCGGGGGTCTGCCCCGTGTGGGAGCGCCCCCGTGGGGAGGCTCGAGGGGCCATCGAGGTCGGCCAGGTGGGACCTGGTCCCCATTCTGTCGGCAGGGTCAGCACTGCGATGTTCCCCGGGTGGCTGGAGGGCCCCTGAGGTGGGGGGACCAGCAGTGTCCCCCAGAGGGAGGCAGGGCGGCTGGCTCCAAATGGTCCTCGGTTGTTTTCTTAAAGGCTCGAGTGTGTGGAGACGTAGATCTCTGGCCCCCCAGAACCCCAAGGTGGAGCCTCTGAGAGGCTGCAGGGGCAGGAGTGGCTGGTAGAGCTTGTGGGGAGGGCCGTCCTCTCTGTCCAGCCTTCGCCTTCCGGGCACCACAGGCCCCTGTAGCCTGAGCTGGAAAAACGCTCCGGGAGGTGCCAGCCGATCCCTTGTGCAGCTGAGGGCGCGCAGCAGCCGGTGACAGGGACAGCTGCGCGGAGCAAGGCTGTCAGACACCAGATTCTCTGGACATGAGCCACCTGCGAGCTGTTGGGCTTCCACCCGGGCTTCTGTCCACCTTTGGCTGCCCCGGCTGTGAGCGCAGGCACCCCTGTGAGGGGCCTCCTGGGAAGGTTGCTGCCAGAAACGGACGTGCCCGACTCTCCGTGTTCCATCCGCAGGCAGCTGCTTCTAGGACACACCATCCATCTCCTGCCCGCTTCCGGGCCTGGGGCCTCAGGCCTGCCTGACAGGGCTAACGCGAGGGTCCACCCCCTGAGCGTTCCTGGGGCTCAGCTGTCAGCGGAGTGGTGTCGATTCATCGCGGCCCTTGGGCACCCGGTACGTTTGGGGGCTGTTGTCATTACCTCCTCGTGGGGAGCCGCCCACCGCCGTCCTGGCCCCTTGGCCAGCCCATCCTCGGGAGTGGCCGCCTCTACTGGGCCTCCACCGAGCTGAGTGCCCACCTTGCCCTCTTGCCCTACCCCGGGCTGCCAGGGGCACAGCTCCACGTGCTGTGGACCGAGACTGTCTCTAGGTGGCAGAATGACCCAATTGTTGGAAATGCCTCTTGCTGCCAGAGAGACTCCCCAGGCATCTCGGAACAAAACTTATTTAGTTCCATTGTGAACTGGCCACAGGACAACGTTTTTTTTATCAACTTAATTAAGTTGGAGCGCTATAATAGCTCTTGCTGATTTTAGCAGTGATATGAGTGTGTGTTAAACACATAACGTTTTATGAGGAAAAGGGGTTATAAAGAAAAGTAATATCGCACATCACTTAATTTTTTTATTAGGTGGGCACAAGCGGCCTGGTGTTCGTGTGTCTTGATGCAGAGCCCTAGGTCTCAGGGCTTCTTCCCGGTAGAGGTGGCTGCGTGGCACTCTCTGCCTCATCCCTGTGCATAAGGTCCTGTCTGTGTAACACGCTCACTTTCCGGTGTAGACCAGGCTCTCCCTATGTCTGTTTCGCTCTGTCACTCTGTGGTTGAAACTGAATAAACCTTTCCCTGCCAGGTGACAGCGTGGGTGTGTCTGTGTCACTTCTCCAGAACCTCTCCCTCTGCCCTCCTGTGGCTGGGCTGTGGACCCAGGCCCGCCCCCTGCCCTCCTGGAACCTGGGTGGGTCCGTTGTGGAGAGGACAGAGACGCCCTGCTCTGACCAAAGGCTGCCGGTGGGTGTGGACTAGGTAAGGGCTCCTGAAGTGTCCCCAGAGGCTCTCCCAGCCCCAAACCTGGGGGCCCGTGTCAGAACTCCCAGGCCCTCCAGGGCACCTGCCGGAGGTGAGGGGGGTTGGGTGGGTGGGTGGGGGTCTCAGCTCAGCCCACCTCACCTGGCTCAGGTGGGCTTCAGGCTGAGCCAGCTGGGGGCGATAACCACCCAGCATGCTGGTGACCTGACAACAGCCCTTTCAGGCCGGACCCCGAGCTTGGGGCCCCAGGCCAGGTGTGGGCAAATGTCTGGCAGCCCTTCTTTGCCAAGGCCTGTCCTGGTGGGTGGGTAATGGGGTCCTGACGGCTGGTAAGAGAGCCTTCCAGGGAAGGGTGGAAAACTCGGGAACGGCCCTGGTTACCACCAGCCAGCCAGGGAGCGGCCAAGCTGCCATCAGGCATGGGGTGTGTGCCACACGGACTGGGTGGGACCCTGGGCAGCTGCAAGCCACCCTGCACTTGGCAACAGAAGAAAGGAAGGGGGAGGGGCTCGCTCAAGGTCACGCAGCCGGTGAGAGATGAACGCAGGATGGGTTGATTTGTTCCGAGGCTGCTGACCTGCAGTGGGCCGCAGGCTGGCTCTGAGTTGGGGCACTGGGGAGGCTGCCTGGGGATGTCGGAGGGGCGAAGGGGCCGGCTCGGACCCTCGGCAGGGTGGGGTTGGGGGCGAGATCACCACGGGGTCCCGGGGTTGCGCCTGGGCATCAGGAGGATGGAAACTGGGAGGCCCTGGCCCTGCGCTTGTGCCCTGAGCGCCCCCGCGGGCAGAACCTGGCCACACCTCCCTGCCGTGGGGACCAAGGGGGTCGTGCCTCCCTGTCGTGGGGACTGAGGGGTCCGCGCGTTGCCCCTCCTGCCGCTGTGCAGGCAGCGAGAGGCGGGCCCTCCCCGTGGGGAGGGGCTTGGAGCCAGGGCCCGGCTAAGCGAGCGCGCAGCGCCTCCTGGTGTCCGTCCAGCCGCTGCCCAGGATGCGCAAAGCCCGCGAGACCTGGCGCGGGGCGGAGGTGCGGCGGCGCCACGCCTCACCTGGCGCAGGTGCAGTCACCCGCCAGGGGAGGCCACTCCAGGCCACTGGCTGGAGGACGCACACACACGGGCGGTAGATAACGGAAAAGCAGTGCCCCAGACCCCGTCCAACCCGCACGCCTCCACATCTGTCCCACATGTGCTAAAGCAGAAACAATCTTTTTTTTTTTAACAAAAATTGGACCACACTGTGTAGAGTTTGCAATGTACGTTTTTTTGTTTCGCAAAATAGTTGATCATCTTTCCTTATTAGCACACATGGGTCTACTACATTGTTTTAACAGTATGAACAGAGGTTTTTGTTTGGAGTATTTGTTTCATTTTTATCGGAAAATCAGAAAAAAAGTTGTATTTATGTCTATTTACCTTATCTATTTTCTGTCTAACCTGTCTATACCTCATCTATCATTCTAAAAACTCACTAATTTGTGTTTCTGGGACGTATGCCTTAGGATTTTCCTGGGAGTGGGAGAAGAAAAATTTATTATTGAAGAGTTGAATTCTTAGAAATCTCCCATTTGGCTTCAAACTCAGTCTAGAGGACACATTGGCTTTAATTATAAAGCTTTTATATGCTTCCCATTTGCACAGTTCTTTTACATCATTCTGTTACGTGCTTGATTCTGCAAACAAAATGGAGAGACTTATAATTTTTAGATCAGGAAACTGAGCTCTGAGATACCAGAAGGTGGACACACAGTGTCTTTTCCAGGCCCTTAGAAATGATAGAAAACACACATACGCACTCTCAAAGACAAGAGTAGGACTCTTCCCAGGGTCCTGGAAGGGTGGAGAGCAGCAGGACGCTGAAGAAGGAGACCCAGCCTGAAGGACCACAGAGGACTTTTGCCAAGTGGGGTGGCGGCAACTAGCATATCCACCACACGCCCTCCTGGCGGTAGATGACAGATCCAGAGTGACACCGTTCCCGGCACAGCTGCTGCAATGCACATAGGAGACTTTGGACTCGGCTGGGTCTGCATGGCACAAAGTGAGTAGACCTTTGGCGTCATCTTGTTAATCTGAGCACTGAGCATCAGGAAAGTGTGTAATTCAGGATTAATCATGATTTGCCTCCTTTTTCTCTTTGATTTCAACTTTTATTTTTTCTTTACAAATTAGCTTTCTTGAGGTATAGTTTACAGGCAATAAAATTGACCAATTTTTTAAAAATTTATTTATTTTACTTATTTATTTTTGGCTGTGTTGGGTCTTCATTGCTGTGTGTGGACTTTCTCTAGTTGCGGTGAGCGGGGGTTACTCTTTGTTGCAGTGTGCGGGCTCCTCATCGCGGTGGCTTCTCCTGTTGCGGAGCACAGGCTCTAGGCGCGCGGGCTTCAGTAGTCGTGGCTCGTGGGCTCTAGAGTGCAGGCTCAGTAGTTGTGGCACACGGGCTCAGTTGCTCTGCGGCATGTGGGGTCTTCCCAGACCAGGGTTCGAACCCGTGGCCCATGCATTGGCAGGCGGATTCTTAACCACTGCGCCTGCAGGGAAGCCCCAAAATTGACCAATTTTAAGTGTGCCGTATGATAAGTTCTGATAAATGTGTAGAGAGTGTAACCAGCACTGCAAGCATGATATAGTGCTTCAAAAAGTCGAACACACGTCGGGTTAAGATGCAACGCAGCAATTCCACTCCTAGGGATATACCAGGCGAAAGAAGACACATGTTCACATAAAAACTTCTGTACACATGTTCACGGCAGCATATTTTGTCCCCCCAAGAAGTTCCCTTGTGCCCCTCTGTAGGCATTCCCTTCTCCCACCTCCTATGCATGACAATCACTCGTTTGCTTTTGGTCACTATAGTTTTTGCCTTTTCTTGAGTCTCATATAAATGGAATATAATAGTATGCAGTATTTTGTGATTGGTTTCCCTTATTTGGCATAATTTTTTTTTGTTTATTTATTTTTGGCTGTGTTGGGTCTTCGTTGCTGTGCACGGGCTTTCTCTAGTTGCGGCGAGCGGGGGCTACTCTTCGTTGCAGTGCGGGGGCTTCTCATCGTGGTGGCTTTTCTTCTTGTGGAGCACGGGCTCTAGGTGCGTGGGCTTCAGTAGTTGCGGCACTCGGGCTCAGTAGTTGTGGCGCCCAGGCTTAGTTGCTCTGCGGCATGTGGGATCTTCCCGGACCAGGGCTCGAACCCGTGTTCCCTGCATTGGCAGGCAGATTCTTAACCATTGTGCCACCAGGGAAGTCCCTAGCGTAAATGTTTGAGATGCATCCATATCATTGCAGGCACCATGAGCTTGTTCCCTCTTATTGCTGAGTAGTAGTCCATGAAATGAATGGACTGCAATTTGTTTATCCATTCAACAGTTGATGGACGTTTGGATTGTTTCTAGTTTTTGGTTATTATGAATAAAACTGCTGGGGGGCTTCCCTGGTGGCGCACTGGTTGAGAGTCCGCCTGACGATGCAGGGGACACGGGTTCGTGCCCCGGTCTGGGAGGATCCCACATGCCGCGGAGCGGCTGGGCCCGTGAGCCATGGCCGCTCAGCCTGTGCGTCCGGAGCCTGCGCCCCGCAGCGGGAGAGGCCACAACAGTGAGAGGCCCGCGTACCGCAAAAAAAAAAAAAAAAAAAAAAACCTGCTGGGAACATTTGAGTAGGAGACTTGTGTGTATAGTAATGAAATGTGCATTTTCATTTCTCTTCGATAAATACCTGAGAGGGATTGGTGAGTATGTATATTTTTAACTTTATAAAAACTGCCAAACTCTTTTCTGATGGGTTTGAGAATGGGCTCTACCATTTTGCGTTCCCACGGTCAAACGAATGAGGGCTCTGGTCTCTGCACATCCTTGTCAGCATCCTAGTCAGCGTAGTTTAAAAAATTTTAGCCGTTCAATGGGTGGTGTAATGGTGCCCCATTGTGGTTTTAATCTGCATTTCCTTAGATGTTAAGCATCTTTTCCTGTGTTTGCAATTTGTATATCTTTAGTGAAATGTCTAACGTAGTTTTTTTGTCCTGTTTTTTAGTTGTTTTCCTTGTTGAGTTTCACGGATACAAGTCTTTTATCAGATACATTTTGTAAATATTTTCTCCCAATCTGTGAGAGAAAGCAGTCTGCCTCGTTCCTGATTGCACAGTGAGAACGTTCAGTCTTCACCAGTAAGTACAGCGTTTGCTGTGGGTTTTTTGGTAGCTGCTCCTTACCCAGTTGAAGAAGTTTCTTTCTGTTCCTAGTTTGCTGAGAGTTCTTAACATGAATGGATGTTGAATTATGTCAAATACTCTTTCTGAATCTGTTGAGATGAACTCGTGTTTCCTCTTTTTGCATTTGTTAAGATGGTGAATGACATCAATTGGTCTTGAATATTAAACCAACTTTGCATTCCTGCGATGAATTCCACTTGATCATAAGGTAATGTCCTCTTTATGTATTGCTAGATTTGGTTTTCTAAACTGTTTCTAAAGATTTTGATGTTTATGAGGGAAATTAGTCTGTATTTTTTTTCTTTGTACTGTCTTGTCTGGTTTTGGTAGCAAGGTAATGTTAGTCTCATAAATGAGACAGTAAGCATTCAACTCCTCTTCTGTTTTTATGAAAAAAATTATCGTAGAATTTGTGTTATTTATTCCTTATATATTTGGAAGAATTCATCGGTGAGTTCTTTATGTCATTTTCTTCCTGTGAAGGTTTTAAATTATGGGTTAAATTTCTTTATCGTAAATAAGCCTATTCAGTTATCTGTTTCTTGTTAAATGAGCTTTGGTTGTTTATATCTTTCACATAGATTTTCCATTCCGTCTAAGTTGTCAAATTTATTGGTATCAAATCCAAAATATTCCCTAATTCTTTTTTAACAGCCGTAGAATCTGTAGTCTTGTTTTTTAAGTGAGGTGAATTTACAGTGACACACACAGGTCCAAGTGTGCAATTCCATGAGCGTTTTGACAAATACCTACACCTGAGTAACTAACGCTCGATCTGCATGGAATAATTCCTTCATTCCAGAGAGTTCTCTCTTGATGCCTTCCAGCTCAATCCCCCACACACCCCGTACCACAGGCAACCACTGATTATGAATTCGGTCACCGTGGACGGCTTTTGTCCGTTTTGAACTTCTGTAAATGGAAACGGTTCGTAGCCTTTGTGTCTGCTTTTGCTCAGCATGCTTTTGAGAGTCATACACGTTGCTGTTTAGTTCCTTTTTACTGCTGCATAGAATTCCATTGCGAGGATATATCACATCCATTTTCCAGTTGATGGGTATTTCCATTGTAGGGCTGTTACAGATAAAGATGCTATGGACATTCTCATAAGAGTCTCTCTGTAGACATATGTTTTCATTTCTCTTGGGTTAAAAAAACTAAGTGTGGTATTGTGGAGTTGCAGGGTAGGTATGTGTCTAAAAGAAACTGACAAACAGCTCTCCCAAAGTGGTTATGCTGTTTTTATCCAGCAGCGTATGAGAGTTCCATTTATTTGCTCAATAGCCTCATCTTTATTTGCTATCGTGAATGTTTAATATTAGCCATTCTAACGAGCACCAAGTGGTATTTCAGTGTGGTTTAATATGTATTCCCCTGATGACTAATGACTTTAAGCATCTTTTCAACCTGGCCAACCATATAGCTTCATTAGTGAAGTATCTTCTGCCTATTTTTTAATTGAGTGTTTGTCTTCTTATTGATTTGTAGGAGCTCTTTATATATTCTGGATACAAGTCTTTGTCGGATGTAGCACTGTCAATATTTTCTCCCAATCTGTGGTTTCTCTTTTCACCACATTAATGGTGTATTCTGATGAATCCAATATATTAATTTTTTCTTTTGTATTTAGCACTTTTTGTATCATTTCTAAGAAATCTTTGTCTACACCAAGGTTCCAGAGAATTCTCCTATGCTTGCTTCTAGAGCTTTATAGCTTTACATTTAGGTGAACCACCTTGAATTAAATTTTGTGTAGTGAGATAAGGGTTGTACAGTGAGATGAGGGTTGAGTTTTTTTCTCTTTTCCACTAATTGCAGCACTGTTTTTTTTTTTTTAAAGACTTTCCTTAGTGAATTGTCTTGAAATTTTTGTTGAATATCACCTGACTGTACACTTATGTGTCTAGGCCCTACATTTTGTTCCACTGATGTGTTTATCCTGAGTCTTAATTACTGTATCTTTTAGTAAAGCTTTAAATCACGTAGTGTGAGTCCTCTGGGTTTGATCTTCTTTTTAAGGGTTATCGTGACTATTCTGCTTTGCATTTCCAAATATATCCATATATCTATATCGATATTGTACAAGATGTTAGTTCTCTCCAAGTTGACCCAGCAGATTCCAATTGATCCCAATCCAAGTCCCAACACAACTTTAATAAGTATATATTGACAACTATATCTATTTTAAAGTTGTGTTGGGATTAAATGGAATCTGTTGGGTCGACTTGGAGAGAACTAACATCTTTACAATATTTAACGTTCCAGTCCATTAACATGGTGTATCTTTTCATTTATTTAGGTCTTTTAAAATTTCTCTCAGCAATGTTTCTGAATTTTCAGTGCACAGGTCTGACACATCTTAAATTTATTCCTATTTGATGTGTCCTTAATGCTATTGTAAGTAGTATTTTTACATTTTCCAATTGTTTGCTGTTAGAATTTGTTTTATATTGATCTTGAGCTGTGACCTTGCTAAATGTGCTTACTTTCCTAATTTAAAAAAATAGTTTCTTTTCAGGATTTATGTAAACAATCATAATTGCCTGTGAATAAATGTACTTTTCCCCTTCCTTTATTTTTCTTGCCTTACTGCCATGACTGGAACCTCCAGGACCATGCTGAATAGGAGGGATGAAAGTGAACATCCTTGCCTTGTTTCCAATCTTAGAGGAAAGCAATTAGACTTTCACTATTAAGGATGTTTTTTGCTGTAGGTTTCTTGTAGATGCCCTTTATCAGTTTGAGGAAGTTCCCTTCTATTCTTAGTTTGCCAAGGTATTTTATCATGAATATTTTATTTTGTCAATTTTTTTCCTGCATCTATTGAGATGATCATTATGGCTTTTGTCCTTTATTTTTTTTGTTGTTGTCCTTTATTTTGCTAATATGTTGAATTATATAGATTGGTTTTCAAATGTTAAAGTAACCTTGTATTCCTGGAACAAACACCACTTAGTCATGCTATATTATCCTTTTAAAATATTACTGGATTCAATTTGCTAATATTTTGTTCAGGAATTTTGTATCTATGTTCATGAGGAGAACTGATCTCTACTTTTATTTTCTTGTAAGATCACTGTCAGATTTTAGAACAGGGTCATGGTGGTCTCCTGAAGTGAGTTGGAAAGTGTCTTCCCCTCCTCTATTCTTCTGAAAGTTTCTATGGAATTTTAGTATTCCATCCTTAAGAGTTTGTTAGAATTCACTAATGAAATCAACTGGGCCTAGGATTTTCTTTGTGAGAAGGTTTTTGACTAAAGTCAACTTCTTAATAGATATAGGAATATTCAGATTTTCAACTACTTCTTGCATTGGTTTCATAAAGTTGTTTTTTAAGAAATTTATACATTTCATCTAAGCTGTCAAGTATATTGCCATAAAGTTTTTCACGATATCCTTTTGATGGCTATAAGATTTCATCCTCTGTCTCATTCGTGATATTGGTAACTTGTGTTTGCTTTTTTTTCTTGATCAGTCTTGCTAGAGCGTACCTATTATTTTTAAGAGCCAATTTTTGGCTTTGTTGATTCTGTTTTCCATTTCATTGATATTTGGTCTTATCTTTATTATTTCCTCCTTTCCTTGTTTTGGTTTAAATGTTTTTATTTTTCTGTATTCCTATAATGGAAATTCAGATTGTTGACTTTAAACCTAGTAGAGGCATTTAAAGCTATAATTTTTCTTCTGAGCACTGCCTTAGCTGCATCCCATAAATTTTGAGATATTGTGTTTTTACTGTCATTCAGCTGAAAATATTTTATAATTTCCCTTATGATTTTTTTTTTTAGACCCATGGGTTATTTGCAAGTATGTTGTTTAACTTCCAAGATAATTTTAATATGGAGATTTTTGTGTAATTATTGCTGTTGATTTTTTAACAATTAATTAGAGGTTTTTAAAAAATATAATTTATTTATTTATTTAGGCTGCGCCTGGTCTTAGTTGCAGCATGCAGGATCTTTACTTGCAGCATGCACATTCCTTAGATGCGGCATGCAGACTTCTTAGATGCGGCATGTGAACTCTTAGTTGCGGCACGCATGCGGGATCTAGTTCCCCGACCAGGGATCGAACCCGGGCCCTCTGCTTTGGGAGCGCAGTCTTACCCAGTGGACCACCAGGGAAGTCCCCGAGTTCTAATTTAATTTGGGCATGGTCTGAGAACATTTTCTGTGATTTAAATCTTTTCCAACTTGTGGCCCAGCATACGGTCTAGCTTGATGAACACCCCACGTGCACCTGAAAAGAACGGATATTCTGCTGTTGGGCGTAGTGTTCTGTAATGTCGGGTCACATTGGTTGATAGTGTCGCATCTTCTATAGCCTTGCTAATTTTTTGTTTGCTTGTTCTATCAGTTCCTGAGAGCAGTGTGTTAAATCTCCAACGAGAGTAGATCTGTTTTCTCCTCCAGTTGTATCACGTTTGCATCACATATCTTGAATCTCTTTTACTAAATGCGTATACACATAGGATCATCATGTGTCATCTTGATGTACTGACCTTCTCATCCTCGTGCACATCCCTGTTTGTTTCTTGTAAATACACCTTCAGTTGAAGTCTGTCTTGCCGACATTAACAGCTCTACCAGCCTTATGCTTATCATGTGCAGGGTACACGTTTTTCATCCTTTTTCTCTTATTCCATTTGCATTTTTATATTTAAAGTGCAGCTCTTGCAGTCGACATGCAGTTGGCCTCTCCCCTGTGTTGGTCTCTTCTCTCATTCTAAGGACGCTTGTCTTTGGGTTCAGGACCATCTCATCATGAGATCTTAAACTTGGTTATATTTGCAAAGATCCTTTTGCCAAATAAGGCCACAATCACAGGTCCCAGGGGCTATAGGACATGGACATATCTTTCTTTTTTTTAAATTTTATTTTATAAATTTATTTATTTTTGGCTGTGTTGGGTCTTCGTTGCTGCACGCAGGCTTTCCTCCAGTTGCGGTGATTTTGTTGCGGTGTGCGGGCTTCTCATTGCGGTGGCTTCTCTTGTTGCAGAGCACAGGCTCTAGGCGCACGGGCTTCGGTCGTTGTGGCACACGGGCTCAGTAGTTGTGGCTCGAGGGCTCTAGAGCGCAGGCTCGGTAGTTGTGGCGCACGGGCTTAGTTGCTCTGTGGCATGTGGGATCTTCCCGGACCAGGGCTCGAACCCGTGTCCCCTGCATTGGCAGGCGGATTCTTAACCACTGCACCACCAGGGAAGTCCCTGCAAGAAATATGATACAAACATTTGCAGGCAGCAGCAACAGCAGGGCAACTTTGCCAGGTTTTCCAACTGTGCCCTCCCTAGTCATGTGGATAAAACACCTCTTCATCTTCCTAAGGAATCCCCTAGAAATGGATCAGAGTCATGCACTTGTAATTCAGATGTTACAATCACATCCAATACCAAGGTTGTCATTTGAGAGCAAGCAGTGCATTCGCATCTTCCGAGAACAAATCATAAAAATATTCCCCGTGACCAGGGAGTGGGTTGAGCTTTTCATTGTCATCGTGGCGCCGTGCCAGCCCCCAAACCAAGCTTTCTTGTCTGTTGTCTGAAATACGGCTGGAGAGCTGGAATTATATTAAAGTAAACGAGCTTCTGGTTCAAGATAAACACTTTTTTTGGTACCAGTTTAATTCCGGTTTCTAAAGCTGAGGTAGGGAAGGCATCATTGTCTGTTTAATGAATTCTGGCTCATTTTGGGCCTTCCCACGACAAATCATTCATCGTGGAATCTCTCCAAAGCACAGAGGAAACACGGAAGGCATGAAGGTGCCCTTTTCATTTCCACAAACTCCACTGGCAAGATTCTTTTTACATAAATACAGAACCATACACTTGCACCAGCCAATCTATTCCCCTTTTAACCCCCTTGTTCACCTTTTTCCTCTTTTATATAAAGGATCATTTCCTAAAAGCCTCTGATTTTTCTGTACTCATTTCAGTTGCAATCAATGTCAAATAAGATCTTGAAAATTATCACCAAGAATAAAGGAAATGGAAAGTCTGCATTAAAGTAACTTGACAGGTGCTTAGAATGAATAAGAACAAATCCAAAATGATCCTGTATTAATTTTTTCCGGGGTTAGTATTTTTCTTGTTGAAGTATAGTTGATTTACAATGTTGTGTTAGTTACTGCTGTAGAGCAGCAAAGTGATTCAGTTATACATACATACACACTTTTAAAAAATATTCTTTTCCATATGGTTTATCATAGGATACTGAATACACTTCCCTGTGCTCTACCGTAGGAACTTGTACATCCATTCTATGTGTAATAGTTTGTATCTGCTAATCCCAAACTCCCACGCCATCCCTCCCTCAACCCTCTGCCCCTTGGCAGCCACACGTCTGTTCTCTGTGTCCGTTGAGTCTGTTTCTGTTTCGTAGATAGATTCATTTTGTGTCATATTTTAGATTCCACATATAAATGATATATGGTATTTGTCTTTCTCTTTCTGACTTACTTCACTTAGCATAATAATCTCTAGTTGCATCCACGTGGCTGCAAATGGCATTATTTCATTCTTTTATGGCTGAGTGATATTCCATTGTGTGTGTATGTGTGTATATATATATACACACCACATCTTTATTCATTCATCTGTCGGTGGACGTTTAGGTTGTTTCCATGTCTTGGCTATTGTGAATAGTGCTGCTATGAACATTGGGGTGCCTGTGTCTTTTTGAATTAGTTTTGTCTGGATGTATGCCCAGGAGTGGGCTTGCTGGGTCATATGGTGCTTCTAGTTTTAGTTTCGTAAGGAACCTCCATACTGTTCTCCATAGTGGCTGTATCAACTGACATTCCCACCAACAGTGTAGGGGTGGGGGGGGCTCCCTTTTCTCCACACCCTCTCCAGCATTTGTTACCTGTCGACTTTTGACCGTTGGCCATTGTGACTGGTGTGAGGTGCTACCTCGTTGTTGTTTGGATGTGCATCCCTAATAATTAGTGATGTTGAGCAGTCCTGTATTATTTTAAAGCGCTGCCACCAGTTAATGTTGGATAAAGTAAGGAAACCGCACAGCAGTGTTTGTTTTGGTGAAAAAGAGAATTTATTACCAACGAGGTGAAAATACCTGGTTACGTGTGGGTTGGAATTCAATAATTTACGTGGATTTCTGACAGGCTTTTACTCGAATTTTTCATGTGTTTACAGAGGCAGAATGCCACCTTCTGCCAGTTGCTGCTGGCCTAGTCTTCCTTCTAGAAGTCAGTCAGGGGAACACACCCTCCCCAGGAGGACAGACTCGGGGTGGCGGGGGGAGGGGAGGGGCGGAGTAGGCCGCCTGGCTGTTCTCCGCACCACGGTCTCAGAACATTCCCAAATGTCCGTCAGTGATCGGACCCTCCAGGACGCTTGGGTGCTGCGGGCACAGCCGGAGGCCTAGCCAAAGCTCCCACCGGGGAGGCACTGCAGATGCCTCTGAAGCCTGGCTGTGTGCTGGGGGCCTGACAGAGACCCTCACAGACCTCTCAGGGTGAGCGAGGTCCAGCGTGATGTCTATCCAAGTCCCCAGAGCCCAGGGGGAGGGTCCGGCAGCCAGCCAGCCCCCTGTGGCAGAGCGCATCGTGGGCCCACAGGGGACAGGCCTCGGGCCTTCACGCAGTGCAGCCGTGCCAAAACCTCCCTTGCTCACAACTGGGGGACGACAGCTCAAAGGTAATGGTAAAAAGGTACAAAAGGTCCCTTTTGCAAATATTTATAGCTAGTAAGGTAAGAGCATAGCTAGTATTATCCTCAGTTAAATAATAAGGCACCACCTACATACACATACACGCCGTGCACCTAGGATGCAGATGCAGCGGAAACGGACACGAGTGTCTGGTAAGGGTTTGTTTGTGCTATTTTAGATGGAATGCTGACCTTTGGTTGAAAAAGTCTCTAGGTTTTTTCATTATAAAAAACGTTGCATTAATTAAAAGGAAAAAACCCAGCGCTTGCGTCAGCTGGCCCAGCCCTGTCCCGACAGCCTCAACCCAGTGTTGTCCCCCTCCCTGGGCAGGCGCTGGTCACCTGCTCTGTCGGGGGACAGCGAGGGCAGGTGCAAACCTGTTCAACCACGACGTGGTCATTTAAAACTCCCCCCTTCTCATGAGCTTCGCTGCGAACAAGAGGTCAGTGTCTGGCTGTCGGGGGACAGCGAGGGCAGGTGCAAACCTGTTCAACCACAACGTGGTCATTTAAAACTCCCCCCTTCTCATGAGCTTTGCCGCGAACAAGAGGTCAGTGTCTGTCTGGCTGTCGGGCGCCTGTGAATCTGGTGCTTAGTATCTGGCGAGTGAGTGAAGTGGAGGAAAAGCAAGACCCGAGGTCTGCAGGTCACGGGTGCTCCGGCTAAACTGCTCCCGGATGGCCTGGTGCCGGCCCAGGTCGTGGGTTCTGGAGCCGTCCAGGTAGCACAGGGCGACTTCTCAGCAGAGGCTGCCTGACAGGCCCCCCAGCCTGAAACAGTCCAGTTTAATCAGCTAAGTCCAGGAGAGAAAGTGCGACACTATCGGTCTCGTAACTGAGGCCAGAGAGCCACACAGGCCCCCGCAGCGGGGCCCTCCCAGTGCCCCCGCCCCAGGCTCAGACCCGCCTTCTCTGGGGAGGCGCCAGGAGCCGGCAGAAGGCGTGTCCCGTGCTCACAGGGCACACGCGCCCTGGGTTACTCGACCTTCCAGATGGCGATCTTGCCCTCGTCGCGGCCGGACCCGCTCAGCACGTATCTGTCCTCCGCGGAGCACAGGGTGTTCACCGTGTCCGTGTGGGCCGCCAGCTCCTTCTCCACCGTCTTCCTCTCGGCATCGATCACGTAGATTTTCCCCTTGGATCTCCCCTGCGACAGCCCGGTGCCGCCCACCCAGATCTGCTGAGGAGAAACGGGCACCACACAGGCAGCCCACTCAGAGGTGTGCGGTGCTCTCGGGCACCCGCAGACCCACGTCCTTCCCGGGCCGGCCTTGACCAGCAGCCCCGGGGCCGCCGTACCTGCTTCTTCACCTGGATCATGCAGTGGATCCTGGAGCAGTCCTGCAGGTGGATCCTCTGCGGGGGCTGGGCGAGGTCCTGCAGGCTCCACACGTAGATGTCGTCGTACCCGGCACAGGCCGCCCAGAGCTGCTCCTGCTAAAGGGGAACGGGTCACGACGCGGGCGGTGGCAGCCCAGTGGCACGGGGGCACCGGCCCAACCTGCCGCACGGGTTACCTCGGGCATGAGCTGGAAACCCAGGAAGGAGGTGCTTATCTCTTTAAAGTTCTCGCCAATCTTCAGTTCTTGATGAAGAAATCCAGCCGTGGTCACGACCACGATACTGTTACCAGTACCTGCGGGGCGGAAGAGCCAGCATGAGGGGCAGGCAGAGCGAGCTCGGAGCACAGGGATGAAAGCGCCGGGAGAGCTGCGGTGTGACCTGCGGTGTGCCCGGTGGGGCCACGGCTCCTGTACCACATCTGACCGTGGTGTCGGCATCTCTAACTGTAGCTGCCCCTTCGCATTTTCTCGCAGGGACACTCAGACCATTAGCCCCATTTTTACCGACAAGGAAACGGCTGGAGTCCAGCACCCTCTTCTGAGGCTTTCGGAACCCTTCCTGCCACGGTTATTTGGCATTTCCTATCACTTGAGGCCACAGCATCTGCTACCCCCGGCGGTGAGGATCAGCGCTCTAGGTGATGGTGCCCCGCCACGGGACACGTCTCTCTGTTTAAGCTCTTCTCTGTCTCTTTCTGTTACTCACTCCAGCAAACCAAGAGTTTCCACATCACGAGAGCTACAGGTCATCAAAATTAGTACTGCAGGTAGGAGGTCAGATCAAGGGTCAGATCAGGGGAGACGGAGTCAGGTTCAAGGGAAGGTGAAGAGCTGCAGGGCTGTCCTCTCTTGGCTTTTACTGCCTGCGTCCTCCACCTCCCGCCCTGTCCTGAGGCCACCAGAACAGGAGGACACAGCCCTGCCCTCAGGCAGTGCCATCTGGCTCCAGAGGGAGGGGGCACGAGTCCCCAAGGTGGGCTCCGGCTTCCCGTCATGGTGGGTGGACTCCAGGTCCACAGAGGAATGACCCCTCTGTCCTTGGCTGCCCTCAGGACTCGGAAGCTCAGCTGGGTTCTCAGTCACAGGTGGCGAGAGCCCGCCCATACCTCTCTTTCCTGCCTGAGACCTAATAAGCAAACCCCAGCATCCCTCCTTTTATCCCGAGATGCCATTATCCACTTGGACTAATTAACAGGCCCCTAGGATGCCGCTGCCTGTCAGCAAGACCTGGGTGGCAGGAAGTCCTGCCAAGAGGCGCTAATGCCCCCGGGGGCGTGCCGACCAGCACGCTCGCCGCCCGCCAAGCTGCACAGGGCGGAGTTCACAGCGACCCTGCTTGTGCGAGCACGTAGGGGCCCTGCTGCACACGGAGCGGGGGACGGGGGCGACAGATGTGGGTGAGACCCATCACTGTCCTCGAGGTGGGCCGGGTACCCAAAGGGAAGGTACGCCTGCCGTGGGCGGTGGAAGGGAGGAGGACCTGGGGAGAGCTCTGTCCACGAGATCCGGGGAAGTGGTCCTCTGGGGTAACTGTCACCAACCCTCACACTCACGGACGCTCCAAGGCCCGCTTTCTGCCTCTCACATCTCCCAGCCGTCAGCGTGCTCTCCTGTGGGAGGGATGGTATTTCCATCTCACTTTCCAGATGAAGGAACAGAGACTCCAAGAGAGCAGGGGACCAGCCCAAAGTGACCAGTCATCGGTGACAGCGCCTGGATTTGAACTTGAATGCACATGGAGGCTGCAGCCTGAGCCACAGGTGTGCCAACAACATCACAGAGCAGACCTCCGGCCACAGGAAGCAGGGACGGGGTCCGCCCCCTCCCAGAAACGCCAGGCCTGGGGGAGGGGCAGTGCTGCAGGAAAGGCAGCTTCCATCCAGACACAGGGAAGGCATGCAGGGTCTGAAATACTGGGACGCAAGTAGAAAGGGAAGCCGGGGACCCTCAGGCTCACCTTGCCACGGGCCTGGGGAGGAGTCAGAGGCGTCACCTGTCCCCCACCACACACACGCTCAGGGCACACCTCAGTGCCCACGGACCACAGCTGATGAGTGACCAAGGCTTTAGCTGTTATCCTTGTTTAGATAAAGACTTGGAACAACACTTCACAGCAGACACTCTCTTTTACCCAAAGAAGCCCTGCTTTCCTCTTGTCCTTTTCTCATTGTTGTTAAATAGGAAAACTACTTACTGTATTCGTTAAGTTGAAAAATAAAGAGGGATTCCGTCCTGAAAACAAGGTTATCCATCCTCATTCTAATCTGCCATGTCTCTCACTATACTTAACAGGCAACTTTTGGTCCAAAATGCGTCCACGGATGGACACACGCACATCTGACAGTCACTGGAGGTCAACCAAAGCTGAGGGATATGGTCTTTGAGAGAAAAGAAAGACACTCAGTGAGCTGCACAGTTACGTGGGCTTCCTCTGAGGGGACTTCCTGGCTCTTTGTGGGGCACTGAGGGATAAAAATTCTAGCAGTACGTAGCAGGCCATCTTGGGTTGAGGGTATAGTTTGGGGCTGCCGCTGCCAGTGGGGCTGGACATAGAGGGGGGATATCTCCCAAATGAGGGATCCCCAAAATGCACGTATAAATTCTCCTCAAATCCTTGGCTGACTCCCAAACTAACTGTGTATAAACAGCAGAACTGGAACATTCAAGACCTGAAGAGAGATTTCACAGGGCTACAGAGATAAGAGTTCAAAGTTCTAGCTCATCCCTGTAGGAAAGGCTTGGTATATACCTTGGGCATTCCTCGAAACCCTAAAAGGGCCATGCTGTAAGAACAAAGACCACATACCAGGACTAAGGTCAGAACTGAAATATACTCACCCTAGAAAAGCCTAAGACCAAGCCTCCCCACAGGATCAAGATGATCTGCCAGTAACTTAATGACCTTCTAGAACAAGACCTAAGGAAACCGTCCAGAGTCTCCTCAGCACGTCATTAACAATATCCAGGATGCAGTGAAAATCACAACACACGTGAAGCTTGAAGATGCGACTAAAAGCCAACAGGAAACACAGCAGACAGAAGCAGACCCACAGATGATCCAGTATCCAGCAGACAAGGACTTTAGACCAACAATTACAAATATGTTTTAAAACTCAGAGAAAGATATGGAGAGGATAAGTGAAGAATATAGGATTTAGGAGAGAAAATCAAAGTTCTTTATAAAATAAATGGACGTTCTAGAACTAAAATGAAAGTTTGCTGGATAGGTTTAACTGCAGACAGGACACAGAAGAAGAGAGGTTCAGGTCTTAGCCAGACTAAAGCACACAAGAAAAAGAAGGAAAAAATTATAGCAGTGCCTGAGACCTGTGGGACATTATCAGATGGTCTAACTAATAGTATAATTATACACAATTATAATATATATTACTAATATATAATTAGAATCCCAGAAGACACGGAGAGAGAGAATGGGCAAGAGAAATAATGGAAGAGGTAATGGTTACGTTTTCCCCAAATTCAAGAGAGTAAACTGCAAGCAAGATAAACACAAAGCCCTTCACACCCAAGCACACTGTAGTCCAACTCATGCAAACCAGAGACAGAATCTTAAAAGCAGCTACAGAAATCACATTATAGTCAGCAGAACAGCGGGAATGACGGCAGACCTCCCGTCAGGAACGAGCTAAGCTGCGAGACAACGGAATGATATTTCTAGTGTGCCGGGGAAAAAAATAAAAACCATCAGCCTAGAATCTGTTTACAACAGATTCATATCAGAAGAAATACTACAGGAAATTCTTAAGGCTAAGGGGCAGTGATGCAAGATGGAAACCTGGATTTTAAGAAGGAGTGAAGCTCAACCTGAAATGGTAAATATGTGGGCAAAAAATAATTTTTTTCTTAATTTCTTTGAAAGACCCTTGAGCACTCAGGCAAAATTTTTAAAAATAGGTTTATCACAATCATAGAAATAAAATACTGCATTTAACAACAATAGGAAAGGGAGAGAAAGAGGTAAATGGAATTAATTTTACTGCTGTGCTCTGTGTCCATTATACATGAAGTGGTGTGTTAACAGTTATTTAAAGTAGATTGTGAGAAGGTAAGGTTGCACATTGAAATCCTTAAAGCAACCACTAAAAAGTGGAACAAAAAACACAGAGTTAGGGACTTCCTGGGCAGTCCAGTGGTTAAAACTCCATACTTCCACTGCAGGGGGCGTGGGTTCAATCCCTAGCTGGGGAAGTAAGATCCCACATGCTGCGTGGCATGGCCCCCTCCCCCCCAGAAAAAAACCGAACATAGAGCTAAAAAGACAATAAAGAAGATTAACTTGAATTTAAGAGCAGTCTAAAAGGAGGCAGGAAAGGAGGAACAAAAGAAAAAAGTACAGATGTGAAAAATGGAAAAAAAAATAAGGGTACACTCAACCATACGATTAATCGCCTTGAAAGTGAGTAGACTGATTGGCACAGGGTATGAATAGACATTTCTCTGAAGAAGACACACAGATGGCGAGCAGTCCATGAACAGATGCTCCGCGTCATAAGCCATCGGGGAAACGCAACCATACCCGCAACGAGATGCCGCTTCACGCCCACGAGGACGATTACGGTAAAAAAAACAGATAATAACAAGTTCTGCTGAGGACGGGGAGGAATGGAAGCCTCATATCCGCTGCCAGGGATATAAAACGGTGTGGAAAAGAGTGACAGGAGAGCCGATAACCAAGCTGTAGCATTCACACAATAAAAAGAATGAGCTACTGCTATTCAGACACTGTGGATGAATCCTAAAAACATCATGTTGCCGGAACTGAGCCAGATGAAAAGAACACATGCTGTAGAGCCCATTTATAGAAAGTTCAGGAACAAGCACAACAAGTCCATAACAGAATTCAGGAGTTGTTTCCCTCAAGCGGGGGCCACCTGGAAAGGGGCACAGAGGGACCAGCAGTGGTGATGGAAATGTTCTGTGTCTTGACTGTCGGGTGGTTATGTCGTGTATACTTTCGTCAAGACACAACAAACTGAACGGTACGGCACTGGCACAGAAACAGAAATGTAGAGCAGTGGAACAGGACAGAGATGCCGGAGATAAACCCACGCACCTATGGTCACCTCCTCTATGACGGGGGAGGCAAGAATGTACAATGGAGGAAAGCCAGTCGCTCCAATAAGTGGTGCTGGGAAAACTGGACAGCCTCAGGTAAATCAATGAAATTAGAACATTTTCTAACACCATACACAGAAATGAACTCAAAATGGATTAAGGACCTAAATGTAAGGCCGGACACTTTTTATAAAACTTTCTGAGGAAAACACAGGCAGAACACTCTATGACATAAATCACAGCAAGATCCTTTCTGACCCACATCCTAGAGGAATGAAAATAAAACCAAAAATAAACAAATGGGACCTAATGAAACTTACAAGCTTTAGCACAGCAAAGGAAACCATAAACAAAAACCCTCAGAATGGGAGAAAATATTTGCACACGAAGCAACCGACAAGGGATTAATTTCCAAAATATACAAACAACTCATGCAGCTCAATATCAAAAAAATAACCCAGTCAAAAAATGGGCAGAAGATCTAGACACTCCTCCAAAGACACACAGATGGCCAAAAAAACCAAGAAAGTCACTCAGCATCACTCATTATTAGAGAAATGCAAATCAAAACAACAAGGAAGTATCACCTCGCACCACTAAGAATGGACATCATCAGAAAATCTACAGGGCTTCCCTGGTGGCACAGTGGTTAAGCATCTGCCTGCCGATGCAGGGGACACGGGTTCAAGTCCTGGCCCGGGAAGATACCACATGCCGCGGAGCAACTAAGCCCGTGCACCACAACTACTGAGCCTGTGCTCTAGAGCCCGCGAGCCACAACTACTGAGCCCTCATGCCGCAACTACTGAAGCCCGCACACCTAGAGCCCGTGCTCCGCAACGAGAAGCCACCGCAATGAGAAGCAGCCCGCGCACTGCAACAAAGAGTAGCCCCCGCTCGCCATAACTAGAGAAAAGTCCGCGTGCATCAACGAAGACCCAATGCAGCCAAAAATAAATTAATTAGTAAATTAATTAATTAAAAAAAAATCTACAAACAATAAATGCTGGAGAGGGTGTGGAGAAAAGGGAACCCTCCTATACTGTTGGTGGGGATGTAAATTGATACAACCACTATGGAGGTTCCTTAAAAAACTAAAAATAGAACTCCATATGACCCAGCAGTACCACTCCTGGGCATATACCTGGAGAAAACCGTAATTTGAAACAAGATACATGCACCGAGTGTTCATTGCAGCACTATTTACAATAGCCAGGACATGGAAGCAACCTAAATGTCCATCAACAGAGGAATGGATAAAGAAGATGTGGTACATATATACAATGGAATATTACTCAGCCATAAAAGAACAAAATAATGGCATCTGCAGCAGTATGGATGGACCTAGAGATTGTCATACTGAGTAAGTCAGAAAGAGAAAGACAAATCCCATGTGCTGTCACTTACATGTGGAACCTAAAAGAAAAGGTGCAAATGAACTTATTTACAGTAAGTACAAAACGGAAGTAGAGTCACAGATGTAGAAAACAAACATGGTTACCAGGGGATGGCGGGGGGGATAAATTGGGAGATTGGGATTGACATACACACACTACTATATATAAAATAGATAACTAACAAGAACCCACTATATAGCACAGGGAACTCTACTCAATACTCTGTAATGGCCTATATGGGAAAAGAATCCAAAAAAAAAAAAAGCGGAGATATATATATAACTGATTCACTTTGCTGTAACCTGAAATTAACACAACACTGTAAATCAACTATACTCCAATAAAAATTTTTTAAAAACACAACAACCTGTACATACGTTTTGTGCATCTCATCATACGTAAAACATGCTTCAATTTAAAAAGCGTTCACGACCATCACCCATGTTACCTGGCATACACCAGGGAAGACTTCAAAGTGCAGGCAACCTCCGTGCGGTGATGCGCAGAAAATGCAGAACGCCCACGTCACTAGGTACAGCGTCTGTACCTCCCCGTCAACCCCGAGGTGCCCCCTCAGACCCCCAGACGTCCCCGCCCGAGGTCTGTGCTGGGAGGGGCAGAGGGGAGCACACAGCACGGCTGGGGAGACGTGACCCGCACGCAAATGACCGGGCCACAGAGGGCTGCCGGGAGGAGTGGCAACGGCCCCCCGGGGCACGGCGAGAGCAGAGACAGGAGCAGGCGGGGAGGCCGCGCAGGGAGTAGGGCCGCCGGGGACGCAGCAAACTCAGGAGGGGTGTGGGGAGCCGCGTGCATCAAGAAGGAACCAGGGTTTCACAGTCAAAGTTGGAAACGCGTGTGGCAGAGGAAAGGGGCCTTGGCTCCCCTGCCGTTAGCCAGGAGCCAAGGGCAGGGACCAAGCACTTACAGCACCAGAGGCGGCCGCCGTGCAGTCTGATGGCCAAGAGCCCGTCGCCCGGCAGCTGGAACCTGCTGGTCACCTGCAGGGAGCTCGCGTTCCAGGCCAGGACTGTCCCGTCCGCGCTGCACGAGTACACAGTGCTGTGGGGTGAACACGCATGCAGGCGCTTAACTGTGGCCCCGAGAACACCGTGTGCTTTTCAAGTTCCCACCAGGTAAGCCAGCGCCATCGGGGGGCGGGTTTCTGAGCGCCCCCCCCCGCCGGCACCTCCACCACGGCTGCTGCCTCCGCCAGGAATTGTGAACAGAGCCGTAAAGGGCTGTTAACTAAAATCCACCCCTCCCGCCAGGGGCCGGGAACGGCACACGCCCCCACGGCGTCGTCAGCGACTGGCAGCTGCGGGGAGGCGGCCCTTCCACCACCTGAGGGCATGGCATCTTCACGTGAGGACCTAAGTCCACCCGACTGAGGACAGGCGGCGGCCCTGAAACTCGGGGCACAAGGGGATGGGGGTGGCACAGAGGGAAGCAGCAGAAAAGCTTAGGAGCTGTGGCCACCTGCGCCCAGGGCTGGGGCTGTCCGTTCAGGGTGGGTGACCTCAGCATACCTCACACACCCACTGAGCCCCGCTTCCTCACAGAGGGAAACAGGGACCCTGCCTGGTTCTCGCGTCTCCCCTGGGCACCTGCTGTGTCCAGGCCCTGTCCCAAGCACAGGACACGGCAGACAGCAGGACAGACACAGGGCTGCCCTTGGGGGGCTGGCATTCTTAACCTGGTAAAGCCGGTGAAGGATGAGGTAAATACATCTTACAGGTTGAACTGTGTCCCCCAAGAAAGATATGTTGACATCCTAGCCCCCCAACACCTCAAAATGCCACCTTATTTGGCAGCAGGGCCTTTCCAGAAGTAGTTAAATGCCGCTAATAGTTGGATGGACCCCCATCCAACACTGACCTGTGTCCTCATAAGAAGGGGACGTTTGGACACGGGCACACAAGGGGTTCCATGAGAAGACATGGGGTTAGGGTGATGCCCTACAGGCCCAGGATGGCAGGCAAACACCAGAGCCAAAGAGCAGGCAGGGAAGGCGGGGTACCAGCTGCTACGAGCACCGCACGCATGCTGGACTCGGTCTCCAGCAGAGGCCGCTGCTCTGCACCCATCATGGCCACACCACACAGGAATGTCCCCGACTCACCTTCCAGACCCACTTTGCTTCCCCTGCGCAGCCCGGGCCCTGCAGGCCATGGCCCACGGCCATGGGAACCCTTCCCTCTGGGACCCCTGACCCACGCAAGAGCCAGACAGCCCCTCCTCCCAGGGGAGCCTGGCCAGACCTGGGTGCCTGCGCTCTGTCCTGCACGACCAGACCCGTGACGCTGGAGCGGTGGTCCGTGAGCTGCTTGTTGCAGGACATGCTGTGGACGTTGATGATGTAGATGACCGAGTCCTCCGAGCCGACCCACACCTGGGTTTGCTCCGCCATCACCATGCAGTTCTGAGGGGGCCGAGGAGAGAGCAGAGCAGTCAGTTCCCCGTGTTCCCGGCAGTCGTTCTGTCCTGTGCGCTCACAGCCAGCGCTGAGCCGCCGCTCAGGGACCGACAGGCTTAGGGTCCTGCCGGTCTCTGGTCACGCTCTTGTCATTCGATCAACACATCATCTTGCCGTGTGTTCCTGTTTAAGGATGCCTCTGACCCTTGAACGACACAGGTTTGAACTGCAGGGGTCCACATTTTCTCCGTAAAGCACATTCCAGCCTCTGGCACCTCAGCTCTATACTAGGGCACCACGTTAAACAGCAAAATCACGATACAAAGCACAGAAATGTGAAGAACGTGGCACTAAATAGGCCGTGAAAAGGACACGTGTCTACAGTTTGAGCTGAACCAAGAAGGCAGAGTCGCCTGGCTTGAGCTCGGCTGGGAACACGCACACAGCTCCCATTTCTCCCTGCTCTGGAGACGGGCATGTCTGTGGAGAACCATGAAAGCGCCGTAAGTATCTGCTCTGGAGCTACAAATAAATTTTAGCGGGTAGGTAAGTTTGCAAATATGGAATCTGCACATCATGAGGACAGACTGTATATTAGCCGGTGCTCTTGCAGCTAAGAGAGCAGCGCTCTCGGGGATTCCGGCTTAGCAAGGTCAATGCCAGTGATCATCTTCAGACTTTCTGAAATTAGAAATTAAGAACTAAAACACTGAAGAGTTGTAAAAGCCACATAAACATGTGAAACGCAAATGTGTCTGCCTGTACATCTCAACCAACCCGACTGCATCCCTAAAAAAGCGTTCCCTAAACGTTGCCTGAGCGGTGTCCGACTCTATCCATGATAATGGGCAACATTTTACTGGTAACCAAACGAGGGTCTCAGATTGTCAGATCCAAGCAGCTTTCAAAGAGCAACAGTTACATCACTGTGGAGGCGCTGAGGCTAGATCTAATCCTGTATAATCAGTACCGATGGTGCTGACTGGTACTTATCTTTGTCAGAAGAAAGAGCTCATAAAAATTGATAGCTTTTGGGGCTTCCCTGGGGGCGCAGTGGTTGAGAGTCCACCTGCCGATGCAGGGGACACGGGTTCGAGCCCCGGTCCGGGAAGATCCCACATGCCGCGGAGCGGCTGGGCCCGTGAGCCACGGCCGCTGAGCCTGCGCGTCCGGAGCCTGTGCTCCCCAACGGGAGAGGCCACAACAGTGAGAGGCCCGCATACCACAAAACAAACAAAAAAATTGATAGCTTTAATTTTACCAATAAACATTCTCATAAGTTAGAAAAAGATGCTACCTTGCTAATTTCAGAACTAATCATTTAAAAAAGCCCTCTCTTTTGAGGCATCTACCTGAGAATTGTTGTAACATTTTAGTAAAATGTCTGTCTTTAGTGGCCCAAAGATATCTTAGATAAACCACTTGGAACTTCAAATTCCAGATGAGGCAGCATTTTCTAGAGATAATTGCCCCAGTTGCTGTCTTGTTGAAACAGTACAAAATATCCCTGTGAAACCAGTGGGAAGATATTTTCACATAACTGGATAACTTTGTGCTTTAATTAAATGTTACCTGGCCTAACTGGGGAGCAGAAGAGATTGATACAAAATGCAGCCGTATGATTTTATTTTCACAAGGATTTTAAGTTATTCTGTTATTAAACAGTCTTTGAAATGCTTGTAACTAAATTAACAGGAAAGAAATTAAATTTTAGAGTAAGAGTGAAGTCCTTAACTTCTCCTCCTTGTTTTTCATTTCACCTAAAGCGTTATTAGACTTTTGTACATGTTTTACTTTAACGTGCCTTGGATTCCGTTCCTTTATCATCTGAGGCTCACTGTTTGAACGCGGGGAAAATGGTTCAGCAACTTCTTTAGAACGATCCCGCACCCTCTTGGCAACGTATATTTGGATTCACAATTTTTCTGTTTCACCCCAGTTTTGAAAGCATAGATTGTCACATTATCTTTAGATGGTGGAATGTGGCCATCAAAGTTGATGATACGAAGTAATGAGGAACACTTAGGTACGTAAACTTCACTACACCATGCTTTTTACATTAAACGTGAAAAAAGAAGTCTTGTGTTAAAGGAGTTGGCCTGAGGATTTTCCTAGCAAGAATCCCTTGGGACAGTGGCTTCCTTTGTGCCCTCAGAGGGTCTTGAACAGGATGAAGCCCACCAAGGAGTAGGTGTGACAGCATTTTGAACAGTAGGGTGGTATCGCCAAAGATACCTGGAGTGCTGAGTTAAAAGGCAGCCCCACCGGAAAGAAACCACTGATCACCCCTCATCTGGAAACACGAATTCACACGACACGTTCCAGGCGTGGAGGCCCTGGGGCACATGGCTGACATCACGTAGTACAGAAATAAGACATGATTTTCAAAGGGCCGTGCAAGGCCTCGAGAAGTCTCCAAAAAGCAGGGGGCTGATCCTGGTGGCACTGAGGGCTACAGACCTGAAACTTGACCTCAGGTTTGTGGGGGTGGGGTGAGGCTGTGTTTGCATGAATTTAACTTTTTTTTTTTTAATTTATTTATTTATCTTTGGCTGTGTTGGGTCTTTGTTGTGGTGCACGTGCTTCTCACTGCGGTCGTTTCTCTTGTTGAGGAGCACGGGCTCTAGAGCACAGGCTCAGTAGTTGTAGCACGTGGGCTCAGTAGTTGTGGCTCGCGGGCTCTAGAGCGCAGGCTCAGTAGTTGTGGCACACGAGCTTAGTTGCTCCGTGGCAATATCTTCCCGGACCAGGGCTCGAACCCGTGTCCCCTGCACTGGCAGGCGGATTCTTAACCACTGCGCCACCAGGGAAGTCCCTTAACTTTCTTTTAATTAAAGTTGACTAGGCTATCAGTCTAAAAGCTCAAAGAACTGAGGTTTCTCAACCACGAGATAACTATAATATCATGCAGATTTGACTTAAATGGTTCTTAGTTTTCGAACCCAAATGTGTTAAAATGATTCTAGTGTCTGCTTTTGGTGACTGACAATGTAAATGTGAGACTACCACACTGCCCTTTCCATGACTGAAATCCTGTTTTAGATTTCAGAGCGGGGATGGTTAAAGCCATTATCTGCTCACTTAAAGAAGAATATTTAAGTGAAGGATGGAACAAGCTTACATTTTAAAACTCGAGATAAAAATCAAAGACTTGCAGGATTCAGCGACGCCGTGGGATTCGTGAATCCTGCTACCTGTACAGGTGGACGTGTTCAATTTCCAAAATCACAAGTTAACCTGGAAGCTGACTGAGTACTGTGCGCGTTCGTTTACTCACCAGTTTAGAAGTGCCCACTTTAAAGCAGTGCTGGTGAACTGTCCAAGAGGAAGCGTCAAATACAACCACCTTGCCTTCGTTCAGAGCGCACCATAATTTGGGGTGAGCATCCTCCACTTTTTCTGCTGGGTCAAGATGCCCTAAAGAGGAAAGCAACCCGGAACGGTGAGACCCTCTGCTGCATCAGCACGTGGTTCCTAGGTGACACAGGTCCTGCCCGGCCAGGTGCCACCCTGGGTGCCCAGGATCCAAGGTGAGCACGGCCCGAGCTTCCGTGCCCCTCGGAGCTTCCAGTCTCGGGGACAAGCTGGCTCCAGCTAGAGAAACACGCAGACAGACGGAGCCCGGGGGTGGCTTCCCTGAGCCGGGATCTGGGGGAGGCCTGAGGATTCACTCGTGGGCAGCGTTTCAGGCAGAGGGAAGTGGGCGCAGGGACAGAGGAAGGAGGGAGCCTGTGGCCACGTCCCCGAGGGCAGCTGGGCTCCCGCTGCCTCACGTCACCGCCAACACGAGGCCTGGTCAGCGCTCCCCGTCTTGGCCATCCTAACGGTGTGAAGACTTTGGTTTTTCATTTGTGGTTTATTTGCGTTTCCCTGATGCCGATGAGGCTGCTGGCTTTAGCTGGGCGTCTGGATCTCCCCCGTGGTGAAGCCTTTACGTCTCCTGCCCATGTCTTTTTTTTTTTTTTTTTTTGCAGTACGCAGGCCTCTCACTGTCGTGGCCTCTCCCGTTGCGGAGCACAGGCTCCGGACGCGCAGGCTCAGCGGCCATGGCTCACGGGCCCAGCCGCTCCGCGGCATGTGGGATCTTCCCGGACCGGGGCACGAACCCGCATCCCCTGCACTGGCCGGCGGACTCTCAACCACCACGCCACCAGGGGAGCCCCTCTCCTGCCCATTTCTGAATCGGGCTGTCTCATGCTCCTTGACTTGTAGCCGTTCTCTAAATATCCCCAACTTGAGCCCCTTGTCGGTTCTCTCGTCTTGTGAACATCCCTTTCCCAGTCTGCAACCACCACTTTCACTCGTTTGGAAGTTTCTTTTAAAAATCCTTAACTCACCAGTCTGTTCCTTTATGGCTAGTATTTTTTATATGCTATTTGTGAATTTTTTCCTTACCGTAAGGTCATGAATATCCTCTTCTATGTTATCGTCTCCAAGTTTCATTTGTTTATGTTTTTGCCTTTCACGTTTAGACTGTGAAGTGATGGCCACGTGTGATCTGAGGTGTGGTCGAGCTTCATCTTCTCCACACGGATGCACAACATCCCAACGCCTTCTGTGATGGAGACCGTCTTTCCCCTCCCCTGCTCTGTAGCACCACCTCTGTCACAAGTGCAAGAAGTGTGAATCTGCCAGTCTTTCTGGGGTGTTCACGCCATTGGTCTCCTGGCCCCCTTGGGGGAGATCCTGCCCACTGAGACACAGTCTTCAATCCCCCAGAGACTGGGATGCTCTGAAGCCGGGCTCGGTGCCTGGGGCCTGGCTCCCTTGACTCTTGGCATTCTTGGAGGGGTTGCCCGCTTCTTGACGGGTGCGTCCTGACCCCAGGCTCGTCCCCCTGACCCCACATGGCTGGCCAAAGCTCTCTCAGCCACTGTTTCCAGTACCAGCAGCTCCGTTCTCCTTTGTTTTCTTATATGTTGTCCGGCCCTTCTAGATGTTCTCAGCGGGACGGGAACTAGCCCTTGATGACAGGAAACCCAGAGTCTAGTCAGGCTTAATTTAAGGGAAACTAGCGTAGATCTAAGGACAGCTCGTCTACTCAGAGGCCGTGATGAAAAGCGTCTTGGTCTGTGCTGTCACAGCCGAGTGACATCAACAGAGCGCCTCAACTGGATAAATGACGTCTCCAGAGGGATGGGCTCGGCTGCTCTCGACTCTCTTTCATCTGAGATCTGTTGCTTTACTGGGTCTTCTGGACGTTCAGGGAAGAGAGGAGGCTGCTTTGCCACAGAAACTCGATTTGCCCATCGGAAGCCATGTGGAATGTGAGCTCCTGGCTGTGGATCGCTGGACTGCCCTGCAAGGTCACGAACCTCGGAGGGTGAAGGACGGGGGTGCACGGATGCCGCCACCGCCAACTCCTGATGCGGACAGGCCGAACACGGGGCGACCGGACTCAAAGGCTCTCTTCTGCCCAGAACTGAGCTCCTTTGTTCCCAACACTATAACCTTGAAGCAACACTCTGCTGCAACTCTCTGCAAGTCAGAATTAAGTAAAAGCATTTGGACAGTTGTACGCCTGTGACACAGGGCCGTCTTTGTTTACCCCCAGGCCTGGGCAGCGACCCTGTCTTCTTGCTGTTATCACTCTGACGCAGCTCGTAGGGGCCTTGAAAGTCTGTGGGACTGTCCGACCACTCCAAGCAGGAAGAGCCGTGTTGTCAGATGTGCACATCAGCATAGGAGGTGCAGCCATCCCATCCCGGTGACAGTGGGCTTGATCCGACCAAAGACAGAAGCGCAGGGCCTTTATCCACCGGACGTGAGGATGGCGAGGCCGGACGGGGACTCGGCCCCTCACGGCCCCGCTCCAGCCTCTGAGTCCACAGAGAGGCCGCACCTCATTGCTCAGGGTTCCGCCCTCCAACAGTAGAAAACCACCTGGTCCCCGTCCACCCTCATCCTGCCATCGCCCTTCCACTTCAGCGCTGACCCTGACCACAAGTCTTAAGCTCTCAGATTGTTCCAAACACAGCAGCGACATAAACAACCAGGTCCTACTGTACAGCACAGGGAGCTGTATTCAATGTCCCGTGATAAACCATAAGGGAAAAGAATATGAAAAGGAACGTATATATGTGTATAACTGAATCCCTTTGCTGTACAGCAGAAATTAACACAACACTGTAAATCAACTATACGTCAATAAAATTTTAAAAACAAACAAACAGCAGTGACAAAGCAGGGAATGGCCTTCACCTGGGGTGTAGAGCAGGACATCGATGGCGCGTGGGAAGGTCTCTCCCGCCGAAGGGTTGATCTTGTGCTTCAGGGTCTCTGAGGTCGTCTTCGGAACTGCCATGGGCACTGAAATGCAGACACGGGGGATTAGTTCCCCAGACTGGAGGAGACCCAGGTTATCCAAGAGCCTTGCACGTTCTGCTTTCCTTAGGGTATTAGCTCTGGGGTAAAACTTCATAATTTGTGAAGACGACGCTCTATTTAAACTGGACATTAAAGTAAAGCCAAGCGTATCCGGCCAGAGGGCGAGCATTTGCCAACGTCTCACATTGCTTTTTGTTTAAACACAGCTCTCAAGCTAAATGATCTGACCTCTGTCCACACTCAACCGTTACGTATGGTCTAGTCAAGAGAAGACTTTACACGTTTCTCCATAAATCTAACCCACAAGTGGTTTCTCACCCTTGTCACATAACGTGGCTGCCGTGGGTGCGTCCTGTGTGCTGTAGGACATTTAGCAGCACCCCTGGCCTCACCCAGTCAATGCCAGTAGCAACCTCCCCACTGCCCCCCCCCCCACACATACACCCCGCACACTCTCACACACACTCACACACACACACACACACCACAGATCTCTCCAGTCATTGCCAAATGCCCCACCCCAGGGACGGGGTGCAGATTGCAGAAAGTTTCATTTTTAGACCTTCCATCACGAATGGACCATAAACTCTTAACTTAAGCCCAGGATCACGTATGGTTGCCTCATTACGCTTTACACAAGGGAAAACAGTTCCTGATTGGGAACAAGGAATCAGGGACACTGAGCTTGGACCATCCCCCCTTTGCCGTATGGAATTAAGAGTGTCATTTGTTGGGTGCTGCCATGGTAACTGTGTGTGTTATTTCCAGAGGAGTGAGAAGGCTTTTCTGTAAACTCTTGACAAAGATCAGGCATGAGCTTGGAGTGGTCTAAGCAGCTGAAGTGTAGTGTGTATTTGATTTTGTTCCTAATTAAGGGGGGGGAAAAAACCCAGCAATCGATGTCTGGTTCTAGGACTGTTGACAAGAGCGCCTCCAAGTCACTCCAGCAACTGGAGCATCCTGTCTGCTCCCAGGGGGGGGGGGTCCTCGGACCAGGAAGCTCCAGGGGTCACACAGTTAGTGACAGACACAGCAAAGAGGAAAATGCACCAGGGGGAATCCACACATCACTGAGGCTTGTTTGCCCTAATTCTGGGATGACAGTTTAAACAACAGTGTCTTCCTGGCTGTATACACCCAAGAGGAATGAAACACACGTCCAAACAAAAACCTGTATGTGAGCGTTCACAGCAGCACTATTCACGACAGCTGGGAAGTAGAAAAACTCAAATGGTCAATGGAGGGTTGGATAAACTGTGCCGTATCCACAGAGCAGAATACACGCAGCCACAAAAGGAATGAAGCAGTGACACCTGCCACTCGGGGGAAGCCTGGAGCGT
Organism: Lagenorhynchus albirostris; assembly: GCF_949774975.1. Lineage (NCBI taxonomy): Eukaryota > Metazoa > Chordata > Mammalia > Artiodactyla > Delphinidae > Lagenorhynchus > Lagenorhynchus albirostris. The sequence continues at coordinate 79,668,704 of NC_083111.1, read as the reverse complement.
GATGCTACATGAAGGAAGCTAGACACACAGGACACACCCCGATGAGTTCACTTAGAGGAAGTGCACAGACTAGGCCAAAGTGTGGCAAATCCAGAGAGACAGAAAGGAGGTTAGCGGTTGCTGAAGCAGGTGAGGGGTGGCTGCCAAATGCATGGGGCTTATTACTGGGGTGATGAAAATGTTCTGAAACCCATCATGCTGACGACTGTACAACTCGGAATACACTCAAACCAGTACGGCGTGCACTGTAAAAAGGAACGGTATGTGAACTGTATCTCAATAAAACTTATTTTTTAAAAAGTGCATACAGATAGAACTAGATGTCATCTTAAAAACATCCTACAACTTGTTCATCCGTGTTTCATGAATTAATTTCATGTTGTGGTTTAATCTAGCACACGTGACTTCCGGCACATAGTAATGTTAATAGCGATAAGTAATCCTCTACTCTCTGCTTCTTTATGCAAAGCACAGGACAGTTGGTTTTAGGAGATCATTTAAAAGTTGAAACAAAATAGAAGTAGCTAAAATGATGCATAAAGCTATTCTTACCTACTTGCTATTTCCTAGACTTGAAAAATCTTCTAAAAATAAAAAATTGAGCTTACCACCAACCTCCATATGGCTTCCAGAATGTGAGAGCCAGATTTCAAGCTACAGGCGGAGATCAGAGAATTGCTATGGAGGGAAACTGACCAAATCAAGAGAAAAAAGAGAGATGGCCATCGGGGGCCTCCACGCGCTCGCGCGGCAAGGTCCAGCAGCCAGGGCCAGCCGGGCACAGAGGCCCCCGCAGCTCCGCAGCGGGCGTGTGTCTGACCGCAGAATTCAGCGACCACGACAGCGATTCTGTGAGTCACGCAACAGCCTTCCACGAATTTCTGCTCTGCTTGAACCAGCCAGCAGCAATTCTGTTGCCAACAACTAAGATTCAGGAGCAATATCATCCGGGGTAGAGTGGACTCTAGTAACCCAGACACTGAAACGGTGAGGTGCCTCGACGTGTCCTTAGGAGCACAGAGCTCCAAGGTGTTATTAGGTGAGGAAAGGAAACATGCAGAACAACGTGTGATATTCAAAAATGAAAAGTACAGAAGAAAAAAACTTGAGACATTTGGGATTGGTTCTAATGGACAAGACAAAAGTCAACCAGATAAAAATCACTTAAGACATAACTCAAGACACTGTGGCTGCATTGAACACATGCTGATCTTACTTTCGTTCTTCATCTTATCAAAGTAAGACAACTTGGAGGCCGCGTAGATGGCGCCGGGCGACTGCAGTGCACCCACGACGGCGTCCATCAGCAGGACGTGGGTCAGTGCCTGCTGGACGTACTGGGGGTCCTGTGGGAGGGACAGTCATCTCAGCACAGCTTCACTGAAATCATTTCACTCTAAGACTTTGTCACGTCACATAAAACAACCCTTTCAAAGATGTGTGTTTTTCAAAGCCACGTGAAGAGTTTAGATTTGGATTTGATGTCACGTGATCACGTCCTCTGAGTTGAGACATACACTGGCTGTTTATACCAGGGGTCAGCAAACTTCTGTAAAGGGCCAGGTGCTGAACACTTTAGGGTCTGTGGGCCATGCAGTCTCTGCCACAACTCAGCTCTGCCGTCAAGGGCAAAGGCAGCCGCAGACACTGTAAAGGAGAGGGCGGGATGTGAGTCCGTACGACTCTCCTTAGACGTCTGCCAGCCCACGGGCTTTGATGAGGCAGCGTGTGCTAAAAAACCAGTGGGTATAAAACCAGTGAGCCGCGAAGTCACAGAGTATTGGAATCTTAGGACCTAGTCCCCGCTTCCTGCTCCAAACAGAAACGCTCCTTCTGTCTCCATGACCTTGGGCTTCTCCAGTGACAGAACGTCCATCAGAAACGGCAGCTCTCCCACCACTGAACATACGTTCTTCCTGACGCTTTCCACTGGGTGCCGCCCTCACCTGCATCTCCCTGAGGATCCGTGGGCACAGCTCTCCAGAACCTTCTGAACTGCTCCCTCATGGGAGTCCCCTATTCGTACTCTTTGCCCACTTTGTTGTGGGTTTTCCTGTCTCATCTTGCCATTTAGACAAGACACATATCTCCCCTGCACCGTGTGTCCTCAGTCTTACCCTCTGTCCACGGTACCCTTCATGACTAGGAAGTCTTAATTTGGTATGATCAAAGCCATCAGTTTGGCCCGAAGTAAATGAAGGTACAGAAGTCCCTAGGATATAAATGTAACCCTGTGGAAGGAATCTAACACCTCCCCCCAACCAAAACCCTAATCCTGTGAAGGGGAAAAATGAAGAGCCGCTTAGAGCAGGGTGTGCCCGGACCACCCAGCTCAGACCTGCCAGAGTCCAGCCCCCGACGCTCCCTTCCCTGGGGTGTCACCAGGGGCAGGGGGCAGTGCAGAGTGGTCACTCCCACAGTCCACCCACACCACCCTGCCGGCCCTTGCGTTTGCCCCCAGGGCGTCCCCCAAGACCCAGGGCTTTGCACCCCAGGGCTTTGCACTGGGTCGCGTGCACCGCAGCATCCTTAATGCCTTCTGATGAGACCTCATCTAATTCAATGGATCCCGCGCCCAGGCCCAGGCCCAGGCCCCAGTCCCACCCGGCTTTATGCTGAGCATTATTATAGAGACATGAGCCTTGGGTGAGAATAAAAAGGCAGACCGAGCCACAGACCTTGTGGTCGTCGGCCAGCTTCTTCCCAGCCCACATCTCCTTCACCATCAGGTGCCACAGGTCACACTCTGTTTTAAGATTAGCTTCAAAGACTTCTTTCTTGGACAGCACTTTGATTTTTAAAGTGGGAATTCTCAGGAGCAGAAAAGCTACTGTGGTGTTTCTGACTTCCTGCAGAGGGAAAAAGAGGCAAGTAAGTGAAATGACACCCGCAGGGACCCTGGAGTCGATAGGAAATACATTTAGGGGTGGCGGTCTGCACACACTGAGGGGACCCACTGGGCACTGGCTGACATCCCCATGGGAAGGCAGAGTCCTTGAGGCTGGCCTGGGGCTGGGGCTGCCCGGGTGGGAGGTCCCTGAAGTACCCGGAGCCGGGTGCCGGGGGTGGGGTGAACAGGGCTCCTCCAGGTGGTCTGTTCTCAGAGACAGGTGACGGGGAGTCAGGGTCACGGCGGTGTCTGGAGCTCAGCGAGCCTTCCTGGTGGGTCTAAGTGTGACCTGTCAGCCACACGTCGACAGAGACACACCGGTGGACTCGTCCTCAGCGTTTGAAGGTGCTTCACTCTTTCACCTCCTTAAATCTCTGTCTCTGGACTTCTGGGAGGAAGCCCGTCAAAGCAGGCTTGGGGGGAAAACTGAAGGAACCAGTGAGCCCAGCCTTAGGCATGGGCCACAGGGGAGTTCTCATGCCTCTTACGTCTCTGGGAATATGCAGTAACTGGATTAACACATCTAACACACCGCTTATAGATTTAGGAAATAAACCTGGGAAAATAAAGGTAAGCCATGAGTCAGGATCTCGACTCAGATTCCCTTAGTGGGGAAGATGACATTTAAAGTTGTTATAAAATGAACAGCGTGGGCCAGCCAGGAACCTGATCAGGAAACGAGATGGAACCGCTCACGGGCTGGCCCACGGCAGTTTCCCAGCAAAGCAACGTCTATGCTTCTCCTACATTGTCGAACCAGGTCAGCGAAAGGACAAGCCTGCCTTGCTTCTTGCTCTTCTCCCAAATACAAGTCAGCTGAACAGAGAATCTGCTGTCGGTGCACTCACTGCTCTGAACACATCACCCACTCCATCTATTCAGTCCTCACATCACTCCTATCCGGAGGGTGCATCCTTATTCCCACTTTACAGGTGAGCAAACTGAGGCACAAACCATGAGTGGCTTGTGACGGGCCCACGGCTGGCAGAGCCCGGTGGGCTGTCCGGCTGCTGCACCTCCCAAGCCCAGGCGGCTTCCAGAGCTGCCCTCACCTCTATGTTTCTGAAGGTGGAAATCTCCACGTAGCCCGGCCTCCCCTCAGTAAGGAGGAACAGGCGCTTCTGGGTCATGGCGATCTTGCCCACGCCGCGATTTGTTTTGACGGAGCTTGACAGCTTATACACACACTCGTTTTTGTCCAGCTGCTCCGTCACCGAAAAAGGCAGGTTGACCCCTTGGGCCTCTGCTTCTGCCTCCTTCCAGCAGTTGTAGAAATCTTTGAATGTTTCTGGGTCAATCTGTTTCTGGTGTCCTTAGTTTTATAAAGGAAAAAAACGAGAGAGATTCTTACAGCCACGGACACAGGTGCCTCAAGAACGGTTGCTTTACAATCGGGAAGCAGCACGTCACCCGCAGGACACAGCGGGTGACGTCAGCACCTAAGTCTGCCTGGATGGAAACCACCTGGAAAGCGCCCCCTCCTTCCCCAGCTTCCCCAGGTGCCCAGGTGGGCACTTGATCTGGCCTGAGCCCATTGCCCTCTCCAGCCCCTACCTAACCAGGTAGTCACAGTAACTCCTAGGGCACCAGGTAGGGACACTGGGACAAGGACAAAGTCCTGTGTCACCTCTAGAGCTGGTGGCAGCCATCTTGGGGCCAGTCCCAGGGCGAAGCTAATGCTAAAGAGACCAGATCCTTGGTGCCACTCCCACACCACTGGATCAAGCCTTACCTGAAGCTGCCTTTATCTCAGTACTCTTTGGGTATGTGAGCAAATAAGTTATTATTTGTAACCGTGATGATCTTAGTTGATACAGCAACCTTCCCAAATGTCCAATATTCAGGGGCTCCGGAGTCAGAGAGAGACCCAAGTCCGGAGCCCAGCTTCACTACTGTTCAGCAGTGTGACCACGGGCCAGCTGTGGAACGAGCCTGCTTCCCTGTCTGTAACGTGGAGCTGGAACCACCCCCAACTCCCACTCAGCCGCTAAGAAGTCCGGCCCGTTCTAAGCTTGATGTCTCCCTGTGCCTGGCTCCTGCATCCTCCATTCTGCATCCTGGATCTGTCTGCCCTCCGTCCTCAGAGGGCCCTTCACATCCTACCCAGGAAGAAGCTCCTTAGTGGCCTCCCGCCTTCTAAGCTGCCCCCGCCGGCGGCCTGCTTCACTCCACGCCTAGAATGAGGCTCCTCGTATCCACCAGGCCCAGATTCCTCCAGGATCAGGCCCCTCCTCCCCTTCGCACTCCTGCATCCCAGCACAGTGACAAGCATGTTGTTACGTGCCTCTGCACATGCTGGTCTGGAGTGCTCGGACCAGAAAACTCCTACCTATCCTTCAAGACCCAGATAAAATGGCCCATGGGCAGCCTTCCCAGACAAGGGGCCCACAAAGCTGATGCGCTCTTCCCTCACCGCATCTAACAATGCTTGCTGTGCTCTACCCTCTATACAGGCCCAGCTACCCTGGGCAGCTTGGTCCTAGATCAGGAGACTGAGGACTGGAGAGGGAAGCCCTGCCAGCGGGTGGGCAGGTGCCAGGCAGACGGCCCGCCAACGCCGTGCCTTCGTGGGTCTGCCTTTCCCACTGGGGGCCTGCTCGGGACGCAGAAGCCTCCCCGTCTCAGCCTGGCTGGAGGCCAGATCTAAGAGGTCAAGAAAGGCTGTGAGGACTTCCCTGGCGGCGCAGTGGTTGAGAGTCCGCCTGCCGATGCAGGGGACACGGGTTCGTGCCCCGGTCCGGGAAGATCCCACGTGCCGTGGAGCGGCTGGGCCCGTGAGCCACGGCCGCTGAGCCTGCGCGTCCGGAGCCTGTGCTCCGCAACGGGAGAGGCCACAACAGTGAGAGGCCCGCGTACCGCAAAAAAGAAAGGCTGTGAAAGCTCGGCTCTGGTTCCCTAACACCTGCCAGATAACGGTTTCCTGGGGAATTTGATGTCGTGGCCACAACTGAGCCCGGCCTCATCCCCACACAGTGCAGGCACAGGAATATCCAGGCGAAAACCTCCCAGGTGGCAGGATTCTGAGTTGATTCTCCTCTGGCTCGCCTGTGTTCTTCTAATTGCCTTACAACCGTGGTCTACTACTTACAAATTTGTTTAACGTCCTTGGATCCAAACAGAATCACACCACAGTGGGATATCTGTATATACTTGGGTCGTTTTTAGAAAGTAAGTTACTGAGGGACTTCCCTGGCGGTCCAGTGGTTAAGACTTTGTCTTCCAGTGCAGGGGGTGTGGGTTCAATCCCTGGTCGGGGAGCTAAGATCCCACATGCCCTGCGGCCAAAAAACCAAAACAAAATAGAAGCAATATCGTAACAAATTCACTGAAGACTTTAAAAACGGTCCACATCAAAAAAAATCTTAAAAATAAAGAAAGAAAGTCACTGAAAAAAATGAAGCACAAGGGCCGGTGGGCAGGTGCCCAGGCAGACGGGCCCGGGGGTGCCTGTGCTGGGCAGCGAGGCACCAAGAGGGCGCGCACCAGGGTGGGGCCCTGACCCCGTGACACGGTTCTCATCCCGCTTCCATTTCGGAAAGGCTCCTCCGTGTAGCTGCCTCTGACGGGGGCGCCTCCATCTACACCTCCTGGCGGTTCTGAACGTCATGTTTTTAATCAGAAGCACTTGGCTATTTTAAGTGGACGACAAGGAAGAGGATGTTTAGTCTACGTAGCCAAGGAAAAGCCCAAGAATCAGGAGAGCGCGCAAGGGGAGTTGGGGAGAACCACGAAGCCATTACTTAATGAAAGCTGGAGCCAAAGATGCTGGGACGTGGAGCCTGGAGCCAAGAAACCCGTCCCTTCTGTCATTAGGACAAATGCTCCCACCATCTGGGTCCCTGCACAGTGCCGGGGCCAAGCGGAGCGAAGCGCAGGTCCCCAGAACCGGAAACGGCTTCCTCTCGCGGGCAGACGGGAGGCGGGCTCGCAGGCTTTGAGAGCCGGGGTGAAGGACACCAGAGAGGCCAGGGGTGCCCACGCGGGCCTGTGGACGCCACCCCCGCCAGGGCCGCAGCACAGCTGGACGGTGCACGTCCATGGCACTCACACAGCAATAGCCACCGTGCACACGAGGGGCCACCACGCACACCCACAGCCGCGGACAGAACGCTCATTCGTCTCCAGTTCTGCACAAAAATGCCACCTGTTCATCTCTGCCCCTCACCCGCACTCCAACACAACCCCTCCAGCTCTTCTTACGGGGGAGGCAGGGTCACCGGCTCCCGTGGGCCACACTGAAGGCCACACACAGCTGACTCCCCGCCCTGGGGCCAGGTCGTGAGGGCCCTGCACCTCGAATACCAGACTCCGACGTGTGTTCTTATGTTACATCCGCTTATTCTAAGATGGTGACCTTCAGCTTTGACCTAATCCTCCTTTTATTAGCACATACGCGCCCGTCAGGCAGAAACGTACATTGGATGCTGCGCGACAACGGTGCACGTATCCCAGAATCAAGGCCAACAATGACCTGCTTGCAATGCGAATGGAGCCTAAGTGACAACAGGGCCATCGACGGCACTGTCACCGTGGTCATCTGAGGATGCCCTCCCGGGTGTCCTTTCACGTCCCTGCAAGTCTGGGGCTGCTGGACGGCGCCCACGTGTTCAGCTGTAAGCCACACTGTCTGGCTCCCATGGGACACGCTTCTGGCCAAGGAGAGGTGAGAGCTGGGAGGGCCAGGCCCTCTCCTCCCATGAAAAGAGCGCCGCCCAGGCCATCGGCCGCCCGGGCTGCGCAGCAACGGGCTGGGCTGGGGGGAGAGGAAGGAGCCGGCTGCACGTCCAGACACCTCGTCACACGAGAACAGCGCCCCCGGGTGGATTACGCCGCGGTACTTCAGGCCCTGCAGCTGGCCTAGTGCTCGTATCCTTGTGTCCTCGCGAGGGCCCGCGCGGGAAGGGGGGGGCAGGGCCTCCTCTGAGAGCGCTGAGCCCCACAGCGCCTGCGCCCCACCTCCCGGTGGCCTGGGTGCTGCTGGTTGACCCCACGAGAACCTGTGCCCCTGGCGGACTCAGTGCACCCCCCGCTGCCCTGCCCATGGGAGTCCCCTGGGCAGCACCAGTCGCCCACAGATGCCCAGGGAGACGAGACTGGCTGGCCAAGATGGGCCACTTCTCCGCGGCCGACATAAGGTGACACCACGCGGAGGGCCCCGTGGGCGCTGGGCCGGCCGTGCCCCCATCAGACCGATGGAGGGACTGTGAACAAGCGGCCCCATCCCTCCACTGGTGGGAAGGCGGCGCGCGTGGGTACAGAGAGGCCGGGCAACTCGACGGCAGCCGTGTAACGAGGAAGGACATCCCACACCTGTTACCAGCAAAGCACGGCCTTTCCAGAGGACACAGGGGCTCCCGCACAGGACACGGAAGGAGATCCGACCCGACGGAAAAACAGGCCAGGCTGTGCCGCGCAGCTCCAAGGAGAGAGGCCCAGACGCCCCGAGCACAGGTGCCGACGCTCAGTGCGAGGCCACCTTGCTCACCAAACCGCAGAACACTTCAGACAACTGCACCCCGCGCTGCCCAGGAGGTGCGGCTGGGCAGCCTCCCGCGCTGCAGGCCCGCCTTGAGGGACCTGCTGGGGGGATGGCAGCTCCCACCCGACGGAGCTGCAGCAGCATCCTAGAGAAGGCCATCCATGCCCGGGGGGCAGGCTGCGAGCCTCACTCGTCAGCATCGGGACAGGCGGACACGACCAAGGGTACAGGCCAACACGCTGCGCCGCCCTCACGTGCACAACACCGTCGGCAGCAAAGGCACGGCGAGACGCCTGTGAGCACCACGGATACGCTTTGAAAATGCAGACCAACACACACGTACCGCGTGAGTCACGTATAGTTTACAAACACACAAATCCTATGTTCTGCTTGTGGGTGCATCCACGTGCCGCAAACGCATAAGAACTTGGTCAGAAGGGAAAGGTCAAGTTTGGGACAGTGTTCCTCTGAGGAGGGAGGGGCGGAAAGGTTCTGGAGCAACCAGACGACTGCAGTAAACGTGGGAAACAAAAGCAGCGGGGCTGGAGGTGCCTGAAGCATTCCGGCTGGGGCCACGCGCCCCATGTGGGAGGCAGGGGTCAGCACACAGCGAGCAGCCCCCAGGACGGGAGAGATGCCACTAAGCGCCACCAGGCCCTCCATCCCCACCCCCTCCCCAGAGCCTCGGCCAGCCCAGGAAGCAGGTAAAGCCCTCGCCCGCCCCGCAAGGCTCCTCCGGGCTCGGCCGACCTGCCCTCGAGGGTCTGCGCCGCCCACCCCGCGGGCATCCTCCTACCTACGGTTAACGCCTCGAAGAGCCGGTGTATGATGCCCGCGTCCTTCACGATGCCCGACTCCTGCACCCTCTTCACAAAGTCGTCCAGCTGCATGTGCTTCTTGGGCAGCTCGAAGTTCTTCACGCGGTCGTCGGCCTTGGGGGCGTCCTCGGGCTTGTCCACGACCTCACTGATGAGCCGGCGCAGCTCGGGCGTCCGCTCGGCCTGCGCGCGCTCGGGCGCCGACAGGGACTTCACCGTCCTCTGGACGAGGTCGGCGGGAAAGATGCGCACGTCCGTCTTGTACAGGCTCTGGAAGTCCAGGAGGGCGCCCAGCAGCTGGCCCTGCATCAGCTGGACGAGCCCGCGCAGGTAGAAGTACCTCGCCAGCAGCACCGAGTTCTCGGGGGCCAGCGAGTCCATGGCTTTGCTCAGCTGGGCCACGCAGTCCGCGTGGAACACCTGCACACACTGGCCCACCAGTGGAAAGTGGATTTCCGGGATCTTGAAGGTGTATGTCAACTTGGGGGGCACGTCCAGAACTGAGGAGTGAAGGGGAGATGAACGGTTAGCACGGACCTTAGAAACAGACACGCGTTCCTACCCCGTCACCCGGCCCAGGGCCGTGTCTGTGCCTCGGGTGCAGCGTGGAGCAGGACGCCCCGTGCCTCTTCCAGAAAGCTCCACGTGCCCCACGCTGAACGGGGCCCCTCGCTGCTCCCATGGCACAAATAATGTTATTTGTTAAAACTGCTGATGCTAAGTTGAAACACGTGGCGGTGAGTCTTTGTTGAAGGACTAAGCTAATAACCTAGGCCGAGACGCACCTGCCAGGCGGGTAAACCTCCCAAACAGCTGTTTCATTCACCGTAACAGCAGCTCTGCGCCATGGGTACCGTTACCACGCCCATCTCCCAGGGTGGGGACTGAGGCCTCCCCGGGTCCCCGGTACACAGCTACTGGGTACCCCAGGGTCACACAGCCAGGAAGCAGCTGTGCAGGGGACTCAGACCCACCAGGAGCCTCCAGAAGGTCAGTAAGGTCTTTTCATTTGAACACGTGGCCCCTCCTGGCGTCGCCGGCATGATCCCCACTCAGCCTCCAGCTCTCCCGCGAATGCGCCAGGAGGTACCAGCTGGTACTGGTGCCTTAGCCCGAGGCAACAGCCACTGGGGGTCCGAGCGGCTCACAGCGCTGGCCTCACTGCAGTTTCTCCCAAGGGCACTGGCTTCCTCTGTACCCTCAGCCCGTAGGAAGGGCCTGGCAATCACTGGGGGCCTAAGAGTTGCTGCATCCCCTTAGTCATATATGTAAACACGTATCTCCTATGTACACATACACATACGTGCATATACACACACAAGTATGAAAACAGTGGGCCGGGGCGATGGAAAATGCAGACGAGAAATCGCTTTCTGTAATAAGCACAGTCTGCAAAATGAATGTTCTAAAAATATTTCAAATGACTAGTCGCCAGAAAGCTACAGCCATAAGCCCCCCTTCGCTTCTACCGAAACGAGCTGTGGTTTCTTTCAGTGACGGGCAGCATGAGAACCAAGTGAGTGAGAAAAGCCACAGCACGGGCGTGGCTGCACCACCTGTGTGGCTGCCTCCACAATCCTCGGTACGCATCTTCCGCAGCGACGAGTTCCGGGGCGGCAGCTCGGGCACCGCGATGTCCTGCAGGTTGGGCATGCTGACCACCATGCGCCTGTGAGCCCCGTGCGGGGCCGAGGGCTTCCGGCTGGCCATCTTCTCCACGGTGGGTCTTCTTGGACTCAGGAGCATCCCGTCTATCCTGGGTGGAAAAACCCAACACCTCGTAGACACGGCAACGGTTGAAGCACAGGCTCAACTGGGCATTTTCCCCGCCGTGGTGACCAGAATCCAGCATTGCCACACCGAGCGGGAAACGGCGGGCACGCTCCTGGCTCTCCCACGTGTAGTGAGGGCTGCATACAGTCCACACCCCAGGAGAAGCCACAACACACAGAACAAGGGCGTCATCGACAGCCGACATGCGTTTGAGGGGTTCAGGAAAAGCGGCATGGAAGAGGCGGGAAACGGTGACGATGTGGGGAGAGAAAGAGAAGGAAATGGGGAGAAAACAGCACAAAGACCCAGAGCTACCGCTGCAGGTACCCAGAGCTGCCTCTGCAGGTACGTCCAGCGCCCCCCGCAAGAAACAGAAGTGCACGGGGAGGAGCCTGACGTGTTACCCGACTCATTATGAATTTCTAAATGTGAGACTTCTCTGATCGCATTTATCATTTATCCTTCCACATAAAACTGTGCTCCTTGAGCACACGGACACCCAAGGAGTCGTGCATCCTTTAGAACGTAATATGCAAACCTGTCCTCTTCGGACTGCGTGCAGAGGTCCATCTGGGCAAAGGCGTCCATCCTTCTGCTGAGCCGAGCCTTGAGGAAAGCATGAAACATGTAGGTGTCCAAGACCTGGAACAGACACCGAGGGGCAGGTTATTGCGCCCGGTCCGCGGCCCTCTCCTCCCCGAGCTGCCAGGGCAACTGCAGCCACTGCACGGTGGCCCTTCCCGACCCGAGGCCT